>NC_058518.1:113615604-114240604 GCF_904849725.1 Hordeum vulgare subsp. vulgare | reverse complement strand
TTCTTCTTCTTCTTCTTCTTCTTCTTCTCGTCCGCCTCTTCTCCTCTTCTCCTCCTCCTCCTCTTCTTCTTCTTCCTATTCTTTCTATTAAGTTAACTAACTAACTAACCTAACTAACCAAGCTAACTAAACCTATCGCTAAACCTACATAGCACTAAAGAGCAAACAAAACAAAAACAGAATCAACCACTAAGTAACTAAAAAAGAATCTAGCTACCACTATATACGAAACAATAAAAAATAAACTTCTTCTTCTTTTTTCTCTTCTTCTCCTTCTTATTTTTTTCTTATTCTCTTCTTCTCTTCTTCTTTTCTTCTTCTCCTTCTTATTTTTTCTTCTCTTCTTCTTCTTATTCTTCTTCTTCTTCTTCTTCTTCTTCTTCTTCTTCTTATTCTTCTTCTTCTTATTTTTCTTCTCCTCCTCCTCCTCCTCCTACTCCTCTTCTTCTTCTCCTATCCTTGTCCTCCTCCTCCTCCTCTTCTCCTCTTCTCCTCCTCCACCTAACTAACCAAGTAACTAACTAACCTAACTAAAACTACTAACCTAACTAAATCTACCACTAAAACTACTAACAAAAACAACTACTAAAACTACTAAAAAATAATGCGGGTGCAGGGGGGTGGGGTGTGGGGGCTCACCGGGAGGGGCGGCTGTGGAGGGGCCGGGGTGTTGGGGGTGGCGGGGCGGTGGCCCGATGGTCGTGGGGCAGCGGCAGCAGGGGCGAGGTGGGGGCAGCGGCGGGACAATGGTGGTGGCACGATGGTGGCGGTGGGGGCAACAGGGGCAGCGGTGGGGGCAACAGGGGCGGCGGCGGAGGCAACAAGGGCGGCGGCACGACGGGGGCGGCGGCGCGACTGTGGTGGCGGCGGCTGGTGGGCGTCGGGGATTGGGAGAGAGACAGGGGCGCGCGGGGTGAGCTGTTAATAGAGTTAGCGCTTTGCCGTCTGCTGGCGGACGGCAAAGAGTCTAGAGTCTTTGCCGTTTGCCTCCGGACTCTTTGCCGTCCGCTAGCAGACGGCAAAGAAGGGACTCCAGTTTGAAATAACCACCCCACGGTCAGGTGGGCCCATCTACATCTTTGTCGTCTGCTGTGCGACTCTTTGTCGCCTACTAGCTGACGGCAAAGATGTGACTGATGGCAAAAACAGTCTATGCCATCAGCCAGTGCTTTGCCGTCTGCTTTGTTGAAGATGACGGCAAAGACACTCTTTGCCATCAGCTAGCAGACGGCAAAGACTAGGCAGATGGCAAAAAACTGTTTTCCAGTAGTGTCGGCTTATTAATTGCCTAGATCCTTGTCCAGGAGTTGCAATTAGTTTTGGTGTTTTTGTAGGAAAAGTGTTGGTGGCCGTGTTTAGCTCTGCCCGACGGGGTAGGCTTCTCTGCGGTAGATACACAATGGCACGGTGTACCAAGTGGCACCCGGATGGTGGGCTTGGGAACCCTGCGCACATCGTTTGGGGCCATAGAGGAAACCTCGGCCGGATTTCCTTGCGGGTTCAGTCTCAAATAGGCGATAAACCTGGACTAGGGTCTCGTGTGGTTAACGGTCGTGGCCGACACCCACGCCAGTGCTTCTGCTTGAAGGTTGCCGAGATGCATGACGTGCATATGGTGCTAAGTGGTGAGAGCATGTGTGAAGAAGTATACCCCTGCAGGGTGAATCAATCTGTTCAAATAGCCGCGTCCTTGTATATGGACTACTTGGAAATATTATGTGGTACATAGACAACTTAAATGGATACTTTAAAATATGCAAGATAAGTGTGAGTGCTATATAAGGCTTTCTCGTAGGGTGACAAGAGTGAATCCATAGTGGTGTATTGATTGGTGAATATGTGGACTCGTGTGCGCTATCCCACCTCAAAGAAAGAACTTGTAGTTGTAGTACAGGTTAGCCAAGAGTTGAAGCTGGCTTGCTACAATCAAACCACACAATCCTTCCCTTGAAACATGATGCATATGTAGATAGTTCTGATGTAAGTCTTGTTGAGTACCATTGTACTCACGGTTACTTTATTTATGTTTTTCTAGAGAAGATTTAGACTCATTAAAAGGTTCTACGCGATGTATTCGATGTTGACCTGAATAGCTTGGGAATCCCAGACAGAGGTCTGGCTCCTTTGGTAGGGTCGTGGTAGCTTTTCAGGCTCTTACAACCACTTTTAGTTGATGTCTGTACCGAGACATGATTTGCTTCCGCTTGATGTTTGTATGACTTGAGTGTCGGGTCACGGGACCCCTATTTGTAATATCACACTATGTTGATTCTTGTGAGTCCTTAATAAAAGCTTGAGTCATAGAGTTATGTTGTGATGCCATGTTGTATCTACACATATCATGCATATTGTGTGTATGTTATGAAATGCATTATAAGTGTGGGATTCGACACCTAGTTGTGTGCCTTTAATAGTACTCTTTACAGGGAAATGCCTCTTTGTGCTTCTATCGAGCCTTGGTAGCTTGCTACTACTCTAGACACATTGATTGACCGGCCTGTATCCTTCTTTGCTGCTATGTCTGTCCCGTCAGGGAAATGTCACGCGGTGTAATGGAGTTCTTGTAGCTTGCTACGACTCGTCTACACACGTTGTTGATCGACATGAGCCTTGCTAGGTTATGTATGCATGTCCCTATACGGATGTACCGCTTGGGTTTATAACTAGTCACGTCGACCCGGGTTCTTTGTCGTTTGAACGCTAGCAACATATTCATATACGTGAGCCAAAAGACGCAAACGGTCCCAGCCAAGGTAAGGTGGCAGCCGGGGAGTTTACCGTGCGTGAGGCCGCAAAGTGATGTGTTGTGTTACAGGCTAGGTTCTCATGACTCAGGATCGGGGTCCCGACAGCTTTGGTATCAGAGCTTGACTGCTAGCAGGATAACCGAGCCAAACTGGTCGATGTGGTGTCTAGCAACTCTTTAGTTATATAAGGGAATTGTTTGTGGAAGCGAACATAAGGCTCTTTTTACTCTTTTCCTTGTGTCATTCTTATTCTGAGTCATCCTCTTCTTTATTCTACGGGCTTTAAAAATTAGGCTTTCTCATCTAATCATTAGGATGACGAGTTACTATACTGGAGACCTATAGGAAAATTGTTGTCTTCCAGGATGAGTGTCTCCATAAGAATTCAATGTTATGTTGTTAGTTTTCTTGCAGGTTGCGTCATATTTCATGCCCGTACAGCCGTTATGATGTCCGAGTTTTCCAAAGTTTCTAAATAATCTGATGCAATTGCAAATTCCTTCCTCTTATTTCTAATGTCTTTTGGCCAGACCAAGCACACTAATTATCGTGATGAGGTACTTCATTACCTTGACCTATTTTTGAAGTATTAGGAAACCATGTCACCCTGAAAACCATCCAATAGTCTAGATGTGCTCTATGTTTCGAGTGCAACAATTCTGGCCATCATTTTAGAAAAACATCTGGTGATGTTATTTAGTTTTTAGGAATTCTATTTCTGGGTCTTTGAATCCAAGGATCATTATCGTAGCTAGTTCCTTTAGAATGATTAGTAACCTTATCGTAGCTCCCAAGGTTCATGGTATATCATTCTTCCAACACCATGAATCATTTTTGGCAGAAGTTCTCCATGAACTAAAGATCATAACAAGAGTGCTCATGATGAGTTCTCTAGTCCATATTGTGATTCTGCCAACTCCGCCCTTCTGCATGGGTTATCTGGAAGAATAATGTTGAACTCGTTCGACATGCTAATCTATGCATCCACAACTCAAGAAATCATGTACTCTTGAGTTGGCCCTATCTAGTTGTATTTTGACCTTCATCATTGAGAGGTTAGTCAATAGTAGTTGTGCATTCTTGTTATTAATGTCTTCTATTCCTGTGGTCTGTCAAGTTGTGATATTTCCAATTGACTGGGAGAAGTAAACTATAGTACCTCATCCATTTCTTGGATTGGGTCAAAGTAGTTATACTCTTCAGATCAAAATGCCAACCCAGCTTTTGTTCTGTTCTATCTTGGAGTATTGCCCTCTTTTTGTAAAGAGTGTTGTGAGAATTGCACCATCTCTTACGAACTCTTGATGTAGTGATACTTCTCGCTATCATTGTTCATCCCTAGGTTTTCGTGTTGGTTGTAACCGGAATATCGACAAGTGAACCATCATGTGTGAAATCAATACTCCTAGCAATGCCATTGTTTAGTAGTTAATGGACAATAAATTCACTCTTATGGTGATGATGATTGAATCGTCATCCTAAGATTGACCGTGCTACCTAGTCCATGTTTCATGGTGCACTTTTCGATCAATGAGTTAGGATTTTGTCAATCCCTCGCTCTATTGATCACATCATCTTGCCTTGAAAAGCAAGATTGTTCCCGAGCTTAATAATATATCGGTGGTGTGTGATTTTCCGAATATCTTCTCGGAAGTATTACCAGGTTGTTTCCTGACTGTTATGATAGAGCTCGTGATCAAGTTGGTCTTTCGATAAACCAACCGTCCTCCCAGAATCCGTGTTGGATACCCCGAGCTAGTTGGTTAAGCTAAACAACAACTTGGAGAGTTGGAAGATAAAAGGTTCGCCTAAACTTAGCTCATTTAAAAAGGATATTTTTCCTGTTTTGTGAGTCTAAAGAAGATGATATTGTCATCGACTGATTCGTGTGATCAATTGTTGCATATATTATCTTGTCCAATTTTGATTTGAGTATTGGCTATTGTCAGATCAAACTCAGAACCAAAGATTTTCATAGCGGTGTCTTACTCATGGATTTCTCTGAGCATACACCATTATATTCTTTGATCTGACCAATGTTATTATCTTGCTCACATAGTTGTGGAAATCCATTTATATGGGTATCTTGATGCATTGTTGTTGAGCCCATCGGCAACATTCTCATTTGTTCCATGATTTATGTTGGACATTAAGCTAGTGCTGGAAACGTTGTAGACATTGTCTTCATGTCTCGTGCACGAGGTATATGTTAGGTGTAAGAAGTGACTTCCTCTAATTCATGTGCATCCGATGCAAGTTGCCGCCGTGAATTCGAGAAAAGTTAATTTGTTTCTTCGTAATCATCCCAAGTCAATCATGCACGTGCGAAGTATTCTATGGTTTGATGGACCTATCATCTTCACTCCATATGTATCTCCTAGCACACCAAGCCACTGATTGATATGTTTAAGAAAAAAGAGTTCCCTCCCAAGAACTAATCATATGACTTGTGTAAGGACTTTGGTATTCTTAATGATGGTTCCCATCCAGAACTTGGTAGTGTTTTGTTTTAAGACTTTTCATGTGGTCATGATTGTCTTGGGCAGTGTGTTCACATGTGTCTTGCAATCCAGCTCATGTTTTGGAGTTGGCTTCCGTAGTTCCTTTCCCGAGAATCTCGCAACGTTATCTCGTTGATTTGTGTTGCAAACTTTATTTTCGGACATGCTGAGTATGAAGCATCGTGTCACCAACCGGAGTTGAATCTCAGGAAGTTATAATGGTTGGAACTTTCCCAAAAATTATAATATTGGTCTCTGTGTAACCCGGTAAAGTGATGTAATAGCTAACACACCTAGCGGGAAGGCTTGATATTATAATATCTTGCATCAACAACCTTAGCCATTTCCCGTGAGGACTTTGTATGACTTGTTCTAGAAGTTGTTCCTCATGGACCCTTTAAGCCCCGAAGTCCGATCTATATTTGATGTGCTAGATATCAAGCATGACCTATAATTGGGTTGTGCTAGTACATCAAGGAGAACATTAGAAGCGGAGTGATAAATGTCTCTCGGTCGATCGTCCAGATTTCGTTCCCTTGGCATAGCTAAGGTGAAATCTGAGGAAGTGTTGTCTTCCTTTGCATCTGCATCCTCCATCATTGTTCATCATAGTAGTAAGATGTGTCACCAAGATCTTGGCACAGATATTGGTAAAACTTTGATGAATATGGTAATGCTCAAGTTCTTGAGAGCACGCTCAAACACTAGGTTATATCCTCGGTAGTAACTGGAATGTGCCTTCCGTTCACCGAGTTGTTCTATAACCCTAGTTTCTTTCCAACCTGAGTATGCTATTCTTTCAAATTCCTTCAAACAATCATTTGTGAATTGCCTTACTCTGGTATGAAGAGTTTCAATGATCTTAGGATCAAAAGTATTTCTTTTTGCCACTTAAGGGAATAAGTCTGTGAGTCACCCTCCTACGGTGCCCCATTATGGTATGATGGTTAACTTAATCCTCGCTACTTTGAAACCTCGTCATCATCTATTATCAGCGTGGATTTGTTGCCTACCAATTGAACCTGTGTTATATGTCCCATTTCCTCATCCGTGTTATGTGTGTTGTGTCTCAGTTCAGGGGACGTTCCTATGTCTCATTCTATGAGTCGATCATGAGTTGCGCGATCTTCGAAAAGATCGAGTGTTGTAGAGTCCTTCTGTTCTTGTCGTCGCGTTAGATGAAGACCTCAATGACAAAGATGCCAAGATCAACCTGATGCAATGAATCAACACCTTCAAGAAGAGAAATTGGATTGTAAAGATTCCCATAGTCTAGTGCCCCTTTTCTTCTTCACGACTACGCGTGAATCTCGGGACGAGATTCTTGTTTAGTGGGGGTGAGTTGTCACAGCCCTGGAATAGTTGTTTGTGATTAGCTGCATCATCATCATGCATCATGTTAAACCCAAAAGTTGTCAAACTTGGACTAGCAAAACCCTAGCAACTCATTTATCAAAACAAATTCAAATAGTAGTGTTTTTCAAGGAACCAAAGTGACTTTAAAAAATGCTCATATTCTTCTATAATTGGTTGAAAGAACATTTCTGAAATGCATTTTTGTTTTCAAACAATTACGACATATTAAAAAATTAACAAATGCCACTGAAATATTAAAACAAAATAACTATAAATATTTTAAATCACTCAAAAATGCTAAAATAATTATATGGGGTTGGAAATATTCAAAATATACCCCATATTTATTTTTAGGGTTTTACCAATTGGGTTGTTTTATTTTCTTTAACACAAATGTAGCAGATATAAAAGAAATAAAACAAAAAACAAAAAGAGAGAGAAAAGTCTTACATGTCGCCTACCAGGTCGGCCCAGCCCACCAGGGGCACCCCTGTCTTCTACCTCTTGCCAGAAGGCAGAGGAGAAGCAGGGGACGGCGAGCTCGCGAGAGCGCCACGCCTCTTGCCTGCCTGGCCTCCCCGCCGACTTGGTGAGTGGGATAAGCTCAGAAGAGCCGTCCCCATCGAGCCAGCCTCCCCATTCCCTCCCTTGCTCTCCTCCTCGCCTCTGCTCGCCACGACCAAGCCGCCATGACCAAGCCACCGTCCGTCGTAGCCATAGCGTGCGGCCTCCCCTCGCCTCTCCGAGAACCTCAGAAGGACCGCCTCGACGCCCTGCTCCTCCTCATCAACGGAATCAAGCCCGGAGGCCCCCTGTCGTCGCCATCGTCACCATCTTCCCCATCTCTGACCGTCGATCGTCGCCGTCGATCTGCTGCCACCGAGCCTCTCCGACCTCCCCGATGCCAAAAATGGAATAGCAGTGAGCCACTGCTTCTTTCCCCTCTCTTTCCCCTCGCCCTCCCACATCGTAGCCCCGTTCCCCACCATGGCTGAGAGCTTCTCGTCGCCGGCCATGTCGTCGCCGTCGCTGTGGTGTCCCACTCGCGTGTTCGAGCTCGGGAACGAGCTCCTGGAGCTTCCAGGAACCTTCTGATCCCTTCAAACGGACTCCCTATGCCCCGCAACCCCATGCCCGACGAAGCCCGAGTCGCAACCACCGCAGACCTCGTCGCTGGCATGGATTCTGGTGACCATTTCGTCCAGCTGCTTCCCCTTTGGATGCGGTGCTTCACTAGCTACCCGTAGAACTAAACCACGCACAAAACCGATGCATGTAACGCGAGTTTGATCAACTCCGGCGAGAACTCGCCACTGATTTGGTCGTCGCCGGCGAAATTCCAGCGAGGTCTGACGTGGCCAGCTTAATTAACCACTAACACCCCCCTAGCCACTGACGGTGGGCCCCAGGAGTGGGTCAAACCCACTTACGGGCTGGTCAGCGCGGGATTAGCCCCGGTGA
Source organism: Hordeum vulgare subsp. vulgare (assembly GCF_904849725.1). NCBI lineage: Eukaryota > Viridiplantae > Streptophyta > Magnoliopsida > Poales > Poaceae > Hordeum > Hordeum vulgare. Next base: position 114,232,539 of record NC_058518.1, on the reverse strand, counting down.
CGCTGACCAGTGGACCCCACCGGTCAGTTTGACCAGCCGAGGAACATTTGACCATGATGACGCAGTGCTAACGCAGTAAATACTAATTCTGTTTTAATATAATTCCAGAAAATGCTTGAAACTTCTAAAAATCATAGAAAATAATCTGTAAGTCCAATGAAAATAATTTATATATCAAAAAAGGATCAGAAAAATCCAAAGAATATGATTATGGCATTTTCATGCATGTTTGAAAAAGTTAACATCACCAAATAGGCCAAATGGTGAATAGGATAAATTTAATAATTAGTTTGGAGTTGGAATTTGATACCTATTTGAATTCCACTTCAATTGATATGACCAAACATTGATCAAGGAAAATTAGTACCTCAAAATACCATCCTCATGCATGTTAAAACAGATTATGCATGAGCATCAGGTTGAATCAATTATAAGGGTATCTGGGAAAATACCTTGCTTGAAGTGATATTTGAATCGTGATTCAAATCAACTTCAACTTAAGAGATGATAGACACTTTAGCCCTACCACCTTTCATTTTCATGTCATGAGCATGCATCATGGTGTTGCATTTCCGTGATGTAAATATTTTTCTTTGTTGTTTGCCGGTGTTGTTCCCTCTCGGTAGACGATGTTTCCGATGAAGTGATGGTTGACATTGATGAAGACTCAATGCTATCTTCAGACGTGTCAGGCAAGCAAACCCCCTTGAGCATATTGATATAAACCCACTCTCTCGCTCCTGCTCTCTTTTACTGCATTAGGATAATCACGATTCAACTGTACCTGTTATCGGTAGTTGAACCCATTCCTCTGCATGACCTGATTTTTGTCAGAGTAAATAGTTGAAACCACTTAGCATGAGTAGCAACTGCTTGAGCTTTGTTATGCTTACTCATCCATGCTTGCTTACAATGCCTGCTATGCTTAGAGTCGTGTCGGATCTGATCCATCTGGATGATGAATCGGAATGGTTGTGTTCATGTCCTATAGTGTGAGAGTAAAAGTGTGAATTCGATTTGGTAAAGGTAGCGATGAGAGGCCATGTAGGAGTACATGGTGGGTTGTCTCATTGGGACCGTCCTTAAGAACTGAGTTCTGTGTATGTTATCCAAGACAAAATACTACCATGCATTGGGCCCTTAAATATGACCCCACTCGGCTTATTAATTGCCTAGATCCCTGTCTAGGAGTTGCAATTAGTTTCTTGTGTTTGTAGGAAAAGTGTTGGTGGCCGTGTTTAGCTCTGCCCGACGGGGTAGGCTTCTCTGCGGTAGATACACAGTGGCACGGTGTACCAAGTGGAACCGGGATGGTGGGCTTGGGAACCCTGTGCACATCGTTTGGGGCCGTAGAGGAAACCTCGGCCGGACTTCCTTGCGGGTTCAGTCTCAAATAGGCGATAAACCTAGACTAGGGTCTCGTGTGGTTAACGGTCGTGGACGACACCCACGCCAGTGCTTCCGCTTGAAGGTTGCCGAGATGCATGACGTGCATATGGTGCTAAGTGGTGAGAGCATATGTGAAGAAGTATACCCCTGCAGGGTGAATCAATCTATTCAAATAGCCGCATGCTCGGATATGGACTACTTGGAAACATTATGTGGTACATAGACAACTTAAATGGATACTCTAAAACATGCAAGATAAGTGTGAGTGCTATGGAAGGCTTTCTCGTAGGGAGACGAGAGTGAATCCATAGTGGTGTATTGATTGGTGAATATGTGGACTCGTGTGCGCTATCCCACCTCAAAGATAGAACTTGTAGTCGTAGTACACGTTAGCCAAGAGTCAAGGCTGGCTTGCTGCAATCAAACCACACAATCCTTCCATTGAAACATGATGCATATGTAGATAGTTCTGATGTAAGTCTTGCTGAGTACCTTTGTACTCACGGTTGCTTTATTTATATTTTTGCAGAGAAGATTTCGACTCATTAAAAGGTTCTACGCGATGTGTTCGATGCTGACCGGAATAGCTTGGGAATCCCAGACAGACTTCTGGCTCCTTTGGTAGGGTCGTGGTAGCTTTTCAGGCTCTTCCAGCCACTTTTAGTAGATGTCTGTACCCAGACATGATTTGCTTCCGCTTGATGTTTGTATGACTTGAGTGTCGGGTCACAGGACCCCTATTTGTAATATCACACTATGTTGATTCATATGAGTCCTTAATAAAAGCTTGACTCATAGAGCTATGTTGTGATGCCATGTTGTATCTACACATATCGTGCATATTGTGTGTATGTTATGAAATGCATTATATGTGTGGGATTCGACACCTAGTTGTGTGCCTTTAGTAGTACTCTTAACAGGGAAATGCCTCTTTGTGCTTCTATCGAGCCTTGGTAGCTTGCTACTGCTCTAGACACATTGATTGACCGGCCTGTATCCTTCATTGCTGCTGTGTTTGTCCCCTCGGGGAAATGTCACGCGGTGTAATGGAGTCCTTGTAGCTTGCTACAACTCGTCTACACACGCTGTTGATCGACACCTGCCTTGCTGGGTTATGTATGCCTGTCCCTATACGGATGTACACTTGGGTTTATAACTAGTCATGTCGACCCGTGTTCTTTGCCGTTTGAACGCTAGCAACATATTCATATACGTGAGCCAAAAGACGCAAACGGTCCCGGCCAAGGTAAGGTGGCAGCCGTGGAGTTTACCGTGTGTGAGCCGCAAAGTGATGTGATGTGTTACAGGCTGGGTTTTTATGACTCAGGATCGGGGTCCCGACATCACCCTTTCCTCTTCAAAGGAAAAACCAACGCAAGCAAGTCTCCGTCAACGTGTCAAATTCTCGCGCTGTTGTTTGAGAAGTAGTAGAAGGATTTCTCGAGCCGTTGCCGGGAGGATCAAGTCAAGAACTCACCCTAGTAAGTGTCGCAAACTCATCTCTTGCATTTACTTTTTTGCCTCTCGTTTTCCTCTCCCCCACTTCTGAAAAACAAAAAATTACAAAAAATATTTAACTTTTTCATTTGCCTTTTCCATTCGCCCTTTTCTTTCTTTGCCTTTCCTTTGCCTGTGTGCTATGTGCCTTCAATATGCTTGCATCTTCGCTTGCTGAAAATCTATTGATATGCATCGTCATCCACTTGCTAATCGCTTTAAGAGATCCAATTATGTTGATCCAATTGCTAGTGAGTTGAGTCCACTTGACTTTCTCTATGGAGTTTTGCTTGAGATGCGTGAATCTGAAAATCGTGATGAAGGAATTCAAGAAGTGATTCACGAGGATTCCTTGAATGAAAAGCATGATTGCAATGGTTTCACTATAAATCCTATTAGTGTCAACCATGCTAGAAATATGCAAAACCCTAAGCTTGGGGATGCTAGTTTTTCTATGTCCACTACTTGTTGCAATGATCATGATTGGGGTAATGATTTTTCTTATGATCTTGAAAATTTGTTTAAGCCTCATGATGAATATGATATTTGCAATAATATTGAAAGTGGGTTTGGAAAAGTCATGACATGATATGTGATTTTCTTGGAGCGTCTTGTATCGGGAGTCTTTTCTTTTTGTTCTGTCACAATCATCCTTGCTGCACACCTTTTGAGAGAGACACGCACTCATCGTGACTTTGCTAGAATGCTCATCGTGCTTCACTTGTATCTTTTTGAGCTAGATAATTTTGCTCTATGTGCTTCACTTAGATCTTTTAGAGCACGGCAGTGCGTGACTTGGTAGTTGAATTATGCTATAAAAGTAGTCCCAAAGGTGATAGGCACCCAAAGAGGATACAAAAACCTCCATCTTCATGTGCATTGAGTAGAAAGAGAAGTCTTGATTCCTCTCAATTAGTTTTGAGACGTGGATTTGGTAATATTAAGAGTTATGTTAGTAGGGTGTTGTGAATGTAGAAATACTTGTGTGGAAGTTAGTGATTCGCGTAGCATGCACGTATGGTGAACCGCTTTGTTAGGAAGTCGGAGCATAATTGATCTATTGATTGTCATCCTTTGTGTTGAGGTCGGGATCGCGCGATGGTTAACACATACCAAACCTTCCCCTAGGAGTATGCGTTTAGCACTTTGTTTCGATTACTAATAAAAACTTTCGCAACAAGTATGTGAGTTATTTTTTTTGATCGGAAGTATGTGAGTTCTTCATGGCTAATGTCAGTCCATGGTATAGATGCACTTTCACCTTCCACCATTGCTCACCTCTCTAGTGCCGCGCAATTCTCGTCGGTACACAAAACCCACCATATGCCTTCCTCAAAACAGCCAGCATACCTACCTACTATGGCATTTTCATAGCCATTCCAAGATATATTGCCATGGTACTCCCCTCATTCCTTCTCATGACTTGTGTCTTCACTCTCATATTTCCATTGCATGATCGTAAGATAGCTAGCGGGATGTTTCAACGTCATACGCCAAGCTAGATCGTTGCACATCCTGGTACATTGCCGGAGGCATTTCCTATAAAGTCATCATCGTTCTAAGCTTTGAGCGGTGAGTAAATAAAAGTGTGATGATCATCATTATTAGAGCATTGTCCCATGTGAGGAAATAAAAAAAAGGCCAAAGATGCCCACCAAAAAATAATAATGAAAAGAGGCCAAAGATCCCAAACAAAAAAAAGAGAGAAAAAGAGAGAAGGGACAATGGTACTATCTTTTTCCACACTTGTGCTTCATAATAGCACCATGTTCTTCATGATTGAGAGCCTCTCGTTTCGTCACCACCATATGCTTGTGGGAATATTTATTATATAACATGGCTTGTATATTCCAATGACGGGCTTCCTCAAAATTTCCCTAGGTCTTCCTGAGCAAGCAAGTTGGATGCACACCCACTAGTTCTCCTTCTGAGCTTTCGCATACTTGTAGCTCTAGTGCATCCTTTGTATGGCAATCCATACTCATTCACATTGATATCTATTAATGGGCATCTCCATAGCCCTTTGATACGCCAAGTCAATGTGACCATCTCCTCCTTTTTGTCTCACAACCACCACCACACTCTAATCCACCTATAGTGCTATATCCATGGCTCACGCTCATGTATTGCGTGATAGTTATCAAAGTTTTGAAAAAGTAAGAGTGCGAAAACAATTACTTAGCCAATAACGGGGATGTGCATGATTTACATTAGTTGTGTGAGGATGATGGAGCATAGCCAAACTATATGATTTTGTAGGGATAACTTTCTTTGGCCTTGTTATTTTGAAAGTTCATGATTACCTTGCTAGTGTGCTTGAAGTATTACTGTTTTCATGTCAATAGCAAACTATTGTTTTGAATCTTACGGATCTGAACAGTCATGTCACATGAAAGAAGTTACAAAGGACAACTATGCTAGGTAGCATTCCACATCAAAAATTCAGTCTTTATCACTTCCCTACTCGAGGACGAGCAGGAGTTAAGCTGGGGATGCTTGATACGTCTCCAACGTATCTATAATTTTTGATGGTTTCATGCTATTATCTTGTCAAACTTTGGTTCTTTTGTATGCCTTTTATATCTTTTTTGGGACTAACTTATTAACTCAGTGCCAAGTGCCAGTTCCTGTTTTTTCCATGTTTTTGACCCCTTCCAGATGAGGATTTTAAACGGATTCCAAATGGAACGAAACATCCAAAAAGATTTTTTCCGAAACAGAAGAAGACTGGGAAGCCAAAGAATCACGGCGGGGGGCCAGCAGGGACCCCACAAGCCCCTTAGCCGCGGCCAGGGGCGCCGCACTTCCCAGGCTTGTGTGCTCCCTGGGCCACCTCTGCCCTAGGTATTTCGCCTATATATTCCCTAAAATCCCAGAAAAAATCAAGAGATCATCGAAAGTACTTTTCCGCCGCCGCAAGCTTCTGTCTCCGCAAGATCCCATCTGGGGCACTTTCTGGTGCCCAGCCAAAGGGGGGATTCCGATACGGAGGGCTTCTTCATCAACACCATGACCTCTCCGATGATGCGTGAGTAGTTCACCATGGACCTACGGGTCCATAGCTAGTAGCTAGATGGCTTCTTCTCTCTCTTGGATCTCTAATACAAAGTTCTCCATGATCTTCATGGAGATCTATCCAATGTATTCTTCTTTTGCAGTGTGTTTGTCGAGATCCGATGAATTGTGGATTTATGATCAGATTATCTATGAATTTTATTTGAGTTTCTTCTGATCTCTTATATGCATGATTTCATATCCTTGTAATTCTCTTCGAGTTGTGGGTTTTGTTTGACCAACTAGATCTATGATTCTTGCAATGGCAGAAGTCCTTGGTTTTGGGTTCATACCGTGCGGTGACCTCACCTAGTGACAGAAGGGGTAGCGAGGCATGCATCATGTTGTTGCCATCAAGGGTAAAAAGATGGGGTTTTCATCATTGGTTTGAGATTATCCCTCTACATCATGTCATCTTTCTTAAGGCGTTACTCTGTTCGTCATGAACTCAATACACTAGATGCATGCTGGATAGCGGTTGATGTGTGGAGTAATAGTAGTAGATGCAGAAAGTATCGGTCTACTTGTCTCGGACATGATGCCTATATGTATGATCAATGCCTTAGATGTCGTCATGACTTTGCGTGGTTCTATCAATTGCTCGACAGTAATTTGTTCACCCACCGTAATATTTTCTATTTTGAGAGAAGCCTCTAGTGAACACTATGGCCCTTGGGTCTACGCGACACCATATTTTCAGCCTTACTCTTTTTCTTCGTTGCTCTTTCCGCCTTCGGATCTCACTTTGCAATCAATCTTGAAGGGATTGACAACCCCTTTATAGCGTTGGGTGCAAGCCCTTTTGTGTTTGTGCAGGTACTCTGGAATTGACGAGATTCTCCTACTGGATTGATACCTTGGTTCTCAAACTGAGGGAAATACTTACTACTGCTGTGCTGCATCACCCTTTCCTCTTCAAGGGAAAAACCAATGCAAGCAAGTCTCCGTCAACGTGTCAAATTCGGGCGCTTTTGTTTGAGAAGTAGCATTCCCCTAGTCTTGTGGGTACAATGCGCAAACCTCTCCAGAGTGTAAAACTATTCGAATAGCCATGTCCATGGTCAAGGACAGTTTGATGGCCACTCTTGGGCTAGATCCATTGTTGCAAACTGTGTGTGTGTGAGAGAGAAAGATGATATTTGTACTAAGTAAGATGACTTGACATGATGGATGAACATGAGATGTTCACCCCTTGTATATGATGATATCTATAACTTGTTCGTATGGATATCCGCAACTGATACGTCCATTTTGCATCATGCTTTCATGTTGATATTTATCGCTTTATGGACTGTTATTATACTTTGTGGTACCATACTTATGCCTTTTGTCTCTTATTTTGCAACGTTTATTTGAAGAGGGAGAATACCGGCAGCTGGAATTCTGGACTGAAAAGGAGCAATTCTGAGTCCTCTATTCTGAGCAACTCTAAATGCCCTGAAAATCAACATGGAATTTTTTGGGAATATATAAAAAATACTGGGCGAAAGAAGTGCCAAAGGGGAGCTGCCAGGGGCCCACAAGCCTGGTGGCCGCGGCCTGCCCCCCTGGTCGCGGCAACAGGGCTTGTGGGCACCCTGGTAGCCCACTGGCCCCCTCTTGTACTATGTGAAGGGTTTCGTCCGGAAAAAATCAGGGCGGAGCTTTTTCGTGGATTCTCCACCGCCATGAGGCGAAACTTGAGCAGAACCAATCTAGAGCTCCGGCAGGACGATCCTGCCGGGGAAACTTCCCTGCCGGAGGGGGAACTCGTCGCCATCGTCATGACCAACACTCCTCTCATCGGAGTGGACTCGTCACCATCAACATCTTCATCAGCACCATCTCATCTCCAAACCCTAGTTCATCTCTTGTAACCAATCTCCGTCTCGCGACTCCGATTGGTACTTGTAAGGTTGCTAGTAGTGTTGATTACTCTTTGCAGTTGATGCTAGTTGGATTACTTGGTGGAAGAGTTTATGTTCAGATCTCCTTGATGCTACTCATTACACCTCTGATCATGATTATGATTATGCTTTGTGAGTAGTTACTTTTGTTCCTGAGGACATGGGATAAGTCATGCTAATAATAGTCATGTGAATTTGGTATTCGTTCGTATTTTGATATGTTGTATGTTGTTTTTCGTCTAGTGGTGTTATGTGAACGTCGACTACATAACACTTCAGCATTATTTGGGCCTAGAAGAAGGCATTGGGGAGTAGTAAGTAGATGATGGGTTGCTAGAGTGACAGAAGCTTAAACCCCAGTCTATGCGTTGCTTCGTAAGGGGCTGATTTGGATCCACTAGTTTAATTCTATGGTTAGACGTTGTCTTAATTCTTCTTTCATAGTTGCGGATGCTTGCGAGAGGGGTTAATCATAAGTGGGATGCTTGTCCAAGTAAGGGCATTACCCAAGCGCCGGTCCACCCACATGTCAAACTATCAAAGTAACGAACGCGAATCATATGAACATGATGAAACTAGCTTGACAGAAATTCCCATGTGTCCTCGGGAGCGTTTTCCCTCCTATAAGACTTTGTTCAGGCTTGTCCCTTTCTACAAAAGGGATTGGGCCACTTTTCTGCACCATTGCTACTACTTGTTACTTGTTACTTTTCACCTGCTACGTTTCACGTCACTACACCATCACTTGTTACCGCTACTTTCAGTGCTTGCAGTTATTACCTTGCTGAAAACCGTTTATCAGAGCCTTCTGCTCCTCGTTGGGTTTGACACTGTTACTTATCGAAAGGACTAAGATTGATCCCCTATACTTGTGGGTCATCAAGACTCTTTTCTGGCGTCGTTGCCGGGGAGTGAAGCGCCTTTGGTAAGGAAACATTTATATATTGTGCTGAAATTTATTGTCACTTGTCACTATGGAAAATGTTCCTTTGAGGAATTTGTTCGGGGTATCTTCACCATGAACGGAAGCACGAGGAGTTTCTCCTCAACCTAAGGTACCTACTGAAAATATCTTTTATGAAATTCCTTCGGGTATGCTCGTGAAACCGCTGGCTATTCCTTTTACAGGAGATGGATCATCACATCCAGACTTCCATCTAATCTATGTAGATGAAGTTTGTGGTTTATTTAAGCTTGCAGGTTTGCCCAAGGATGAGGTAAAGAAGAAAGTCTTTCCTTTATCTTTGAAGGATAAGGCATTGACATGGTATAGGCGATGTGATGATACTGGATCATGGGACTACAATCGGTTGAAATTGGAATTTGATCAAAAGTTTTATCCTATACATTTAGTACATCGTGATCGGAATTATATTTATAACTTTTGGCCTCGTGATAGGGAAAGCATAGCTCAAGCTTGGGGTAGGCTTAAATCAGTGCTATATTCATGCCCCAATCATGAGCTCTCGAGAGAAATTATCACTCAAAACTTTTATGCTCGGCTTTCTCATGAAGATCGTACCATGCTTGACACTTCTTGTACCGCTTCTTTTGTGAAGAAGGATATTGACCACAAGTGGAATTTATTGGAAAGAATCAAATGCAACTCTGAAGATTGGGAGCTTGAAGAAGGTAAGGAGTCAGGTATGAATTTCCAGTTTGATTGCATTAAATATTTTGTTGAAACAAAGACTTCTAGAGATTTTAGCGCTAAGTATGGACTTGACTCTGAGATAGTAGATTCTCTATGTGAATTTTGCTGCTCATTTAGATCTTCCCAAAGAGAAGTGGTTTAAGTATCATCCTCCCATAGAAGTCAATATAGTTAATCCCAATCTAGTTGAAGAGAAAGTCATTGCCTATAATGATCCTATTGTTCCTTGTGCCTACACTTAGAAACCACCTTACCCTGCTAGGAAAAAGGATTATTCTAAAGCTCCAACTGTGATACGTAGGGGTTACATTAGACCACTTGCACCCCTGAGGAAATTAGATTTGAACCTAGTGTTGCTATTATCTAAGATCTCTTAGCCGAAGACATAGACGGGTATGTTATCAAATTCTGTGAGGACTCCGCTAGAATTGCTAAACCTCACACGAAAGACAAATACGGACCTGTGGTTGGCCTGCCCGTTGTTTCTGTCAAGATAGGAGATCATTGTTATCATGGTTTATGTGATATGGGTGCTAGTGTTAGTGCAATACCCCGATCCCTTTATGATGAAATCAAAGATGAGATTGCACCTCCTGAGTTAGAACCCATTGATGTCAGTATTACGCTAGCTAATAGAGACACTATCTGCCGTGTGGGAATTGTGAGAGACGTAGAAGTCTTGTGTGGTAAGACGAAGTATCCTACTAATTTCCTCGTCCTTGCTACTGCACAAGATAGCTTATGTCCCATCATATTTGGTAGACCCTTTCTCAACACTGTCAATGCTCATATTGATTGCGTTAAACAGACTGTCACTGTTAGTTTCAAGGGTGTGTCTCATGAATTTAACTTCTCCAAGTTTGGAACACAACCCCATGAAAAAGAGTCGTCTGGTAGGGATGAAATCATTGCTCTTGCCTCTATTTCCTTGCCTCCTAGGGATCCTTTAGAGCAATATCTGCTTGAGCATGAAAATGATATGCATATGGATGAAAGAGATGAGATAGATAAAATTGTTTTAGAACAATATCCTATTCTTAAGAATAATCTGCCTGTTGATCATCACCGGAGATTAAATCCTAGGATGAAAGAGGTCGTGAGAAAAGAAATATTAAAGCTTCTGGAAGCAGGAATCATTTATCCTGTTGCTCATAGCGATTGGGTAAGTCCAGTGCATTGCGTACCCAAGAAGGGAGGTATCACCGTCGTTCCTAATTATAAGAATGAACTAATCCCACAGAGGATTATTACTGGCTGTAGGATGGTGATAGACTTCCGGAAACTGAACAAGGCAACCAGGAAAGACCATTATCCTTTGTCGTTTATCGACCAAATGCTAGAAAGGCTATCTAAACACACACACTTCTGCTTTCTAGACGGTTATTCAGGTTTCTCGCAAATACCTGTTGCACAATATGATCAAGAGAAAACCACTTTCACCTGCCCCTTCGGTACCTTTGCTTATAGACGTATGCCTTTTGGCTTATGCAATGCACCTGCCACCTTTCAAAGATGTATGATGGCTATATTTTCTGACTTTTGTGAAAAGATTGTTGAGGTTTTCATGGATGATTTCTCCGTTTACTGTTCTTATTTTAACGACTGCCTCAGCAACCTTGATCGAGTCTTACAAGATACAAAGATACCAACCTCTTCTTGAACTGGGAGAAGTGACACTTCATGGTTAATGAAGGCATCGTCTTAGGACACAAAATCTCTGAGAAAGGCATTGAAGTTGATAAGGCTAAGGTTGATGCAATTGAGAAAATGCCTTGCCCCACAGATATCAGAGGTATACGAAGTTTCCTAGGTCATGTTGGTTTCTATAGAAGGTTCGTTAAAGACTTCTCTAAGATTTCTAGGCCTCTTACCAACCTCTTGCAGAAGGATGTTCCTTTTGTTTTTGATGAGGATTGTGAGGAAGCTTTCGAAATACTTAAGAAGGCCTTGATAACCGCACCTATTTTTCAACCAACTGATTGGAACTTGCCCTTTGAAATCATGTGGGATGCTAGTGATTATGCTGTTGGTGTTGTTCTAGGACAAAGAGTTGACAAGAAGTTGAATGTCATTCACTACGCTAGTAAAACTCTAGACAGTGCCCAAAGAAACTATGCCACTACGGAGAAGGAATTTTTAGCAGTCGTGTTTGCATGTGAAAAGTTCAGATCTTATATAGTTGACTCCAAAGTCATTATTCACTCTGATCATGATGCTATTAAGTACCTTATGGAGAAGAAGGACGCTAAGCCTAGGCTAATCAGATGGGTTCTCCTGCTACAGGAATTTGATTTGCACGTTGTTGACCGAAAGGGTGCTGATAACCCTGTAGCAGATAACTTGTCCAGGCTAGAGAATGTCCTTGATGACCCATGACCTATTGATGACAGCTTTCCTGATGAGCAATTGAATGTCATCCGCACTTCACAAAGTGCATCGTGGTATGCTGATTACGCAAACTATATCGTAGCCAAATACATACCACCCAGTTTCACCTACCAGCAAAAGAAGAAATTCTTCTTTGATTTGAGACACTACTTTTGGGATGATCCTCACCTTTATAAGGAAGGAGTAGATGGTGTTATTAGATGTTGTGTGCCTGAACATGAACAGGGATAGATCCTGCAGAAGTGTCATTCCGAACCCTACGAAGGACACCATGCTGGAGATAGAACTGCTCATAAGGTATTGCAATCAGGTTTCTATTGGCCCACTCTCTTCAAGGATGCCCGTAAGTTTGTCTTGTCTTGTGACGAATGCCAAAGAATAGGGAACATCAGTAAACGTCAGGAAATTCCTATGAACTATTCGCTTGTCATTTAACCATTTGATGTCTGGGGCTTTGATTATATGGGACCCTTCCCGAGTTCCAATGGGTATACTCACATATTAGTTGCTGTTGATTACATCACTAAGTGGGTAGAATCTATCCCCACTAGAAATGTTGATCACCACACCTCTATTAAGATGCTTAAAGAAGTCATTTTCCCAAGATTTGGAGTCCCTAGATATCTTATGACTGATGGCGGTTCACACTTCATTCATGGTGTTTTCCGCAAGATGCTCGCTAAGTATGAAGTCAACCATAGAGTTGCATCTCCTTATCATCCTCAGTCTAGTGGTCAAGTGGAGTTGAGTAATAGGGATATCAAATTGATCTTACAAAAGACTGTCAGTAGATATCGAAAGAATTGGTCTAGCAAACTTGATGATCCACTATGGGCTTATAGGACTTCTTATAAGAATCCCATGGGCATGTCGCCGTATAAAATGGTTTAGGTAAGGCCTGTCATTTACTGTCGTGGGTATAAGTATAACAGTAGATGTGTAGGGTACGAAAGGATGGGCAGAGCCTTAGCTACGGCGAGGATGTATGAGTTCAGGACCCTCTACGGTGGAGGTAAAAGCCCTACGTCTCAGTGCTCTTGGGAGCTTAGTGTCGAGTGGAATATAAGGTTACAGTAAATGCCAACCCCTGCACCAGTGGGGAAGGGCGGCTTATATAGAGTGCGCTGCCCTTCACAACGGTCCGGTGGACAGGGGTGGAGTCGTGGCGAATAAGTGCCTACGTTACAGGTAATGTATGCCTTAAATGCTAATAATGATTTATGAAAACGTATGACCGTTGCCCTCCAGGGAGGTTACGATATACAGAGTGGAATCCAGTCGGTACGTTTAATACGCTCCGAATGCTCGTCACCGACTGGATGATGGGGGAATCGTCACCGACTGGATGATGGGAAGTCCTTAGTTCAGTCGAAACTGTCTAAGGGCCTTATCCCTTATGAAGGATAGTCCTTGGGTAGGACCTATATGGCAGGCCTATGACCCTACCCTGGGACTATAACCCCATGATTAGTCCCCGAATGGATCGGGGTTGGAACGATGAAGTGATGCCTGGAGTACGGATCCGACTGGTATGGATGTGACTTTGGCGTTGTTTGCCTCGATCCATTTTATCCTCTCGACCAGTGATCCGAGTGAATATATCCGTGAAAATAACCGTTAGGGACCGAGTGCTTCCGCGGAATCTTTCGACGTGACCGGTCAACTCACAGCGACAGATTTTCTGGGATGCTCAAATTTCGGTTGTCGCACGCTCAGCGGGGATGACAACATCGTCATCGAGTAGTTTCTTCCGCCTCGATTACCGCGCCTTTATCTTCTCCACTAATATCGCAGCAGCTGGTCGGGGGATAAGATTTCGGGGCCACCTGTTAGTGACCCAGTCGGAAGCTTATTTAAACCTCTCCAGCGGGGGTTTCTCGTTGCGTCCCCTGATTACTCGCACTCGCCTCGCTTCTCCCATAACTCCCTGCACGCTCCAAGCCTCCTCCTTCCTCTCCTCCTCTGCGGATCTGCTGCCTCCACCATGACGAAGGGGCAGACGAGCAAGCTCGAGTCACAGAAGAAGAAGAAGAAGGCGGCGGCTCCTGCTCAGCACCGACAGCGGGCACTGCCAGCGGGCTGGATCCAGGGGGATTTCCTCCCCTCCACGGTGACGGCGGACGACCTGCTGGAGCTGGTGGAGCAAGGCATGATTGCCAACAAGTCATGGAGGCTGCTGGCGGAGGGCGAGACGGAGCCGGCGCCGCAGGAGGGAGAGCGCGTCTTGCTGCTCAGTCACGTGTACAGGGGCTTCTCCTTGCCTCCCCACCCCTTCTTCAGAGGTATTATGAATCACTTCGGGGCGCAGCTCCATCATTTTCCTCCAAATGCGATAGCCCATCTTGCTGCATTCGTCGTGCTTTGCGAGTGCTTTATCGGATGTCCCCCCCATTGGGGGCTCTTTAAGTACATCTTCTCCGCTAGGTCCCAAACTGTCAAAAAGCTTAGCCAGTCGGACGACAAAACCCATATCCTCCAGCTCTGCGGGGGCTTAGGCTTCCAGAAGAAAACCAAAAGTAGCTACCCCCCTCTTCAGTTGTCCGAGTCAGTTAGGAACTGGCAGTCGACTTGGTTTTATTGCCAGGACGTCTCTTGTCCGAATGCTGCAACTGGGCTGCCACCTTTCAGCCTAGACCGGCCGGCTCCTCCCAGGCAGCTTGCAGTCTCGAAGATGGAAAAGATCCAGATCCAACCTCTGGTCGAAGCGCTGATAGATGTCGTCTGCAAGGGAGTCACCGGCACGGATTTGTTGGAGAATTTTCTGGGTCGACGCATCCACCCGCTGCAAGCTCGACACCACGCCATGTGGCACTACGCGGGGCCTGGGGACTCCACTCGAACTCATCCAGAATGCGTGACCGGGGAGGTTGTGATGGCGTGGGTCCGTAGCATCACAGGCGCCTGCGATAACCCTAGAGGAGCCCGGCGAGTGAAGCCCTTCCGTGCTGACAATCCTCCTCCGAATGAGGTGAGCACATCTTGTCGAGTGCTTTCAATCCTCTTAGATTTATCGCTTTTTCTTGTACCACCGCCTGACGTCTGATGTTGTCGACTGTATTTTGTTGAGGCGTGGACCAACTGGTATTCTCCCGTCTCGAACGGGAATCCAGCTGATGAAGAGGAGGGCAGCCAGGAGGGCAGCATGGACAGCACCGAGTACGTCTCCGACAGTGGGGAGACGGAGGAGGAGACCGAAGAGGAGGAGGGGAGGCTGGGGAGCAGAGCTCGCCACCTCCACCATCAGAGCCTCGATCCAAGCACCGTCACGAACCTGCGACTTCGTCGGCTCCTCCAGCGGCTCCGAGTGCTCCGCCAGCTCCTCCCGTGGCTCCGAGTGCTTGGAGCGTGAAGAGGACCAGTGACGCTGCTGCCGAGTCCACAGACGAACCGTCCAAGGTGGCCAAACCGAGTGGGTCCAAGCCTCGGAAAGCTTTGCCTCGGATGAGGATCGCTGTTCCAGTTGCCTCATCGTAAGTGTCTTGTTCTCCTATCTTCTTTCAGTATTTGATTAAACTCATGCTTATCGATCGAGTGGATTTTACTCGACAGAGCTGCTACCTCCGCCACCTCTCTACCACGCCAGGATGATGATCCCATGGATACGGATAACGTTGCTACATCCCAGCAAGGTACGCTGTGATGACTCCGAGAGTTCGCATTATTGTTTCGCGAGTTCTGTATTTAATCTTGCCCTTTTTCTGTAATCTCATGTTGTTCAGTTGGGCTTCCTTCAGAGGTGATTCATCTGGAGGAGGACGACCAGAAGGGGTCTGGGCAAACTTTGGCGCCTGCCCTTGAGGCTGTTCCATCTGCTGTTGCTCCCATCATGGACGCGTCGCCGACTGAGACGATGTCGTCGACTGTGACGGTGCCCCTCGTGGCTGAACCGACTAAAGCGGGACTTGGGATGCCCAAGGAGTCTCCTGTCGTGCCGGGTCCGTCGACCGTCCAGTACGACGCCCGACACCTCCCGGAAGACCAAGTGGGAGCCGCCAAGGAGGCCATGGTGCAGGTGGAGTTGATGGTGGGTGATGCCAAGGGAGCGTACGACTCCATCGCATCTTTGTACAAGAGAAGCTTGGAGCTCCGGGACGATATCCGAGTAAGTGCGCTAGTAAGTGTTTACTTTCCTCTTGTAACCCACTGGGGGTTTAAGTGATATACTCGGATATAGTAGGATTATTTTGCAGTGGGTTCACTCCGAGTGAACCCAGTGGGTGTAGTACCCGAGACTTCTGTCGAGTGCTTGCACCGGCAGTTGTCTTTATATACGTTTTCCATGACTTGATCGGATCAGAGCTGATCTCGCCGAATGGTACCAGTGGAGGCACTCCGAGTGCACCCACTGGAAGTAGTCCCCGAGAGTAGTTTTACTCAGGTCGGGTAATAGTAGTCTCCTAGGCTTGTTTGTTTGTCATGTAGCTCAATAGGGCGGACCTGTTCGAGCTTCATGCCAGTGGGGTCACTCTTAGTGAACCCACTGGGTGTAGTCCCCGAGACCGCTGTCGACTGCTTGCGTCGGCAGGGGTCTGAAGAACTTTGAGCTTTTATTGTTTTCCTTGTTGAATGTGTCTGATCTTCTCTTCGCGCTGATTTGCAGAAGACTTGCAAAATGGGATCATCGTACAATGCTCTGAAGGCTGAAAAGATTCAGCTTGCTGCGGAATTGGAAGTGGCTGTGAATGACTTAGCTGGTCTGAAGGGGGCTCTTGCTGACCGAGAGAAGTCTTTGGAGGAGTCCCGGGAGGCGAACAAGGCATTGGTGGCTGAAATTGAGAAAATGGGCAAGCAAAGAACTGAACTGATGGGTCAGATGAAGTTGATGAACAATCGGTGCATATCGCAGGAGAAGTACGTCAGCGACTGGGCAAGGAAGATGATTGCGCTGCTCAGTGGTAAGCTTTTTGCCGAGTGCTTCCTGACTTTGTAGTTCATTCTGCGCTTACCTTCTGCTCGTCTTTGCTTTGCAGATTTTTGTATGGACGCTGAGGCTGACGCAGCTGACATTGAGCCTGAAGACGATTCCCGGCGGGAAATAGAAGGGTTGATGACTCGGCTGGAGGACATCCCGAACAGAGTGCAGGCATGGAAGAAGTGTGCCACTCGTTGTGGTGCAGATGTGGCGCTATCGCTGGTCCGAGTGCACTGCAAGGAAGCTCGCGAAGAAAAGCTGAAGGCGTTGCAAGTCTCCAACACCAAGAAGCTTCGATTCGAAGATTTTATGGAGACCTTCCTTGAGACCGCCACTCGCATCGCAGAAGGGATCGACCTTGACACTTTTGTGGAGCCTGCTAGTCCCGGTGCCAGTCCTGACGATGCTTGAAAAACTTTACCTCGATATGCCGAGTGCTATCTGTATCAAACTTTGGCCACTGCTGTTGGCCGTCACATTCGTGGTTCGGTGTGTATAAGCTTGATCCACATCGAGCCGACTATCGTAGATCCAACTTTGAATTCGAATTGAACATTTTGCTCTTCATTCGCCAAAACTTTTTTTTTGACACGATTCTGGCTCGTGGTTTTTGTTTGGCGTTTCTTGGTGAAGCCAATGGCAAACATGCGGAGCATGTAGTTGTCAGTTGTCTTCACATCTACATGAGCCGCAATGAGGGTCTGTCAAGTCACCGAGTGCGCACTCGGAACGAGCTTTTACTTAGGCGACTCATCGTCGCGGCTAAGTCTCCGAGTGCGACTTTTAGTGCACACTCGGAGCGAGTTGTTACTCATGTGGTTGTAAGTTGTCTTCACATCCACATGAGCCTCAATGAGGGTCTGCTAAGCCTCCGAGTGGATCTCTAGGATACACTCGAAGGAAGCTTTTTACTTAGGCGATTCTGGATCGCAGCTAAGTCCCCGAGCGCGACTATAAGGTCGCACTCGGAGCGAGTTGCTACTCATGTAGTTGTGAGTTGTGTTCACATCCACATGAGCCTCAATGAGGGTCTGTCAAGTCTCCGAGTGCACACTCAGAGCAAGATTTTACTTAGGCGACTCTTCGTCGCGGCTAAGTCTCCGAGTGTGACTTTTAGTGCACACTTGGAGCGAGTTGTTACTTAGGCGATTCTGAATCGCAGCTAAGTCCCCGAGTGCGACTTTTAGTGCACACTCGGAGAGAGTTTGTACTTAGGCGATTCCGGGTCGCAGCTAAGTCCCCGAGTGTGGTTTTTAGTGCGCACTCGGAGCGAGTTTGTACTTAGGCGATTCTGGATCGCAGCTAAGTTCCCGAGTGCGACTTTTAGTGCACACTCGGAGAGAGTTTGTACTTAGGCGATTCTGGATCGCAGCTAAGTCCCCGAGTGTGGTTTTTAGTGCGCACTCGGAGCGAATTTCTACTTAGGCGATTCTGGATCGCAGCTAAGTTCCCGAGTGCGGTTTTTAGTGCGCACTCGGAGTGAGTTTGTACTTAGGCGATTCTGGATCGCAGCTAAGTCCCCGGGTGCGACTTTTAGTCCACACTCGAAGAGATTTTGTACTTAGGCGATTCTGGATCGCAGCTAAGTCCTCGAGTGCTGTTTTTAGTGCGCACTCGGAGCGAGTTTGTACTTAGGCGATTCTGGATCGCAGCTAAGTCCCCGAGTGCGACTTTTAGTGCACACTCGGAGAGAGTTTGTACTTAGGCGACTCTGGGTCGCAGCTAAGCCCCCGAGTGCAACTTTTAGTGCACAGTCGGAGAGATTTTGTACTTAGGCGATTCTGGATCGCAGCTAAGTCCCTGAGTGCAGTTTTTAGTGCGCACTCGGAGCGAGTTTGTACTTAGGTGATTCTGGATCGCAGCTAAGTCCCGGAGTGCGACTTTTAGTGTACACTCGGAGAGAGTTTGTACTTAGGCGACTCTGGGTTGCAGCTAAGCCCCCGAGTGCGACTTTTAGTGCACACTCGGAGAGAGTTAGTACTTAGGCGACTCTGGGTCACAGCTAAGCCCCCGAGTGCGACTTTTAGTGCGCACTCGGAGCGAATTTTTTATTTTTTAGACCGAAGTCTACCAACGCGGAAGAATTTTGAATTTGCAAGAAATCAATCCGCTTTGTATTACTTCGATGATGCTTGTTCTTTACATTGCCTCCGTCGGCGGTCACGTGTAGAAGCGCTTCAGGAGATCTCCGTTCCATGCTCGCGGCTCGTCCTTTTCCCTGTCGAGGTTGTAGAGTCGATATGCTCCGTTGTTCAGCACCTTGGAGATGATGAAGGGTCCTTCCCAGGCGGGAGCCAACTTGTGAGGTCTCTGCTGATCCACTCGGAGCACCAGGTCGCCTGCTTGGAATGTACGACTCCTGACATGCCGCGCATGAAAACGTCGTAGGTCTTGTTGATAAATTGTTGAGCGAGTCAGTGCCATCTCGCGCTCTTCTTCTAGAAGATCCACTCCATCTTGCCTGGCTTGCTCTGCTTCGGCTTCGGAGAAGAGTTCGACTCGTGGAGAGTTGTGAAGCAAGTCACTCGGTAGGACTGCCTCTGCTCCATAAACGAGGAAGAAAGGGGATCACCCTGTAGATCTATTTGGAGTTGTGCGGAGGCCCCACAACACCGAAGGCAGCTCGGTGACCCATGCGCCAGCAGCATGTCCAACTTCTCGCAGGAGTCGAGGCTTCAACCCTCTAAGAATAAGTCCATTCGCCCGCTTTGCTTGCCCATTTGTTTGGGGATGCGCCACAGATGCAAAATCCACTCGAATACCTTGGCCTGTGCAAAAACTTTGAATCTGTCCGAGTCAAAGTTTGTGCCATTGTCAGTGATTATGCTATGCGGAACCCCGAATCTGGCGATGATGTCTCTGACAAACTTGATGGCCGTAAGGGCGTCGAGCTTCTTGATGGTATTGGCTTCAATCCACTTGGTGAACTTGTCGACCACCACCAACAGATGAGTGAATCCCCCTTGGCCTGTTCTGAATAGACCGACTGTATCTAATCCCCACACTGCGAACGGCCAAACAAGAGGGATTGTCTTCAGTGCAGATGTTGCTTGTGGGACTTGTTCGAGTAGAACTGACAACCTTCGCATCGTTTGACCATATCCTTCGCCATTTCATGCGCCTGCAACCAGAAGAAGCCAACTCTGAATGCTTTGGTGACGATTGCTCTTGAGGAGGCATGATGGCCGCAGGTTCCCGATTGAATTTCTTCCAGGATTAACTGTCCCTCCTCAGGGGAGATGGATCGTTGAAGGACGCCTGAAACACTTTCTTTGTACAACTGGCCATCAATGACGCTGAAGGACTTCGACCTGCGGACGATCTGCCTAGCCTGGACTTCGTCTTCTGGTAATTCTTGCCTAAGGATGTACGCAATGAACGGCACAGTCCAATTAGGGATGAGAGCAAGAATCTCCATGATCAAATCCACCACAGCAGGGACCTCGACTTCAGTCGGATCTGTTGAGCTCTTTGGTTGTACTGGTTCCTCTGTGAAATGATCTTCTTTTACTAAGGGAAGGTGTAGGTGCTCGAGGCAGACATCACTCGGGACTGGTCTCCGAGTGGATCCAAGTTTCGCCAATTCATCAGCTGCTTGGTTTTTCAGTCGCAGAACATGGTGAAGTTCCAGACCTTCAAACTTCTTCTCGAGCTTCCTTGCTGCATTGCAGTATGTAGTCATGGTGGGGTTCCTTACATCCCACTCCTCCATCACTTGATTAACCACCAAATCTGAATCGCCATAAACCATCAGGCGACGGACGCCGAGTGTGATGGCCATGCGCAATCCAGAAAGGAGAGCTTCATATTCTGCCTCATTGTTGGAGGAATCGAAATGTATCTGCAACACATACTTAAGTTTATCACCTTTTGGCGAAATGATCACTACGCCAGTGCCGGAGCCATTCAACATCTTGGACCCATCAGAGAACATTGTCCAATGAGCCGAGTAGATGTGAGTCCGTTGCTGTTGTTCTACCCATTCTGCTATGAAGTCAGCCAGAGCTTGAGACTTTATAGCTTTCTTGGCTTCGAACTTGATGTCACAGTATAACATCTCCATTGCCCACTTTGCCACTCGGCCTGATGTGTCCCGATTGTGGAGGATTTCCGACAACAGAGCATCAGAAATGACAGACACCGAGTGGTCTTGGAAATAATGAGCCACCTTCTTCGCAGTCATGTAGATCCCGTAAATAAGCTTTTGATAATGCGGATACCTCTGCTTGGAAGGAGTGAGGACTTCAGAGACATAATATACTGGCCGCTGAACCTTGTATGCTTTGCCTGCTTCTTCGCGTTCGATTGTGAGAACAGTGCTGACGACTTGATTTGTAGCCGCGATGTACAGAAGAAGGGGTTCTTTACTGAGCGGGGCAGTAAGAACCGGCTGGGTGGAAAGCAGGGCTTTGAGGTTGTCGAATGCAATTTGGGCTTCGTGTGTCCACTCGAAAGTATCTGATTTCTTCATGAGTCGGAACAGAGGTAGCGCCTTCTCGCCGAGTCGACTGATAAACCTGCTCAAAGCCGCTAGGCAACCTGTGAGCCTTTGAACATCATGTATTCTGATCGGCCGCTCCATTCTGACGATGGTCCCGATCTTTTCGGGGTTGACATCGATCCCTCGTTCAGAAATGAAGAAACCGAATAACTTTCCGCTGGGAACACCGAATGAACACTTGGTAGGGTTGAGCTTGATATCGTACCTACGAAGGTTGGCGAATGTTTCTGCCAAGTCAGTCAGCAGGTCGGAACCTTTGCGTGACTTGACTACGATATCGTCCATATACGCCTCCACATTTCGAGCGATCTAGTCAAGGAGGCATTTTTTGGATCATGCGCATAAAAGTTGCTCCTGCATTCTTCAAACCAAATGGCATAGTGATGTAGCATAAGCACCCAAATGGGGTGATGAAGGCTGTTTTTAATTCATCGGGACCATACAGACGGATCTGATGATAGCCCGAGTAGGCATCAAGGAATGACAAACGCTCGCAACCCGCAGTCGAATCAACAATTTGATCAATGCGGGGGAGCGGGAAATGGTCTTTCGGGCAGACCTTATTGAGATGCTTGAAGTCGATGCACATTCGGAGAGATTTGTCCTTCTTGGGCACCATGACAACATTGGCGAGCCACTCGGAGTGGTGTACCTCGTGAATGAAGTTGGCTGCCAAAAGCTTAGCCACCTCCTCTCCGATTGCCTTCCTCTTGTGCGCGGCGGACCGACGCAGGCGTTCTCGGACGGGCCGAGCAGCAGGATCCACATGCAGTCGGTGCTCAGCCAACTCCCTGGGTACACCTGGCATGTCAGCGGGCTTCCATGCGAAAATGTCCCAGTTCTCACGGAGGAATTGGATGAGCTCGGCTTCCTATTTTGGGTCGAGGGTGGTGGAGATACTCATCGGGGCAGCGGTGTCATCCGTCGGGTGGATGCTGACCTTCTTCGTCTCTCCCGCCGACTGGAATGCGGACACCGAAGCTGGCTTCTTCGAACGCATCAAGTCAGCGGGGTCGGCTGTCTTCTTGTACTCGTCCAGCTCGAGGATAGCCATCTGCTGATCGGCGATCCTCGACCCCTGCTGCAGACACTCCTCGTCTCGCTGTC
Source organism: Hordeum vulgare subsp. vulgare (assembly GCF_904849725.1). Lineage (NCBI taxonomy): Eukaryota > Viridiplantae > Streptophyta > Magnoliopsida > Poales > Poaceae > Hordeum > Hordeum vulgare. Next base: position 114,210,151 of record NC_058518.1, on the reverse strand, counting down.
GATTTCCTGTGACAGTGATCACACCTTTGGGACCCGGCATCTTCAGCTTCAGATACACGTAACATGGGCGGGCCATGAAACGCGCATACGCCGGACGGCCCAGAATCGCATGGTATGCACTCTGGAAGTCAACCACCTCGAATGTCAGCTTTTCCTTGCAGAAGTTCTTGTCGGAGCCGAAAACGACGTCCAACGCGATCTGGCCGAGTGACTTGGCCTTTCGTCCAGGAACGACTCCGTGGAACTGCATGCTGCTCTTGCGAAGTTTGGACATCGGAATGCCCATCCCCTTGAGAGTGTCGGCGTACATGATGTTCAAGCCGCTGCCGCCGTCCATGAGGACTTTGCGCAGTCGGACTCCTTCCACCACCGGGTCGACGACCAGAGCCTGCCTTTGGGGTGGGCACGTGTGCTGGATGATCCGACTGGTCAAAGGTGATCACAGTCTGAGACCATTTGAGGAACGTGGGGTTGGTTGGGGTGGCCATGTTCACCTCCCTATTCACCAGCTTCAGTCGACTCTTGCTTTCCACGTCAGCAAAAATCATCAGTGTTGCATGGACTTGGGGGAACGGATCCTCCTTGTCCTCATCATCCTTTTCATTGTCCTTTTCACTCGGCTGCCCTTCGCCGAACCCTTGGATCAGGAGGCGACATTGCCGAGTGGTGTGCTTCGGAAATATGGTGTTGCCTCTTCGTCCATCTTCGTGTGGATTGGACATGGCTGATCCAGGATGGAGTTTCCCAACTGCTTCTTCTTGGGGGTGAACTGAGCTTTCCCCTTGCCTTTGAACTTGGCATTGGTGATGGCTGCTGCCTCTGCCTGCGGAGTGGACGGAGCTTTCTGCTTCTGCTTCCGAGTGCTGTTCCCATGTCCATCGGCGACTGCTTTATGCTTGACGCTACGTATGCGGTCCTCTTCTTCGCCATTTGCATAGCGTGCGGCTATCTCCATCATCTTGCTCATGGAGATGTCGCCTGTCCGACCGAACTTCAGGTACAGATCTCTGTACCACACGCCTGCCTTGAAGGCGTAGACTGCTTGGTGCTCTGTGACGTTCTCCACCGTGTGGTAGAGGGTCATCCACCGCTGGATGAAATCGCGCAGTGGCTCATTCTGCTTCTGGACACAGTGCTGGAGCTCCACGAGACCAGCAGGGCGTTTGCACGTGCCCCTGGAAGGTCCTGATGAAGACTCGGGCCAGATCTGCCCAGCTGTAGATGCTTGAAGGGGCCAACTGGTTCAGCCACGCTCGTGCCGAGCCGTCGAGCATCAGGAGGAGATGTTTCATGGCGACCTGGTCATCTCCGGCACCGATCTGGACCACCACTCGGTTGTCGTCCAGCCACGTTTCTGGCTTGGATTCTCCTGTAAACTGGCTGATCCCCGTCGCCAATCGGAAGTTGGCAGGGATGTCAGCTAAACGGATGGCCCGACTGAAGCACTCGGGGCCAGAGACGACGGTCCTGCTTCCACTCGGACGGTCTCTGTCGTGACCATCACGGTGAGCTCGACTCCTGTCGACCTTCCTCTGGGCGATGTACCCTCTTGCTTTGGGCCTTGGATCATACGTGTCACCAACTGAACACCGATCATCATGATGTCGGGGCCCGTAGGGTCCACCCCGCGGAGGGGTGCGTGAACGGCGACGATCTTCGGGTTCATGGAACGGTTGCCTCCTCTGCGTCGCTGATGAGAATCGGGACTGAAAACCGACCGATGCGTGTTCGCGTGAACAGAACTGTTGTGGACCCTGTTGTGCGACTGGGAGACCGCCGAATTCTGCTGCTGCGCCGTGTGCAACAGGTCACGGATCTGCTCGATCCCTCTACCAGCCTCTGAATCAGTCGGTTGGAGGGAATCGACTATCTTGGCGGCGGCAGCCAGGTTGAGGACGGGTGTGCGGAACACCTCCACGTTGCTCTGACGAGTGTGTTGACTGGCAGAACGGCGGGGCTGACGGCGAGCGCCGGATGACTCGCCGACCTCGTGCTCGTTCCGACCAGTCTGGCGGGGACTTTCATGGGAATTAGCCATGAGAACTTCGGTTGTAGGCCCGCGACCCAAGTACTCGGAAGGCAACTCAGTCGGAACTGAGTCCAAGCACTAGGACGGCGGCGCGACCACAACCGACTCGAGGACAACCACTTGAGGGGACGCGTTCTAGCGCGCCTAGGCGTGTCGCACCCAACGCTGGAGCCGCGGACGGCGGGACCGCTTGTTGCGGCGCGTGACGGGGGCGAAGATCGACACCGGAGCCGATTGCTGGAGAAGAAGGACGCCGCGGGCACCGACACAGAAGTGTGTAGCCCCGCGACTGGGGAGCGCCTTGACGTCGAGAGGCGCGTCCCGATGCCATGCCTAGCCGTCGACGATGAAGGAGAGTGCGCCAAAGAGGATCTCATGACCCATGCACAAAGCTCCACGAACGACATGATGAAAAGATGAAGTCGCAAACTCGCCGGAAGTCGCTTAGACGCCTGCCCCATGGTGGGCGCCAACTGTCGTGGGTATAAGTCTGACAATAGATGTGTAATGTACGAAAGGATGGGCAGAGCCTTAGCTACGGCGATGATGTATGAGTTCAGGCCCCTCTACGGTGGAGGTAAAAGCCCTACGTCTCAGTGCTCTTGGGAGCTTAGTGTCGAGTGGAATATAAGGTTACAGTAAATGCCAACCCATGCACGAGTGGGGAAGGGCGGCTTATATAGAGTGCGCTGCCCTTCACAACGGTCCGATGGACAGGGGTGGAGTAGTGGCAAATAAATGCCTACATTACAGGTAACGTATGCCTTAAATGCTAATAATGGTGTATGAAAACATATGACCGTTGCCCTCCAGGGAGGTTACGATATACAGAGTGGAATCCAGCCGGTACGTTAAATATGCTCCGAATGCTCGTCACCGACTGGATGATAGGGGAATCGTCACCGACTGGATGATGGGAAGTCCTTAGTTCAGTCGGAACTGTCTAAGGGCCTTGTCCCTTATGAAGGGTAGTCCTTGGGTAGGACCTATAGGGCAGGCCTATGACCCTACCCTGGGACTATAACCCCATCATTTACCTCTTGAGCTAGAACACAAAGCTTATTGGGCAATCAAAGAGCTCAACTTCGATTTCAACCTTGCCGGTGAGAAGCGGTTGTTTGATATCAGCTCATTAGATGAATGGAGGGCCCAGGCATATGAGAATGCCAAGTTGTTCAAGGAAAAGGTTAAGAGATGATACGATAAAAGAATACAGAAACGTGAGTTCAATGTAGGTGATTATGTCCTGCTATACAATTCTCGCTTAAGATTCTTCACAAGCAAACTTCTCTCTAAATTGGAAGGTCCCTACGTTGTCGAGGAAGTGTATCGTTCTAGTGCCATCAAAATCAATAACACGGAAGGTAATTTTCCTAGAGTGGTAAATGGGCAAAGAATCAAGCATTATATCTCTGGTACTCCCATAAATGTTGAGAGCAATATCGTCAATATCATAACTCCAGAGGAGTACATAAGGGATGTTTGTCAGCCTGTTTCAGACTCTGAAAAGAAAGAGGTATGTGTTTTGGTAAGTAATTGGACTCCAAAACTTTTCCAGTAGGAAATTTTCTCAGTTTTGGAATTTATGGAAAAATAGAAAAATAAAAAGCAGTCCAGAGAGCGCACGAGGCGGCCACAAGCTTGATCGCTGTGGCCTGCCCCCCTGGCCACGACGACAGGGCTTGTGGGCACCTCGTGTGCCTCCCGGACTCCGTTTTCTTGCGGAGCACTCCTTCTGGTCTAGAAAAAATCATTTACACGACCGAGGGTTTCGATCTCCGTATTGCACGGTTTTCCTCTGTTTTCATTTCGAGCCTGTTGTCTGCCGCAGATTTAGAGCAAAGACGTCTCAGGAATCTGTTGGGGAGAATAATCTCCCTCAAGTTCATGAAGAAGGAGATGCTGATCTGAAAAGAGTAAAAGTCACGGAAGCCAGGGACAAAGCTAAGGAGAAAACCCAAGCTAGGTAGGAAGTTCAACCTATGTTCAACATTGAAGACGTTGAAGGAGTGGATTTTCTCCAACCCTTCCTCCAAGTGCTATCTCCATCCTTGATTGAACTCTTGAGGTTTTGTGAAACAAAACGTGCTCGCAATATTTCCCTTTCTCGTGAAGTTGTTTTGCTGGAATCATGTCGCAGATCTCCAAGGTATAAATCAAAGATTGATAGATCTCTTGGAATCAAAGGTAAAGACTCCACCACCATCACCACCAAAGGAAGACAACTGAGCATTGGTATGGGCAATCCCCTTGGCTTTTTCCAAGCGTGGGGGAGTTGCCCTGGTATCGTATCACCGTTATATCTTTTTCTTTTACCTTTGTTTTAGTTCTTTCCTTTTAAGTTTTTACTTTCTTCTCTTAGTGGGATAAGTCTTTAGTGTTTAGTTTGAGTCTTTTCCCTTGTGTCTCCCCCGATGTATTCAAGCTTGCGAGCCATATAATAAAGAGTATCTTAGTCAAGGGCTTTGTTTTGTGCGTGATCAAAAGTATGAAAAGAACGATAGCATGAAAGATCATGAGATGATCTTATGGAAAGTGATAGCTTCACATATAACAAGTATGATGATTGAAACTTGTTGAGAATAGACCAACATAGACCCCAGTCATTGTTGCAATTAATAAGAAGTAATAAGGAAAGAGAGGTTCACATATAAATATATCATCTTAGACACTTTTTACAATTGTGAGAACTCACCAAACTATTACATGCTTAGAAGTATATGTTGGACAAGGAAGACAACATAATGAATTGTGTTTGCTTGATTCCAAACAATGTTATATGATGAGAGATCCCTTAGCATGTGAAGATTGCATCCACCTCATATTAGCCAAAACTCCCGCACCAAGTAGAGATACTACTTGTGCATCCATAAACCTTCAACTCAGTTTTGCCATGAGTGTCCACCATACCTCGCTATGGATTGAATAAGATCCCTCAAGTAAGTTGTCATTGGTGCAAGCAATAAAAATTGCTCTCTAATATGTATGATCTATTAGTGTGTGGAAAATAAGCTTTATACGAAACTGTGTTGAGGAAGACATAAAGGCGACTGACTGCATAATAAAGTTCTTTATCAAAGGAGGCAATGTAAAGTGACGTTCCTCTGCACTAAGAGGACACGCACCCAAACCTCAAAAGTGCATGACAACCTCTATTTCCCTCTGCGAAGGGCCTATCTTGTACCTTTACTTTTGTCCTTGGGAAAGTCTTGGTGATCAACACCAATTCCCTTTTCCGTCTTCATCTTGGTGAACATCATATGCTAGGGAAAGATCTATATTCATATATCAACTTGGGGATGAGTACTTATGCTTTATTATTGTTGACTTTACCCTTGAGGTAAATGGTTGGGAGGCAAAATTGTAAGCCCCTATCTTTCTCTGTGTCCAAGTGAAACTTTGATACCATGAGTACCACATGAGTTGTAATAATTGTGGAAAACAAAAGAGATGATTGGGTATGTGGATTTTCTTTACAAGCTCTTATTTGACTCTTTCTCATGTTATGATAAATTGCAATTGCATCAATGACTATGGACTGTTGTTCGCTACTTCTCGGTAAGGTTTTTGATTCATACTTTGCTTTGTGAAGGAATTGTTACTTTCCCATAAGAATCTTTATGATGTATTGTTGTTCTATGTGTGATCATGATGCCCTCATGTCCGTATTATGTTTTATCGACACCTTCATCCCTAAACATGTAGACATGTTTATGGATCTTGGTTTTCGCTTGAGGACAAGCGAGGTCTAAGCTTGGGGGAGTTGATACGTCCATTTTGCATCATGCTTTCATGTTGATATTTATTGCTTTATGGACTGTCATTATACTTTGTGGTACCATACTTATGCCTTTTCTCTCTTATTTTGCAAGGTTTATTTGAAGAGGAAGAATACCGGCAGCTGGAATTCTGGAATGGAAAAGGAGCAAGTATGAGTCCTCTATTCTGCGCAACTCCAAATGCCCTGAAAATCAACGTGGAATTTTTTGGGAATATATAAAAAATACTAGGCGAAAGAAGTGCCAGAGGGGAGCTGCCAGGGGCCCACAAGCCTGGTGGCCACGGCCTGCCCCCCTGGCCGCGGCAACAGGGCTTGTGGGCACCCTGGTGGCCCACTGCCACCCTCTTCTGCTATATGTAGGGTTTCGTCCGGAAAAAAATCAGGGCGGAACTTGAGCAGAACCAATCTAGAGCTCCGGCAGGACGATCCTGCCGGGGAAACTTCCCTCCCGGAAGGGGAAATCGCCGCCATCGTCATCACCAACACTCCTCTCATCGGAGGGGACTCGTCCCCATCAACATCTTCATCAGCACCATCTCATCTCCAAACCCTAGTTCATCTCTTGTAACCAATCTCAGTCTCGCGCCGATTGGTACTTGTAAGGTCGCTAGTAGTGTTGATTACTCTTTGTAGTTGATGCTAGTTGGATTAGTTGGTGGAAGAGTTTATGTTCAGATCCTTGATGCTACTCATTACACCTATGATCATGATTATGATTATGCTTTGTGAGTAGTTACTTTTGTTCCTGAGGACATGGGATAAGTCATGCTAATAATAGTCTTGTGAATTTGGTATTCGTTCGGTATTTTGATATGTTGTATGTTGTTTTTCCTCTAGTGGTGTTATGTGAACATCGACTACATAACACTTCACCATTATTTGGGCCTAGAGGAAGGCATTGGGGAGTACTAAGTGGATGATGGGTTGCTAGAGTGACAGAAGCTTAAACACCAGTCTATGTGTTCCTTCGTAAGGGGATGATTTGGATCCACTAGTTTAATGCTATGGTTAGACGTTGTCTTAATTCTTCTTTCATAGTTGCGGATGCTTGTGAGTGGGGTTAATCATAAGTGGGATGCTTGTCCAAGTAAGGGCAGTAGCCAAGCACCGGTCCACCCACATGTCAAACTATCAAAGTAACAAACGCGAATCATATGAACATGATGAAACTAGCATGACAGAAATTCCCGTGTCTCCTCGGGAGTGTTTTCCCTCCTATAAGACTTTGTTCAGGCTTGTCCCTTGCTACAAAAGGGATTGGGCCACTTTGCTACACCGTTGCTACTACTTGTTAGTTGTTACTTTTCACCTGCTACGTTTCACCTCACTACACCATCATTTGTTACCACTACTTTTAGTGCTTGCAGTTATTACCTTGCTGAAAACCGTTTATCAGAGCCTTCTGCTCCTCGTTGGGTTCGACACTCTTACTTATCAAAAGGACTACGATTGATCCCCTATACTTGTGGGTCATGAGCAACCTGTTGATGCATGGTTTTACAAGAATGATTGATCATGACATTGCACTCAATACTAGCTTTCTGCAACTTACATATTACTCGAAAGGATTGATACGGTTGACTAGAGGGGGTGGGGTGAATAGGAAACTACCATTTTTTAGCTTTTCTTAACAAATTAGTGTTAGCAACAAAAGGTTCTCTAGATGAAAAACTAGGTGAGCAACATATATGATGCTAACAACAACAACAACTAGTGCAAGCAAGGAATACAACACAACAATCATAAGAACAAAGTAAAGGTAAGAGATAACCAGAAGTAGAACCGATGGAGACAAGGATGTGTTACCGAAGTTCCTTCCCTTTGACAGGAAGTATGTCTCCGTTGGAGCGGCATGGAGGCACAATGCTCCTCAAGAAGCCACTAAGGCCACCGGATTCTCCTCACGCCCTCACACAATGCGAGATGCCGTGATTCCACTAGTGGTGCCCTTGGAGGCTATCTCCACACAAAGCTTGGAGGCTCCCAACAAGACCACAGAGCTTCACCACAATGGAATGTGGCTTGGGGGTGATCTCAACCGTCTAGGGTGCTCAAACACCCAAGAGTAACAAGATCCGCAAGGGATTAGTGGGGGGGATTGAAGACTTTGATCCATGGGAGGAATTTGATCTGGGGTTCCTATTCTTCCTCGGTGGTTTCATGAGGACATTCACCTGAAGACTTTCCAAACAGCTCTTGGGAACCCAGATTTTCCTCAAAGGGGAACCATTCCTGCAGTTACTTCCAACATATCTAGCAAATATTTCACCATTCTGATTTTTGAAGAGTTTATAGTTGGAGTCAATTGACTCATCACAGGAATATGAAGATTCACAAGTAAAGCCAGAAAAAGTGGATCGATCTACATGAGGTCCTTTAGCAGCAACCCATGAGATTTAGAGATACTGCTTAGGTTTCCAGTATCATCCCTCAACATTCAACTTTCTTCCGGATGCAATACCCTCTTTCCCTGGGTTCATGTTTAGAATCTACCTTTTGAGCACATCGCAAAGGGTTTGGTGATCTTTGATACTTTTGTACATGCATGTCACATACAATAACTTCAACCCTGCATTTTCGTCAGTGACATTTGTGGTTTCCTCAATTGAGAAATTGGTGACCACCGATATAGTTGAAGAATTTGCAGCAATAGAAGCATTTGAACTTTCATGTGAAGAATTAAATATTTCATGTTCGATGCATTTCAAACAAGGTGGAACGAATTATTCTTGAGCAGAACTAATTTGCTGAGCAAGCAAAGGATCGTTCTCCCTTTGAAGATCATCATGATACATCCTTTGTTTCCCAAGATATTGCTTTCTTTGAAGAAATTCATAGGAAAGCTTCTCATGATTAGCTAACAGAGTTTCACGACGACTTAGAAGGTTATCAAACTTAGACTGGAGACTTTTGAGATCACGAGTCAGAATTAAAGTTTGATCCACTTCCTCGTTCAACAGGTCATCGCTTTTGTCTAGCAGTTTCTAAAGTATTTCCTAAGTAGGTTATTTCTTAGTGGTAATATTAGCAAGTTTGTAGTAACTAGGTTTCTAGTAATCATCATGTACATTCTTACTTGAGTCAGATGAGGAAGCGTGTTTGAGTACCATGGCACCTTTTGCCATGAAGCAATAGGTGGGAGCACTGTCATCGTCGCAGTCATTAGTGTTCTGGATGATATTATTTTCTTCAATGTTGAAGATGGACTTGCTCACGAATCCGATGGCAAGAGCTAGGCTTGCCACACGAGAGTCTAACTCCTCCTCAGTTCCTTCCTATTCTTAGCATTCTTTAGATTCTTCTTTAGAATCCATTTCCTTGCCAATAAGTGCTCGAGCCTTTCTGGAACTGCTCTTCTTGCATAATGAGGACTTTGAAGATGAGGACTTTGAAGATTTCTTCTTTTTCTTCGAGTCATCAGAACTATCATCCTTGTATTTCTTCTTTGAATCCATTACCCAGCAAGGGCAATCAGCAATGTAGTGGCCCAACTTCTTGCATTTGTGGGAAGTTATGTTCTTGTAGTCCTCAGATGAAGATTCTGACTTCTTCACATCTCTTTTTGAAGATATTCCAAACTCGCCTCTTTTGGAGAACTTCTGGAATTTCCTCACGGGCATTGCAAGCTCCCGACCAAGTTCACCAAGGCTGCACTCCAATTCTTCTTCTTCATTTGATGAAATTGTCTTTGCCTTCAGTGCACAAGAGCTTCCATAGCTTGGCCCATAGATATATCTTTTCTTATATTGTTGGAATTCAAGAGTATTGAGCCTCTCAAGAATATCAACAAGATCTAGTGACATGTAGTCTCCACTCTCTTGATTCATCAAAGCTAGTGTATAGAATGAGGAATCAAGAGATCTCGGTAGGTTCTTCACCACCTCATGGTTGGTGATGTCAGTGGCACCAAGAGCTTGGAGCTCATTGGAGATATTATTGAGGCGGTCAAAGGTTTGCTGAACATTTTTGTTGTCAAGTCTTTGGAAGTAGTTGAAGATATTTCGAAGGACATCGACTCGAGAGTCATGTTGATTTGAGATTCCTTCGTTGACTATGGAAAACCTCTCCCAGATGAACTTTGCAGATCCCAAAGCACTCACTCTACCATATTGACCTTCGCTCAGATGGCCAGAAATGATAGTGTTCGCTTGAGAGTCGGGTTGCTTGAATCTCTTCACATCAGCAGTGTTGATAGACGGGGTGATGACGTAACAGAGATTGTTGTTAATTGCATCAAGATGCATGCACATCTTGTTCTTCAAGTAGGGGTAGTCCATCCCTTCAAAGGTAGGACAACTCGCATAGACCTTGATCGTACCTACAGTCGACATAACTAAAACTCCAGGTGGTTAAACCAAAATCACACAGAACAATGGAGTACCTTGCTCTGATACCAATTGAAAGTGCTTTATATCAACTAGAGGGGGATTAGGAGATTTTTACAAATTCATCACTAAGGAATTACTACTTGAGGAATTTGCTAAGTGATGAACTACTTGCAACAGAATAAGTACTCATGCAGAAGCATAACATAGCACTAGCACAATTGTCATGATGAAATGAAACATATACAGATCACAAGTAGCGTGTAAACAAGATTATCACGAGAAGAACAAGGTGACTCAAGAATTTGAGATGAGGAAATTGAGAAAGTCTTCAGTCAAAGTCTTCAAACAGTAACAATCAATTTCATCAGCAAGTATTCGAGGAAATGTAAGAGTTGAGGAAATAGAACGAGGAGCTTGGTGAAGACAATGGTTTCAAGACCCAGTTCCAATTGTTGTGACAGTCGTATGTCTGGTTTGGAGTGGCTTGGTATTTAAACCAAAGGACACACATACCTCACTCAACAGTCGAGGCCAGTCTTCAGGTCAGACTTCCAAAACATCACAAACTCGGTAACCCGACAATCCACAATTTAATCTTGGATGCTCTAGACCATGATGCCTAAAAATTTCGAAGATGCACAGTCTTCAAAGGTAACAAGCATTGATTCCACGTAGGAACAATCTCTTCAGTGATGCTTAATCACCTTGGATTTTGGGTGTTTGGGTTTTGGGGTTTTCCTCACTGATGATTTCCTATCAAAGTCCTCGGAGAATGGGTTGCTCTCAATTGACACTTGTTAATTTCTCTCTCGGAGCAACCAACCAACTAGTGGTTGTGGGGGAGGCTATTTATAGCAAGGGTGCAACCCGGCATGATATGACGTAAATGGCCCCAATGATATGACCGTTATCTATATAGGATATTTCGGGAGAGCTAGCGCAAAGTACACCAACGGTTGGAATTTTGAACTATGAAAGTCCTTACGGATATCATGTTCCTCATGTAGGAAATTCGCATTATTGAAACCAATTTTCTCAGAGACCATAAGAGCATCGTCTCTGTCACTAAAGAATTTGACTGAACTATAGGAGATTCCCAAAGGCTTCACTTGAAGGATTGGATATGTATTGACTCTGAGATGAGCATCACATGGAATCTTTTCCTTAGCATTACCTCGAGTCCGTTTAACAATATGATGTTCCTATGACTCAAAAGAAAGGAAATGAAACTGCAAAAACAAAAGACTTCACACTTAATAGTCCTTGGATCAATATCTTGAAGGACACACCAATATCCTCACTTTCAAAGTCTTGATGAAAATATCAAAGTCTTGAGTTGAAGACATTCACTTTTAGGGGTCGACTTCCTTTGGGTATATCAAACTCCTGAGTGAATTGTAGATCTTGTGTACACTCACAAACACATTAGCCCCTTAACCTACAAGTCTTCAATACACCAAAATCACCTCGCCTACACTGTCTACACTCAACGTGCGAGTTCTACCACATGAAGCTGTGAGCCGCCACTGGCCCTTCGTCGATTTAGTTTTTAGCTAAGTTTGTTTGTGTGAATTTTGTGATCAAATCCGTCAAGATTTGTACTATATATGTAGTGAGAACACGCTTTATGTTTAGGTTTTAATATTAACACCATTTTTCCGACTTTTGTTCTGTGCATGGGAAAAACATCCCGCAAAATTAAGAGCAAACTATAAATTGATTTTGCGGATTGGTAATTTAGGGTCTCTAGCATCACTCCATGCCACGAACCAAACCATAGCTAACGAAACGGGTCGGGACATCCCTACCGTAATCATGTCTCACACGGTCTGCGTGAGCACATTTACTAGTCAGGTTGTGTTGTCTCATCCCGCGTGTTGCACCCTTCAACCCACACACGATCCAGATGCTATACAAGAAGGCACAGTGACATGTCAGGCCTATTAGGCTGCCGGATGTGAGGATCTTTTCGGCCATATTTAGCCTATTGGGTTGTTCTTTAGGCTCGGGTGCCAAACCTCCAGGCCTAGACACCGCATATTTAGCCCGTGTCATGCCTTGCCTAGTCCGTCTTGTGCTAAACTTGCTACCCAACCAACACAACTAGCATGGCCCCTTTAGCCAGCTCTGAACCAAACACACCCTTAGACAGCTAGGCGGCGTTGTAGTGTCGTGCAACTATGCATGCTTTTGACTCTTAGTTGTCACTTAGACATCGGATTGGTTTGTGCTCACTTGAGATTGCCTTACCACCTTATGCACAACTAGCAAAAGGACATGTGCGTTGCAACGGGAGAAAAAATTGAGGCATTTTTTTCTTTGATGGTCATGAGCACATTTTACTGCATCTATCACTCTCTTTTTCATTGAGGCATTCTTTTTCTTTGAAAATAATTGTATATACTGCGGAAAAAATAAGACTAACACAAACCTATCCAACTCTAGTTGTTAACCATCGTCGTCGTTGAGACTATCACTACTAGGGAAAAGCCTAGCAATAGCGTTGTTCTAAGGGCTATCAGTAGCGCGGGGCACCATGCTACTAATACGGAGCTACAGCTAATGTTTAGCAGTAGTGCACTTAGGCCCGCGCTACTGCTATAGCTACTTAGTAGTAGTGCTGCCCATTCGAGCGCTACTGCTAAGTGGCTTAGCAGTAGCATTTTCATGTTCAGACTAAAGAGCGCTACTACTATATTTTCACATATATATTTTTTGCTACGTATTTGCCATGTTTTTGTAAAGATTTTATAGAGTATTCTATGATGAGCATATTGCCAGTTTATGATATGATTATCATACACATAATAGTCTCATCATACCATCGAACACAAATCATGTCGTCACATCATAATCATGATATAGCTATACAAGTTACATGGCATGTATCATCATACATAATGTAGTATTTCTTGAGGCACCGTTTCGTATCCCTTTCTCACACTAGCGTGAACCTAAACTAACTACTTTCTGCTTTGTCTCTCCTATCTAACCCTCTCTAGTTGTCGCTCGGAAACTGGTCCACCTGGGCCTAACACTCCGGTCACTCATCGTATACTCCTCGCATAGCGCTTGTTCGCCATCGATGATCTATGTACCCAAAATGCAACATATATACTTGAGCAACACAAAAAGACATGCTTGGCAAAAATAGAAGCAACATCTCATAAGCATAAAGATCAAAGTTCATAGTACCCAAAATGCCCTAACTAGAGTGATCTTTGCTAGATAAAGTATGGACTAAGTGGACACTTCGTCATATATCATCAATCACTCCAACATGTTGTGCCATCCATCTAAGTTAAGGAGATAGTCCCCGAGCACAATGAAAGGCTTCAGGTCGACACGCTGAGCCGATACGCATGTTCGGATGTCTTTCCGAGACATTTGCCCTTCTTCGTAGAACATCCCTATTTTTTGACGACCTCCTTCATGATGATTTGGGCAAGTTCATGCTGGATGTGATAGAACTCAGCTCGAAGTTGATGATCCGAGATATCTCCTAGGTTCATTGCCCATTGCAGATTATTGGCATCGCCGGATCTAGGTGACATGCGAAGGTTCTTCTTATTCCGTCTGTACTCCAGCATGTGGTGGAGGACATAGAGTCCATCACTAAAAGTACCACTCTGTTGCTGGATGCACAAGAAGTCGGTCTTATGGCTGAAGGCGGGCGCGTGATACGTCTCCAACGGATGTTTTGTATGCCTTTTATATCTTTTTTGGGACTAACTTATTAACTTAGTGCCAAGTGCCAGTTCCTGTTTTTTTCGTGTTTTTGACCCTTTTCGGAGGAAGATTTTAAACGGAGTCCAAATGGAAAGATTTTTTCTAAAACAGAAGACGATCGGGAGACTTGAGAACCAAGGCAGGGGGTCACCAGAGGGACCCCAAGAGCCCCCTAGCCGCGACCAGGGGGGCCGCGCCTCCCAGGCTTGTGGGCTTCCTCGGACTCCTCTGCCCTAGGTCTTTCGCCTATATATTCCCTAAAATCCCAAAAAAATAAGGGGAGCCACGAAAACACTTTTCCGGCGCCGCAAGCTTCTGTCTCCGCAACATCCCATCTGGGGCATTTTCTGGAGCCTTGCCGGAGGGGGATTAGGATACGGACGGCTTCTTCATCAACACCATGACCTCTCCGATGATGCGTGAGTAGTTCACCATAGACCTATGGGTCCATAGCTAGTAGGTAGATGGCTTCTTCTCTCTCTTGGATCTCCAATCCAAAGTTCTCCATGATCTTCGTGGACATCTATCTGACGTAATCTTCTTTCGCGGTGTGTTTGTCGAGATCCGATGAATTGTGGATTTATGATCAGATTATCTATGAATCTTATTTGAGTTTCTTCTGATCTCTTATATGCATGATGTCATATCCTTGTAATTCTCTTCGAGTTGTGGGTTTCGTTTGGCCAGCTTGATCTATGATTCTTGCAATGGGAGAAGTGCTTGGTTTTGGGTTCATACCGTGCGGTGACCTCACCCAGTGACAGAAGGGGTAGCAAGGCACGCATCATGTTGTTGCCATCAAGGGTAAAAAGATGGGGTTTTCATCATTGGTTAGAGTTTATCCCTCTACATCATGTCATCTTGCTTAAGGCGTTACTGTGTTCGTCATGAACTCAATACACTAGATGCATGCTGGATATCAGTCGATGTGTGGAGTAATAGTAGTAGATGCAGAAAGTATCGGTCTACTTGTTTCGGACGTGATGCCTATATCGATGATCATTGCCTTAGATATCGTCATGACTTTGCGTGGTTCTATCAATTGCTCGACAGTAATTTGTTCACCCACCGTAATATTTGCTATTTTGAGAGAAGCCTCTAGTGAACACTATGGCCCCCGGGTCTACTTCACACCATATTTTCAGCCTTACACTTTTACTTCGTTGCACTTTCCGCCTTCAGATCTCACTTTGCAATCAATCTTGAAGGGATTGACAACCCCTTTATAGCGTTGGGTGCAAGCTCTTTTGTGTTTGTGTAGGTACTCTAGATTTGACGATATTCTCCTACTGGATTGATACCTTGTTTCTCAAACTGAGGGAAATACTTACTGCTCCTGTGCTGCATCACCCTTTCCTCTTCAAGGGAAAAACCAACGCAAACAAGTCTCCGTCAACGTGTCAATTTATGGCGCTGTTGTTTGAGAAGTAGCAGAAGGATTTCTTGCGCCGTTGCCGGGGAGGATCAAGTCAAGAACTCATCCAAGTAAGTGTCGCAAACTCATATCTTGCATTTACTTTTTTGCCTCTGGTTTTCCTCTCCCCGACTTCTAAAAATAAAAATTTACAATTTTTTCTGCCTTGTTCGTTTGCCTTTCCTTTGCTTGTGTGCTATGTGCCTTCAATATGCCTGCATCTTCTCTTGCTGAAAATCTAGTGATATGCATCCTCATCCACTTGCTAATCTCTATAAGAGATCCAATTATGTTGATCCAATTGCTAGTGAGTTGAGTGCACTTGACTATCTTTATGGAGTTATGCTTGATATGCGTGAATCTTAAAATCGTGATGAAGAAATTTATGAAGTGATTCACGAGGGCTCCTTGAATGAAAAGCATGATTGCAATGGTTTCACTATAAATCCTATTAGTGTCAATCATGCTAAAAATATGCAAAACCCTAAGCTTGGGGATGCTAGTTTTTCTTTGTCCACTACTTGTTGCAATGATCATGATTGGGGTAATGATTTTTCTTATGATCTTGAAAATTTGTTTAAGCCTCATGATGATTATGATATTTCCAACAATACTGAAAGTGGGTTTGGAGAAATGATGACTTCAGTTGATGATAATCCCACTATTTTTGAAGAGCGTCAACTTTGCATGCATGTGGATCATGAAAACAATATCCTTTGTCATAGCTATAGTGTTGAATATGAATATGATCCCACATGTAATTGCTTTGAGAGAGGAAAATATTGTGGTAGAAACATTCATGTTACCAAATCACCTCTCGTTATGTTGAGATTGCTATTGTCTCTTTCTTCTTCCTTGCATTTGGTAACTATTGGTTGTCTTGCCAATTTGTTATCCTATAAAATGCCTATGCATAGGAAGTATGTTAGACTTAGATGTGAGTTTCACATGCTTTATGATCCTCTCGTTGTGCTTCAATTCTTGTCTTTTGTGTGAGCATCATTGAATTATCAATGCCTGGCTAAGGGCGTTAAACAATAGCGCTTGTTGGGAGGCAACCCAATGAATTTATCTTTTTCTTTCTGTTTTGTTGCGTCCACACCATCATAATTCTGTTATGATAGTGTCCTTTGTGTTTATTTTTGTGTTTGAGCCAAGCAAAACCTTTATGACTAGTCTTGGTGATGGTTGTTTGATCCTGCTGGAAAAAGACATAAACTTTTCGCTCACGAGATTATTTTTCATTTTTATTCAGAAAGAGATTTTGAGTTGATTCGTTTTTATGCTGGTTCATATGCCTTTTTCCGAGGCAGTCATAATTTTTCAGAATTTTTGAGGTACCAGAAGTATACGAAGTATACAGATTGCTACAGACTGGTCTGTTTTTGACAGATTCTGTTTTTGTTGAGTTGGTTTCTTGTTTTGATGAAACTATGGATAGTATCTGGGGTACTAGCCATGGAAAAGTGAGAATACAGTAATCTAACACCAATATGAATAGAATTCAAGTTTGCTACAGTACCTAAAGAGGTGGTAGTTTGTTTTCTTGTGCTAATGATATCACGAGTTTCTGTTTAAGTTTTGTGTTGTGAAGTTTTCAAGTTTTGGGTGATGTTCTCATGGACAAATGGATAAAGAGTGGAAAGAGCTCAAGCTTGGGGATGCCCAAGTCATCCCAAGCCAGATTCAAGGACACCAAAAAGCCTAAGCTTGGGGATGCCCCGGGAAGGCATCCCCTCTTTCGTCTACAGTCCATTGGTAACATTACTTGGAGCTATATTTTTATTCACCACATGATATGTGTTTTGCTTGGAGCGTCTTGTTTCGTAGGAGTTTTTACTTTTTGTTGTGTGACAATCATCCTCGCTGCACACCTTTTGAGAGTGACATGCACTCATCGTAAATTTGCTAGAATGCTCATCGTGCTTCACTTATATCTTTTGAGCTAGATAATTGTGCTCTATGTGCTTCACTTAGATCTTTTAGAGCACGGCGGTGCGTGACTTGGTAGTTGGCTTGTTCTATGAAAGTAGTCCCAAAGGTGGTAGGTACCCAAATAGGATACAAAAACCTCCATCTTCATGTGCATTGAGTAGAAAGAGAAGTTTTGATTCCTCTCAATTAGTTTTGAGACGTGGATTTGGTGATACTAAGTGTTATGTTAGTAGGGTGTTGTGAATCTAGAAATACTTGTGTTCAAGTTAGTGATTCCCGTAACATGCACGTATGGTGAACCGCTATGTTAGGAAGTCGGAGGATAATTGATCTATTGATTGTCATCCTTTGTGTTGTGGTCGGGATCGCGCGATGGTTAACACCTACCAACCCTACCCCTAGGAGTATGCGTTTAGCACTTTGTTTCGATTACTAATAAAAACTTCTGCAACAAGTATGTGAGTTCTTCATGACTAATGTGAGTCCATGGTATAGATGCACTTTCACCTTCCACCATTTCTAGCCTCTCTAGTGTCGCGCCACTTCCGCCGGTGCACAAACCGACCATATGCCTTCCTCAAAACAGCCACCATACCTACCTACTATGGCATTTTCATAGCCATTCAGAGATATATTGACATGCAACTCCCACCTTTCCATCTCATGACTTGTGCCGTCACTCTCATATTTCCATTGCATGATCGTAAGATAGCTAGCAAGATGTTTCAATGTCATACGCCAAGCTAGATCGTTGCACATCCCGGTACACTGCCGGAGGCATTTCCTATAGAGTCATCATTGTTCTGAGCTTTGAGCTATGAGTAAATAAAAGTGTGATAATCATCATTATTAGAGCATTGTCCCATGTGAGGAAATAAAAAAAAGAGGCCAAAGATCCCAAATAAGAAAAAAGGAAAAAAAAGAGAGATGGCTTAGAGCCCAAATAAAAAAAAGAGAGAAAAAGAGAGAAGGGACAATGCTACTATCTTTTTCCACACTTGTGCTTCATAATAGCACCATGTTCTTCATGATTGAGAGCCTCTCGTTTCGTCACCACCATATGATAGTGGGAATCTTTATTATATAACTTGGCTTGTATATTCCAATGATGGGCTTCCTCAAATTTCCCTAGGTCTTCGTGAGCAATCAAGTTGATGCACACCCACTAGTTCTCCCTTTGAGATTTGACATACTTATAGCTCTAGTGCATCCTTTGTATGGCAATCCCTACTCATTCACATCGATATCTATTAATGGGCATCTCCATAGTCCTTTGATACGCCGAGTCAATGTGACCATCTTCTCCTTTTTTGTCTCACAACCACCACCACACTCTATCCCACCTATAGTGCTATATCCATGGCTCACGCTCATGTATTGCGTGATAGTTGAAAAAGGTTTGAGAAAGTAAGAGTGCAAAAACAATTACTTGGCCAATACGGGGGTTGTGCATGATTTAAATTAGTTGTGTGGGGATGATGGAGCATAGCCAGAATATATGATTTTGTAGGGATAACTTTCTTTGGCCTTGTTATTTCGAAAGTTCATGATTACCTTGCTAGTTTGCTTGAAGTATTATTGTTTTCATGTCAATAGCAAACTATTGTTTTGAATCTTACGGCTCTGAACATTCATGTCACATGAAAGAAGTTACAAAGGACAACTATGCTAGGTAGCATTCCACATCAAAAATTCAGTCTTTATCACTTCCCTCCTCGAGGACGAGCAGGAGTTAAGCTTGGGGATGCTTGATACATCTCCAACGTATCTATAATTTTTGATGGTTTCATGCTATTATCTTGTTAAACTTTGGATGTTTTGTATGCCTTTTATATCTTTTTTGGGACTAACTTATTAACTCAGTGCCAAGTGCTAGTTCCTGTTTTTCCGTGTTTTTGACCCTTTTCAGAAGAAGATTTTAAACGGAGTCCAAACGGAAAGAAACTTCCAAAAAGATTTTTTCCAAAACAGAAGACGAACGGGAGACTTGAGAACCAAGGCAGGGGGTCACCAGGGACCCCACAAGCCCCCTAGCCGCGGCCAGGGGGGCGCGCACCTCCCAGGCTTGTGGGCTCCCTGGGCCTCCTCTGCCCTAGGTCTTTCGCCTATATATTCCCTAAAATCCCAGAAAAAATTAGGGGAGCCACGAAAACACTTTTCCGCCGCCCCAAGCTTCTGTCTCCGCAAGATCCCATCTGGGGCACGTTGTGGTGTCCTGCCGGAGGGGGGATTCGGATACGGAGGGCTTCTTCACCAACACCATGACCTCTCTGATGATGTGTGAGTAGTTCACCATAGACCTACGGGCCCATAGCTAGTAGCTAGATGGCTTCTTCTCTCTATTGGATCTTGAATACAAAGTTCTCCATGATCTTCATGGAGATCTATTCGATGTAATCTTCTTTTGCGGTGTGTTTGTCGAGATCCGATGAATTGTGGATTTATGATCTGATTATCTATGAATCTTATTTGAGTTTCCTCTGATCTCTTATATGCATGATTTCATATCCTTGTAATTCTCTTCGAGTTGTGGGTTTTCTTTGGCCTTCTTGATCTATGATTCTTGCAATGGTAGAAGTGCTTGGTTTTGCGTTCATGCCATGCGGTGACCTCACCCAGTGACAGAAGGGGTAGCGAGGCATGCATCGTGTTGTTGCCATCGAGGGTAAAAATATGGGGTTTTCATCATTGGTTTGAGTTTATCCCTCTACATCATGTCATCTTGCTTAAGGCGTTACTCTGTTCGTCATGAACTCAATACACTAGATGCATGCTTGATAGCGGTCGATGTGTGGAGCAATAGTAGTAGATGCAGAAAGTATCTGTCTACTTGTTTCGGACGTGATGCCTATATGTATGATCATTGCCTTAGATATCGTCATGACTTTGCACGATTCTGTCAATTGCTCCACAGTAATTTGTTCACCCACCGTAATATTTTCTATTTTGAGAGAAGCCTCTAGTGAACACTATGGCCCCCGGGTCTACTTCACACCCTATTTTTAGCCTTACAGTTTTACTTCGTTGCACTTTCCGCCTTCAGATCTCACTTTGCAATCAATCTTGAAGGGATTGACAACCCCTTTATAGCGTCGGGTGCAAGCTCTTTTGTGTTTACGCAGGTACTCTGGACTTGACGAGATTCTCCTACTGGATTGATACCTTGGTTCTCAAACAGAGGGAAATACTTACTGCTCCTGTGTGCATTACGCTTTCCTCTTCAAGGGAAAAACCAACGCAAGCAAGTCTCCGTCAACGTGTCAATTTCTGGCGCTGTTGTTTGAGAAGTAGCAGTGCGCGGTTCCTTGGCTTCCTGGTCGTGATCTCTCCACCCCGTAGGGCGTAGAAAAAGATAGCATTTTCGAGAACAGACTTGATGTGGGTGTGATCCTTTTTCTTCATGTTCTTCGATGAGTCCAAGTAAAGAGCATGGGAGAATCGGGGGTAAAGGATGATGAGGACGGCGCGAACATTGCTGTGTAAAATAAGTACACCTCAACTTAGCCTCCACGCGTGGAAATGAATGATTGAAATTGAAGGAAAGATATCTGCGGATGACTTACATGGGATGCTAAGGCACGATAATCGTCTCGTTGTCCTTATTGGCGACCATGAAATCGGCGATGTAGTTACTCGCTTACTCACGGTGCTTTGGGAAGACTGCCAAGTAGCCCTCGTGCATGAAGTATGGGTCAGTGACACAGATAAAAGGTATCTACTCAATCCTGATGATGTGGTTCATGTGCAAGGCAAAAAGGTAGACAAATGTAAAATCCAGATTTTTCAAGTGAAACATGACGAAGATGTAATCGAATCGAAGGAAGAACTTTTCCACGGGGAATGTGTCGACGTACAACCTTTGATGCGGCACGTTAACCATGTAGAGCGGTTATCCTAGATGTTTCGAGGCGATCATGTTTTTCTCTCTCCGCAGCACATCGTCATGAAGTCTCTTTAGATTGCCATATATGGCCTCTACCACTGCCTTAGGTAAGATCGGAACACTAGGGATATGAAATTTTTCCGCACCACGGATAGGTATACGGTCTTGAACCCGAGGCTGTTGAGGCGGCTGGATCATAGAAGCAGATTTGTTGCCTTTCCTCGTTCTCTTCCTGTGCTTCTTTGCTACTAGAAGTGAGCCTATAATACGTTCATCCTCCAGCAATTCAGTCACCAACTCATCATGCTCAAACCCTGAGTACTCATACTGCTGAGCCATCAATCCTCCATCGTCAGAGGCACCGGTAGTGAGATACTGTAGAGGGTCATCGTCATCCTCGTCGATGGCATCATGCATTGCTTCTTTATCGGCGGCGACGTCATCAACGACTATTGGAGCCTCGTCCTCACCCGGCACGGCATGTGATGCTAATTGACTAGGTGAGGTGTTGGTGTTCATACCTTGTTGATGCTGCTTGGTCGTGGGTGTGCTCCCGGCCGCCTCCAGATGAAGCAGACTCTTCAGCCACAACAGGACCTAATGCTTGCAATCGCCAAGCCGTCGCGGGGTCTCATCGTCATCTCCCCCTAGTGCTACCGGAGGAGCGAAATTCTCGTGGCCCGGTTTGACACTGGCCATAGAAACCTTGAAGATTTCAGGGGGGATCGGCCGGCTGTGGAACAATTGTTCCTTCGGCTTCATTATCGTCACCTTCCCCACGTCCACCTTCTGGCCGCTGATGGTGTACAATATGGTGCACAGGGTTATGTTGGCCTGCAAAGACACGTTTGCGATGTGAGACATTCGAAAGGCAATGGAAACGGGAGATTATACATATATTGAAGAGGGCCGGTGTGACAAGTACCGTGAGGGCGTGGAGCTCAGCCAAAGGCGAAGTACCATCGAGCACGTCCGAGACAGAGGACGGGCTGCAATGAGAAGGTGCGGGAGCCGGTGCGGGAGCAGGTGTGGGAGTAGGTGCTGGTGCAACGCTAGTTGAGATGCTCCCCAAGAAATTGGAAAGGGGAAAGTCCGCTGCATCCTTATTTGGATTTTCCTTGGTTCAACTGACGATAGCCGGAACCAAGACACTATACGAAGTTGCAATCTACTCTTTTGCGACAGCTACCACAACTTTGACTGTCTCAGCTGATTTCTTATCAACAACAATCGCAACCTTCTTATCGATGTTTTCCTCATTTAACCTCCATATTTGCTTTCTCTCCTCCATGGTCTCAGGGTAGTACTTCTTCCACGTGGCGCCGTCTCCGACGCCGTGCACGCGTCCATACAACGGCCAAGTGTCTACTGGGATTCCTTTCAATATGTTCAACGACCGGTTGAATGGGGTGTCCCACTTGGGCCTCGTCGACGCCTTACACGGTGAGTCGCTTTCGGCCGCAATCATGTGCTTCTTTTTCTGCAAAAGGAACATGTACCGTTTACAAATGTGACTAAAAGTGCAGTCGAACTGATCATAAGCTAAAATTAGGGGGTAAATTAATAATTACCAGCAGTTTCAGGAACTCCTTCATGACCGCGTCTGTATCGATTACCTTGTTGACTCAGTCCCAACGATACGAGGCCCTGATGACGCCACGCTCCTGCGGGATGATGAACTCCGCCAAGGGGTCTGGGATGCGCAGACTTTCCTGTTCCACATCCTCCTTGGCCCATGTGGATCTCTTCCCCGTGTAACCACGACTTTCGGGGTGGTGGCTCCCCATGTTCCTCTCTTGAAGTGCCTTCATGTACTCCGACTTTTCTTTGGCAGCTTCGGCAACGCAAGCCACCTTGAATATTTCAAATGGCTCTTCTGTAATTGTCGGGTTATCCTTTACAATCTAGGAGTAGGGTTCCTTTTTGTCAATGATCCTTTATTTCACCCTTACTTTCAAGGCAGACAATGCGCCGCTAAACTTGCCGATGGTGCGTATGTTTATCTTCTTCATTGTCGGGTCTTTATCTCGATCGATATATTCTATTTCATCCCGTCCCGGGAACAAGAATACCTAGTGCAGCTTTCTTAGAAGTGAGTGCTCCATATTTGGTATCTTCTTTAGTTTCTCATCATTGATGATGGCGGTTGTCCGTAGGATGCAACCTATTTGATTGCCGTAGCACGCGCGCGCCTCCGCAAGCAATTTTGGCTCAAAATTGCCGGAGTGTGTCTTCGTGACCACCAGTCTAGTAGTGATGAGCTTGTTTGGGCGTCGTATCCTCTTCGGTTTTGGCTCTATACCGGCTTCCCCAATCTCGGTGCCGGTCTAGGTCTCAGCGCCGGTCTCGATGTCGATCTCAGACTCGAATGTGACAGGTGGGCCCTGCAACAACCATTGCTTGTTGAGAAGGTTCAAATAAGTGTCTGCCGCCTCGTAGACATTGCAATCACCAGAACCCTGTCCTTCATCGTTGCTAGCCATGTTTCCTACTATTAAATCTAGTCAATTAATTATAGACCTAATAAAATGAATAGTGGCATAAAAATGTCTATGTTTTGCAGGAACGTTGATTCATTCCCGGTGCGGAAAATCCTGGGCACTCGATATGTCCTAGTTTGTAGCACAAGTCATGCCGAAATTCATGGAAAATTTCAGCATGACCTTTCCTAAAAAGTGGACAAATCGAGCACCTGAAATTTTCTAGAACGGAAATGAATCAACACTCCGGCAAACCATAGGCCACTCAACTTCATTTACCCTGCACATAACCTTCATTTTCCAGGTATGACATGTCCAAAATATGACATGTCCAAATATGACATGCCCAATTCCAAATATCACATGTCCAAATCACATGTCCACATATCACATGTCCACCTCAAATTTTTCATATAAGAGGAAGAAAAATATAGAACTTGAAGCAAAATGCAAGAAGTCTTTTTTTTCACAATATTTGGAACTAGTGTTAATCAATTCTGTTTTTCCTTTAAATATGCTATATAGAAATTGAAGAAAAATTTGCAACCTAAGAACCTAATAAAAATTAACCTAAGTAACTTAACCTAATAACCTAATAAAAATTAACCTAAGTAAGTTAACCTAAGAACCTAATAGAAACAATTCTGCTTTTTCTTTAAATAGCAATAAAAATTAACCTAAGTAAATTAACCTAAGAATCTAATAGCAACAATAACCTAAATAAATTAACCTAAGAACCTAATAACTTAACCAAAGAACCTAATAAAAATTAACCTAAGTAACTTAACCTAACAATCTAATAGCAACAATGTTGTTTTTTCTTTCAATAGCAATACAAATTAACCTAAGTAAATTAACCTAAGAACCTAATAGCAACAATAAACTAAGTAAATTAACCTAGGAACCTAATAACTTAACCTAAGAACCTAATAAAAATGAACCTACGTAACTTAGCCTAAGAATCTAATACAAATTAACCTAAGTAAATTAACATAAGTAACTTAACTAAATTAACCTAAGCAACTTAACATAAGAACCTAATAGCAACAAGAACCTAATAACAATTACCTAACTATATTAACCTAAGTAACTTAACATAACTAAATTAACCTTAGCAAAGAGACAGGGAGAGAGAAGGAGGGTCGAAGGACTTACAAGGGGCTAGGGGAGACGTCAGCGGCGAGGTGGAGCTCAGGGGAGATGCCGGCGGAGAGGTGGAGCTCGGGGGACATGGGTGCCGGTGGCGACAGAGGGCGACGGAGGATGATAGGCAGCAACGGACGGGACGCGGGCAGCGACGGACGGTGCACGAGAGGCGACAGAGGGCGCACGAGCGACGATGGAAGGCGACAGAGGGCGACAACACCCTCAGAGGAGAGGGACCAATTGAGGAATGGGGTAGAGGAAAGAAGTAGAGGCAGTGGGGGATGTGTCAAGGTAGCAGTAGCGCGATTATGCAACACGCGCTAGCTATCTTAGCAGTAGCGCGTTTTCTAGGAAAACGCGCTACTCCTAACACTAGTAGCTATAGCACTTTTTTGAAATAGGCCAGGTTCAAAATTAGCAGTAGCGCCCTATACGAAAAGCACGCTACTTCTATTACAGTAGCTGTAGCGCGGTTAATGTGGGAGCGCTACTGCTAAACCTCGCTCGCCGGGAACGGTTGGGCAATTTTACTAGTAGCGTTGTTCTAGCGAGGAGCGCTAATGCTAATAATGTGGAAGTAGCGCCTCCTAATGATGAGCATTGCTACTAATTAGCAGTAGTGCCCCTTCTTATCCACTGCTACTCCTAAGATTCTGTGTATAAGGTTTTACCTAGTAGTGTATCAACAAAGAAAATGTTGAAAGCCACCAATTCCTGAACCGAGGGCACACCATCACATGAATTGGCTTTCTTAGTCAAATATGAACCTCACTGTGAACGAAGAGGCATTTCTGTTGTGGCATGTCGACCGGGGATGAACCTCGTGCATCTCCTTAGCTCCATCTCGAGCACCTCCATCGTCGCGGCCTCATAAGAGAATTATCCATGTAAAGAATTTACAACTGATGTGCATGTATGAAGTATTACACTTTAATCATAAAATCATGGACTCGATTACAGGACTGCCCCCGGTAACCCCCCACCCCCACCCGCGCCGCCTCCACGAGAGAGGCGACCGAGGCGGCCCCTTCCTCCCCCCGCCGCCAAACCTATCCTCCCTCCCTCCCTCTCTTCTCTATTGTCGGTAGGCGTGGCCGTGCGCTTGCCCACACGCTGTCGTGAGGCCGGCGGTGGCGGCGCCCTGCCTTTTCCCGTCATGGTTCCCGGCTCGGGCGGCGTGCTCCAGTGGCGGTGCTCCTCGACCAGCGATGCCCCGAGGCAGCTCGGGCGATGGGGCTTGGCCAGTAGCGCCATGCTAGCCCAGATCTGGGCCCTTAGGGCCTAGATCTAGGTCGGGGTGGGCAGGTTCGATCTCCGGCAGGTCGTCTCCGGCTAGTCTGGCGTGATACGGATGATGGGGGTGGCGGCTCTTGTGCTGTGTCCGCTGCAGCGCGATAGCGGGGGCTTAATGGGCCCGATCTGGGCCTGGCTGGGAAGGTGGTCCGGCATGCCCCTGCTCCTGCGTCCGGTTTGCTACCGGTTGAGCCGATGGAGGTTATACCCTCCCATGCGGATGTGGTACTGTCGGTCCTTCTCTATGGTGTTTGCATCTCGGTCTAACCGGCCTCGCTGCGTTTCTTGTGGGGAGACGCTGGTGGTGTCCTTGTGACTGTGGTGGCGCATGTTGGTGGGTGGTTGGCATGGTGGATCTAAGGATTGGTTCCGGGCGGTGGGTGCGAGGGTCGGCAGAAATCTCTGCAGGATCTGGCCGACACCGGCGCGGTGATGCGTGCGGGCGCCCCCCCCCCCCCACATTCCTAAAGGGCGTTGATACGTCTCCAACGTATCTATAATTTTTGATGGTTCCATGCTATTATCGTGTCAACTTTGGATGTTTTATATGCATGAATATGCTATTTTATATCTTTTTTGGGACTAACCTATTAACTCAGTGCCAAGTGCCAGTTTCTGTTTTTTCCGTGTTTTTGGCCAATTTTCAGACGGAGTGCAAATGGAATGAAACTTTACGATGATATTTTTGGACCAAAAGAGACCCCTGAAGCTTTGGAAGCAGGCCAGAAGAGCCACGAGGGAGTCACAAGCCCTGACACCGCCACCACCCCCCTAGGTGGTGCATGGCAGGCTTGTGACCTCCTCGTGGGCCCAACCGACGTAATTCCACCACCATAAATTCCTATAAATTTAGAAACCCCCAAAAAGAAACCTAGATCGGGTCTTCCGCCGACGCAAGCCTCTGTAGCCACCAAAAACCAAACTGGAGCCCGTTCCGGCACCCTGTCGGAGGGGGAATCCATCTCTGGTGGCCATCTTCATCATCCCGGCGATCTCCATGACAAGGAGGGAGTAGTTCTCCCTCGGGGCTGAGGGTATGTACCAGTAGCTATGTGTTTGATCTCTCTCTCTCATGTTCTTGAGATGTCTTGATCTCGATGTACCATGGGCTTTGCTACTATAGTTGGATCTTATGATGTTCTTCCTCCTCTCCTTCTTGTAATGAATTGAGTTTCCCCTTTGGAGTTATCTTATCGGATTGAGTCTTCGAGAACACTTGATGTATGTCTTGCACATGTCTGTCTGCTGTGATCAACTTGCAGGTTTGTGACAATTTGGAACCTATGCATATGGGTTGGCACGCCTGGATTCACGTGAGTACTTGATGTATGTTTTGGTGATCAACTTGCGGGTTCGTGACATTGGGAACCTATGCACAGGGGTTGGCACACGTTTTGACTCTGTGGTAGAAACTTTGGTGCACTCTTTGAAGTTCTATGTGTTGGTTGAATAGATGATTCTGATATTATGTGATGCATATCATATAATCATGCCCACGGATACTTGAGGTGACAATGGAGTATCTCGGTGACATTAGGGTCTTGGTTGATATGTATCATAAGGTGTTATTCTAGTACGAACTCTATGATGGATCGAACGGAAAGAATAGCTTCGTGTTATTTTACTACGGACTCTTGAATAGATCGATCAGAAAGAAGAACTTTGTGGTGGTTTCGTACCCGACAATAATATATTCGTTTGTTCTCCGCTATTAGTGACTTTGGAGTGACTCTTTGTTGCATGTTGAGGGCTAGTTATATGATCCAATTATGTTATCATTGTTGAGAGAACTTTGCTAGTGAAAGTATGAACCCTAGGCCTTGTTTCCACGCATTGCAATACCGTTCGTGCTCACTTTTGTTACTAATTACCTTGCTGTTTTTGTAATTTCAGATTACAAAAACCTTTATCTACCATCCTTATTGCACTTGTATCACCATCTCTTCGCCGAACTAGTGCACCTATACAACTTACCATTGTATTGGGTGTGTTGGGGACACAAGAGACACTTTGTTATTTGGTTGCAGGGTTGCTTGAGAGAGACCATCTTCATCCTACGCCTCCTGAGGATTGATAAACCTTAGGTCGCCCACTTTAGGGAAAATTGCTACTGTCCTACAAACCTCTGCGCTTGGAGGCCCAACAACGTCTACAAGGAAAAGGTTGCGTAGTAGACACCAGGCGTCGGATGTACCTCGCCCCCACTCCCCGCCGTGTGCCGAGAGAAATCCTAGGACTTGTCTGGGCAACAACATCGTCGTTGTCGCAGTCCTTCTTGAAGGTGTTGCTTGGCACGTGACAATGCGATGGCACTCAAGTGTTGTGGAATTATCTGGTTGGTGCAACAGTTGCGGGACACTATAGCTTATGTTGATCCGGTGTTGCTTGCATTTTCTTCTCTTATTTTTCTTTTGTCTTTCTTTTGGGCATGATTGTGTTGTCTGCCCTAGCACCTATCGTCGGATATATCTTTTCGCTGCTTTGTATTACAAAGCAGGGGGAAACCATTTTTCGTGAAAATCATAAAAGCATTGATGGGGATTTTCCCCCTAGGTATACTCAAGCGGAGAAAATCCATCTCCAAGATATTTGGGCCGACTGGCCCCCCGGGCTGACAAGCGTCAGGCCGACTGGCGAGATTGAGCCTGGCCGGCTGGCCCGTCGCCAGCCGGACAGTCAGCTCCTGTCCCATCCGACTGTACTCCCGTACGGTGACACGACCTGACACATGACGCAGGGGCGCTTGCGGTAGCAGTATTTGCTGACATGCTCGGCATGGCCATGGGCGCAATGATGTGCGGTTCAGCGAGGCTACAGGTGCCCAGTCACCACCGAGGTTGACCGGGCGAGACGGCCGTGTAGCCATGTTCGCCCCTACCTGCTCCCTTAGTACTGACGCTTGTGCTGCTGAGACACATGGCCGGCGGGCCCCGCACCGAGACAAGATCCGACAGTTGGCGGGCCCCGCGGCCAGCTGGAGAGGCTGGCAGCTGGGTCCCAGCTGCAATCTTATCCTCACTAGTGTACACTTCATGTTGCACTATAAAGCCTCACCTCAGCCCCCATAGAGGACGGGTGCTAGAGGCTAATTAGATTCACGCACGAGACACACTAGAGAGACATCCACACCCCATCGAGGTAGCAAGGCCAGCAACTCAGGCTCCTTCCCTCTCCTCACGAATAGCTCAAGGACCACCATTTATAGTGTGATCTCATATAGTCACACAGGTAGGACTAGGGGTTTTACCTCATCGGAGGGCCCTGAACCTGGGTAGATCGGCGTCATGTGTGTTGGGCCTACACCCGTTCCTAGACGCCGCCGGCGCCCGTCGTCCCCAAACCACGATCTAAGCCACCCCCTAGCATCTGCTGTGGAAATACCACAACAGTTGCCGCCCGCCATGGGGCCGGCAGGGACGCCGGCTGAAGTAACGTTCCGGGTGGGACCCTTCGCCCCTTCTGGCGAGCACATGGCGCACTGCTTGGTCATGCGCTATGGCGCGCTCAACTACATCAATGATAACGCCCGCTATCGCAAGGATGCAGACTACCCTGTCGACGGCTCCATCATCTCGTTCAGCTCGTACAACATCTATGTGGCGTTCGTCGCCACAAGTACCCTATCGAGGTCCTCAGCTACGACAAGCTGTCGCCTTCCAGCGACAGCGACCTCTCCAGCGATATCGACGACCTTTGTGCTCACGTGGAGGTGCTCACCGCCATATCGATAGGTTGTGCGTCCGGATAATGGACCCCGCTTCGCACGGCGGTGGACATGCTACGCGCACCCATCCCTGCGGTGGCCGACCCCGCGGTTGGCACAGAGGAGCTCGACAGCCACCGCCAAAAGCTGCTCCCTGAGGCGGAGGCGTTGGAGGCCACCCAGCGCGAGTTCAAGGACACTCAGCGCGAGTTCAACGCGGCCCACGACCTCACGCCGGCTGTCCCCGGGCCCAGCCGGCTGGCGGACATGCGACACCGGGGCGACGCCGTTGGTCAGGAACTCGGCGGCGGTCGTCCCATCTATGACACCGCCATCAAGAACATGCGCATTGCGCATGCCCTCATCAAGCTGGAAGGGCTCGTGCGGTCCGCCTGCGACGCGCACCAAGAGCGCATCCGTATCCTCATGGAGGCTGACAACGTGCAGCAGGCCCAGTCGGCACAGTCGTACCGTGACCCGACTAGTTCCCGTTCGAGGACCAACGACGACCCTCGCCGGCCCAGGACTGCTCGGCGGGAGACGAACCACGCATCTTTGCGTGCGAATGCCAACGAGTGCCGCGACAGCTAACAAGCAAGCAACCATGGCCGACGAGACCACAACTTGTCGGTTGTCAACAGCAGCGTCAGGGAGCCGGCTGGCTAAGACAACCACCAGCCAGCACGAAGCAACCGGCACAAGGAGTGCGACCGGATGGTCGCGCTGCTGCCGCCTCATCTGTCGGCGTCCGAATGCATCGGTGCGCGTCAGCTTGACAACTAGGATGCTTGCTTCCGCTTGGAGCGCCTCACGAAATCCCGAGCCGTCGAGGAGGAGAGCACTACTGGCCCACCGTGTTTCGGGTCGTGCATCCTCAAAGAGCCTTTCCCCAAGGGCTTCACCTTGGCGCATGATACCCCCAAGTACAATGGCTCAACAAAGCCCGGGGATTGGTTAACCGACTACACCACCACCGTCAGCATCGTCGGTGGCAACAAGCACTTAGCAGTATGCTACACGCCCCTCATGCTGCTCGGATCGGCCATGACCTGGCTTAACAACCTGCCGGCTGGCACCATCAACTACTGGTTGGACTTCCAAGAGGCGTTTTTGCGCAACTTCATCGGCACATACAATTGCCCTGGCCGACCCCGGCAACTCGCCTTGTGCGTACAGGGCCCGACCGAACCCCACCGCGACTACCTCATGTGGTGGACCGAGCTCCGCAACTCCTGTGAGGGTGTCCATGAAGTACACGCAATTCAGTACTTCATTGACGGCTGCTGAGACAGCACCCTCCTCAAGAAGAAGCTCATGCGCCAGGAACCGTCAACCCTGGCGCAACTGATGGCCGTCGTTGACCAGTGCGCCATAGCCGAGTCTTCCATGAAGCTCCCAGTGCTCGCCTACGCGGCCGGCAAGCCAACCATGGCCAAGCCGGTTGCCGCCCTGGCAGCCGGATGATCTTAGCCGAATTAGGGCAAACGCAAGGTCGACCAGCCGGATGCCCGCCAAGGCACCCAGCAGGTCGCGGCCGTCGCGAACGGCCGGATGGCCGACGACCAAGGCTCCAACCGGCGCCAGCACACCAACGGCGGAAAGGAGTTGTGGCAAGCCAAGTAGATCTTCGAGGCCATGCTCAATGTGCCCTGCAAATTCCACAGCAAGGCTAAGCCGGCAACGCACACAGCCCATCGGTGCAGCTCGCTCACCAAGATCGCGAGTCGCGGCGCCCTGCCACCCGCGCCGCCGCTGTCGCCGTCACCGCCGCCTCCTGCGTGAGGAGCCAGCAGTGCCCACAACGACTATCCCCTAGCAGGACGCGGCCTACATCATCTTCCCCACTGAGGATGACAACAAGCATAGCGAGCGCAAGCTTGCGCTCGAGGTCAACGCCATCGTTCCACCAGTACTCCAGTACATGGACTGGTTGGACAAGCCAATCACTTGGACCCGCGAGGATCATCCGGCTGTGATGCCGACGCCAGGTGGCTACACATTGGTCCTCGACCCCACCTTTGTCTCCCAACGATGCACATGCCGTTTCACAGGGGTGCTCGTCGACGGCGGTAGCAACATTAACATCCTCTACCGCGACAACATGGAGAAGCTCGGCATTCTGAAGTCCGAGCTCGGACCGTGTTCCACGGATCGTCCCCGGCCACTCTTTCTCCCTGCTACGGTAACAAAATCCTTCCTTGACGCTAGGAATTCTTCTTGCTACTTCTCTGGTTTGCGTCGGTTTTTCCCTTGAAGAGGAAAGGGTGATGCAGCACAGGAGCAGTAAGTATTTCCCTCAGTTTGAGAACCAAGGTATCAATCCAGAAGGAGGGTCTCATCAAGTCCAGAGTACCTGCTGAAACACAAACAAGCTTGCACCCAACGGTTCAAAGGGGTTGTCAATGCCTTGAAGATTGTTTGCAAAGTGAGATCTCAAGGCGGAAAGTGCAACGAAGTAAAAAGTGTAAGGCTGAAAATATGGTGTGGAGTAGACCCGGGGGCCATAGTGTTCACCAGAGGCTTCTCTCAAAATAGCAAATATCATGGTGGGTGAACAAATTACTGTCGAGCAATTGATAAAACCGCGCAAAGTCATGATGATATCTAAGGCAATGATCATACATATAGGCATCACGTCCGAGACAAGTAGACCGATACTTTCTGCATCTACTACTCTTACTCCACACATCGACCGCTATCCAGCATGCATGTAGTGTATTGAGTTCATGACGAACAGAGTAATGCCTTAAGCAAGATGACATGATGTAGAGGGATAATCTCAAACCAATGATGAAAACGCCATCTTTTTACCCTTATTGGAAACAACATGATGCGTGCCTCGCTACCACTTATGTCACTGGGTGAGGTCACCGCATGGTATGAACCCAAAACCAAGCACTTCTCCCATTGCAAGAATCATAGATCTAGTTGGCCAGACAAAACCCACAACTCGAAGCTTACAAGGATATGAAATTATGCATAAGAGAGATCATAAGAAACTCAAATAATATTCATAGATAATCTGATCATAAATCCACAATTCATCGGCACTCGACAAACATACCGCAAGAGAAGATTACATCGGATAGATCTCCATGAAGATCATGGAGAACTTTGTATTGCAGATCCAAGAGAGAGAAGAAGCCATCTAGTTACTAGCTATGGACCCGTAGGTCTATGGTGAACTACTGACGCATCATCGGAGAGGTCATGGTGTTGATGAAGAAGCCCTCCGTGTCCGAATCCCCCTCCGGCAGGGCACCAGAACATGCCCCAGATGGGATCTTGCGGAGACAGAAGCTTGCGGCGGCAGAAAAGTAATTTTGATGATCTCCTGATTTTTTTGGGGTTTTTAGGGAATATATAGGCGCAACCCCTAGGGCAGAGGGCGCCCAGGGGGACCACAAGCCTGTGGGCCGCGGCCTCCCCACTGGCCGCGGTGTGGGGGCTTGTGGGGCCCCTGAGGCCCCCTGCCTTGGCTCCCAAGCTTCCTGATCTTCTTCCGTTATGGAAAAAATCTCTTAGGGTATTTTCTTCCGTTTGGACTCTATTTCAAAATCTCCTTTCAAAGGGGTCAAAAACATGGAAAAGACAGGAACTGGCACTTGGCACTGAGTTAATAAGTTAGTCCCAAAAAATATATAAAAGGCATGCAAAACATCCAAAGTTTGACAAGATAAGAGCATGAAACCATCAAAAATTATAGATACGTTGGAGACGTATCAAGCATCCCCAAGCTTAACTCCCGCTCGTCCTCGAGTAGGGAAGTGATAAAGAATGAATTTTTGATGTGGAATGCTAGCTATCATAGTTTTCCTTTGCAACTTCTTTCACGTGACATGAATGTTCAGATCCGTAAGATTCAAAACGATAGTTTTCTATTGACATGAAAACAATAATACTTCAAGCAAACTAGCAAGGTAATCATGAACTTTCAAAATAACAAGGCCAATGAAAGTTATCCCTACAAAATCATATAGTCTGGCTATGCTCCATCATCCTCACACAACTAATGTAAATCATGCACAACCCCGATATTGGCCAAGTAATTGTTTTCACACTCTTAGTTTCTCAAACTTTTTATAACTATCACACAATACATGAGTGCGAGCCATGGATATAGCACTATAGGTGGAATAGAGTGTGATGATGGCTGTGAGACAAAAAGGAGGAGATGGTCACATTGAATCGGCATATCAAAAGGATATGAAGATGCCCATTAATAGATATCAATGTGAATGAGTAGGGATTTACATACAAGAGATGCACTAGAGCTATAAGCATGTGCAAGCTCAAAAGGAGAACTAGTGGGTGTGCATCCAACTTGCTTGCTGACGAAGACCAAGGGCATTTGTGAGGAAGCCCGTCATTGGAATGTACAAGCCAAGTTATATAATGAAGATTCCCACTAGCATATGGTGGTGACAAAGCAAGAAGCTCTCAATCATGAAGAACATGGTGCTATTATGAAGCACAAGTGTGGAAAAAGATAGTAGCATTGTCCCTTCTCTCTTTTTCTCTCTTTTTTTTGTTTGGGCTCTCAAGCTTCTTTTTTTTCTCTTTTTTTTTATTTTTGGGCTCTTTGGCCTCTTTTTTTTAATTTCCTCACATGGGACAATGCTCTAATAATGATGATCATCACACTTTTATTTACTCACAGCTCAAAGCTTA
Organism: Hordeum vulgare subsp. vulgare; assembly: GCF_904849725.1. Classification (NCBI taxonomy): domain Eukaryota; kingdom Viridiplantae; phylum Streptophyta; class Magnoliopsida; order Poales; family Poaceae; genus Hordeum; species Hordeum vulgare. The sequence goes on along the minus strand of NC_058518.1, from coordinate 114,175,759 downwards.
GAAATAACTCCATAGGAAATGCCTCGGGCAGTGTACCTGGATGTGCAACGATCTAGCTTGGCGTATGATGTTGAAACATCTCGCTAGCTATCTTACGATCATGCAATGGCAATATGAGAGTGACGGCACAAGTCATGAAACGGAACGGTGGGAGTTGCGTGGCAATATATCTCGGAATGGCTATGAAAATGCCATAGTAGCTAGATATGGTGGCTGTTTTGAGGAAGGAATTTGGTGGGTTTGTTCACCGGCGAGAATTGTGCGGCACTAGAGAGGCTAGCAATGGTGGAAGGTGGAAGTGCATCTATACCATGGACTCACATTAGTCATGAAGAACTCACATACTTGTTGCGGAAGTTTTTATTGGTAGTCGAAACAAAGTGCGAAATGCATACTCCTAGGGGAAGGGTTGGTAGGTGTTAACCATCGCGCGATCCCGACCTCAACACAAAGGATGACAATCAAATAGATCAATTATGCTCCAACTTCCTAACATAGCGGTTCACCATACGTGCATGCTACGGGAATCACTAACTTCAACACAAGTATTTCTAGATTCATAACACCCTACTAGCATAACTCTTAATATTACGGAATCCACGTCTCAAAACTAATTGAGAGGAATCAAGACTTCTCTTTCTACTCAATGCACATGAAGATGGAGGTTTTTGTATCCTCTTTGGGTACCTATCACCTTTGGGACTACTTTCATAGCATAAGCCAACTACCAAGTCACGCACCGCCGTGCTCTAAAAGATATAAGTGAAGCACATAGAGCAAAATTATCTAGCTCAAAAGATATAAGTGAAGCACTATGAGCATTCTAGCAAAATCACGATGAGTGCATGTCTCTCTCTCTAAAAAAAGGTGTCCAGAAAGGATGATTGTGACACACAAAAAAGAAAAGACTCCTACGATACAATACGCTCCAAGCAACACACATATCATGTGGTGAATAAAAATATAGGTCCAAGTAATGTTACCGATGGATTGAAGACGAAAGAGGGGATGCCTTCCCGGGGAATCCCCAAGCTTAGGCTTTTTGGTGTCCTTGAATTTGGCTTGGTATGCCTTGGGCATCCCCAAGCTTGAGCTCTTTCCACTCCTTATCTCTTTGTCCATGAGAACATCACCCAAAAATTGAAAACTTCACAACACAAAACTTAAACAGAAACTGGTGATAACATTAGTACAACAAAACAAAATACCACTTCTTTTGGTACTGTAGAAAACTTGAATTCCATCTATATTCGTGTTGGGATACTGTATTCTCACTTTTCCATGGCTAGTACCCCCCGATACTAACCATAGTTTCATCAAAACAAGCAACCAACTCAACAAAAACAGAATCTGTCAAAAACAGACCAGTCTATAGCAATCTGTATACTTCGTATACTTCTGGTACCTCAAAAATTCTGATAAATTACGACTGCGTGGGAAAAAGGCATATCAACCAGCAGCAAAACGAATCAACTCAAAATCTCTATGAATAAAAATGAAAAATCATCACGTGAGCGAAAAGTTTATGTCCTTTTCCAGCAGGATCAAACAACGATTACCCAGACTAATCTTAAAGGTTTTGCTTGGCTCAAACACAAAAAGAAACACAAAAACACAATCACAACAGAATTATGAAAGTGTGGACGCAACAAAATAGAAATAAATAGATAAATTCATTGGGTTGCCTCCCAACAAGCGCTATTGTTTAGCGCCCTTAGCTAGGTATTGATAGTTCAATGATGCTCACACAAAAGACAAGAATTGGAGCACAACGAGAGCATCATGAAGCATGTGAAAATCACATCTAAGTCAAACATACTTCCTATGCATAGGCATTTTATAGGAAAACAGATTGTCAAGACAACCAATAGTTATCATATGCAAGGAAGAAGAAAGAGACAATATCAATCTCAACATGAGGAGAGGTAATTTGGTAACATGAAAGTTTCTACCACAATATTTCCCTCTCTCATAGCAATTACATGTGGGATCCTATTCAAATTCAACAATATAGCTATCCCATAGGATATGCTTTTATTGATCCACATGCATGCAAAGTTGACGCTCTTCAAAAATAGTGGGATTATCATCAACTAAAGTCATGACTTCTCCAAACCCAATTTCAATAATACTGCAAATATCATATTCATCATGAGGCTTAAAAAAGTTTTCAAGATCATAAGAAAAATCATCGCCCCACTCATGATCCTTGCAACAAGTAGTGGACATAGCAAAACTAGCATCCCCAAGCCTAGGGCTTTGCATATTTTTAGCATGATTGTCACTAATAGAATTTATAGTGAAACCATTGCAATCATGCTTTTCATCCAAGGAACCCTCGTGAATCACTTCATAAATTTCTTCCTCGCAATTTTTAGATTCACGCAACTCAAGCAAAACTCCATAAAGATAGTCGAGTGCACTCACCTCACTAGAAATTGGATGAACATAATTGGATCTCTTAAAGAGATTTGCAAGTGGATGAGGATCCATATCAGTAGATTTTCAGCAAGCGAAGATGCAAGCATATTGAAGGCACATGGCACACAAGCGAACAGAAAGCAAGCGAGAGAAAAGGGCGAACGAAAAAGGCAAACGAAAAAGGCAAATTGGTGAAGTGGGGGAGAGGAAAACGAGAGGCAACTGGCAAACAAAGTAAATGCAAGAGATGAGTTTGCGACACTTTCTTGGATGAGTTCTTGACTTGATCCTCCTCCCCGGCAAAGGCGCCAGAAATTCTTCTGCTACGGTTACAAAAGTCCTTCCTTGGCGCTAGGAATTCTTCTTGCTACTTCTCTGGTTTGCGTCGGTTTTTCCCTTCAAGAGGAAACGGTGATGCAGCACAGGAGCAGTAAGTATTTCCCTCAGTTTGAGAACCAAGGTATCGATCCATAAGGAGGGTCTCGTCAAGTCCAGAGTACCTGCACAAACACAAACAAGCTTGCACCCAACGCTTCAAAGGGGTTGTCAATCCCTTCAAGATTGTTTGCAAAGTGAGATTTGAAGGCGGAAAGTGCAACGAAGTAAAAAGTATAAGGCTGAAAATATGGTGTGGAGTAGACCCGGGGCCATGGTGTTCACTAGAGGCTTCTCTCAAAATAGCAAATATCACGGTGGGTGAACAAATTACTGTCAAGCAATTGATAGAACCGCGCAAATTCATGACGATATCTAAGGCAATGATCATACATATAGGCATCACGTCCGAGACAAGTAGACCGATACTTTCTGCATCTACTACTATTACTCCATACATCGACCGCTATCCAGCATGCATCTAGTGTATTGAGTTCATGACGAACAGAGTCATGCCTTACGCAAGATGACATGATGTAGAGGGATAATCTCAAACCAATCATGAAAACCCCATCTTTTTACCCTTGATGGCAACAACATGATGTGTGTCTCGCTACCCCTTCTCTCACTGGGTGAGGTCACCGCATGTTATGAACCCAAAACCAAGCACTTCTCCCATTGCAAGAATCATAGATCTAGTTGGCCAGACAAAACCCACAACTCGAAGAGAATTACAAGGATATTAAATCATGCATAAGAGAGATTAGAAGAAACTCAAATAAGATTCATAGATAATCTGATCATAAATCCACAATTCATCGGATCTCGACAAACACACCGCAAAATAAGATTACATCGGATAGGTCTCCAAGAAGATCATGGAGAACTTTGTATTGAAGATCCAAGAGAGAGAAGAAGCCATCTAGTTACTAGCTATGGACCCATAGGTCTATGGTGAACTACCCACACATCATCGGAGAGGTCATGGTGTTGATGAAGAAGCCCTCTGTGTCCAAAGCCCCCCTCCGGCAGGGCACCCGAACGTGCCCCAAATGGGATCTTGCGGAGACAGAAGCTTGCGGCGGCGGAAAAGTACTTTCGATGATCTCCTCATTTTTTGGGATTTTTAGGGAATATATAGGCGCAACCCCTAGGGCAGAGGGCGCCCAGGGGGGCCACAAGCCTATGGGCCGCGGCCTCCCCCTGGCCGCGGGGTGGGGGCTTGTGGGGCCCCTAAGGCCCCCCTGCCTTGGCTCCCAAGCTTCCCAATCTTCTTCCGTTATGGAAAATATATTTTCTGGGATTTTATTCCATTTGGACTCTGTTTCAAAATCTCCTCTAAAAGGGGTCAAAAACCTGGAAAAAACAGAAACTGGCACTTGGCACTGAGTTAATAAGTTAGTCCCAAAAAATATATAAAAGGCATGCAAAACATCCAAAGTTCGACAAGATAATAGCATGAAACCATCAAAAATTATAGATAGGTTGGAGACGTTTCACTCCCCGATCGGCAAGGTCCGGTTGGACGTGTTGTTCGGCTCGTCGAAGAACTTCTGCCGCGAGCCGATCTGGTTCGAGGTCGTCAACCTCATCAGCTCCTACGAAGCCATCTTAGGTCGGTCGGCCCTATCCAAGTTCATGGCGGTCCCACACTACGCCTACCTGAAGATGCGGCTGTCGGGTCCGCACGGGGTCATCAATGTCGCCGCCAACTACAAGAAATCGTCCGAGTGCACTCTGGACGGCTCCAAGATCGCTGAGTCTCTTGTCATCATCGAGGAGCAGCAACAAATCGACCGACGTGGCTCTCGCTCGCGAGCCGATGGCCATGCTAGAGACCAAGCTTAAGCAGACGGCTGCAAAGGCCTAGTTCTAGCCGGCCACCGACAAGGATACGAAGAGGGCCCCCATGGACCCGGCTAACCCCACCAGCAACTATGTCATGGTGGGGGTCGACCTAAGTGACAAATAGGAAAGCGAGCTTGTCGACTTCCTTCGTGCGAATTGGGATATATTTGCATTGACCCCAAAGGACATGTCGGGAGTCCCGAGGAAGTTCCGAGAGCACTTCCTACACGTCCGACCGAACGTGAAGCCGGTCAAGCAACCGCTACGCTGCTTCCCTGAGGAGAAGCGGAACACCATCGGCGAAGAAATCGCCCGGCCTCTAGCGGCTGGCTTCATCATGGAAGTCTTCCACCTGGATTGGTTGGCGAACCTAGTCCTGGTGATGAAGAAGAACAAGACTTGGCACATGTGCATCAACTACACGAGCCTAAACAAGTCATGCCCTAAGGATCCATCCGCTCTGCCCGTATCGATCAAGTGATTGACTCGATAGCTGACTGCGAGCTACTGTCCTTCTTGGACGCCTATTCAGGCTACCACCAGATCAGGCTAAATCCGGCCGACCGGATCAAGACAACCTTCATAACACCCTACGGGGCATTTTGCTATATTACGATGGCGTTCGGGCTGAAAAAAATCGACGCCACATTCCAGCGCCGCATGCAGCAATGCCTCTACAGGCAGCTTGGCCGCAACGTACACGTCTACATGGACAACGTTGTGGTCAAGACCAAAGAAAGCCACACCCTCCTGGACGATCTCAAAGAGACATTCGCGAGCCTGCACAAGTTCCAGATCTGGCTAGACCCAGAAAAGTGCGTATTCGGCGTCCCAGCCGGCCAGCTCCTCAGTTTCCTCGTTTCCGAGCGAGGGATCGAGGCCAACCCGGAGAAGATTTGGGCCATCAAGCGGATGGCCCGACCGACAATCCTGGCTAGCATCCAGAAGATCATCGGGTGCCTGGCTTCGCTCAGCCGCTTCATCAGCTGGCTAGGAAAGAAGGCCCTCCCACTCTACCGCCTGCTCAAAAAGGCAGACAGCTTCATCTAGAGCGACGAAGCCGATGAGGCTGTGCACGACCTCAAGCACGCGCTGACCATCACACCCGCGTTGGCCATGCCGGCATACTGATGTCTACAACGCAACCTTCTCCTTGTAGACGTTGTTGAGCCTCCAAGCACAGAGGTTTGTAGGACAGTAGCAATTTTCCCTCAAGTGGGTGACCTAAGGTTTATCAATCCGCGGGAGGCGTAGGATGAAGATGGTCTCTCTCAAGCAACCCTGCAACCAAATAACAAAGAGTCTCTTGTGTCCCCAACACACCCAATACAATGGTAAGTTGTATAGGTGCACTAGTTCGGCGAAGAGAAGGTGATACAAGTGCAACATGGATGGTAGATGTAGGTTTTTGTAATCTGAAATTACAAAAACAGCAAGGTAACAAATGGTAAAAGTGTGCACGAACGGTATTGCAATGCGTGGAAACAAGGCCAAGGGTTCATACTTTCACTAGTGGAAGTTCTCTCAGCAATGATAACATAATTCGATCATATAACTAGCCCTCAACATGCAACAAAGAATCACTCCAAAGTCACTAATAGCGGAGAACAAACGAAGAGATTATTGTCGGGTACAAAACAACCACAAAGTTATTCTTTCTGATCGATCTATTCAAGAGTCCGTAGTAAAATAGCACGAAGCTATTGTTTCCGTTCAATCTTTCATAGAGTTCGTACTAGAATAACACCTTAAGATACTTATGAACCAAGACCCTAATGTCACCTAGATACTCCATTGTCACCTCAACTATCCGTGGGCATGATTATACGATATGCATCACACAATCTCAGAATCATCTATTCAACCAACGCATAGAACTTCAAAGAGTGCCCCGAAGTTTTTACCGGAGAGTCAAAACGTGTGCCAACCCCTATGCATAGGTTCCCAATGTCACGAACCTGCAAGTTGATCATCAAAACATACATCAAGTACTCACATGAATCAAACGTGTGCCAACCCATATGCATAGGCTCCCAATGTCACAAACCCGCAAGTTGATCACCGCAGATAGACACGTGCAAGACATACATCGAGTGTTCTCAAATACTCAATCCGATAAGATAACTTCAAAATGAAAACTCAATTCATTACAAGAAGGGAGAGGGGGAAGAACATCAGAAGATCCAACTATAGTAGCAAAGCCCACGGTACATCGAGATCAAGACATCTCAAGAACATGAGAGAGAGAGATCAAACACATAGCTACTGGTACATACCCTCAGCCCCGAGGGAGAACTACTCCCTCTTCGTTATGCAGATCGCCGGGATGATGAAGATGGCCACGGGAGATGGATTCCCCCTCCGGCCGGGTGCCGGAACGGGCTCCAGATTGGTTTTTGGTGGCTACAGAGGCTTGTGGCGGTGGATCTCCCGATCTAGGTTTCTTTCTGGGTGTTTCTGAATTTATAGGATTTTATGGTGGTGGAATTGCGTCAGTTGGGCCAACGAGGAGGTCACAAGCCTGCACGGTGCGGCCTGGGGGTGGTCGCGGCGTCAAGGCTTGTTACTCCCTCGTGGATCTTTTGGCCTTCTTCCAAAGCTTTGGGGGTCTCATTTGGTCCAAAAAAAATCATCGTAAAGTTTCATTCCATTTGGACTCCGTGTGAAAAAGGGTAAAAACACGGAAAAAACAGAAACTCGCACTTGGCACTGAGTTAATAGGTTAGTCCCAAAAAAGATATAAAATAGCATATTTATGCATATAAAACATCCAAAGTTGACAAGATAATAGCATGGAACCATAAAAAATTATAGATACGTTGGAGACGTATCACATACAAAAAACCGATGTTGCTCTACATCGCAGCAACCAGCCGCGTCGTCAGCATCGTCATGGCCATTGAGCGCTCAGAGTCGGGCCAAGCCCAGCCGGTCCATTGACCGGTCTACTATCTGAGCAACGTGTTGTCCGCCTCCAAGCAAAACTACCCGCACTACCAGATGATGTGCCACGACATGTTCCTGGTGGCCCGGAAGCTCAAGCCCTACTTCCAGGAACACCCGGTCACGGTGGTGAGCACCGCTCCCCTGGGGGAGATCATGGGCAACCGGGATGCGGTTGGCCGCATCGTCAAGTGGCCCTCGAGCTGGCCGACCACGACATCACCTACGAGTCCTGCACTGCCGTCAAGTCTCAAACCTTGGCGAACTTCCTCGTCGCCTAGGCTGAAATAGATTACCTTCCCCCGCCTCCCGATTCCACCCATTGGCGCATGCACTTCGACGGATCGAAGATGTGCACCGGCCTCAGATCCAGCATCATTCTCTCCTCCCCCAAGGGGAACCGACTACAGTATGTCATGCAAATCCACTTCGTCGCGTCGAACAATGTGGTGGAGTACAAAGCGCTCACCCACTGCCTCTGGCTGGCCACGGAAATCGGCGTCCCACGCATCCACTACTTCGGCGACTCCGACCTGGTGGTGCATGATACGTCTTCGTCGTATCTACTTTTCCAAACTCTTTTGCCCTTGTTTTGGACTCTAATTTGCATGATTTGAATGGAACTAACCCGGACTAACGCTGTTTTCAGCAGAATTGCCATGGTGTTGTTTTTGCGAAGAAATAAAAGTTCTCGGAATGACCTGCAAATTTACGAGGGATTTTTGTGGAATATATAAAAAATACTGGCGCAAGAATCAACGGAGGAAGTGGAGCGTGGAGCCCACAAGACCACCAGGCGCGGCCCCCCTGGCCGCGCCTGTCAGGCTTGTGGGGCCCACGAAGCTCCACCGCCTCCAATCTCATCTCTATTTAGTCCATTTCGTCCGGAAAAATATCAAATAGAAGAGTTCATCGCATTTTACGATACAGAGGTGCCGCCACCTCCTGTTCTTCCTCTGGAGGGCAGATCTGGAGTCCGTTCTAGGTTCCGGAGAGGGGAGATCATCACCATCGTCATCATCAACCTTCCCTCATCGCCAATTCCGTGATGCTCTTCACCGTTCATGAGTAATCTCATCGTAGGCTTGCTGGACGGTGATGGGTTGGATGAGATCTATCATGTAATCGAGTTAGTTTTGACGGGGATTCATCCCTAGTATCAACTATGTTCTGAGGTTGATGTTGCTACTACTTTGCCATGCTTAATTCTTGTCACTAGGGCCCGAGTGCCATGATTTCAGATCTGAACCTATTATGTTGTCGGCAATATATGTGTGTGCTTAATGCGATCTTGCATGTTGTAGTTACCTACTATGTGTTATGACCCGGCAACCCCAGAGTGACAATAGCCGGAACCACTCCCGGAGTTGACCATAGTATGAGGAGTTCATGTATTCACCAAGTGTTAATGCGTTGGTCTGGTTCTATATTAAAAGGAGAACCTTAATATCCCGTAGTTTCCATTAGGACCCCACTGCCACGGGAGGGATGGACAATAGATTTCATGCAAGTTCTTTTTCCTAAGCACGTATGACTACATACGGAATACATGCCTACATTACATTGACGAACTGGAGCTAGTTACATATCTCTCCGTGTTATAACTGTTGCATGATGAATAACATCCGGCATAATCATCCATCACCGATCCAATGCCTACGAGTCTTTTCCTACTAGGCCTTGCTATGTTACTTTGCTGCTACTGCTGTCGCTGCTGCTACTATTACTCTGTTGCTATTGTTGTTACTCTGCTCCTACTGCTGTCACTTTGCTGCTACTGGTTCCTGTTGCTACTGTTGCTATCGCACTACTTTGCTACTGATACTTTGCTGCAGATACTAAATCTTTCAGGTGTGGTTGAATTGACAACTCAACTCTTAATACTTGAGAATATTGTTTGGCTTCCCCTTGTGTCGAATCAATAAATTTGGGTTGAATACTCTACCCTCGAAAACTGTTGCGAGCCCCTATACTTGTGGGTTATCAAGACTATTTTCTGGCGCCGTTGCCGGGGAAGCCAAGTCAAGAATATTCTCCCGTCAACATACTATTTTCTAGCGTCGTTGCTGGGGAGGCATAGCTATATTCTCCGAGTCACTTGGGATTTACGTCTGCTGATCACTATGAGGAATCTGAAAGATCCAAGAACTAAAGTCTTGCCCTCAACTACCAGGACATATAAGGAACTGTCATCTAGCTCTGCACTTGATTCAGCTTCAGTTATGACTAAGTTTGCGACACCACCTCCTGCTAGAAATCTTGATATGTCGCCTGTGCTTGATGATGCTACTTTTGCTGCCCATGATGTTTGTGATGATGCTATGCTTGATACTGCTTTGCCACTAGGTGCATTCCTTGATGCACAAATTGCTAGAGTTGCTGCTAGATGTGATGGTACTTCTGAAACTGCTGATACTATTGAAGTAGAACCTGCTATTTTGCCTGTTAGGACTAGCTCTCCTAGATATGAATTGCCTGATATGCCTGACGGTTATATTATGGAGGGTGAGATAGCTGAGGACTTTCTTGCTTGTAAGGATATCTATGATGTTGAGAAATTACTGTGCAAGTGGAAAGAAAAATCTCTGAATGCTAGGATGAAATACGACCCGAAGTTTGCTACTTCGCCTATCTTTGTGATCGATAAGGATTATGAATTTTTTGTCGACCCTAAGTTAATCACTCTGGTCCAATATGATGCTTTTCACGGTTATGAGTCTGAAACGGTTGTAGCCCATCTTACCAAACTGCACGATATAGCCTCCCTATTCACTAGTGAGGAAAAGATCCGCCACTACCATATCCCTAAGTTGTTTCCTTTCTCGCTAAAGGATGATGCTAAGACCTGGTTGTGTGTGTAGACCCCAGGATATGATCTACTACTTCTCTGAGAAATATTTCCCTGCCCATAAGAAGCAAGCTGCCTTGCAGGAAATACACAACTTTGCGCAAGTTGAACAAGAGAGTCTCCCACAAGCTTGGGGGAGGCTCGTCCAGCTACTGAATGCTTTGCCTGATCACCCTCTTGAGAAGAATGAAATACTTGATTTCTTCTATAATGGACTTACCGATGCTTGTAAGGACCACCTAGATAGTTGTGCCGGTTGTGTTTTTAGGGAACGAACCGTAGAACAAGATGAGATTCTATTGAATAATATCTTGTGCAATGAGAATGCTTGGACTATTCCCGAACCACCTCCTAAGCCAACTCCGAAGAAAATAGGTATTCTATTCCTCAGTCCTGAAGATATGCAAGAAGCTAAGAAATCTATGAAAGATAAAGGCATTAAATCTGAAGATGTCAAAAATCTACCACCTATCGAAGAGATCCATGGTCTTGATAACCTGATACAGGTAGTAGAGGTACATTCTCTTCGTAGATTCAACGAGAGTGATATTCCTTTTGATAAACCTGCTACCTAATGCCTTGATGAATTTGATAACTTTGTTGCCAAGCAATAGAGTTTCAATGATAATGTTACCAGACAATTGGAATAGAATGCTCGTATGCTTAGTCATTTAAGTGCTTGTGTGGACAGAAATGTCAATGATCTCAAGCTGTTAAGTGAACATGCCTCTATGGTTACTACCCAGGTAGAATAACTACTTGAAGCTCAGAATGACTTGCTCAATGAGATGAATGACAATTCTGTCAGAGTCGTCACTAGAGGCGGTAGAATGACCCGGGAACCTTTGTAACCTCAGGTTCATCCTAAGAGAATTGAACAAGATTCTCAAGGAGTTAGTGATACGTCTCCATCGTATCTACTTTTCCAAAGTCTTTTGCCCTTGTTTTGGACTCTAATTTGCATGATTTGAATGGAACTAACCTGGCCTGACGCTGTTTTCAGTAGAATTTCCTTGGTGTCACTACTGGAATCTGCTGGTTTGCCGACAGCCAGAGCTGACGGCAAAGGACAGTTTAACTGATGGCAAAGGCTTTGCCGTCAGTGAGCTATCGGCAAAGGTACCGGCCAAGATTTTATCGGCAATCACCTTCTTTGCCGACAGCCGGAGCTCCACCGACGGCAAAGACTTTGCCATCAGCTTTGTGGCACGGGCTGATGGCAAAGAGCAGTGGCGGCAACGGCGCAGCCCGAGCTCCGTTAGATGGTTAACGGCAGGCTTTGCCCACAGCCGTAGCAAAGCTGACGGCAAAGCCTATCCTCTTTGCCCACAGCCGTAGCAAAGCTGAAGGCAAAGCCGAAACCCCTAGGCCCCCTAGGTCCCATCTTTGCCCACAGCCGTAGCGGAGCTGACGGCAAAGCCGAAACCCCTGGGCCTTGGCCGCCTCTTTGCCGACAGCTGGAGCCCAGCTGATGGCAAAGCCGAGAATTTGGTATTGCCAGGATACACAGGCTGCCGCCACGTGTCTTCTTTGCCGTCAGTCCGCCGATGGCAAAGCCTTTGCTGTCAGTGAGCTGTAGGCAAAGACCCTCTCTGCTTTTTTTCATATTTGTTTTCTGTTAATTCCCTGCATTTGCAAAACATAGATACAAACAGCAATATATATATATTGAATCTGCCCCTAAAGAGCACCACAAGTGCATCACAAAGTGCAAACAGCACAACACAAGTGCAAACAACACGAATATATGTCATTAAAGTGCAAACAAGATCACAAAGTATTACAAAGCATCACAAGTGCATCCACAAATACAATTGCATTACAAAGTTCATCTAGGACTACACAAGTGCATTACAAAGTCTCGAGCATCCATCCATATGCCATGCTGCTTTATCAAAATCTGCATAATGAGAAAGAATTTAGAAGAAGAATACAATAAGAAAGAAGTTATCTAAATTAAGCTAAGCAATTAGAAGAAGAATACAAAGTCTCATATTCAAATGCTGATCCAAGCTGATCCAGAAATTTCTATTCAAAAATAAATAAAAAATGCCTTTCTATTGACAGGGGGGCAAGAAACTGTGGCAACTCTATCTTCCTGCAGCCAAATTCACAAACTAATTTAAGTAACATGCAAACTACTAACAACATGCTACACGCATGAATAAACAGAACCAATCACTATCATGGATTTCGAGTCGCGCAACTAATCGATGAGTCGCAAAAAAATGTCGACTCAACTTAGTGTCGATTCAAGCCGCGAGTCATGACTAGTCCCAACTGTAGGCTCAACTTTTTCCGAGTCGCTACCCCAGAGCGACTCGCATGAGTCGCGACTCGTAAACCATGATCGCTATGTTTATAATGGCTTTAATTTCTGATTGGTGGAAGTGTTCCTTAGCAAGGAAAAATATGAAAGAGTGCCTTGATTTACTCAAGACTAGCAAAGAGTAAACCTGTACACTATCTTGTCCAAACCAAGCAAGGAATAGCTGATAATCTTTTCCATCCTCAGCATAGCTGTACTGTATGATATAGCACTCTCCATTGTAAAGTTGCTCCTATTCCTCGGTGCAAAGGAGGGTTACACAACCACGGTCCACCAGCCAAACCTGTGGTATATCTTATTTTGTTAAAAGATAGATTCATGCATGCATCACATCTAGGCAATGAATTTTACCTTCAAACAACCATTACTACTGATGAGCTGCCGAGGTTTATCATCTGGAATTTCTGCAACATCATAGCCCTGATGCTTGAAAATTGCTGCAACATGATTCTGCATTAGACCTTGCAATGATATTCACAAATTTAATGGAACCAATAGATACAGAATAGTATGGTCCTCACACCTGCCACTTTCTCCCGCCCTGTCTCGTACAACTTCTGCACACCATTCTTAGGCCAGTGCTGAAAATGCAGCTTAAAGTCGGCAACTTCATGACCTTCGGTCATTATAACAGTATGACCAATTGATGATCTGCCTTGTAAGTGTACATATTCCTACAATAATACGGCTTTGTTTCAAGCTTATGGAAAGACTAAAGTAGATACCACTAATCAAGCATGTTAGAACCCCCTCATTTGTTACTTGTATTTTTATAAACCATCTGAACTATATTTTTTCTGACGATAACAAATATTTGCATATGAGCATATTAAGAAAACAATTGTGGTTTCGGTAGGAACTTCTGTACCAAGTTAGCCTACAAAATAACTAGCAGATACGCAATTATAGAAAAAAGGAAAATAATCAGGTATCCTTATGCGTACCTCTAATGCTGTAGCAGATGTCTTCTTCTCTGAAACTAGTGTTGTCATCCCTATCCACAAGAATATTTCAGCTCCATAGTCCAGTATGTAACTTATGTCGGACTTCAGCATTTCTCTTTCTAAAAAATGTGCCTTCATGGGAACAAGGTTTCTCTTGTTAATCCTACATACAGGAAAGTGTACAAATATAGTTTTACATACTAACTCAAGGTTACAAATGGAGTCTGAATTAAGCTGGGGGTAGTCACCAAAAAAGTTTCTTGGGTGAGGTAGCCATCGGTTCCCCATTGTCTGCATCTGGTACATCACGAGGAATAGGCACATAGCCTCCAAAGAGGTTCCAAAACTCACCAGCATCTGAATCACCAGCAAGCTTTCCATCCTCTACAATCAGTAACAAACAAAAATAAAAATCTTAGCATATTCTATCCTTGCTAATGGAAGATATAATTTCATTCAACACTACCTATTATCCCGATGTCACATCTGCCACAGTGTTGGGTTTCTCTCAGATGCTTTATGACATCTAGTGTCATAGCCCTTGTTTGTACACAAGAATTACAACCACTGAAAAGGAAAATCTTCGATGGCGTGTCCACTATAAATGCCGCCTTATGATCCAGAGAGGACCGCGAAAATTTAACCTACACACATCACCAGAATTGTCAGTCGTTGGTAGTCTTACATTGACTCACTGAGATATGTTGGAAATTCTTTGATCTAGCACTTTTTACTTCTCTTAGACGAGCTACATGCTCTCCTTCGCACCGAAACATCATGGTCCCGTCACATTCATCCCCAGATCTTCTCCAGTGCGAAGAGAAGCTACCTTGTACAGGGATGATGCATGGTCTGAAGTATGACAAGAACTTGTCGGATTCTTCGCCTTGTGTTTCCCTGTACTGGATCGCGTGAGAGCCCAGCGCCGCATCCAACTCGACGGCCTTGTCAGAGGCCATCAAACAATCTTCCTAGGTCACCGCAATGCAGGATGGACAGCAGGACACAAAGTAAGTCATAAGTTAAGAAAAGAGTGACAAGAGAGCCCAATTAAATGATGTGGTCGTAACACACACACCACACCTCTGTGGCCTCCTCCCCTATCCAGTAATGCACATTATGCCCTCGAGTTCCGCTCTTGACTTCAGCTGTCTGACACATTGTACACCATTTGAAATTACTCAGTGATGTAAATAGGCAAATAAAATGTACAGTACGATTTTACAGCTGAAGCAGCCTACCCTGGAGAAGGACTTACATGGAGTATGATATAGCAGTTCCCAGTGTAGAACTTGCCATGCAAGGATTTTGCAATTGGAACTACATTGGTGCCCATAATACACAAGATGTCCAGCCCTCTGGACATTATATTGATTTGAAGTTAAAATTATAATAAAAAATGTTTATACTGCCTAACATTTACAGCCTAGGCTAGATTTTATCTGCCTAACACTTACAGCACTGAGGTAAAATGAAGAATAGTATTGGCAAAATGTACTCAGAATTTCTTAAGCCAAGAAATTATTTTCCAGGTTCCTTCCCTGATTTGGGAGTTCCAAGCAATTATCTTTTCTTATACAAATCTTAAGAAGCGCAGTGTAATTGCAGTAGTGCTGCTCCTCGGTAAAGAACACAAAATTATCGGTGGCATTTTTATTTATTTCTGAATAGAAAGGGGTTTCCGCTTCACAAAAGAAATTAGAAGAAGAATACAAAGTCTCCTAACACTGAAATTCAGAAAACTAAAACAGCAGCTGGCGCGGACGGACCTGGCGCGGACGGACCGGTGGGAGGGAGAGGCCCCGCGCTTCGGGCGGGGGCGGCGGGGGCCGGGGCGGGCGGCGCCTCGTCGTCCGGCGGCTGGCGGCAGGGGGGCGGCGGGGGCCCGAGCCAGAGGAGGAGGAGGGGACTCCGGCTGCATCGGGCGGGGGGGCTGCGGGGGAGGAGGAGGGGACTCCGGCGGCGTCGGGCGGGGGGGGCGGCGGGAGCCGGGGCGGGCGGCGCCTCGTCGTCCGGCGGCTGGCACGCGTCCGGGCGGAGCGGCGAGGGCCCGAGCCGGAGGGGGCGGCGCGGGGCGGGCGAGGGGCGGCGCGGGCGGGGCGGCGCAGGGCGGGGCGGCGCAGTGCGGGGGAGAGCAGTATGCGTGGGAGGGTGAGAGAGAGAACGGTGAGAGAGACAAGAGGTAGGCACGGGGGGATAAGGCAGTTTTCTTTTTCTTTGCCCTCAGCCAGCTGTCGGCAAAGACAGCCGTTAGTCTTTGCCCTCAGCCAGCTGTCGGCAAAGACAGCCGTTAGTCTTTGCCCTCAGCTGGCTGTCGGCAAAGATAGCCCCCGTTTTTTTTGTCGAGGCGGCGACTGTGTTAGCCCCTATGCCGTCAGCCTTTCTATGCCGACAGCTTTTTTGTCCTTTGCCGTCAGCTGGCTACCGGCTTAGATAAAGCGGACGGCACATATTTTATTTGCCGTCAGCCCCTCCTATGCCGTCAGCTTTTATTTTGGCTGAGGGCAAAGTCTCTTTGCCGTCAGCCCCGTGAAATTGCTGACGGCAAAGCTTAAAGCTGTCGGCAAACTAGCAGATTCCAGTAGTGTGTTATTTTTGTGCAGAAATCAAAGTTCGTAGAATGTCCTAAAAATCTATGGAGATTATTTTTGGTAAATATGAAAAATACCTGCGCAAAGATCCACCTGAGGGTGTGAGCCAGTGGGCCACAAGTCCCCTAGCCGCCACCCCCTCGTGGTGGTGGGCAAGCTTGTGGGGCCCACGTGGCTCTGTCGCCCCCAATCTCAGCTCTATAAGTTCACTTTCGTCCCAGAAAAAAAAGGAGAGAAGATTTCGTCGCGTTTGCGATATGGAGGCACCGTCACAACATGTTCTTCATCTGGAGGGCAGATCTGGAGTCCGTTTTGGGCTTCGGAGAGGGGAAATCGTCGCCAACGTCATCATCAACCTTCTTCCCTCTCCAATTCGTGAAGCTCTTCGTCGTTCGTGAGTAATCTATTCGTAGGCTCGCTGGGCCGTGATGAGTAGGATGAGATCTATCATGTAATCGAGTTAGTTTTGATGGGGATTGATCCCTAGTATCCACTATGTTCTGAGATTGATGTTGCTACTACTTTGCCATGCTTAAGGCTTGGCACTAGGTCCCGAATGCCATGATTTTAGATCTGAAATTAGTATGTTGTCACCAATATATGTGTGTTTTAGATCTGATCTTGCAAGTTGTAGTTACCTACTATGTGTTATGACCCGGCAACCCTGGAGTGACAATAACCAGAACCACTCCCGGTGATGACCATAGTTTGAGGAGTTCATGTGTTCACCAAGTCCTAATGCGTTGGTCCGGTTCTTTATTAAAAGGATAAACTTAATATCCCGTAGTTTCCTTTTGGACCCCGCTGCCAGGGGAGGGATGGACAATAGATGTCATGCAAGTTCTTTTTCCTAAGCACGTATGACGACACACGGAATGCATGCCTACATCACATTGACGAACGGGAGCTAGCCACATATCTCTCCGTGTTATAGCTGTTGCATGACGAATATCATCCAAACAAATCACCGACCCATTTCCTACGAGTTTGTCCTACTTCTGCTGTTACTACTTTGCTTGCAAATACTAATCTTTCAGGTGTGGATGAATATGACACATTCAGCTGCTAATACTTGAGAGTATCCTCTCACCTCCTATAGGCGTATCAACAAATTTGGGTCGAATACTCTACCCTCGAAAACTACTACGATCCCACACACTGGTGGGCCGTGAACAACATTCTTCCAGTTTTGATTGCCGGAGAGTGCTAGCAGCATTCTTCTGGTGCCGTTGCAGGGGAAGGTCTGCTGTCACGGAGTCATTGTTTTTCTGGCGCCTTTGCCGGGGAGGTATTGCTATATTCTCTGAGTCACTTGGGATTTATATCTGCTAATCACTATGAAGAATCTGATGGATCCAAAAACCAAAGTCTTGCCCTCAACTACGAGGGGAGGTAAGGAATTGCCATCTAGCTCTGCACTTGATTCACCTTCAGTTATGAGTAAGTTTGAGAGATCACCTCCTGCTAGAAGTCTTGATATGTCACTTGTGCTTGATGATGCTTATGATGCTACTGCTAGAGATGCTATGCTTGATACTATGCCTGATACTGCTTTGCCTGATACTGCTAGAGATGCTATGCCTGATAATTCTAGAGATGCTATGCTTGATACTGCTTTGCCTGATATGCCACTAGGGGTATTCCTTGATGCTCATATTGTTAGAGTTACTGCCAATGCTCGTGATGCTTTTGAAACTGCCGATACTATTGAGATAGAACCTGCTTTTGCTCCTGTTAGATCTAACTCTCCTAGATATGAATTGCCTGATATACCTCAGGGTTATGTTATGGAGGGAGAGATAGTTGAGGATTTTCTTGCGTGTAAGGATGCCTAAGATGCTGAGAAATTACTTCTCAAGTGGAAGGAAAAATCCCTGAAAGCTAGGATGAAATACGACCCGAAGTTTGCCACTTCACCTATCTTTATCACCGATAAGGATTATGAATTTTCTGCCGATCCTGAGATAATCTCTCTAGTCGAATCTGATCCTTTTAACGGTTATGAGTCTGAGACGGTCGTAGCCCACCTTGCCAAAACTACATGATATAGCCACCCTTTTCACTAATGAGGAGAAGATCTGCCACTACTATATCCTTAAGTTGTTTCCTTTCTCTCTAAAGGATGACGCTAAAGCCTGGTTCACCTCTCTTGCTCGTGGATGTGTGAGTAGTCCCCAGGATATGGTCTACTACTTCTGTGAGAAATAATTCCCTGCCCATAAGAAGCAAGCTGCCTTGCAAGAAATATACAACTTTTCTCAACTCAAAGAAGAGAGTCTCCCACAAGCTTGGGGGAAGCTCATCCAGCTACAGAATGCTTTGCCTGATCACCCTCTTAAGAAGAACGAGATACTTGATATCTTCTATAACGGACTTACCGATGCTTCTAGAGACCACCTAGATAGTTGTGCCGGTTGTGTTTTTAGGGAACAAACTATCGAACAAGCTGAGATCCTTCTGAATAACATCTTGATCAACGATAATCCTTGGACTATTCCCGAACCACCTCCTCAGCCAACTCCGAAGAAAAGAGGTATTCTATTCCTCAGTCCCAAAGATATGGAAGAAGCCAGGAAATCTATGCAAGAGAAAGGCATTAGATCTGAAGATATCAAAAATCTACCACCTATCGAAGAGATCCATGGTCTCAATAACCTGATACGAGTAGTAGAAGTGAATTCTCTGCGTAGGTTTGATGAGAGTGATATTCCTATTCACAAACCTGCTAGCCTATGCTTTGATGAATTTGACAACTTTGTTGCCAAACAACAGAGTTTCACTGATTATGTTAGCAGACATTTGGAACAAAGTACTCGTATGCTTAGCCGTTTAAGTGCTTGTGTAGACAGAAATGTCAATGATCTGAAGCTTCTGAGTAAACATGCCTCTATGATTACTACTCAGGTAGAACAAGTACTTAAAGCTCAGAATGACTTGCTCAATGAATTAAATGACAACTCTGTCAGAGTCATTACTAGAGGAAGCAAAATGACTCAGGAACCTTTGTATCCTAAAGGTCATCCTAAGAGAATTGATCAAGATTCTCAAGGAATCAATGCGGATACACCCAGTCATCCTAAGGAGAAGAAGAAGGATGATAGAAACCTACATGCCAGTTCACCAAATACTGTCACACCTAAAGAACCTAATGATATTTCTGCGTCTGATGCGGAAACACAATTTGGTGATGAACATGAACCTGGTGACAATTTGGACAGTGATGTTCATAATAATGCTCAACCTAGCAACGATGAGGATGTGGAGATTGAACCTATGATTAATCATGATAACCCACAACCTAAGAGATACGATAAGAATGGCTTCACTGCTAGGAAGCATGGTAAAGAAAGGGAGCCATGGGTTCAGAGATCTATGCCCTTTCCTCCTAAGCCATCCAAGAAAAAGGATGATGAGGATTTTGAGCGCTTCGTTGAGATGATAAGACCCATCTTTCTGCGGATGCGGTTAACCGATATGCTCAAGATGTCTCTGTATGCCAAGTACATGAAAGATATCGTGACTAATAAACGGAAGATACCAGATCTTGAGATCTCCACCATGCTTGCCAATTACACTTTCAAAGGTGGAACTCCTAAGAAACTTGGTGATCCCGGAGTGCCCACTATACCTTGCTCCATTAAAGAAAACTACGTAAGAACTGCCTTATGTGACCTTGGAGCCGGTGTTAGTGTTATGCCACTCTCTCTTTATCATATACTTGAGTTGGATAAGTTGACACCCACTGAAATTTCTCTGCAAATGGCCGACAAATCAACTGCTTTCCCTATCAGCATTTGCGAGGATGTGCCTATTGTGGTTGCTAACACCACTATGTTAACAGACTTTGTTATCTTGGATATTTCCGAGGACGATGCCATGGCTGTCATCCTCGGAAGACCCTTTTTAAACACTGCAGGGGATGTTATAGATTGCTACAAAGGCAATGTCACTTTCCATGTCAACGGTAATGAGCACACAGTGCACTTTCCGAAGAAACGATATCAAGTACATTGCATCAATGCTATCGAAAAGACTTCATCGATTCTTATTGGGAGCTTTGAATGCCCTATTCCTCGTGTCAAGATGAAGTATGATTTGCTTGTTGGCGAGATACATATCCCCATTGAGGTGACTTAGTGGCTACTCGAAAATTCCCCGTTCTCTCTTACGATTCGAGAAGGTTTTGTCATGAGGACTTGATCAACCCCATTGATGGATTTCTTTCGATGACCATGAAATGGATGAATCAAAGAGTCACATACCTCTCTTTTGAGCTTTCATTTTCTGTTGCTTAGAAGAAAAATGATAGAATTAGTTTAGTTTTTCCTGTTTTCTGTTTTAGCATCCCAGAGAAAAATACCTCGAAAATAAAAGTTCTCCAATGGTCCCGAAAATTTAGTATGATTTTTTCTGGAATATTTGAAAAATACTGGGCCTGAGAGGTGGACTATGGGCCAGACCAGTGGGCCGCAAGCCCTGCCGCCGCCACCCCCCTAGTGGCGGCTAGCAAGCTTGTGGGGCCCACAGGGACCCCATCCACTCATTCCAGCTCCCAGACTCTTCTTCCACCTCCAGGAAAAATTGTTTCGCAGCTCAAACCCGTGCTCAAAGGACCATT
Source organism: Hordeum vulgare subsp. vulgare (assembly GCF_904849725.1). Lineage (NCBI taxonomy): Eukaryota > Viridiplantae > Streptophyta > Magnoliopsida > Poales > Poaceae > Hordeum > Hordeum vulgare. The sequence goes on along the minus strand of NC_058518.1, from coordinate 114,154,842 downwards.
CTCCAAACCGTTTTGGGGAAATTACTCCTTGGTAAGTGACTCCTCCATTGCTCCAAATAGTTTTTGCTCTAGTGCTTTATCCTTCGCGTATTCTTGCTACCTTGGTGACCCTGTTCTTGAGCTAGAAATGTTGATTTAGCTGGTCCCAAGTAGTTTTAGCGCGTGATACGGTCTCTAGGCACTAGTAGGAGTAGTTGCTACATGATGGGTTAATCTTTATTCACTTTTCTTTCGAAGTCTCTAAAAATTTCAGAATTTTTTAGAGTTAGAAAAAGGAAAAGATGAGGAGGTCTTGAGAGGCTCTTGAAGCCGTAACCCCAAGGAGGATGAGAAGAACCACCCCAAGTACATAGTCCCTCGAGTCACAGAAGTTCGAGCGTGCGAGTGGCCAAGTGATGAATTTTTGCGCGCCGCTGGGCTTTATGAAGACTTTTATTACTTGGTGGAGAACGCAGGTCTTACTGCGTTCCTTGCAGATAAGTGCTCACAATACCTCCTCCTCACCAATATTTTCGTTCAAAGCTTCAACTTTTATCCAAGGAAGAATCCTCCCATGGTTGAGTTCATGATATACGATGTCCCCCAGTGCATGATGCTATAGGATTTTTGCAATGTATGCAAATTACCTTATGTTGGGGATATCGGTGACCCTCGTCCACGGGACTTGGAGGATTTCATTGGTACTATTGCTATTGGAGAGGAGAGAGAAGTGTCTCGCACTAGAATTGCTAGCATACATTTACCTGTGCTTCGGTACTTCTCACTATTTGTGGGAAAAGGTTTGATTGGCCGTGGGGAGGCTGGATCACTTAGTTCTCCAGACCTTGCGGTTTTGCGCAAAGGCCTCTATAACGATAGGACTTATAGCCTAGGTTCTATAGTGGCCCAGCGGTTGAACACCAACCATTCCAAGGGTGTCGTCTATGGAGGTATCTATGCTACCCATTATACTGGGAGAGGAAGGAGAGATGCTTCTCCGTGAGAAATATCTGGATTATGACAGCATGGTTCGCCATAATTTTCTGGATAGAGATGCTAGTAGACGGATGCTTTATAACCTCGTATTTAGTCAGGGTACTCGAGATACTATTACTTTGCCTGCTCCTTCTTTGTTCGATCTTCATGCAGGCAGGTACACTATTATACCCTCGGACATCTACGCATATTGGGGCTTGGCCCAACCACAGGCGCCCGTGCCCGAGCCGCCAGTCGAGTTCCAGACGCCAGTTTATCAGTGGGAGCCAGAGGAGCTCACATAGCAGTGGCATCCACAGTCTGCTCCGGAGTATCCTGGAGGTAGTGATTTCCCACCTTGGGAGTAGAACAAGCTAGACCAAAAGCATAAGCTTGGGGGAGTACTTGTTCTCACCGACCCTACATTCATGCTTATGCTTTCACTTTGTTACCCGGTGTTCACACTTTGCCACTTTATTATCCATGCTAGTTTATTTTTGTTTTCTTGTTTTGTGTCCTTTTGAGAAAACCCAAAAATATTTTTCTTTCTTCTTTTTCTTGTTGGGAGCTTTCTCGTGTAAATAGTTTTCTTTTTCTTTGTGTCAAGGTAGAAGATATTGGTTACAATGTTTAGTGGTTCTTGCATGCATACCTGTTTAGCTTTCAAAGAGCCATATTACTTTGTCTTCTCCTTTGTGTTTGCCTGCAGATTCAGCTTAGTCCAATGCACGAGCACTCTTATTATTGTTCACATCGTTCGATCGTGCAAGTTAAAGGCAATAATGATGATATATGATGAAGTGACTGAGACTGAAAAGTTGGTATGAACTCTATCTATTTTGTTTTTGTAAATATGACTAGCTTGTCGACCCAGATTCAGCTTTATTGTGAGAGAACCATGTTTGCAATGACAACTTAGAGATCATAGTTTATGATGCCATGCTTATTTAGCTGGGAGTTTTTAATGGTTTGTCTTGAATGCCAACATAGATTTTGAGATGACTACGATGTAGTATGATAGGATGGTATTCTCCTTTGAATGATTCAAGTGGCTTGACTTGGCGCATGTTCATGCATGTAGTTGAAACAAAATCAACATAACCTCTATGATGTTCGTGTTCATGGTGATTTATATCGTGTTCATCCTTGCATTCAATGTTAGTCAAACTCATTGCATCTTGATGACTATTGTCGCTCTCTAGTTGGTCGCTTCCCAGTCTTTTGCTAGCCTTCACTTGTACTAAGCGGAATACTGCTTATGCATCCACCTCCATAAACCCAAAAGTTTTTCCATGAGAGTCTACCATACCTACCTATTTGCGGTATCTCCCTGCCGTTCCAAGTAAGTTTGCATGTGCGATTCTCTAACCTTCAAGAATTAATCTGTTTTGCATGCCCGAACCGCTCATGTGGTGACAGGGGGCTATTGGTATCTTCCATGCTAGGAGTGTTATCCTCGACTTGTGTTTATTCACTGTCATTCACGAGAAATGGGCCGGTAATTGGAATGCCCAGTTCCACGCTTAAATCGAAAACATAATTTTAAAACAAGACTCCCCCAGATTGATGTTAGTATGGACGATACCCGAGGATTCGGCTAGCCGTGGAGTGTGATTGATTGGTGGTGGGGAAGTTAAAACTTTACTTTTCTGTTTGGGAACCGCCTATAGCATGAGTAGCATGGAAGATATTGAGAACTCTTGGTCATTGCGTTGACAATGAAAGCATGCCACACAAAATTATTATCTCTGTTTTCAAAGCTTGAGCTGTGGCACCTGTACAAATCAATGCTTCCCTCTGCGAAGGGTCTGTCTATTTATTTTCCTGTCGAGTCATCCTCCTCTTATATAAGCACCAATTAGAGAGCACCTCTGTCATTTTTATGCTTTGATTTTGATTGTTATTGAGTATGATTATGACTGGATCTTCGTTGCTATGAATTACAATGTTTAGTCAGCCCTTGATCTTTGAAAGTGCTCTGCATTTATGTTTTGCGGTCTCAGAAAGAGCTAACGAGATACCAACTATTCATATTGCTTCATGCTTGTTTTGATTGAAGTGTTGGTATTAGAAACTCATTATTATTTGCTCGTTAGCTGATTATGCCATTGATATTAGTTTACTGTGAGACCTTTGTGTCACTTGCTTATGTGGTTAACTTGTGATCTTGCTGAAATTCTGGTTATGAGTTAGACATAGTTGCAACAACAAGATCAAATAGAGTTTGTCAAAGTTTTTCTTTCTCTCTCAGTTTGTCAACTGAGTTGCTTGAGGACAAGCAAGGTTTTAAGCTTGGGGGAGTTGATACGTCTCCATCGTATCTACCATTCCAAACACTTTTGCCCTTGTTTTGGACTCTAATTTGCATGATTTGAATGGAACTAACCTGGACTGACGCTGTTTTCAGCAGAATTGCCTTGGAATTAACCCTCTTGAGAAGAATGAAATACTTGATTTCTTCTATAATGGACTTACCGATGCTTCTAAGGACCACCTAAATAGTTGTGCCGGTTGTGTTTTTAGGGAACAAACCGTAGAACAAGCTGAGATTCTATTGAATAGTATCTTGTGCAATGAGAGTGCTTGGACTATTCCCGAACCACCTCCTAAGCCAACTCCGAAGAAAAGAGGTATTCTATTCCACAGTCCTGAAGATATGCAAGAAGCTAAGAAATCTATGAAAGTTAAAGGCATTAAATCTGAAGATGTAAAAAATCTACCACCTATCGAAGAGATCCATGGTCTTGATAACCTGATACAGGTAGTAGAGGTAAATTCTCTTCATAGATTCAACGAGAGTGATATTCCTTTTGATAAACCGGCTAGCTTATGCCTAGATGAATTGGATAACTTTGTTGCCAAACAACAGAGTTTCAATGATTATGTTAGCAGACAATTGGAACAGAATGCTCGTATGCTTAGACATTTAAGTGCTTGTGTGGACAAAAATGTCAATGATCTTAAGCTCTTGAGTAAACATGCCACTATGGTTACTACCCAGGTAGAAAAAGTACTTAAAGCTCAGAATGACTTGCTAAATGAGATGAATGACAATTCTGTCATAGTCATCACTAGAGGCGGTAGAATGACCCAGGAACCTTTGTATCCTGAGGTTCATCCTAAGAGAATTGAACAAGATTCTCCAGGAGTTAGTTATACGTCTCCATCGTATCTACTTTTCCATACTCTTTTGCCCTTGTTTTGGACTCTAATTTGCATGATTTGAATGGAACTAACCTGGACTGAAGCTGTTTTTAGCAGAATTACCTTGGTGTTATTTTTGTGCAGAAGTCAAAGTTCTCAGAACGTCCTGAAAATCTACGGAGATTATTTTTGGAAAATATGAAAAATACCTGCGCAAAGATCCACCTGAGGGGGTGGGCTAGTGGGCCACAAGCCCCCTAGCCGCCACCCCCTCGTGACGGTGGGCAAGCTTGTGGGGCCCACGTGGCTCTGCCGCGCCCAATCTTAGCTCTATAAGTTCACTTTCGTCTCAGAAAAAAAGGAGAGAAGATTTCGTCGCGTTTGCGATATGGAGGCGCCGCCACAACCTGTTCTTCATCTGGAGGGCAGATCTGGCGTCCGATTTGGGCTCCAGAGAGGGGAAATCGTCGCCATCGTCATCATCAACCTTCTTCCCTCTCCAATTCCATGAAGCTCTTCGTCGTTCGTGAGTAATCTATTCGTAGGCTCGCTGGGCGGTGATGAGTAGGATGAGATCTATCATGTAATCGAGTTAGTTTTGATGGGGATTGATCCCTAGTATCCACTATGTTCTGAGATTGATGTTGCTACTACTTTGCCATGCTTAAGGCTTGGCACTAGGTCCCGAATGCCATGATTTTAGATCTGAAATTAGTATGTTGTCACCAATATATGTGTGTTTTAGATCTGATCTTGCAAGTTGTAGTTACCTACTATGTGTTATGACTCGGCAACCCCGGAGTGACAATAACCAGAACCACTCCCAGTGATGACCATAGTTTGAGGAGTTCATGTGTTCACCAAGTCCTAATGCGTTGGTCCGGTTCTTTATTAAAAGGATAAACTTAATATCCCGTAGTTTCCTTTTGGACCCCGCTGCCAGGGGAGGGATGGACAATAGATGTCATGCAAGTTCTTTTTCCTAAGCACGTATGACGACACACGGAATGCATGCCTACATCACATTGACGAACGGGAGCTAGCCACATATCTCTCCGTGTTATAGCTGTTGCATGACGAATATCATCCAAACAAATCACCGACCCATTTCCTACGAGTTTGTCCTACTTCTGCTGTTACTACTTTGCTTGCAAATACTAATCTTTCAGGTGTGGTTGAATCTGACACATTCAGCTGCTAATACTTGAGAGTATCGTCTCACCTCCTATAGGCGTATCAACAAATTTGGGTTGAATACTCTACCCTCGAAAACTGCTACGATCCCACGCGCTGGTGGGCCGTCAACAACATTCTTCCAGTTTTGATTGCCGGAGATTGCTAGCAGCATTCTTCTGGTGCCGTTGCAGGGGAAGGTCTGCTGTCACGGAGTCAGTTAGCACTGATGCACCTAGTCATCTTAGGAAGAATAAGAAAGATGATAGGAACTTGCACGTCAGCAACTCTGTTGCTGTTACACGTGAGAGTCCAAATGATGTTTCTGTCTCTGATGCGGAAACACAATCTGGTGATGAACATGACCCTAATGATAATATCAATAGTGATGTTATTGACGATGCTCAACCTAGCAATGATAAGGATGTGGAGATTGAACTTGTTGATCTTGATAACCCACAGCCCAAGACTAAGAGATATGATAAGAACGACTTCAATGCTAGGAAGCATGGTAAAGAAAAGGAACCATGGGTTTAGAAACCCATGCCCTTTCCTCCCAAACCATCCAAGAAAAAGAATGATGAGGATTTTGAGCGATTTATTGAAATGATTAGACCTGTCTTTCTGCAAATGCGTTTGACAGATATGCTCAAAATGTCTCTGTATACTAAGTACATGAAGGATATTGTGACTAATAAAAGGAGGATACCTGAGGTTGAGATTTCCACCATGCTCGCTAATTATACCTTCAAGGGTGGAACTCCTAAGAAACTAGGTGATCCTGGAGTGCCCAATATACCTTGCTCCATTAAAGGCAACTACGTTAGAACTGCTTTATGCGACCTTGGAGCCGGTGTTAGTGTTATGCTTCTCTCTCTTTATCGTAGACTTGAACTGGATAAGTTGACACCCACTAAAATCTCTCTGCAAATGGCCGACAAATCAACTGCTTTCCCTATCGGCATTTGCGAGGATGTGTTTGTTGTGGTTGCTAACGTCACTATCTTAACAGACTTTGTTATTCTAGATATTCCCAAGGATGATGCCATGGCGGTCATCCTTAGAAGACCCTTTTTAAACACCGCAGGGGCTGTTATAGATTGCAACAAAGGCAATGTCACTTTCCATGTCAACGGTAATGAGCATACGGTGCACTTTCCGAAGAAACAATATCGAGTACATTGCATCAATGCTATCAAACAAACATCACCGATTCTTATTGGGAGCTTTGAATGCCCTATACATACTGTTAAGATGAAGTATGATTTTCTTGTTGGCGATATTCACATTCCCATTGAGGTAACCTAGTGACTATTCGAAAATTCTTCGTTCCTCATTATGCGATTCGAAAAGGTTTGTCAAGGAGACTTGATCAACCTCATTGACGGATTTCTTTCGATGACCATGGGATTGATGAATCAAGGAGTCACAAACCTTTGTTCCAAGCTTTCACCTCTGGTTGCTTAGAAGAAAAATGATAGATTTAGTTTAGTTTTCCCTGTTTTCTGTTTTAGCGTCCCGCAGAAAAGTACCCTGAAAATAAAAGTTCACCGAATGCCGTGAAAATCAAGTATGATTTTTTCTGGATTTTTTGAAAAATACTAAGACGAAGAGCTAGTCAGGGGGCTGCACCAATGGGCCACAAGCCCTGGAGGCGCGGGCACCCCCCTGGCCACGCCTACCAGGCTTGTGGGGCCCACGTGCACCCCTCCACTCATTCTAGCTCCCATCTTCTTCTCCTACCTCGAGAAAAAATCGTTTCGCAGCTCAAACACGTGTTCTTGCTCTTCTTGCTGGGATTTTCGATCTCCTTGTGCAAAGCATCATTCACCAAACTATTTTGGGGAAATTGCTCCTTGGTAAGTGACTCCTCCATTGGTCCAATTAGTTTTTGCTCTAGTTCCTTATTCGTTGTGTATTTTTGCTGCCTTGGTGACCCTATTCTTGAGCTTTGCATGCTAATTTTAGCTGGTCCCAAGTAGTTTTGATGCGTGATATGGCCTCTAGGCACTTGTCGGAGTAGTTGCTATGAGTTTCGTTGAGCCTTGTTCACTTTTCCTTAGAGTCACTAAAAATTTCAGAAATTTTCACAGATAGAAAAAGGAAAAGATGACGAGGTTCTTAAGAGGCTCTTCAAGCCGTGACCCCAAGGATGATGGGAATGAGAATAAGAAACCCAAGTATCCGGTCCCCTGAGTTGCAGAAGTTCGAGCGTGCGAGTGGCCAAGCGATGTGTTCTTACGCGTCGCCGGACTTTATGAGGACTTTTATTACTTGGTGGAAAACGCAAGCCTTACAGGCTTCGTTGAAGATAAGTGTCCGCAATACCTCCTCCTCACTAATATTTTCGTGCAAAGCTTTAATTTCTATACAAGGAAGAATCCTCCTATGGTTGAGTTCAAATTATATGATATCCCCCAGCGCATGACACTTCAGGATTTTTGCAATGGTCGCAAATTACCTTATGTTGGGGATATTCATGAACCTCGTCCACGGGACTTAGAGGCTTTCATCGATACTATTGTTGTAGGAGAGGAGAGACGAGTGTCTTGCGCTAGAGCTGCTAGCATACATTTTCCCGTGCTTCGATACTTCTCATTATTCGTGGGCAAATGTTTGATTTGGCCGTGGGAAAGTTGGGTCCCTTAGCTCCCCAGATCTTGCGGTCTTGCACGAAGCCCTTTATAATGATAAAACTTATAGCTTGGGCGCTATAGTAGCTCAACGGTTGAACACAAACCGTTCTAAAGGCATTGTCTATGGAGGTATCTATGCTACTCGTCTTGCTAGACATTTTGAGATACCTATTAGACTGGACGAGGAAGAAAACATTCTTCTTCCTGAGAGATATCTAGATTATGATAGCATGGTTCTCCATGACTTTCTTGATAGAGATATAAATAGAAGGATGATTTATAACCTGGTATTTAGTCAGGGTACTCGTGAGACTATTACTTTTCCTGCTCCTTCTTTGTTCAATCTTCATGCAGGCAGGTACATTATTATGCCCTCGTAAATCTACGCATATTGGGGCTTAGCCCAACCACAGGTGCCCGTGCCTGAGCCACCAGTCGAGTACCAGACGCCAGTTTATCAGTGGGAGCCAGAGGAGCGCACACAACAGTGGCATCCTGAGTACACTACGGAGTACTCGGGGGCTGGTTATTTCCCACCATGGGAGTAGACCAACTTAGGCCAAAAGCCTGAGCTTGGGGGAGTACGTGTTCACACCGACTTTACATTCTTGCTTATGCTTTCACTTTGTTAGCCGGTGTTCACACTTTGCCACTGTATCATCCATGATAGTTTATTTTCTTTTTCTCGTTTTCTTTTCGTGTGTCTGTCTAGTTTGAGAAAAAACAAAAAGATTTTCTTTTCTTCTTTTGCTTGCTGGGAGCTTTTCCGTGTAAATAGTTTTCTTTTTCTTTGGGTCAAGGTAGAAGACCAAGGTTACAATGTTTAGTGGCTCTTGTATGCATACCTGTTTAGCTTTCAAAGAGCCATATTACTTTGTCTTCTCCTTTGTGTTTGCCTGCAGATTCCAGCTTTAGTCCAATGCACGAGCACTCTTATTATTGTTCACATCGTTCGGTCGTGCAAGTGGATGGCAATAATGACGATATATGATGAAGTGAGTGAGCCTGGAAAAGCTGGTATGAACTCGATCTATTTTGTTTTTGTAAATATGACTAGCACATCGTTCCAGATTTAGCTTTGTTGTGAGAGAAACTTGTTTGCAATGACAACTTAGAGATCACAGTTTCTGATGCCATGCTTAATTATCTAGGAGCTTATAATGGTTTGTCTTGGATGCCAACATGAACCTTGAGATGACTATGATGTAGTATGATAGGATGGTATCCTCCTTTGATTGATTCAAGTGGGTTGACTTGGCGCATGTTCACGCATGTAGTTGAAACAAAATCAACATAGCCTCTATGATATTCATGTTCATGATGATTTATGTTCTACTCATGCTTGCACTCAATGTTGGTTAATCTCAATGCATTTTGATGACCGTTGTCGCTCTCTAGTTGGTCACTTCCCAGTCTTTTGCTAGACTTCACTTGTACTAAGCGGGAATACTGCTTGTGCATCCACTTCCATAAACCAAAAGTTGTTCCATATGAGTCCACCATACCTACCTATATGAGGTATCTACCTGCCGTTGCAAGTAAATTTGCATGTGCCACTCTCCAAATCTTCAAGAAATAATCTGTTTTGCATGCCCGAACCGCTCATGTGGTGAGAGGCGGCAATCGGTATCTTCCATGCTAGGCGTGTTATCCTCGATATGTGTTTATTCACTATCATTCACGAGAAAGAGGCCGGTAATTGGAATGCCCAGTTCCACGCTCAAATCGAAAAGATAATTGCAAACAAAACTCCCCCTGGATTGATGTTGGTATGGACGGCACCTGAGGATTCGGCTAGTTGTGGAGTGTGATTGATCAGTGGTGGGGGAGTCAAAACTTTACTTTTCTGTTTGGGAACCGCCTATATCATGTGTAGAATGGAAGATGATGAAAAATCTTGGTCATTGCGTTGACAATGAAAGCATGCCACCCAAAATTATTATCTCTGTTTCAAAGCTGGAGCTCTGGAACCTCTGCAAATCAATGCTTCCCTGTACGAAGGGCCTATCTATTTATGTTCCTGTTGAGTCATCCTCTTCTTAGAAAAGCACCAATTAGAGAGCACACCTGTCATTTTTATGCTTTGCTTTTGACTGATATTGAGTATGACTGTGACTGGATCTTCTTTGCCATGAATTACAATGTTTAGTCAGCCCTTGGTCTTTGAAGGTGCTCTGCATTTATGCTTTGCGGTCTCAAAAAGAGCTAGCGAGATACCATATGTTCGTACCGCTTCATGATTGTTTTGATTGAAGTGTTGACATTTGAAACTTATTATTATTGCTCGCTAGTTGATTATGCCATTGATATTAGTTTCCCGTGAGACCTAGATGTCATTTGCTTATGTGGTTAGCTTGTGATCTTGCTGAAATTCTGGTTATGAGTTAGACATAGTTGCAACAACAACAAGAACAGATTTCATAAAAGTTTTTCTTTTGTCTCTTTCAGTTTGTCAACTGAATTGCCTGAGGACAAGCAAGGTTTTCAGTTTGGAGGAGTTCATACGTCTCCGTCATATCCACTTTTGCAAACTCTTTTGCCCTTGTCTTGGACTCTAATTTGCATGATTTGAATGGAACTAACCCGGTCTAACGTTGTTTTCAGCAGAATTGCCATGGTGTTGTTTTTGCGCAGAAATAAAAGTTCTCGTAATGACCTGGAAATTTATGGGGATATTTTGTGGAATATATAAAAAATACTGGCGCAAGAATCAACGGAGGAAGTGGAGCGTGGAGCCCACAAGCCCACCAGGCGCGGCCCCGATGGCCGCGCCTGGCAGGCTTGTGGGGCCCACAAAGCTACACCGCCTCCAATCTCAGCTCTATTTAGTCCCTTTTGTCCGAAAAAAATCAAGAAGAAGAGTACATCATGTTTTACGATACGGAGGCGCCGCCACCTCCTGTTCTTCCTCTGGAGGGCAGATCTAGAGTCCTTTCTAGGCTCCGGAGAGGGAAGATCGTCGCCATCGTCATCATCAACCTTCCTTCATCGCCAATTCCATGATGCTCTTCACCGTTCGTGAGTAATCTCATCGTAGCCTTCTTGTACGGTGATGGGTTGGATGAGATGTATCATGTAATCGAGTTAGTTTTGACGGGGATTGATCCCTAGTATCCACTATGTTCTGAGTTTGATGTTGCTACTACTTTGCCATGCTTAATGCTTGTCACTAGGGCCCGAGTGCCGTGATTTCAGATCTGAACCTATTATGTTGTCGCCAATATATGTGTGTTCTTGATCATATCTTGCAAGTTGTAGTCACCTACTATGTGTTATGACTCGGCAACCCCGGAGTGACAATAGCCGGAACCACTCCCGGAGATGACCATAGTATGAGGAGTTCATGTATTCACCAAGTGTTAATGCGTTGGTCTGGTTCTTTATTAAAAGGAGAACCTTAATATCACGTAGTTTCTATTAGGACCCCGCTGCCACGGGAGGGATGGACAATAGATGTCATGCAAGTTATTTTCCCTAAGCACGTATGACTACATACGGAATACATGCCTACATTACATTGACGAACTGGAGCTAGTTACATATCTCTCCGTGTTATAACTATTGCATGATGAATAACATCCGGCATATTCATCCATCACCGATCCAATGGCTACGAGTCTTTTCCTACTGGTCCTTGCTATGTTACTTTTCCGCTACTGCTGTCACTGCTGCTACTGTTACTCTGTTGCTACAGTTGTTACTCTGGTGCTACTGTTGTCACTTTGCTGCTACTGGTTACTGTTGCTACTGTTGCTATCACACTACTTTGCTACTGATACTTTGCTGCATATACTAAATCTTTCAGGTGTGGTTGAATAGACAACTCAACTGCTAATTCCTGAGAATATTCTTTGGCTTCCCCTTGTGTCGAATCAATAAATTTGGGTTGAATACTCTACCCTCGAAAACTGTTGCGATCCCCTATGCTTGTGGGTTATCAGTGCAGCACGTCACTCGTGAATGGGACGCCAGAGATGCAAACATGGCCACCTACCATTTCCTGGTCCAGCAGCTGAACGATAGCTTCGAAGGATGCGAGTTCCACCACATCCATCGAGCCGGCAACGAGGCTGCTGACACACTAGCGAAGATCGGCTCCACCCGGTAGCCCATCCCAGCCGGTGTATCCTTGGAGCACCTGCACAAGCCCTCCATCGCGCCTTCTCCAGAATCCGAGTCCATCTTCATCCCGGCAGACCCGCGGGCTGCACCGCCAGTCTTGGGGCCTGCCGACGCCGACTCGGGGACTGCTGCCGCCCCGCCGGCTGCGGCTCCAGCCGGCCCACCGCCTACTCCAGCTGGCATGGGGGCTGCCAGCCCTCCCTTGGGGTCCCTCACACCCAACTCGGGGACTAGTCACGGCAGTCGTGTTAACAGTGGTCACAACCCCGTCCTTGGCACAATCCTTCCTCGAATACCTCGAGAATGGCACTTTGCCTGCCAACAAAGTCGAGGCCCGACAAATCCAAAGGCCTTTTCCGCCATCACCATGATCAACAATGAGCTCATCATGCGCAACCTGTCTGGGGTTTTCCTATGCTGCGTCGAGGCGGACAAGGGCCGCAAGATCCTCCTCTACATGCACCAGGGCAAGTGCAGCCACCACGCCGCCTCACGCTCCCTAGTGGCCAAGGCGTTCCGCTATGAGTTCTACTGGTCGTCTGCCCTAAAAGTTGCCAAGATCCTGGTTGTCAAGTGCAATGGCTCCGAGCGCTTCAAAGCACGCAGCCACCAGCCGGTTGCGGCTCTGCAAGCCATTCCCCTCACATCGCCATTCACTATGTGGGGCCCGGACATGGTCGGTCCCTTCAAAAACGCCCGAGGTGGCGTGACACATCTCCTGGTGTCCGTCGACAAGTTCACGAAATGAATCGAGGCCATGCCAATCAACAAGCTTGACGGTCCCACGGCCGTCACATTCATCAAGGACATAGCCGTCCGCTATGGTCTCCCCAACAGCATCATCACCAACAACGGCACCAACTTCACAAAAAGTTCACTCGCCCGCTATTGCAACGCGCAAGGAATCCTGCTGGACCTCGCATCTGTGGCCCACCCACAGTCAAATGGCCAGGAAGAATGGGAAAACGACCTCATCCTGGCCGGCCTTCAGCCCAAGCTGGTCGAGCCGCTCGAGTGCTCGACCGACGCCTGGGTCGAGGAACTGCCAGATGTGCTATGGAGCGTGTGAACCACGCCCAACCGGTCGACCGGTTTCACCCCATTCTTTATTGTGTATGGGGTTGAGGTAATTATCCCTATCGACGTCGAGTTCGACTCGCCATAGGTCACCCTATACACCGAGGCCAGCGCCATAGAAGCCACAGAAGACGGTGTCAACCTCTTCGACGAGCCACGCGAGTTGGCATTGTCTAGAACAGCCATCTACTAGCAGGGCCTGCGAAGCTACCACAGCCGGCGGGTCAAGCCTCTCATGCCGAGAAGGCAAACTGGTGCTTGATATGTCTCAAACGTATCTATAATTTTTGATGGTTTCACGTTGTTATCTTGTCAACTTTGGATGTTTTGTTTACCGTTTATATCTTTTTTGGGACTAGCTTATTAATCCAGTGCGAAGTGCGAGTTCCTCTTTTTTCTGTGTTTTTGACTCTTTTCGGATCTGATTTTGGAACGGAGTCCGAACGTAATAAAATCCCCGAAATAATTTTTCCAGAAAGGAAGAAGATCGGGAGACTTGAGGGCCAAGGCAGGGGGCACACAGGGAGCCCACAAGCCCTGTTGTTGCGGCCAGGGGGGCCCACGGCAACCAAGCTTGTGGCCTCCCTGGTGCTCCCGTGGCCTAGCTCTTTGGCCTATAAATTCCCTAAAAATCCAGAAAAAATCAGGCCATCCACAAAAACACTTTTCCGCCGTCTCAAGCTTCCGTTTCCGCGAGATCTCATCTAGAGACCCTTCCCGGTGCCCTGTCGAAGGGGACTTTGGAGTTGGAGGGCTTCTACATCAACATCATCGTCTCTCCAATTGCTCGTGAGTAGTCTACTTCAGACCTACGGGTCCATAGTTAGTAGCTAGATGGCTTCTTCTCTCTCTTGGATCTTCAATACAAAGTTCTCCATGATCTTCATGGAGATCTATCCGATGTAATCCTCTTTGGCGGTGTGTTTGTCGAGATCCGATGAATTGTGGATTTGTGATCAGATTATCTATGAATTATATTCGAGTCTTTGCTGATTTCTTATATGCATGATTCGATATCCTTGTAAGTCTCTCCGAGTCTTGGGTTTTGTTTGGCCAACTAGATCTAAGATTCTTGAAATGGGAGAAGTGCTTGGTTTTGGGTTCATACCATGTGGTGACCTTTCCAAGTGACAGAGGGGCAGCAAGGCACGCATCATGTTGTTGCCATCAAGGGTAACAAGATGGGCTTTTATCGTAGATATGAGATTGTCCATCTAGATCATGTCATCTTGCTTAAGGCGTTACTCTGTTCTCATGAACTTAATACACTAGCTGCATGCTGGATAGCGGTCGACGTGTGGAGTAATAGTAGTAGATGCAGAAAGTATCGGTCTACTTGTTTTGGATCTGATGCCTATACATATAATCATTGCCTTGGATAACGTCACGACTTTGCGTGGTTCTATCAATTGCTCGACAATAATTCGTTCACCCACCGTCTACTTGCTTTCATTAGAGAAGCCACTAGTGAACACTATGGCCCCCGGGTCTATTCACAACTATCGTTTACACTTTCACGTTTACTTTGCTTTGTTTACTCTTTGCATTCAGTTCTCACATTGCAAACAATCTATAAGGGATTGACAACCCCTTCATAGTGTTGGGTGCAAGCTCTTTGTGTTTGTGTAGGTACTTGAATTCTCCTCCTACTGGATTGATACCTTGGTTCTCAAACTGAGGGAAATACTTACCGCCGTTGTGCTACATCACCTTTCCTCTTCAAGGGAACACCAACGCAAGGCTCCAAGGCCGCAAGGAAATCCTTTGCATATTTACTAAGGAAGTCCCTATAGGCATAGCCGTAGCAGCAGGATTCCTGGCGCCGTTGCCAGGGAAGGTCTGTTGTCGCAGTAGTAGTGCTCCGGCTGATCCAACGTACAGCCGGCCAGCACAAGCTGTCCGCCCCATGGAAGGGACCATTCATCATCAGCAAAGTGTGAGCAACAACGCCTACTATGTGATTGATGCTGAGAAGGCAAGAAAGTACAACAAGGACGTCTCCAGCTCCGAGACGGAGCAACCATGGAACGGGCACTCTTACGCCCATTTTACATTTAAACAAGTGTATGTTTGTATCTTCCCTATTTTCAATAAATGAGTCAGCCAGCGCCCCAGAGAAGGACTCGGGGACCGACTTTTCCATCCTATCCTTAGCTCAATTATTCTTTCTTCAGCCGCCCCTGAGTCGGCCCAGCCTCCTCGGGGACTGCTGGATCACCCAAGTCCCACCCCGGCTCAGCAAAGTACCATACCTCCTCCTTGATGGCTTAACCCCTGCAGGCTATAGACCACAACGTGGCTGTCCGGCCGATGGGCGCACGAGCAAAAGGGCCAGAGCACATGGGAAATGTTGACAAGGGGCGGGCCGGGTCCGGCCATGCTACTCAGTTAACACAAAACCCAACTTGCAAAAGCCAAAGTACCTACTCGCCTCAGGCAGCCGAGTCCTCAGCCGGCCACAGTCCGCAAGCTGGCTGGCCAGTAGGAAAAAAGGCAAAGAAAAGAGGTACATCACTACTGGAAACAGAAAATTTGCCATGTGCCTAATCTTTGCCGTGTGCTGACGGTTGGCAAAGAATTTCTTTGCCATCAGCTTACAACTGCCAGACGGTAAAGAAAAGACTGATGGCATAGAGATGATTTGCCATGTGCCTTTTGTTTACCGTCTGCTAACGTATGGCAAATATCCCAAAGGCAGACGGCAAAGAGGTGCCAGCTCTTTGCCGTGTGCCCACAGATGGCAAAGAAAATTAAGGCAGACGGCAAAGGCTAGTACCCAGTTTTTTTTTTTTTGCATCGACAGTACAAACGCTCTCTCTCTCTCAACGTTACCCCAAATCAAACTAAGGCAGACGGCAAAGGCAGTCTTTCAACGTTACCTCGCGTCCCGTCGTACCAGCTCGCGTCCCGTACCAGCTCGCGTCCCGTCGGCCGCCGCCGCCGCCGCCCCGCCCCGTCTGCGCGCCGCCGCCGCCCCAAGCCTGCGCGCCGCCGCCCCGAGCCTGCGCTCCGCCGCCCCGAGCCTGCGCGCCGCCGCCCCGAGCCTGCGCGCCGTCCTTGCCCCGTCCCGGCTGCGCGCGTCGAGCCTGCGCGTCGTCCTTGCATGTGAAAACGATTAAGGCAAGGAAAAGTACCGAGCAAACTGAGAGACGGCAATAAGTTAAATCAAAATTGTAGTGCATAATTAAAAGATAGCAGCACGAGCCCGAGAGTGCATTACAATAAAACTTACACCCCCAATGGGTGGACTTGTCCATAACAAACCATGACTAAGAAAAGGAGGACGATACAAGTAACAGGCGGCTCCAGCAGTGCTGCCTCCCGGTCCCAAATGACACAGTCGTCGGGCTCGTCTAAGCATTAGGGGCCGGCGGCGCCTCCCGGCAGGCCTCCGCGTCGCCAGTCGGTGCCACCTCGACGTCTCTAGTCGGTGTTGTCGCCATTCGGGTTGCCTTGGCATCACCAGCTGGCGGCTCCGTCCCTTGCACAGAAGATTCGACCGCACCTCTGGTGGCCGCCTTGTCATCTCCACTATTGCCTTCAGGATCCTCCAAGCTGGAACCTACTTCCTCCTCGCTGGTGACAATGGGGACGCCATACTCATCCTCCGGGAGCGGCGCACAGTCCTTACCCAGCTCGAGGTGGTAGGTGTCTAGCGCCGCGTAGTTGGCAAGCTCGTGGGCCCGGAAGCCGATGGCATCCTCACGCCGCGCCAGGTCCACCTTCGATGCTGCTCGCATGGTGGTCAGCTGGTCCAGGTTAATACTCGAGTACCAAGAGAGCGCGAAGGTCAGTGCGACCATGGCCCTGCCCCTCACAACCGACGCCCTCAACGCATCGAAGCGATCCACAACATGCTCCAGCCACGCCGCGACCTGGCTGACGGGAACCCCCTCCGCTCGGTTGGGCCAAAGGGCCCGGACGGTGTTCTGTCCCGCATTCTAGAGCCGGCCGTAGAAGACCCGTAGGAAATCCACCCGGGTCTTGCCTTGAGCACCATCATGTGGCGCGTCTCCTCTCCGAGCCGAGAAACCCCGGCTCGGAGAGTCATCGTCGCCTCCTCGCTGGCAACTAGGGCCTGCACTACTACCTCCTTCGCCGCGTTCTCGTCCTGGAGTGCTCCGGCAAGCCGCTCCACCTCCGCCTCCAGCAACGCCGCGGCCGCCTGCTCGGCACCCAGCTCCTTCCCTAGCCAGTTGTGCTCCTCGGCAATCTCACCGTGTTTCCCCCGAACATCGGTAAGTGCGTGACCTAACTCCTCCACCTCGGCTCCAGGGAGGGCCGCCGCTGCACAAAATCAAGTCGGCGGATAGCTCGTCAGTAACAATATAAAGAAGATAAGATTTTGCCCGGATGCCACAAAGCTGCGCAGCCGGCCCGAATCTCGGGGACTACACCCAATGAGTGCGCTCGTGCGCACCCACCATAACGAAAAATCACTCTTAGCCGCCTCGAGCTCGGTCGTCCGAGTCTCAATCTCCTTGCGGGTCTTATAGAAAGAGCTTTTGATGTAGCATCACAACACGACCGCCTCCTCAAAAAGCGCTTTACTGGCCTAAGGAAAGAATGAAGAAGTTCGAAAGCGAGAAGATTTGGCTCTGCAGCCACACAGCCGCGCAACCAGCCTGAATCTCGAAGACTACACCCGGTGGGTGCGCTGGCGCGCACCCGCCATATAATAGAAAAAAAAGAAAGGTTCCATGAAGAACATACCAGAAGCAGCTTGAGGTTGTTCACTACCAACTCGCAAAGCTGGTTATCCTATGATGGTATCGGGCCAATGCATCAGTGGTCGTCGGCAGCACGACGGGTTCTCTGCCGGTTGAAGAACTTACTGTAGTGCCCCAAGTGTAAAGCTTTCCTTTTTGTAATCTTCCATGTGGGACCACCTTGACATTGTCATCAGAGATATCTATGCATGTATAATTTCATGTGCCCTTATGTCTTCATTGCATGCATGCATACCTTATGTTTCATGCCATGTCTTGGCCTTGTGTTGCTTTGTGTTTTCAAGAGATGTGTGTGGATACCTTGTGATCTCATGTGATCATGTGTGTTGATGTGGTGGTAGGGTTAGATGCATAGCATATGGTGGCTTGAAATTGGTTAATTTCCATTTGCTCTCTTTCCATCTCAAGTTCAAAATTCCACCTTTATATCCCTGTTCTAAAAATATCTTTTTTTAGGGAATATTGTGGAGATGTTGGGGTGCAAGATTTGGTGATTTGTAGAGTGTCCTAAAGGTGCAATAAATCACAAAACAGATAATACAATTGATGTTTTGTAATTATTTTAGTTGCTCCAAAAATACCATTTGTATTTTATTTAAATAGGTTATTTATTTTCATGACCAGGGACATTTTTAGTTTGATTTTTCCCACCACAGATAGCCCTGTGTGTATTTTTCTTTCTCTGGGTTTTCTTTTATAAGAAATATAGTCCAGGGAGCCTTTTCTTTATCTGTCGCACTAGATGGGCCTCCTCCCACTTAGTCGGCCCGCTTCTCTCTTGTCTCTCGCAGCCCAGCGTCGTGTCTTGTAGACGGCGTCCTATTCGCCTCCTTCCTCCGTCAGTGTTTCCTCTCTAGCGAATTCAGAGCAACGGTGTTTGACGGCGTCACGGACGTCGAGGAGCATCCCTCACCCCTCTCCTCCATAAAAGGAACCCCCCTTGGCGTCCGTCTACATAGAGTTTCCCCTCTCACGCCGCCACCACCATTCCCTCTCCATCTCTCTGTCGAAGCGCACCAAGTAAGGGAAGGGCTCCTCCGCCATGGCCGTCGGTTGAGGTGCTCCTCGCCGTCGCGTCCGAGCCTCTTCTTCCCCTCCGACGACTCGGCCAGCACGCGGGAACATCCAGGGATCCATCCCCGCGGCTAGGTCGACGAGAACGCCCCTGCTTCCTCTTCTCCACGACGGCGACTCCCTTCCCAGACGAGCAGACCAGATCGGCAGCCTCCGCTTCTTCCCTTGCTTCCTCTCCGTCCACGGCCGAGTTCTTCTTCCGTAGGGTGAGCAGATCCCTCTCTTACCCCTTCCCTGTCGTAGTTCTTTGAGTAGGATCCGTAGGTCGCCGCCGAGCTGCTCCCTGTCGCTGGCGCCGCCGCGCACCGTAGCTAGGCCGTTGTGGTTCTTCTCGAGTGGAAGTAGCATAGGCAATGGAACCGCGGGAGCATAGGCGTCCTCCCATCAACGAGTCATTGCTCAATTTAATCTGTGCCGCCGACGGGATAGTTCCCCTGTTCCGGCCGCCGTGTCCCTCCTGTGTATCTCGAAGGGGGATGCTCAAAAGGGGTTATGCCCCTTCTCTGTCAGAATCCTTGTCCGTAGTGTAGTGGTACCGATCGCTGTGTGCCTATCGTGAGGCGTGGGTTCGAATCCCCCTCGGCATCCCTTTTTTATTTTGCATTGCTTCGGCACACTAAGGCACCAGAGACAAGTTTCCCTGTTTGAGCATATCTCTGTGTCGAGCAATAGACTAGTAGCACAGAGGTGTTGGTCCTGTGTGGTGACACAGGGGGTGTGGGTTCGAATCCCTCCCCTGTCCTTTTTATTTTTTGTTGCAATTCATATCTGTTTTGCTATGTTTTGTTTGCTTAGTTGTTGCAGATGCTTGGACTCATGTGGGTATTTTTATTCACTCACATAAGCATGTTGTTCCTAGTGTTTGATGCTAGCAAGAGTAGGGTGCATGGGTAGATATAACTTGGTAGAAATTTATGTGTAGGTTGCTTGCATATGTGTTTAGTGAGCTAGATGCCATGTATGGTGGGTGTGTTTAGTTGTGTGTGTTGCACTAGGTTGTAGAATGTATGTGAGTGTGTTTCTCATGTATACCATTGGGTGTTGAGCTCTTGCACTATCGTGTGCAAGTGATGTGTTGTATGTGTGTAGGTAGTGCACACATGTGGTACCTAGTAGATGTGTGAATGTGTTGTTTCCATGATCATTAGCATAGTGGTTGTTTCCTTTATGTTGCTCTTGGGATCAAGTGCTTGTGGTGTGGTTATGTGGTTGTTGATGTATGTGTGTGGAGAAAACAGCCCCACTTGCAACTTGTGCTCCTCCTCATGTTAATATGAGAGAGGGCATGATGTGTATGTGGGTGGGTGATCTAGTGAGAGAAGTGGTTGTGATGTTGATGTGCATGACACAAACATGGGGTTCAAACCCTCATGTCCATATTGTCTTTGTGCACATGAACATATCTATGTGGTAGTTGATCTAGTGTGTGCACATGAAATGTTGCACTATTCAATTTGTAGGAATCTATGTAGTTTTTCTTTCCTAGTTTGTGGCCACTTGCTCCAAACAAGTGTATGCATATTGTATATGTTTTTGGGGTAGAATCTCCCAAGGAATCCATTGGTGAACTCAGTTTTTCCATTGGAAAGTTTTTTGGAGATGACATATTTTCATTTTCTTCTTTGTTTAGAGCTTGGTTCCATGAGTAGTAATGTGCTCATGTATTTGTTTCAAGATTGTGGTAGTAGAGGGTGACCCCCTCTACCTCATGTTGGTTTCATCTCATGATTAGGATTCCATATGTGCAAGTTATGCCCACTCAAACTAGGCATGTGGTTGAAATTCCAAATTAGTGAAAATGAGATTTTCCATAAGTCTGAGAATCTGTTTATATTTTCTTCAACTATAAAGTTGGACCTGATATGTTTGTCTAGATCCCTGTAAAATTGCATGTCATTTGGAGTCATGTAGGTATTGTCTTGGCTGCTGTCAAAATGCTTCAGAGCATAGACAGAAAGTGAGAATCTGGAATTTTCACAAAGTCCGTGAAAACTGATGTTTTTGGGCAAGTTTGCAGCCTTGTAACTTTCTGTGTTTAATTGTTTTTTGTGTGATTCTTGCTTGTGCTTGTAGTATTCTTGTCTAGCTACAGCCACATATATTATTTGTCATAGTTGGGTGGCTGTAGGTGCTTTGCATGTAGCTCACAAAGTGCTATGATGCAGTTTATGGCAGATTGTGTAGTTTTGACATTTTGATGTTTGTGAGTGCTTAGTTGATGTTGTGGTGTTCTTCTTTGCTCCACCCCATTCATGTTGGTTTGTTTTATGTCTTGGAAACCTGGGAATACCAGATTTGTGCCATTTGAGTGTGTGGTGATGACTTTGACACGTAGGGCTTCATATCTTGTTTCGTTGATTCCCGTTGATCCATAGCTCCGATTGTAATGTTCTTTATATGGTTTTGCATCGTTTTCTCGAGACGCATCTGATCATGTCATCCTCATGTATGTCAAAATAGCTTAGGATACATTTCTGTCTGGTAACATGTATTTACTCCTTATGCTTGTGTTACTGATAGAAATAGTGATGCATGCTCATATTCATCTCATGCATCATGTGCTTGTTGCATCTTGAGGTTCTGTTGTTCATTGGATGTTATTCTTATGTTGCGTAGCACCGGGATCGGAGAACAAATACGTGGAGTCAGGACAGTACGTGTAGGACGATCAAGAACCATTCCAAGTTGAGGATATCACAGGCAAGATGATATGATCTTGATTCCATCTGTAGACTTGTTATGCTAGATTACGTTTCCTTGTCATATGCTCGCTGCCTACCAGTGAAATATTTGCCTCTTGATATGCCATGAACCCAAACACTGATCCCTTCCTAGCAAACTTGAATGGCTAGGTAGGCTTTGCTCAGCTACTAATGTTAGCGTTGCTAGATGTAGATGCTTTGTCTCATGTGTTAACATGAGCTTGATATAATTATCATAAATTATGTTATCTAATTAATGCACCTATATACTTGGTAAATAACGGAAGGCCTAGCCTTTTTCCGGGTGCTTTGTTCCGTTATTGTCGCCATAGTTACCGGCTACCGGTGTTTGATTCCATATTGATCGCTCCTAACACGTTGGGGGTTGTTATGGGGACCCCCTTGATAAATCGCGTAGTGTTAAGACTTGTCCGGCAGGACCCAACATTGGTTTTAATCTGCTAATCACCTAATAATAATCTGCATAGGGAATAGCTACCCCGAGGAATTTAATCAACAACCCGGCCAGTGCTCCTCATGAGTGTTGGTCCCACCTGAGCGATGTCTGGGGCCCCACTGGTCACCCAGAGGTTTAGCCATCCCGACGTCTAGCTCATCCGTCGTGTCCTGAGACTGAGATACGCGACTCTTATCAGGGTCGTCGACACGACGGGAGGTCCTGATAGTCTTGTCTTACGTTAGCGATATATGTTGCGTATAGGAATCCCGGTGAAGCTTTGGTTCTCCCTAGAATTGAGGTTTTCCTCTAAGGAATCCGACAAGATCACGAGACTCGTGATAGAGGATTACTTTGCGGCATGTGTACGTTTGTGATGGACTAGTTGGAGCACCCCTGCAGGGTTTAATCTTTCGGAAGCCGTGCCCGTGGTTATGTGGCAACTTGGGATATTTTGCTAACATCCGGTATTAGATAACTTAAACAAAAGCTAATAAATTTGCCAACCGTGTGCGTAACCGTGATTGTCCCCTCGAAGATCTCTCTTCGATCAGGAACACGGTAGGGTTATGATTGACGTAGGTAGGTGTTCAGAATCACTTAGTGATCAAGTATTCTCGATCGCTAGAATAAACCACATTCATAGATGATCTACGTAAGATAGCCACCATATCAAGCTTAGGATGTTGAAACCTTAAACACTCCACCCATCCTACCTAATAACTTGACTAGTTCTCGCACCGAGGTCATAGATTGTTGAGTCCCCGTGGCTCACAGATTCCTTCACAACACCAACAGAATCATGTACCCTAGAGGCAGGTGATCCCGACGGCACGCAACTAGCGTGGCAGTACGATGAGGAGACCGACCGCATGTACGTGACCGATCCAGAAGATTGAGGCGTGGTCGTGATCGTGGGCCAGTAGGCATGGTAGCATAGCAATTTCTCTTGTTTTGTAGTCCGTAGCGCAACTACTTTGACTGTATGCGTGATGTACTCTGATATATTTCTGAGAAGGCAATAGAACCCTTGATTGTCTATCTGTTATTATTATGTATGTGTTGTGATACCTTATTTGCGAGACGCTTGGATGCGCTCCTTTCCAATTCGGGGCCTCGATCCCCAGATCGGAAAGGACCGCATCTTGGTCGTTACAAGTTGGTAATCAGAGCCTTACGACCATAGGATCCTTTGTGTGATCGTACTTGGCCGAGTCGAGTCTAGAAAATGTTTTGAGTCTTAGTTATATCGGAGAGTAGGATTCTTTTTTCTCCTCTTCTATGCTCTGGTGAGGTTCCTGACTTAGGAAATATTTAATTCTACTCCTCTTCTCGCTCAATTTTTTTTAGGATCACGCGGGTATTTGTGAAATCTATACGATTTCGATGTGACGGAGTCCTGTCTTGGTGCCTCGTGTCTGCTTTGATTTTCTTCCGGGGAGTTGTGCTCCAGGGGATTTTCGCGCACATCGCCATCATTCAGATTTCTGAGTATCTAAGAACGAATGATGTTCGTTATTGCTTCAATACTGGTAGTGGCGAGATAACCCCGATGTCCCCAGTACTGGTGCAGATTGTTCGGGAGTACTGCCATACTTAGTATCGTTGTGATCACGAGGGTCTGTTGTAGATGAAGGTCCAAGATGATGGTTGTGTGTTGACAGATGTGATACAGGTGACGGGTTAGTATAGGAGTTGTGTGATATTACTCCTTGTATCCGTGTACCAGATTGCATGACCAGTTATTTCGGGAATTCATAGGTGGGATATCAAGTAGTATCTTATAGGACTATCTTCCTACAGATGCATGATTGAGGTTGGGATTCGATGTTCAGTGGGTACGTTTGTTGACGGTCGTCTTACAGCGGTTCTCGTTGTGTCTTAAAGAGTCCTTGTAGCTCGCTACGACTCAGGGATACTTCGGATGTTGTGTGCACTGCCTTGCACAGGATTGCTACTGTAAATGCAAGCCCATGCGATCTTATCCACGAAGATATCGGATGAAATCTCGATCATATGTTTGTTCCAAGCAATTCTAGCTCATACTCATTTGCAGTGGTCTTAATCGGAATTTTGTCGTCCGTCACTTTGAGGAAGCATTCTTACTATTTTTGTTCGAGTGCAATTGCCTTATTCATGTTCAGATATTCCTGTCTTTTGATTCAGCAATATCTTCAATTATTCTGTGGGCTAATATGCAGTCCGTCTTCAGGATGGATCCACCGACTCGTCAGAACCCAGGGCGTGAGGATATGCCGCCTCCACCTCCACCTTCGGAGAATCATCCACCACCGCCGCCTCCTCCTACAGAGGCCTGGCAAGCGGTGATGGATGCTACTAATGCAAACTCCCAGATGCTGCTACAGTTGCTGCAAGAGAGAGCCAACCAACAGCAAGGCAATTTTCAGCATGGTGGAAATCAGTTTGTGAGTCTGAGCCAGTTCTTGTCGAATCAACCAAAGACATTCACTTCATGTGACCAGCCATTTGATGCAGAAGATTGGATCCGTGATATGAACAAGCATTTCGAGTGTAGCAATGTGCGTCCGCAGGATTATGTCAAGTTTGCAACATTCGAGTTGAAGGGGCAGGCTTCTATATGGTGGCAGCAGCTGAAGGACTCCAGAGGCGCTAGGGTGATTTCTTGGGATGAGTTCTGTCGTGACTTCAGGTCCCACTACATCCCTTCCAGCTTTGTGGAGGAGATGCGTGAGAAGTTCAGGCGTTTAAAGCAGGGTGGCAATTCCGTGTACAAGTACAACATTGAGTTCCACGAGCTGGCCCGTTATGTGCTGTAGGATATCCCTGACCAGAAGAGCAAGATTTATCAGTTCAGAGGTGGCTTCAAAGAAGATTTGCAGTTAGCTCTTGCCTTGCACGATCCTGAGGAGTTTGACAAGTTCTACAACCTAGCTCTCAGAGCAGAGGCAGCCTTGCTTAGGGTGGAGAATTCTAAGAAGCGCTTCAGAGATTCCAGCTCTTCCTCGACTCAAGTGGTTCAGAAGCAACAAAAGTTCTACGTGTCTCCTCCTCCTCCTCGGCACTCACAGCAGCTCAAGCACTCTGGTGGTCGTGCTTCTTCCCACCCACCCAACCCTGTCTTCCAGCAGAGATACCAGCATCAGAAGCAAGGGCCTCCTCAGACTCAGTACCGGCAGCCAGCAGACGTCAGTTGTCACAAGTGTGGGCAGAAGGGTCACTATGCCAACAAGTGTACTTCTGAGCTCCGACTACAACCTCTTCCTCCAGGCAAACCTCCAAGCAACGCTCTTGTCAAGTTCAACCCCAGATCAGCTCGAGTCAACATGGTGAACGCAGCTGAAGCAGACAACTCCTCTGATGTGATCATGGGTAGCCTCCTCGTCAATGATATTCCTGCTAACGTGTTATTAGATTCTGGTGCTTCGCATTCGTTCCTCTCCATTCCATTTGCATCCAAGCATAATGTTCCTGTTGAAGAGCTTCCTAGTCCGTTGTCAGTAGTTTCTCCATGCAAGTTCATGCATGCTAGTACTCGTGCTCCCGATGTTCCTGTCAGGTTGGGAAGTTATTCCTTTCTGGCGTCTCCGTATGTCTTGGGCAAGACCGACATCGACTTGATCCTTGGTATGGACTGGTTAGCCATGAACAAGGCATGGATTGATTATGAAGCCAAAGAAGTGAAGCTTACCCACTCTTTAGAGGACGTGATTATATCCACGGCGAGCGATGATACAATCCGTCTGTTCTCGTTGAATGAAAAGGGTGAGATCAATCCTATTGCGCATGTCCCAGTGGTCTGCGAATATGAAGATGTGTTTCCTGAAGAGCTGCCAGGCATGCCTCCACACAGAGAAGTTGAGTTTGTGATAGAGCTAGAGCCAGACACAGAGCCCGTGTGCAAACGGTCGTACAAGTTGGGTCCAGAAGAATTGAAGGAACTTAAGAGGCAACTCGATGAGCGGGAGCATTTGGGTTTGATCAGACCGAGCTCGTCTCCGTGGGGCTGTGGTGTTCTGTTTGTCAAGAAGAAGGATGGCACGGACTGGATGTGTGTCGATTACCGTCCATTGACCAAGAAGACAATCAGGAACAAATATCCACTTCCGAACATAACTGAGTTGTTTGAACAGTTGAAAGGTGCTAAGGTCTTCTCGAAGCTTGATGTCAGGATGAGCTATCATCAAATACGCATCTGCGAGGAAGATATTCCGAAGACTGCCTTCAGGACTAGTTTTGGCTCGTATGAGTATACGGTCATGTCTTTTGGTCTGGCAAATGCTCCTCCGATATTCTGTCGATTGATGAACTACATATTCTCTCCGATCAAGAATGACTTTGTCTTGCTCTATCTCAACGACATTCTGGTCTTTTCCGAAACTGAGGAAGAACATGAAGAACATCTCAGATTGGTGCTTAATAAGCTTAGAGAGTACAAGTTGTATGCCAAGTTTTCCAAGTGTGAGTTCTGGCTGAAAGAAGTGGTTTATCTTGGGCACATTATCTCTACCGAGGGCATTAAAGTTGATCCGTCCAAGGTTCACGCCATTGTTGAATGGGAGCCTCCGCAGAATGTGAAGCAGCTTCGAAGCTTTCTCGGGCTTGCTAGCTATTGCAGAATGTTCATTGAGAACATCTCCAAGATCACCAAGCTGCTCTCAAGTCTTCTTCAGAAGGGTGTTAAGTATGCTTGGTCTCCAGAGTGTCAACTGGCCTTCGATACACTCAAAGAGAAGCTTACCTCCACTCCAGTCTTGGTCCCTCAGGATGATTCCAAGCCGTACCAGGTCTTCTGCGACGCTTCTCTCCAGGGTCTTGGTGCAGTCCTGATGCAAGATAAGAAGGTGGTTTCTTATACCTCCAGGCAGTTGAAGCCAGCGGAGAAGAACTATCATGTGCATGATCTTGAGCTAGCAGCTGTGGTACATGCTCTGATGACTTGGAGACACCTCTTGTTGGAACGTAAGGTTGAAGTATTCACCGTTCACAAGAGTCTCAAGTACATCTTCACTCAGCCTAACTTGAATCTTCGGCAAACACGTTGGTGAAAATGCTCCAGGATTTTATTCCGAGTGTTGAGTACACACCAGGCAAAGCTAATGTCATGGAGGATGCTTTGAGCAGGAAGGCATATTGCAATAGTCTGATTCTGCAACCTCTCCAGCCTGGTCTTTGTGAGTCTTTCAGGAAGCTCAACCTTCAGCTAGTACCTCAGGGTTTTGTTGCAAACCTTCAGATCTCTCCTACCTTGGAAGATCAGGTCCGAGCAGCACAGCTTCTTGACGCTATGGTGAAGAAGGTCAAGATTGACGTGGGAAAGAGTCTTCCCAAGTATAAGTGCTTCACTATTGATGCCAGAGACACGTTGTTTTTCGAGGATCGCCTTGTCGTCCCGAAAGGTGATCTCAGGAAGGTAATCATGGAGGAAGCTTATAACTCTCTGCTCTCTATTCATCCTGGAAGCTCCAAAATGTACCATGACTTGAAGTACACCTTCTGGTGGACTCGTATGAAGCGCGAGATTGTTCAGTTTGTAAATGAATGTGATGTATGTCGAAGGGTGAAAGCAGAACATCAACGTCTAGCAGGCCTTTTGCATCCTTTGCCGATTCATGAGTGGAAGTTCGATCACATTGAGATGGATTTCGTCACCGGGTTTCCGAAGTCTAAGAAGGGTAATGATGCCATCTTCGTTGTGGTCGAGAAGTTGAGTAAAGTGGCTCATTTTCTTCCAATCAAGGAGTCCATTTCAGCAACTCAGCTGGCAGAGTTGTACACCTCCAAGATTGTCTCTTTGCACTGGTTGCCTATGATGATCTCTTCAAATCGCGGAAGTATCTTCACTTCCAAGTTCTGGGACTCCTTTCAGTCTGCTATGGGCACGAAGATCCGCTTCAGCAGAGCGTTCCATTCTCAGACTAGTGGTCATGTGGAGAGAGTGAATCAAGTTCTTGAGGATATGTTGAGAGCATGTGTTATCTCTTTTGGCATGAAGTGGGAAGATTGTCTGCCTTCCGCGGAGTTATCGTATAACAATAGTTATCAATCTAGTTCGGGTAAGGCTCCGTTTGAAATTCTCTATGGCAGGAAGTGACGTACCCCGCTCAACTCGTCCGAGACCGGTGAGCGTCAGATCCTTGGGAATGATTTGATAGAAGAAGCTGAGGAGATGTGTCGGATCATTTGCAACAACCTCAGAGCAGCTCAGTCCCGTCAGAAGAGCTATTATGATAGCAAGCATCGTGACATGTCTTATGAGCTTGATGACTTCGTCTATCTCAAGGTGTCGCCTATGACGGGTATGCAGCGCTTTGGCATCAAAGGCAAGCTTGCGCCTCGTTTCGTTGGTCCATTCAGAGTGGTTGGCAAGAGGGGCGACCTTGCGTACCAGCTCAAGCTTCCGTCAAACTTTGCAAATGCCCATGAGGTGTTCCATGTTTCTCAGCTTCGGAGGTGTTTCAAGACCCACGAGCGCACTGTTCATCTTCAATACATCGACCTTCAGCCTGACCTTTCTTATCATGAGCATCCAGTTGTGGTTCTCGAGGCGACTGAGCGCAAGACTCGTAACAAGACTGTCAAATTTCTCAAAGTGCAGTGGTCACACCATTCCGATAAAGAGGCGACTTGGGAACGCGAGGATCGCCTCCATTCTGAATTTCCTGATTTCTTTCAGTCTTAGATCTCGAGGGCAAGATCTTCTTTGTAGTGTGGGAGAATTTGTAGTGCCCCAAGTGTAAATCTTTCCCTTTTTATAATCTTCCATGTGGGACCACCTTGACATTGTCATGAGAGCTATCTATGCATGTATAATTTCATGTGCCCTTTTGTCTTCATTGCATGCATGCATACCTTATGTTTCATGCCATGTCTTGCCCTTGTGTTGCTTTGTGTTTTCAAGAGATGTGTGTGGATACCTTGTGATCTCATGTGATCATGTGTGTTGATGTGTTGGTAGGGTTAGATGCATAGCATATGGTGGCTTGAAATTGGTTCATTTCCATTTGCTCTCTTTCCATCTCAAGTTCAGAATTCCACCTTTATATCCCTGTTTTAAAAATATCTTTTGTTTGTGGAATATTGTGGAGATGTTGGGGTGCAACATTTGGTGATTTGTAGAGTGTCCTAAAGGTGCAAGAAATCACAAAACACATAATAGAATTGCTGTTTTGTAATTATTTTAGTTGCTCCAAAAATACCATTTGTATTTTATTTAAATAGGTCATTTATTTTCATGACCAGGGACATTTTTAGTTTCATTTTTCCCACCACAGATATCCCTATGTCTATTTTTTTTCTCTGGGTTTTCTTTTATAAGGAACACAGTCCAGGGAGCCTTTTCTTTATCTATCGCACTAGATGGGCCTCCTCCCACCTAGTCGGCCCGCTTCTCTCTTGTCTCTCGCAACCCAGTGTCGTGTCCTGTAGACGGCGTCCTGTTCGCCTCCTTCCTCCGTCAGTGTTTCCTCTCTAGCGAATTCAGAGCAACAACGTCTGACGGCATCAGGGACGTCGAGGAGCATCCCTCGCCCCTCTCCTCCATAAAACGAACCCCCCTTGGCGTCCGTGCAGATAGGGTTTCCCCTCTCGCGGCACCACCTCCATTCCCTCCCCATCTCTCTCTCTGTCGAAGCGCACCAGGTAAGGGAAGGGCTCCTCCGCCATGGCCGTCTGTTGAGGTGCTCCTCGTCGTCACGTCCGAGCCTCTTCTTCCCCTCTGACAACTCGGCGAGCACGCGGGAACATCCAGGGATCCATCCCCGCGGCTAGGTCGATGAGAGCGCCCCTGCTTCCTCTTCTCCATGACGGCGACTCCCTTCCCTGACGAGCAGACCAGATCGGTGGCCTCCGCTTCTTCCCCTGCTTCCTCTCCGTCCACGACCGAGTTCTTCTTCCGTTGGGTGAGCAGATCCCTCTCTTACCCCTTCCCTGTCGTTGTTCTTCAGGTAGGAGCAGTAGGTCGCCGCCGAGCTCCTCCCTGTCGCCGGCGCCGCCGTGCACCATAGCTAGGCCGCTATGGTTCTTCTCGAGCGGAAGTAGCACAGGGAATGCAACCGCGAGAGAGTAGGCGTCCTGCCATCAACGAGTCGTTGCTCGATTTGATCTGTGCCGCCAGCGGGATAGTTCCCCTGTTCCGGCCGCCGTGTCCCTCCTGTGTATCTCGAAGGGGGGATGCTCAAAAGGGGTTATGCCCCTTCTCTGTCAGAATCCTTGTCCGTAGCATAGTTGTACCGATCACTGTGTGCCGGTTGGGAGGCGTGGGTTCGAATCCCCCTCGGCATCCCTTTTTGTTTTGCATTGCTTCGGCACATTAAGCCACCAGGGACAAGTTTCCCTATTTGAGCATCTCTCTCTGTCGAGCAATAGACTAGTAGCAGAGTGGTGTTGGTCCTGTGTGGTGATACAGGGGGTGTGGCTTCGAATCCCTCCCCTGTCCTTTTTATTTTTTGTTGCAATTCATATCAGTTTTTCTATGTTTTGTTTGCCTAGTTGCTACAGATGCTTGGACTCATGTGGGTATTTTTATTCACTCACATCTGCATGTTGTTCCTAGTGTTTGATGATAGCAAGAGTAGGGTGCATGGGTAGATATAACTTGGCAGAAATTTTTGTGTAGGTTTCTTGCATATGTGTTTAGTGAGCTAGATGCCATGTATGGTGGGTGTGTTTAGTTGTGTGTGTTGCACTAGGCTATAGCATGTATGTGAGTGTGTTTCTCATGTATACCATTGGGTGTTGAGCTCTTGCACTAGCTTGTGCAAGTGATGTGTTGTATGTGTGTAGGTAGTGCACACATGTGGTACCTAGTAGATGTGTGAATGTGTTGTTTCCATGATCATTAGCATAGTGGTTGTTCCCTTTATGTTGCTCTTGGGATCAAGTGCTTGTGGTGTGGTTATGTGGTCGTTGATGTACGTGTGTGGAGAAAACAGCCCCACTTGCAACTTGTGCACCTCCTCATGTTAATATGAGAGAGGGCACGAAGTGTGTGTGTGTGGGTGATCTAGTGAGAGAAGTGGTTGTGATGTTGATGTGCATGACACAAACATGGGGTTCAAACCCTCATGTCCATATTTTCTTTGTGCACATGAACATAGCTATGTGGTCGTTGATCTAGTGTGTGCACATGAAATGTTGCACTATTCAATTTGTAGGAATCTATGTAGTTTTTCCTTCCTAGTTTGTGGCCACTTGCTCCAAACAAGTGTATGCATATTTTATATGTTTTGGGGTAGAATCTCCCAAAGAATCCATTGGTGAACTCAGTTTTCCCATTGGAACATTTTCTGGAGATGACATATTTTCATTTTCTTCTATGTTTAGAGCTTGGTTCCATGAGTAGTTATGTGCTCATGTATTTGTTTGAAGGTTGTGGTAGTAGAGGGTGACCCCCTCTACCTCATGTTGGTTTCATCTCATGATTAGGATTCCATATGTGCAAGTTATGCCCACTCAAAGTAGGCATGTGGCTGAAATTCCAGTTGAGTGAAAATCTGAGATTTTCACCAAGTGTGAGAATCTGTTTATATTTTCTTCTCCTATTGATGAGGTTGTGCAGGTCAATGTGTAGTGATCTAGCCTTCGATTTCAACTAGACAGTTGGACCTGATATGTTTGTCTAGCTCCCTGTAAAATTTCAAGTCATTTGAAGTCCTTTAGGTATTGTCTTGGCTGCTTTCAAAATGCTTCAGAGCATAGACAGAAAGTGAGAATCTGGAATTTTCACTAAGTCCCTGAAAACTGATGTTTTTGGGAAGTTTGCAGCCTTGCAACTTTCTGTGTTTAATTCCTTTTTGTGTTATTCTTGCTTGTGCTTGTATTATTATTGGGTAACTACAGCCACATATATTATTTGTCATAGTTGGGTGGCTGTAGGTGTTTTGCATGTAGCTCACAAAGTGCTATGATGCAGTTTATGGCAGATTGTGTAGTTTTGAAATTTTGATGTTTGTGAGTGGTTAGTTGATGTTGTGATGTTCTTATTTGCTCCACTCCATTTATGTTGGTTTGTTTTATGTCTTGGCAACCTCGGAATACCAGATTTGTGCCATTTGAGTGTGTGGTGATGATTTTGACACGTAGGGCTTCATATCTTGTTTCGTTGATTCCCGTTGATCCGTAGCTCCGATTGTAATGTTCTTTATATGGTTTTGCATCGTTTTCTCGAGACGCATCTGATAATGTAATCCTCATGCATGTCAAAATATCTTAGGATAAAGTTCTGTCCAGGAACATGTATTTACTCCTTATGCTTGTGTTAGTGATAGAAATAGTGATGCATGCTCATATTCATCTCATGCATCATGTGCTTGTTGCATCTTGAGGTTCTGTTGTTCATTGGATGTTATTCTTATGTTGGGTAGCACCGGGATCGGAGAACAAATACGTGGAGTCAGGAGAGTACGTGCAGGACGATCAAGAACCATTCCAAGCTGAGGATATCACAGGCAAGATGATATGACCTTGAGTCCATCTCTAGACTTGTTATGCTATATTACGTTTCCTTGTCATATGCTCGCTGCCTACCACTGAAAAATTTGCCTCTTGATATGCCATGAACCCAAACACTGATCCCTTCCTAGCAAACTTGAATGGTTAAGTAGGCTTTGCTCAGCTACTAATGTTAGCGTTGCTAGATGCAGGTGCTTTGTCTCATGTGTTAACATGAGCTTGATATCATTATCATAAATTATGTTATTTAATTAATGCACATATAAACTTGGTAAATAACGGAAGGCCTAGCCTTTAGTCGGGTGCTTTGTTCCGTTATTGCCGCCATAGTTACCAGCTACCGGTGTTTGATTCCATATTGGTCGCTCCTAACATGTTCGGTGTTGTTATGGCGACCCCTTGATAAATCGTGTAGTGTTAAGACTTGTCCGACAGGACCCAACATTGGTTTTAATCTGCTAATCACCTAATAATAATTTTCATAGGGAATAGCTACACTGAGGAATTTAATCAACAACCCGGGCCACTGCTCCTCATGAGTGTTGGTCCCACTTGAGCGATGTCCAGGGCCCCACTGGTCACCCAGAGGTTTAGCCATCCCGATGTCTAGCTCATCCGTCGTGTCCTAAGACTGAGATACGCGGCTCTTATCAGGGTCGTCGACCTGACGGGAGGTCCTGCTAGTCTTGTCTTATGTTAGCGATATATCTTGCGTATAGGAATCCCGGTGAAGCTTTGGTTCTCCCTAGAGTTGAGGTTTTCCTCTAAGGAATCCGACGACATCACGAGATTCGTGATAGAGGATTACTTTGCGGCCTGTGTACGTTTGTGATGGACTAGTTGGAGCACCCCTGCAGGGTTTAATATTTCGGAAGCCGTGCCCGCGGTTATGTGGAAACTTGGGATATTTTGCTAACATCCGGTATTAGATAACTGGAACAAAAGCTAATAAAATTGCCAACCGTGTGCGTAACCGTGACTGTCCCCTCGAAGATCTCTCTTTCATCGGGAACACGGTGGGGTTATGATTGACGTAGGTAGGTGTTCAGGATCACTTAGTGATCAAGTATTATCGATCGCTAGAATAGACCACCTTCATAAATGATCTACGTAAGATAGCCACCATATCAAGCTTAATATGCTGCAACCTTAAACACTCCACCCATCCTACCTAATAACTTGACTAGTTCTCGCACCGAGGTCATAGATTGCTGAGTCCCCATGGCTCACAGATTCCTTCACAACACCAACAGGTTCAGGTACCCCAGAGACAGGTGATCCCGACGGCACACAGCTGGCATGGCAGTACGATGAGGAGACCGACCGCCTGTACGTGAACTATCCAGAAGATTGAGGCGTGGTCGTGATCGTGGGCCAGCAGGCAGGGTAGCATAGCCATTTCTCTTGTTTTGTAGTCCGTAGCGGAACTACTTTGATTGTATGCGTGATGTACTCTGATATATTTATGAGAAGGCAATAGAACCCAGATTGTCCATCTGTTATTATTATGTATGTGTTGTGATACCTTGTTTGCGAGACGCTTAGATGCGCTCCTTTCCAATTTGAGGCCTCGATCCCCATATCGGAAAGGACCGCATCTTGGTCGTTACACTTACCACGGTCACACTCGGGGCACTCATGACCCACAATTATAGGGGATCTATCGTAGTCCTTTCAATAAGTAAGAGTGTCGAACCTAATGAGGAGGAGAAGGAAATGACAAGTAGTTTTTAGTAAGGTATTCTCTCCAAGGAGTGAAATTATCGGTAACAAATAGATTTGTGATAAAGTAATTCCTAACTGGTAGCAAGTAAAAAATGTAGCAATGGTGCAGCAAAGTGGCCCAATCATTTTTGTAGCAAAGGACAAGCTTGTAAAAACTCTTATATAAAGCAAAGTGCTCGCGAGGACACATGGGAATTTCTATCAAGCTAGTTTTCATCATGCTCATATGATTCACATTCGTTACTTTGATAATTTGGTATGTGGCTGGACTAGTGCTTGGTGCTGCCCTTACTTGGAAAAACATCCCACTTATGATTAACCTCTGTCGCAAGCATCCGCAACTACGAAAGAAGAATTAAAATAAAACTAACCATAGCATGAAACATATGGATCTAAATCAGCCCCTTAGGAAGCAACGCATAAACTAGGGTCTAAGCTTCTGTCACTCTAGCAACCCATCATCTAATTATTAATTCCCAATGCCTTCCTCGAGGCCCAAATAATGTTGAAGTGTCATGTAGTCGACGTTAACATGACACCACTAGAGGAGAGACGACATACATCTCATCAGAATATCGAACGAATACCAAATTCACATGATTACTTATAACAAGACTTATCCCATGTCCTCAGGAACAAACGTAATTACTCACAAAGCATATTCATGTTCATAATCAGAGGGGTATTAATAATCATTAAGGATCTGAACATATGATCTTCCACCAAGTGAACCAACGAGCATCAACTACGAGGACTAATCAGCACTACTAGCAACCTGAGGTACCATTCTGAGATTTTGAGACAAAGATCGAATATAGAGATGAACTAGGGTTTGAAGAGGAGATGGTGCTGATGAAGATGTTGATGGAGATCGATCCCCTCTCGATGAGAGGATCGTTGGTGATGATGATGGCTTCGATTTCCCACAATGGGAGAAAAGTTTCCCCGGCAGAATAGCTCCGCCGGAGCTCTAGATTGGTTATGCCGAAGTTCCGCCTCGAGGCGACGACGCTTCGTCCTGAAAGTACTAATGTAATTTTTTCCAGGTCAAAACCCTTCGTATAGTAGAAGATTGGCACTGGGGGCCTGTCAGGGACCCACAAGCCTGCAAGGCGCGCCCAGGGGGTAAGCCGCACCCCCTAGCTTGTGGCCACCTAGTGGGTCCCCTGATGTATTTCTTTCGCCCAATATTTTTTATATATTCTATAATAATTCTCCGTAAGTTTTCAAGACTTTTGGAGCTATGCAGAATAGGTCTCTCAAACTTGCTCCTATTTCGGTCCAGAATTACAGTTGCGGACATTCTCCCTTTTCATGTAAACCTTGTAAAATAAGAGAGAAAAGGCATGAGTATTGTACCATAATGTGTATTAACTGCCCATAATGCAATAAATATCGATATAAAAGCATGATGCAAAATGGACATATCAACTCCCCCAAGCATAGACTTCGCTTTCCTCGAGCGAAAACCAAGATCATAAATATGCCCACATGTTTAGAGATAGAGGTGTCGATAAAAATGAAATATGTACATGAAGGCATCCTTGTTATCTTTAGAACAGCAACACATATTGACATAGAATATCTTATGCTAGAGTAACAATTCATTCACAAGGTAAAATATGAATCAAGAACTCTATTGAGAACTAACAAACTATGATTTCAGTCATTGAAGCAATTCCAATTTATCAAAATGTTGGAAAGAGTCAATATAAGAGCTTGTAAAGCAAATCCACATACTCAATCATCTTATGGTCTTTCATAATTGCTAACACTCATGCGTTACCTATGAGGTCAAAGATTCAACCGGACACATAGAAAGATAGGGGCTTATAGTTTTGCATCCCAACTATTTACCTCAAGCGTAATGTCAACAATAATAACTCATGATCACCCACATCCGAGTGGATATATTTGTCTAGATCATTCCCCAACACACGACGCTTGCCAAAAGATAAAGGCCAAATAAAGGAAATGGTGAAGATCACCATGACTCTTGCATAAAGGTAAGCACTAGAAAGTAAAGGTAACATATAGGCCCTTCGCAGAGGGAAGAAGAAGTTGTCATGCGCTTTTATAGTTGGATGCACAATCCCTTAATGCAAAAGAACGTCACTTTATATTGCCCCTTGTCATAAAGAACTTTATTGTGCACTCTGTCTCTTTTATTTCTTCTATATCACAAGTTTGTATAAAGTTTATTTTCCTCACACTAATAAATCACACATATTTAAAGAGCAATTTTTTTTGTTTGCACCAAAGACAACTTACTTGAAGGATCTTACTCAATCCATAGGTAGGTATGGTGGACTCTCAAGGCAAAACTGGGTCAAAAGTGTTTGGATGCACAAGTAGTATCTCTACTTGGTGCGGATGTTTTTGGCTAATATGGGGTAGAAGCAAGACACATGTTGAAGGATCTATAACCATATAACTTCTATTTTGAAATAAGAAAACATAACTCATTATGTTGTCTTTCTTGTCCAACATCAACTTCTTAACATATAATATTTTAATGAGTGCTCACAATCACAAAAGATGTCTAAGATAATATATTTGTATGTGAACCTATCTTTCTTTATTACTTCCTTTTAACTTCACCAATCACCAATAGCTTTTTTTGTCAACACTCAACAAATTTCAATCGACATACTTTATATACGTGAAGTCATCAATCACCATAAGATCATTATGTATACTCTTTTGCTTTTATTCTATAATTCTTTCTATTACTATTTCTCAACATCATAACAAGCAAGAAAAGCCCTCAACTCAAAACTACTCTTTATTATATAACTCTCGGACTTGCTTACATAGGGGGAACATAAATCACAACTCAAAACTATATCTCACTAAAACTTTATTCTACTAGATCAAGATATAACCAAAAGGAACGAACAAAGAAAAACAAACAAAGTAAAAGGTCTGATGGTGATGCGATACTGGGGCACCTCCCCCAAGCTTGGCACAAGCCAAGGGGAGTGCCCATACCCATGTGTTTAGTTTTCTTTCTTCTGAGATGGTGATGTTGGAGTTGTAGGTGGGGTTGAAGGCTTGTCCTACATCTTCCAAGGCATGGGCACACCATCGTAAAAAGATGAACGAGTCTCCCGGATCCTCAAGTGTGTAGCCAAACTCATTCTCTTAAATCTGTATTCATACTCACAGTTTTGGTTTTGTAGGTCATAGATCTGGGCTTGGAGATGCTCGATTTTCTCATAAATCTTGAAGACGTGATCCCAGATGTCCTTGGCATCTAGCTTGTGCTTATGGGTAAACTCTGCGATCATCATGTGATTGGCATTGAGTCCTCGTTCCACCATCCCTTGTCACTTGAAGACTTGTTGCTCCATTGCTTTGAGCCTTGTCTCCACGCTTCCGGTCTTCTTTGGCCCCTCCACATCACGAATGTGCAGCACCCCCTCATGCATCCCAATGGTTTCAGGGTGTTGCAGCACCTCCGCAAGGTAGGGGTTGATGACCCTCTCAAAGAACTTGTCCTTCAAAGCACTTGAAGATGTCATGTTGATCTAAATCTGCTGTAGAAACAACTCAAAACGAAAACAAGAGATATTGTCGCGATACGAAGGTCAAAACCTTTGGGAGATTATATGATGAATTTTTGCTGACCTGAAAGAGTATACCACAAGAAAATGGAGTCCGAAGGGTACACAAGGTGGCCACAAGCCTGCAGGGCATGCCTAGGGGGGTAGGTCGCGCCCCCTGGCTTTTCGCCTCCTCGTGCACTTTTCAGACTGCTTTAAATTTTCCTATTTTTTAAAAAATCCCAAAACTGATAAAAATTGCCATTTCTAAAAATTTTGTAGTCGGTTTGCTTACCGTAGACATACCTATTCCTTTTCGGAGTCTCATACATTCTCATAGGTCTCCCTAATGTAGTCCTCTGGACTTATGGTATTGATAATATTGGTTTCAAAATTTGTGGGAGTACCTGAGATATAATGTTTGATTCTTTGCCCATTTACCACCTTAGGATTTGTGCCTTCGGCGTTGTTGATCTTGATGGCACCGGAACGATATACTTCCTCGATAATGTAAGGCCCTTCCCATTTAGAGAGAAGCTTTCATGCAAAAAATCATAAACGACAGTTATATAGAAAGACATGATCACCCACATTGAGTTCATGCTTTTGTATCCTTCTATCATGCCATCTCTTAACCTTTTCTTTAAACAACTTAGCATCCTCATAGGCCTGGGTTCTCCATTCATCAAGTGAGTTAATGTCAAATAACCTCTTCTCACCAGCAAGTTTGAAAACATAGTTAAGCTCTTTAATTGCCCAATAAGCTTTATGTTCTAGCTCTAGAGGTAAGTGGCATGCTTTACCATAAACCATTTTATACGGAGACATACCCATAGGGTTTTTGTAAGCGCTTCTACAAGCCCATAATGCATCGTCAAGTTTCTTAGACCAATTCTTTCTAGATCTATTAACGGTATTTTGCAAGATCAATTTAATTGGTCTATTCCTAAATTCTACTTGACCACTAGACTGAGGATGATAAGGAGATGCAATTCTATGATTAACATCATACCTAGTAAGTCATTTACGGAAAGCACCATGAGTAAGTGTGAACCACCATCAGTCATTAAATATCTAGGGACTCCAAATCTACGGAAAATAACTTATTTCAGCATTTTAATAGAAGTGTTATGATCGGCATTACTAGTTGGAATAGCTCCTACCCATTTCGTAACATAATCAACAACAACTAGAATATGAGTATAACCGTTGGACTTTGGAAAAGGTCCCTTATAATCAAAACCCCACACATCAAATGGTTCTATAACAAGAGAGTAATTCATATGCATTTCCTGACGTCTACTAATATTACCAATTCTTTGACATTCATGAAAATATAAGACAAACTTACGAGCATCCTTGAAGAGAGTAGGCCAATAAAAACCAGATTGTAATATCTTGTCTGCAGTTCTATCTCCAGGTGATGTCTTCCGTAGGCCTAGGAGTGACACTTGTGTAGGATTTGTCCCTATTCATGCTCAGGTACACAACGTCTAATAATACCATCTACTCCTTCTTTATAAAGGTGTGGATCGTCCCCAAAGTAATGTCTTAAATCATAGAAGAACTTTTTCTTTTGTTGGTATGTGAATCTAGGCGGTATAAATTTAGCAACAATGTAGTTAGAATAATCAGCATACCAAGGAGCACTGCATGAAGCATTTATTACAGCTAATTGTTCATCAGGGAAGCTATCATCAATAGGTAGTGGGTCATCAAGAACATTCTCTAGTCTATACAAGTTATCTGCAACGGAGTTATCGGCGCCCTTTCTATCAATAATATGCAGATCAAATTCTTGTAACAAAAGAACCCATCTAACAAGTCTAGGTTTAGCATATTTCTTTTCCCTAAGGTATTTAATAGCAGCGTGGTCAGTGTGAACAGTTACTTTGGAATCAACAACATAGGGTCTAAACTTATTGCAAGGAAACACAACTGCTAAAAATTCCTTTTTAGTGGTAGCGTAGTTTCTTTGAGCATGGTCTATAGTTCTACTAGCGTAATGGATGACATTTAATTTCTTATCAACTCTTTGCCCTAGAACAACACCAACAACGTAATCACTAGCATCACACGTAACTTCAAAGGGTAGGTTCCAATCAGGTGGTTGAACAACAGGTGAAGTGATCAAGGCTCTCTTAAGAATTTCAAATGCTTCTACACAATCATAATAAAAAACGAATGGGACATTCTTTTGCAAAAGATTAGTGAGAGGCTTAGAAATCTTAGAGAAGTCTTTAATAAATCTCCTATAGAAACCAGCATGACCAAGGAAACTTCTTATACCTTTGGTATCTGTTGGACACGACATTTTTCAATAGCATCAACTTTAGATTTATCAACATCAATACCTCTTTCGGAGGTTTTGCATCCCAAGACAATGCCTTCATTAACCATAAAGTGGCACTTCTCCCAATTCAAGACAAGATTAGTTTCTTCACATCTCTGCAAAACTCGATCAAGGTTGCTCAAGCAGTCATCAAAAGAAGTTCCGTAAACGGAAAAATCATCCATGAAAACCTCAACAATCTTTTTAGAAAAGTCAGAGAATATAGCCATCATACATCTTTGATAGGTAGCAGGTGCATTGCATAAACCAAAAGGCATGCATCTATAAGAAAAGGTACCGAAAAGGCAAGTAAAAGTGGTCTTCTCTTGATCCTCTTTTGACACAGGTATTTGAGAGAAACCAGAATAATCGTCTAGAAAGCACAAATGTGTATGTTTGGATAGTCTTTCTAGCATTTGATCAACAAAAGGTAGCGGGTAATGATATTTCCTAGTAGCTTTCTTTAATTTCCTAAAATCAATTACCATTCTATACCGTGTAACAATTCTTTGCGGGATAAATTCATTTTTATCATTAGGAACAATGGTAATACCTCCCTTTTTAGGGACACAATGAATGGGACTAACCCATCTACTATCAGCAATAGGGTAAATTATACCTGCCTCCAAAAGCTTTAGTATTCTATTTCTTACCACTTCCTTCATTTTAGGATTTAATCGTCGTTGGTGATCAACAACTGGTTTAGCACCAGGCTCCATATTGATTTTGTGCTGATATAGA
The DNA here is from genome assembly GCF_904849725.1 of Hordeum vulgare subsp. vulgare. Taxonomy (NCBI): domain Eukaryota; kingdom Viridiplantae; phylum Streptophyta; class Magnoliopsida; order Poales; family Poaceae; genus Hordeum; species Hordeum vulgare. Next base: position 114,113,999 of record NC_058518.1, on the reverse strand, counting down.
GTGGGACTAATGCCCTTAAGATCATCAAGAGTATATCCAATATCAGCGTGGTGCTTCCTCAAAGTTTTCAATAATATATTTTCTTCATGTTGTGAAAGGTTAGCACTAATAACAACAGGATATATCTCCTTTTCATCAAGATAAGCATACTTCAGAGTATCAGGTAATTGTTTACGCTCAAATACGGGATCACCCTTGGGTGGAGGAGGATCCCCAAGTATTTGAACATGCAGGTTGTGTTTCAAAATAGGCTGCTGATCAAAGAAAATCTTATATATTTCATTCCTTTCATTCATATGCATATCATTTTCATGATCTAGCAAATATTGTTCTAAGGGGTCACTAGGAGGTACCGCGATAGAAGGGAGACCAATAATTTCATCTTTACTAGGCAATTCTTTGTCATGGCGTTGTCTTTGAAATTTAGAGAAATTGAACTCATGAGACACATCTCCAAAACTTACAAGAACCGTTTCTTTCTCACAATCAATCCTAGCATTAACAGTATTCAAGAAGGGTCTACCAAATATAATGGGACAAAAATCATCTTGTAGGGAAGAACAAGAAAATTAGTAGATACTCTATTTTCCCACACAAGACTTCAGCATCCCTAACAATCCCAATTGGTGCAATAGTAACTCTATTAGAAGCTTGTTGGTAACATCAATTTCTTCTAATTCGGTTGGTGTAGTATCATTCATAATTTCTTGATATAAGGTATAGGGAATTACATTCACGCTAGCACCCACATCACATAAGCCATGATAACAATGATCTCCTATTTTAACAGAAACAAGAGGCATGACAACAATAGGTCTATGTTTACCTTTAGTATCAGGTCTAGCAATTCTAGCAGCTTCATCACAGAAATGAATGACATGTCCATCAATATTATCAACCAAGATATCTTTAACCATAGCAATATTAGGTTCAACTTTAATTTGTTCAGGAGGTATAGGTGTTCTAGCACAACTCTTATGAACTATAGTTGAAGCCTTAGCATGTTCCTTTATTCTAACAGGAAAGGGTGGTTTCTCAATATAAGCAGTAGGAATAAGAGGATCAGCATTATAAATAATAGTTTCTTCTTCAACTTTAATAGGTTCAACCACTTTAACTTCAATGGGAGGATGATATTTAAACCACTTATCCTTGGGGATATCAACATGAGTAGCAAAATATTCACACAATGAAGCTACTACCTCAGAGTCAAGTCCATATTTAGTGTTAAAATCACGAAAAGCATCGGTGTCTATAAAGGATTTAACACAATCAAACTTAAGGCTTATACCTGACTCATTACCTTCGTCGAGTTCCCAATCTACAGAATTGTGTTTAATTCTTTCCAATAACTCACATTTGAATTCAATATCTTTCTTCATAAAGGAACCAGCACAAAAGTATCGAGCATGGATTGATCATTACGAGAGAGCTGAGCATAAAAATTCTGAATAATAATTTCTCTCGATAGCTCATAATTGGGGCATGAAAATAACATTGAATTCAGCCTCCGCCAAGCTTGAACGATTATTTCTCCTTCACTAGGCCAATATATATATATATATATATATATATATATATATATAATTCCGATCACGGTGAACCAGATGCATAGGATAAAACTTCTGACGAAATTCCAATTCCAATTGGTTGTAGTTCCATGATACAGTATCATCACATAGGCTATACCACGTCAATGCCTTCTCCTTCAAAGATAAAGGAAAGACCTTCTTCTTGACATCATCCTCGGGCAGACCTGCAAGCTTAAATAATCCACAAATTTTATCCTCATAGATTAGATGCAAATCAGGATGTAGTGTTCCATCTCCTACAGCTTTTCTATCATACCCGAACGAATTTCATAATAAATATTTTCAGTAGGTGCAGAAGGTTGAGGAAAATCTCTTTGTGCTTCTGTTCGGGGTGGATATACCCTGAACAAGCCCCTCAAAGGATTATTTTCCATAGTGACAAGTGACAGTAAATTTCAGCAGAGTATATAAATTTTTCCTTACCAAGTTCCACTCACCAAAGGTGCCCGGCAACGGTGCCAGAAAAGAGTCTTGATGACCAACAAGTATAGGGGATCTATTGTAGTCCTTTCGATAAGTAAGAGTGTCGAACCCAACGAGGAGCAAAAGGAAATGACAAGCAGTTTTCAGTAAGGTATTCTCTCCAAGCACTGAAATTGTCGGTAACACATAGTTTTGTGATAAAGTAATCCGTAACGGGTAGCAAGCAAAAAATGTAGCAATGGTGCAGCAAAGTGTCCCAATCCTTTTTGTAGCAAAGGACAAGCCTCGAAAAACTCTTATACAAAGCAAAGTGCTCCCGAGGACACAAGGGAATTTCTGTCAAGCTAGTTTTCATCATGCTCATAGGATTCACGTTCGTTACTTTGATAATTTGGTATGTGGGTGGAGTGGTGCTTGGGTGCTGCCCTTACTTGGACAAAAATACCACGTATGATTAACCTCTCTCGCAACCATCCACAACTATGAAAGAATAATTAAGATAAATCTAACAATAGCATGAAATATATGGATCCAAATCAGCCCCTTACGAACCAACACATAAACTAAGGTTTAGCTTCTGCCACTCTAGCAATCCATCATCTACTTATTACTTCCCAATCCCTTCCCCTAGGCCCAAATAATGGTGAAGTTTCATGTGGTCGGCGTTCACATGACACCACTAGAGGAGAGACAACATACATCGCATGAAAATATCGAACGAATACCAAATTCACATGATTACTTATAACTAGACTTATCCCATGTCCTCAGGAACAAACATAATTACTCACAAAGCATATACATGTTCATAATCAGAGGGGTACTAAAAATCAATAAGGATTAATACGTCCCAAATGTATCTATAATTTCTGCTTGTTCCATGATCTTTTGGATGACATTGTTATATGTTTTGCTACACTTTCATACTTTTTTACACATATTTGGACAAACCTACTAACTCAGTGCACCCAGTGCCAGTTTCTGTCTGCTAATGTCTTTTTTGCAAGGACTTTTACCCCAATTTACAGAGTCCCAAAAATCCTGAGAAAAATATATAAAAGTCAGCGTGACGGAAGCTTCACGAAGCATGAAGATGGGCCAGAGGGGAGCCAGGGCCTGCCTAGGTGGCCTCCCTATGCGGCCTACCCCATGGCCGCGCCCACAGGTCGCCTCGGTGGGTCCCACCTCCTATGGTGCCCTCCTTCGACCTATATTTACCTCTCCGATAGGAAACCCTTCGAGGATATCTAGAATCACGAATTTGTCCATCGTTCCGCCGCCGCAGCGGTTCCAAGGTCGGGAGAGCCAGAAGACCTCTTCCCGTCACCCTGTCGGAGGGAGGATTGACCTCCGGGAGCTTCTACACCATCATGGACGCTTCCCGGACGTGCCGTGAGTAGTCCTCCTTGGACCATGAGTCCATGACCAATAGCTATGTGATGTCTTCTCTCCAATCTTGTGCTTCAATGATTAGCCCTTGTGAGCTGCCCAACATGATCAAGGCATCTATGTAATTTTCCTATCGTTGTTATGCTTGGTTTGCTGGGATCCGATGGATTATGAGATTATGTTCAGATTGCGATGAGTTATATAATTTGTTATTCTTTTATATTATGTTCTTTAGTGATTCATGCATGTTCTCTGTTACTTTTTATTGCTTTGGCCGAGTAGTAGGTTGTAACTCCAAGAGGGAGCGTTATGCATGATTGTGGGTTCATGCCCCCTGATGTCTAGCTTGAGTGACAGAAACATGAGACTAGGGGATGTGTTGTTGCCACCAGGGAGAAAACAACGGTGCTTGTGACCATGGTTGCAAGGATTGTTTACCTTACGCAAAGTTCGTTAATGCAGTTGTCCATTGCTTTGAGTTTACACTTTGGGTGGGGCTCGCAACTTAATACCAGCGAGATGTTCTGGATAGACATCTCAAGGTGGATGATTAGTAAGTAGATGCTGATGATTAAACGGTCTACTTGTCTTGGCGTACTGCCCATTACTTTTGAGCCTCTAACTCTCTAGTAGCATATTTAGCATTGCGGTGCGTTTATAATTCTGTCAATTGCCGAGCTGTAATTTGTTTACCCATGCATAGTTGTTTATCATCTTTTGGAAGAGCGACATCACTAGTGAACATCATGTGATTCTAGTCCATATCACGACCATTGCTTACACCTCCACCATTTACTGTTTTATTTACTTTTTCGTTGCAATCACTATCACTATTCCCGCTTGTGTTTTGATCCTTTGCAGACTACAAGGCCGGAGAGATGGACAACCTCTCTGTAGTCGTTGGGAGCAAAGTTATTTGTTGTGTGTGTAGGTCCACGTCTTCTGCTAGCGCTAGAGCAGCGGACACCTATTTGTTGATCCTTGGAGTCCTCCTGGTTCGATAAACCTTACAGTCCCCGTGTAAGGTAAATCTGCTGCTGACTACATCTCCACCTTCCACTTGGGATAACCAACGAGGGGCGAGAAATATATCCATCAACTCGTCGTCAAGCAAATTTCTGGTGCCGTTGCTGGGGAACTCCAGTCTTCAAGATAGGGGAGTTGCACGCTATCCTTTGCCTTTGCTTTTTAGTCTTGTTAGTTTGCTTTCTAGTTTTTCCTTTAGAGTCTTTTACCAAAAACAACAAAAAAATAGTTGCTTTGTTCTTGCTTGTTGTTGCTGCTATGGGTTCCACTAAGAACACCAAGTTGTGTGACTTCGCAAAAACAATAATTTTACCTTCACTGCTATTGCTCCAATTGCCACCGTGGGTATTTATAGAAGTAATAGACCTTGTGACAATGTTAGTAATTATGGAGAATTTTGCCCTGGGCATGGTCTCCCCGGGAAGGAACCAGATCTCTTGCCATGCTTTATGTGATGTTGGAGCTAGTGCCTCCGTTATGCCCAAAAGAATGTATGATATGCTTAATTTGAAACCTTATGATCAATGTTATTTTTGTGTTCGTCTTGTTGATTCTTCCATAAAGAAACCTTTAGGTTGAATTGATGATATGCTTATTGATGTCAATGATAATTATGTTCCCATTGATTTTCTTATTATGGACATTGAGTGTGATCCCTCATGTCCAATTATTTTGGGACGTCCTTTTCTCCGCACTGTTGGTGCTATCATTGACTTGAAAGAAGAGACCATAGATTCCAATTTCCCCTTTAAAAGTTAATGGAACACTTCCCTCGAAAGAAGATTAAGTTACCTTATGAGTCTATTACTCGGGCAAGTTATTCTTTTGGAGTTGATAATACTTGATCATTTTGCATCATGCCTAGCTCAAAGGCATAAAAGAAAGCGCTTGTTGGGAGGCAACCCAATTTGTTTTTACTTTCGTTTTTAGTGGTCTTGATGCTTGTTACTACTGTAGCAACATCATTGTATCTTTATTTTCAATCTTTGTGCCAAGTTTTAGCCTCCGATTGCAAGAAAGTCCAAAAGTTGTGACATGCTGTCCAGAAACACATTCTGTCTACTTGACGGAAAAATTCGCCAAAAATCATCAAATCATATTTTTGATCTGAATTGTTTTGACAGCATGCTCTATATAATTGTCTTTCTGGTGTGTATTCTGAGTTTTTTGATTTGAGTTGCAGAAGTGCCCCTAAAAATTATTTACTAGCTATTGTTCTGTTTTTCCCAGATTATGCCACGTTTTGCATTTTCATAGTTTTGCAAATCTTGAGCTTGCTTTTTATTTGCAAAAACCTTTTGGAAATCTTGAGAACCGGTAGATCTTCATGAAAATCTTTATTTCCAGTATATAATAAATTATTTTATCATGGGCACTAACCACTCTAATTAGCTTACGATGAGTTTCGTATGAAGGGAGTTTTCAAGTATGCGATGAAAGATGATGAAAGAAGATCTACGAGTGTCAAGCGCTCAAGCTTGGGGATGCCCCATGCACCCCCAAGAAATATTCAAGAAGACTGAAGCGTCTACGCTTGGGGATGCCCCCGTGCATCCCCTTCTCCATCAACAACCATCAGTTCGTCCTTCTCCATGCTATATTTTTATCACTTCATATGTTATGTGCTATGCTTGGAGCGTCCCGCTCTTTCCTTTTTAGTTTGTTTTAGTTTTGCTTGCTGTTCATAACAAGTTGGAACCTAGCCTTATTTGTTTGTGAGAGAAACACTCTCCACTCCACCCTAGAACACAACATAGGTTTTCATGCTTATCTTTTTTGTGTGTTCTTTATCTTTTTATAGTTGTTGTCATGCTTAGCTCTTAGATTTCATGCTTTATCTTGTTAAGAGCTTTTATGTAGGTTGCTTTTGGAACTCTCTTGATTTATCATGCTTATCTTGTTTAGAGAGTTGGCTTGTTGGACTGAGTTGCGTCTTGCATGAGCAGGTAATTGAAGTTGCTATTTAAGTATAGTAGTAACTTGCAATAGTTTTGAGGTATTTATTTGAGTAATGTTTGGACTATTGGTGCCAAGAGCTTGAGCCTATTAGTGATAGGTGTCATATTTTGGGAAATCCGTGTGTTTTTCAAAACAAAAAAAGGAGTTGAGAACTCTAGCTACTAGATGGATCGCTAACCTCTGGAGGGGTTGGAATATATAAAGTACCCTCACGTTACCATGGGTCAAGGATGCGCAAGGATAACCAAACCCCAAAAAACTCCACCTCGGGGTACTTGTCTCTTTATGAATCTCCTGACTAGATAGAGAGTTACCGATAATAAGTGCATAAGTTCTTCGGACTAATGTGAGTATCCGATTGTTGGCACTTCCACCATCCATATTTTGCTAGCCTCTTCGGTGTCGTGCATTGCCCTTTCTCATCCTGAGAGTTGGCGCAAACTTCGCCGGTGCATCCAAACCCTTGGCATGATACGCTCTGTCATCATAAGCCTCATTATATCCTTCCTCGAAACAGCCACCATACCTACCTATTAAGACATTTCCATAGCCTTTTCGAGATACATTGCCATGCAACATCCACCATCTCATGACTTGATCTTCATGTCAGACATGCTTTTGCTTGATCGAGGTACCGCATGCTAGTTGGGACTTGACCTACATGACGCGCTAGTTTCATTGCATATCCTGCTACACTAGCAGAGGCATACATTTGCATACATCATGATAGTTTTCATTTGTCTTTATGATGAGTACTTCTTATAAAGTGTGAAGATCTTCTTTTTATTCTTGTAGAATATAGAGTGTTGCCCTTAAGTGAGGAAAAGATCCCAAAGAAGACAAATGAAAAGATCCCAAAGAGGACAAATGAGAGATAAATAGAAAGAGCCAAAGAGGCCACAAAAAAATAATTAAACAAAAAGAAAAATAAAAATAAATAAAAGAACTAAAAAGAGAGAAGGGGGCAACACTATTATTCCTTCTGAAAGATCCACACTCGTATTCCATTGTTATATTTGTACTCCATAGAGATTATTATTCATGCATAACTATGTGGGGACCCTTACACTATATAACTTGGCATGTACATTCCAATGATGAGCCTCCTCAAATGAGCTCTAGGTATTTATGAGCAAGCAAGTTGGATGAACCCCCACTAGTTCCATTGGAGAGCTTACCTTAGCTCATATGTGCACCTGTTGCATGGCTATCCCTACTCCTCACATCATATCTATCATTTGGCTTTCTCTCCCCCATGGTTGTCCTCATTGATGTGAGGCTTTCACACCTTTTTGTCTTCCTTCCCCATCATTATTCTCTTGGCCCTCCTAAGTGCCAACATATCTTGCTTGTGCTCATCCATTGCATGAGTGCTCAAAGTAGAAAGGGAGAGGATCATTTTGACTTGTGCCTGACTAGTGGTCTGGGGATGAGTCAAAATAAGATTCCAAAGGAGACCAAGTGTGATGTTTTAGTAGATTGAGTTCTCAATTAAACTACAAAGTATGTTTATGCTCTAAACCCATCTACCATTTCTTGCACGCAAACACCATTTGGAGACATTCAAGTCATGGACAGCGAGAGCTCTTGCACCTTTATGTCCTTAGTTTGCTATTTTCAATACTAAATATAGACTCTTGCTTGTTATTGTCTTGACTTGAATTGCATATCTTACTTGCCTTACTTTCAAGTTCTTATATGTCTGTTAGCATTTCACCACATAAATTATTTGTGTTATCATTTACCTACTCGAGGACGAGCAGGAATTAAGCTTGGGGATGTTGATACGTCCAAAACGTATCTATAATTTCTGCTTGTTCCATGATGTTTTGGGTGACATTGTTATATGTTTTGCTACATTTTGATACCTTTTTACACATATTTGGACTAACCTACTAACTCAGTGCACCCAGTGCCAGTTTTTGTCTGCTGATGTCTTTTTTGCAAGGACTTTTACCCCAATTTACATTCCCATAAATCCCAAGAAAAATATATAAAATCAGCATGACGGAAGCTTCACGAAGCAGAAAGATGGGCCAGAGGGTAGCCACGGCCTGCCCAGGCGGCCTCCGTGCGCGGCCTACCCCCTGGCCACGCCCACAGGTCACCTAGGTGGGTCCCACCTCCTCTGGTGCCCTCCTTCGGCCTATATTTACCTCTCCGATAGGAAACCCTTCAAGGATATCCAGAATCGTGAATTTCTCCATCGTTCCGCCGCCGCAGTGGTTCCGAGATCGGGAGCGCCAGAAGACCTCTTCCCGTCACCCTGTCAGAGGGAGGATTTACTTTCGGGAGCTTCTCCACCGCCATGAACGCTTCCCGGACATGCCGTGAGTAGTCCTCCTTGGACCATGAGTCCATGACCAGTAGCTATGTGATGTATTGTCTCCATTCGTGTGCTTCAATGATTAGCCCTTGTGAGCTGCCCAACATGATCAAGGCATCTATGTAATTTTCCTGTCGTTGCTATGCTTGGTTTGCTAGGATCCGATGGATTATGAGATTATGTTCAGATTGTGATGAGTTATATAATTGGTTATTCTTTTATATTATGTTCTTTAGTTATTCATGCATGTTCTCCGTTGCTTTTTATTGCTTTGGCCGAGTAGTAGATTGTAACTCCAAGAGCGAGCGTTATGCATGATTGTGAGTTCATGCCCCCTGATGTCTAGCTTGAGTGACAGAAACATGAGACTAGGGGATGTGTTGTTCCCACAAGGGAGAAAACAACGGTGCTTGTGACCACGGTTGCAAGGATTGTTTACCTTACACAAAGTTCGTCAATGCAATTGTCCGTTGCTTCGAGTTTACAGTTTGGGTGGGGCTCGCAACTTAATACCAGCGAGATGTTCTGGATAGGTATCTCAAGGTGGATGGTTAGTAAGTAGATGCTGATGAATAAATGGTCTACTTGTCTTGGCATACTGCCCATTAATTTTGAGCCTCTAACTTTCTAGTAGCATAATTAGCATTCCGGTGCGTTTATAATTATGTCAATTGGCTAGCTATAATTTGTTTACCCATGCATAGTTGTTTATCGTATTTTGGGAGAGAGACATCACTAGTGAACATCATGTGACTCCGGTCCATATCACCACCATTGCTTACACCTCCACCATTTACTGTTTTATTTACTTTTCCGTTGCAATCACTGTCACTATTCCTGCTTGTGTTTTGATCCTTTGCAAACTACAAGGCCGGAGAGATTGACAACCTCTCTGTACTCGTTGGGAGCAAAGTTATTTGTTGTGTGTGCAGGTCCACATCTTTTGCTAGCGTCAGAGCAGCGAACACCTACTTGCTGATCCTCGGAGTCCTCCTGGTTCGATAAACCTTACATCCCCGTGTAAGGGAAATCTGCTGCTGACTACATCTCCACCTTCCACTTGGGGTAACCAACGAGGGGCGAGAAGGATATCCATAAACTCATCATCAAGGATCTGAACATATGATCATCCACCAAGTAAGCCAACTAGCATAAACTACAACGAGTAATCAACACTACTAGCAACCCCCACGTTCAAATCTGAGGTTTTGAGACAAAGATCGGATACAAGAGATGGACTAGGGTTTGAAGAGGAGATGGTGTTGATGAAGATGTTGATGGATATTGACCCCCTCTCGATGAGAGGATCATTGTTGATGACGATGGCTTCAATTTCCCCCTTCGTGAGGGAAGTTTCCCCGGTAGAATTGCTCTCCCGAAGCTCTAGATTGGTTTTGCTGAATCTCTGCCTTGAGATGGCGGCTCTTCGTCCCAAAAGTTCGGATATGACGTTTTCCAAGTCAAAACCCTTCATATAGCAGAAGATGGGCACCGGAGGCCTGCCATGGCGCCCACAAGTATGCAGGGCGCGCCGAGGGGGGTAGATCGCGCCCCCTGGCTTGTGGCCACCTAGTGGGTCCCCTGATGTATTTCTTTTGCCCAATATTTTTGTATATTCCAAAATAATTCTCCATAAGTTTTCAGGACTTTGGAGTTGTGCAGAATAGATCTCTCAGATTTTCTCCTTTTTCGGTCTATAATTCCACCTGCCGGCATTCTCCCTCTTCATGTAAACCTTGTAAAATAAGAGTGAAAAGGCATAAGTATTGTACCATAATGTGTATTAATAGCCCATAATGAAATAAATATCGATATAAAAGCATGATGCAAAATGGACGTAACAGGCACGGCTTAGCTGTCCCCATTCGTTTGTAACGTGGGACAGCGACCGGGTTACCCGGCCAGCCCCAGCAGCGCAAGACGTCGCTGGCGCAGCCGGATTCGCTACCGCCGCCGAAACGACCATGGCGCGGTCATCGCTGCTCCTAGCCTCCGACTCGGCCTGGCGTCCTGGGCTGGACACCGAACGTAGCACCACCTCGGTCGTCGGCTCCCCAATTGGCATCGCCGCCACCTCCGGGGGCGGCTCCTGATGCACCTCCACGCGCGTCGGCGAGGCCCCCGCGGCAAGAGCCTCGGGGGTCATCGGCACCATGGCATCACTCGTCGAGCTGGTCGTCGCAGCCGGTGTGGCCTTCGCCTTGGCCGCACGGAGCTGGATGACGCGCTCCCGTTCAAGCCGTGTCGTCACCACGTGCTCCATGGCAAGCGGCGTGGCGTTTTCAGCCCCAAGGGCCGACGCCTCCAGCGTCGAGATTTGGTTGGCCTCGCTACCAAAGAAACGAGAGCACGAGCTCAACGCCATGCGGAAAAACAAATAAAGAGAAAAAGAAAGGGGCACGAGCCTCAAAGAAAACTTATCCCGCACCAAGGGGAATCTCGCGGTTCCCGCACCTAAGCCTCCTCCGCACTGGCGGAGGGGCGCTTGCAGCAACAATACGTGCTCACATGCTCAGTGTGGCCATGGGCGCAATGATGTGGGGGCGAGCGAGGCTACATGGCCCGAGCCACGACTGAGGCTGACCGGGCGGGACGGCCCTTTAGCCACGGTAGCCCCTACCTTCTCCCTGAATACCGGCGCGTCGGCCGCTGAGACACACGGTCGGCGGGCCGCGCACCAAGACAAGACCCGACAACAGGTGGTCCCCGCGGCCAGCCAGGTCCCACCTACAATCTTATCCTCACCATTGTACACTTCAGGCTGCACTATAAAGCCTCACCTCAGCCCGAGAGAGGGGGGACGCTAGAGGCTGATTAGATTCACGCACGAGACACACTAGAGAGACATCCACAACCCATCGAGGTAGCAAGGTCGGCAGTTGAGGCTCCGTCCCTCTCCTCACGAATAGCTCAAGGAGTACCATTCGTACTTTGATCTCATATAGTCACACATGCAGGACTAAGGGTTTTACCTCACCGGAGGGCCCTGAACCTGGATAGATCGGCGTCATTTGTGTTGTGCCTATACCCGTTTCCACACGCCGCCGGCGCCCATCGGCCCCAAACCAAGATCTAAGCCACCTAGTGCCATCTTTGGCGGAAATAACACGACAAGCATATAACAACTTCTCCGTGCATTGGATTTGTGTTTCTCTCACACATAGACTGTCAAAAGAAAAGGTGGTATTTTTATTCCCATTATAAATAACTTGCTGATTTAAACATCTAAATAAACCTATTAACTTAATTAACACTTTGTAAAGAGCCATTACCTTCATTAGTTGCTATATTATTGAGAGCCTAAAATCTTGAGGATCGTCCATTAATGCACAAACTAAGAAAATAGATGAATATGAAATTGATGTTAATTTGTATAAGTTACGAAATGTTTATTCCTGATTACAAAATTCCTTCTAACCTTGTTTTCACATTAGTCCTGTAAAGCATAAAGATTACCGAATGTTCATAAATTCTAAAAATGTTTAGAAATACCATGCTCCCGTTTTTTCTTTCTTTTTTCTTATTTTCTTTTCTTTATTTCTTTCTCTTTCTTCTTTTTCTTTCTTTATAAACATCTTTACAAATTTGTGAACATTTTCATTAAGTCATGAACAATTTTTGAAAATCATGAACATTTTTAAACTGGTGAACATATAGGAAATTATCAACATTTTTGAAATTTGTGAACATATTGGCCAACTTACAATTTTTTTCTAAAATCATGAACATTTGTTTAATTCATGCATATTTTACCCTAACATTTGTTTCCATATATTTTATGGAAATTGCTGGAGAAATTTACAAGATTTTACATTTAGGGATTTAATGAACTTTTCAAAAATTATAATTATGTTTCATTTTTTGATTTTTTTTTTGAAATCCCAAATTATTTAACGTAAGAAAAAATGGAAAAAACAAAAAAAGAATAAAAATGAAAATACAAGCGACGTGGTCATGGGTCGGCCCCAAACGGGCGCCTTGTGTCCTTTTCCAACGCGTACATCGCAGTATAGGATGACCCTATTGTATGAGCTGGCCCACGGAATTCCCATGTGCGAAACATTTTCTATCACTTGTAGATGGCATCGATGAGTAATACTTTGTAACTTTGGATGCAATTTTCATGATGAAGAGGCAAAAGTACTAATCCCTTTATTATTAACTTGCAAAAGAGTTCGTGTGTTACAACGGGAGAGAAAATGACACACACTCTTAATTCAATAATCATGACTCAAGGCATTAATAGGCCCACGTCGTTTCACATGTCGTTGCCGACAGTGGACTCAGTGTTCACACAATGAAAACATGTTTGAATGTGGTTACTCCTAAGGTCTCTCTCACTCTTTCTCTCTCTTGCCCGTGGACACGCACGCACACTCGCTTGGAATAAGATGATAAATATGTTGTTTCTTCTTGTGAGTTTTTCCATAGGTGTGCATACATGGTTTTTAATTTTTTTCTCTCAATCTTGTTTTAATGGGTGTTTATTTGTAATTCGGGTCGACGGTACGAAAGAAAATCGGACCGTGCACTCTAGATTTAGTTTGCAATAAAAATAATATTTTAGATTTTTTTTTAACAGCTAAAAATAATATGATATTTAGATTCTACACTTTTTTCTAATAAAATTAAATATATAACCTGTTAATATCGGAGTTACGGTTTAAAAGATATGGATAATTTTGTCTAACACAAACTGGAGATTGATTAACCAAAACATCAAGGAGTTTTCTATTAAAACAAAAAACGGTTCGAGTGACTTAAATATAGATGACGGGTTGATTATTTAAAATGGAAGGGAGATTTTTTGAGAAAATGCAAAAGAATGGTTCGTCTTTGACTTAAATTTGTGATGTGGGTTAATTTACAAAAAACTAAGGGGTTTATTTGCAAAATGGCATGACGGACGACGAGAAATATTCCGCGCTTTATTCTTAGGTAGAGATTAGGTATAGATACAGAAAATTCTATCACAAAGATCAATAACATATACGGAAAAAATATGAATACCATGAAATCAAAATGAGAAGAAAGGAATAGACAAGTGAAAAAACAATTACCCTAGAAGCTTCACATTCACACACATTGTAGAATTTTGGGGAGTCTCATTGAGCGTTCTAAGTCAACATATGTCGTCTACACCACAAGAAAGAAGACACGTCGGAGGTTCAGTCGGGATGTTCCAAAATCACTAGTAAATTGGGCTAATAGCCTAATTTGTAAGGCAATTTCTAACTCATCCCCTATAACCGGGTAGTGGAGTATATTTAGCATTTTACTCCACTAACCGACACCTAATCGATCCCCAATCTAGCTTAACACAGTACAATTTTACTCCTTTCCCTAAAAATTTCACTAATTAGACTCACTCTTTCCTCCTCTAGTAAAATGACGTGACTCTCCTTTCCTGCCTCTTCTTCCCCCCCCCCCCCCCCCCGTGCCGCATCTTCGTCCCCGCCACCCCTCCTACCCCTCCCTGCCGACATCGGTCTGACGCTGGGGAAGCCTTGTAGGCCTACGTCGCTGTCCTCCACCACCTCATCGCCCTGTCCCCAACCAAAAATCAAGGGGATCTGCGGCTCTTGTGGCCGCCATTGGATTTGACGCTTTCGGTCGCCGATGGATGCGCCTTGCGATGGATTGACGGGGAAGCGAAACATATAGCCCCGACAAAACCTCCCTACCGCAAGGAGGTTCTGGCTCTTCCTCTAGCCACTCTAATCGCTCTCGTGGTTGGTTCATCGGAAAATACACGGCCGACCGTCGCCCGAACTTGATGCTCGGGCAACGTCTCACTAGCTTGCAGCTCCCTGTCATACAATGCAACTCCACACGACAAGTGGTGCGTCGAGTTTTTCCATGTCGCAACATCCCAGATGGGTGTTCTTCAAATGCACAAATTATGGGGTATGTGCTTGTTTTGATACGATTTTTCACCGGCTTTTGTCCAAATTCGGGAACTCATTGATGCTCATCTATCTGTGTAGGATGATAGATGCTTGTTTTGGTATTGGGAAGAAGAATATATCAATCTATTGATAACATAAAACTAATAAATGTTGGTGCACTTGTTACTAAAATTGAGGCTAAAGATATGACTAGACGTCAGATTAGTTAAATTTGAGCGGAAGCAATATATACTTCTTTAAAATCAAAAAAGAAGAATAAAATATGCAATATCGAGAATTTGCAAATCAACAATGAAGGAATCAAGAATATATTAATCCAACTAGTGGAAGCACTTATGGAATTTTAATCTCTACCTAATAATAATTCATTGATCGTTGCTGGTCGTAAGTCGTCGAAATTTTTGCAAAAAGGTCCTTGTACTTTCTGGTAGTTGAACCCACTGTCCTTTTTAAGTGGATAATACAACAAAAAAATCGGTTTTACTAATAGGACCTTGTCTTTTTTACTATTCAACCTGCGATGACTTAGTTGGGCATGTCGTTCCTCTCAAAATTGTGTGTCTATAGTTTCGTGTTAATAATAGTCCCACCTCACTCCCATAAATTGATTCTCATCAATTTATATTTGTTTACAAAATATTTTTAATATCTATCGACAAATACATGGAAGAGAACAATGAGGAGCAATGAGGGAGAGGGATCCTGAGGTGATTGAACTATCGTTGGTCTTGTCGAAGAAACTGGCGCTAATCTTGAAAGAATAAGGAATCGAATGATAATGATAATGAAATCAAGGAACCATGAAAGGGTCTTCAATGAACTTCCCCCTTCATGTCCACCTCCCATTAGAAGAGAAGAGGATACGCGAGTATTCGCCTAGGGCTTCGGACTAGGGAGGTATGGGGATTCCATGTGTGCTAGGGTTAAGTAACACGGGTAGGTGGGCTAATTGGTTGGGCTGTGATGGCTCTCTCTCTCTCTCTCTTATTCTTAATTTTTGTTTTCAATTAAAAGGAAACTTGAATAAAATAAAGAGCATAAGGGCAAAGAAGGGATATACCAAGATAGTTATTTCTGTGGGATAAGAGAAATCTCGGGAATTTAAATAAATTGGTTTGGGAATCTTTGCAAACTTTTCATTTGAACAAGTTTAATTTAATACAAACTTGTTTGAATTTAATTATTTCTCTAGGATAAGATAAATATGGGGAATTTAAATAAATTGGTTTGGGAATTTTTGCATACTTTTCATTTGAACAAGTTTAACTTAACACAAACTTATTTGAATTTAAAACCTAACAAAGCCAAACCCAAAAGGACTCAAAACTTAGGAAGTGGCTTTAGGAGTGAAATTGGATTGTGGGAAGATTTGGAAATCAAGAGAAGGCCACAACCTTGCGAGCAATTCAGAATGCATTTCCATGGAGCATGACATAAGTGTGGGGTATAATACACACTCTCCTTTACTCCGGTTTTGTTGAGCCTTTCTAATTATCATTTTAGTTTGTAAGTCCTATTTTTATTTATTTCCCTCGTCTATTTAGATGATCGAATGCATTAAATTCTTGCATGAAGGATTAAAAGACATATATTCATTCAATGGTCATGACATGCATCCACCACACTTAATGAAGATTAAAACATTATATGCATTTCTTCTACACCTCGGCATTCGTAGCCCAGCCTCCGAGGTGTTGTCCGTGCTCATAGGCATTTTGATGATGACATTATTATTATTTTCCGTTGCAAGCATGTAAATATAGGGCCCAATCCTTTGACTAGGACTCATGTCCTATGTACAAACTAGCACCCTAAAAAAATTTGTTGTCAATTGATCCGTCATTTATGTCATCATCCTAAACCTGGCTAACATGCTTGCAACGGAGCACATTAATTTTTTATCCCATTGAAACACACAGGCATTCGTGCTAGTATCTCTGAAAATATCTAATTGTGGTTTGATACATCTCCAAAGTATCTATCATTTTTTAATGTTCCATGTTATTATACTATCATTCTAGGATGCTTTTTAGGCATTTACTTGATGTTTATATTATTTTTGTGTTGGAAATATGCCCTAGAGGCAATGATAAATAGTTATTATTATATTTCTTGTATAAAGATAATCGTTTATTATCCGTTCTATAATTGTATTGAATGAAAACATAGATACATGTGTGGATACATAGACAAAACAATGTCCCTAGCAATCCTCTAGTTGGCTAGCCAGTTGATCAATGATAGTCAAGTTTTTCTGGCTATATGCAAGTGTTGTCAATTGATAACTGGACCACATCATTAGGAGAGTCATGTGATGTACTAGACCCAAACTATGAACGTAGCATATTGATCGTTTCGTTTTATTGCTATTGTTTTCTGCGTGTCAAGTATTTGTTCCTATGACCATGAGATCATATAACTGTAATGCCCCAAGAGTGTATCTTTCCCTGTTTGGAACCTTCCCCATGTGGGTCCACCTTGTCTTTGACATGAGAGATTTCAATGCATATGATTTCATGTGATGTCAATTGTTTACACTTCCTTTGCATGCATGCATGCCATATCATTTCTTGTCCTTGTCTTGGTTTGTGCCTTGTGATCATAGATATGTTGAGATGAGTTGTCATGTGATGATGTGTGTGTTTAATGGAGTGGAATAGATGTGGTTGGATAGTAGGAATAACCTTGTGGTTTGCATAGGTTTCAAAACCATATTCCCCCTCTCTATTTCATCTCAAGGTCAAGTTTCACTTGATCCTTTTCTATTTTAAAAATGTCCATGATTTAGCTTATGTTTGTCGTGAATTTGTGATGTGATATTGCTCTTTTGAATAGGTGTGCAAATGGTGCAAATAGGTACAAAACAGACTCCAATAAATTTGCTTTGCAAATATTTAGTTGCTCCAAATATTCATTTTGCAATTTATTCAATTAGGGCATAATTTCTTATGTCCAGGGATGTGCTTGTTTTATTTTTAGCTTTCATAGTTTTGTTTGTGCTTTTTTTCTTCTCTGGCCTTTTTCTGTAATCGAAAACCCCAGGAGTTATTTCTTCTTATGTGACGCCTCATGTGGGCTTCCTCTCCCCTGAGCGGCCCATCTCTCCTCTCCTACCGCTAGAGCCCAGCTACGCGACCTCCTTCCTCCTCCTGACGCCGTCTGCTACCGCGCCTCCTTTCTGTTTGAGCTTCAGAGAGAGAGCGCGTGCCGCCGTGAGGAACACAGACGTCGAGGCCCTCCCCATAAAGTGTGGGCGTCCGTGCCCCCTCTTCCCTAGGGTTCCTCCTCTCCCATCCACCGCCGCCACTCCTTCCTCCATCCCCATCCATCTCTCTTTCCCCCTCAAGTGAGTCTCTGTAGTGTCTAGCGGAGAGAGAGAGAGAAGGTTGCAGGCGTCTACACCCCTACAACCATCGTCGTCTGGCGCCGCCGCCATGTCCAGGAGCTCGGGGGAACACCCCGCGCTCCATTCCCGTCCTCGGTGAGGCCGGGGAGCGACCTCACCGACGAGCAGGACTTCGTCTACGGCTCGGTCCCGGTGTTCTTCTTCCACTACTTTGGTCTGCAGCAGGACTCGTGAGATCGCCGACTACTTCCTCTCCAGCCTGCCTTCTCCTCCGATCGGTGCCCCCTCTTCCTTCCCTAGGGGAGGAACCTCTCCTCCCTCCTTCCCCCTCGAGTAGATCGGGCTGAGAACTTTGATACGTCTCAAACGTATCTATAATTTTTGATGGTTTCATGTTGTTATCTTGTCATCTTTGGATGTTTTATGTACCTTTTATATCTTTTTCGGGACTAACTTATTGATTTAGTGCCAAGTGCCAGTTCCTTTATTTTCTGTGTTTTTGGCTCTTTTCATATCTGATTTTGGAACGGAGTCCAAACGGAATAAAATCCCTGAAATGATTTTTTCCCGAACGAAAGAAGATCAGGGGGCCTCTGGGCCAAGAGAGGAGGGCTCCTGGGAGCCCACAAGCCCCCACTCCGCCACCAGGGGGAGGCGGCGGTGTCAGGGCTTGTGGCCTCCCTGAGCGCCCCCTGACCTAGATCTTTGGTCTATATATTCCCTAAAATACAGCAAAAAATCAAGGGATCCATGAAAATATTTTTCCGCCGCCGCAAGCTTCCGTTTCCGCGAGATCTTATCTGGAGACCCTTCCCGGCGCCCTGCCGGAGGGGACTTTGGAGTTGGAGGCTTATTCATCATCATCATCGCCCCTCCAATGACTCATGAGTAGTTCACTTCAGACCTATGGGTCCGTACTTAGTAGCTAGATGGCTTCTTCTCTCTCTTGGATCTTCAATACAAAGTTCTCCATGGTCTTCATGGAGATCTATCCGATGTAATCTTCTTTGACGGTGTGTTTGTCGAGATGCGATGAATTGTGGATTTGTGATCAGATTATCTATGATATATATTTGAGTCTTTGCTGATTTCTTATATGCATGATTTGATATCCTTGTAAGTCTCTCCGAGTCTTGGGTTTTGTTTGGCCAACTAGATCTATGATTCTTGCAATGGGAGAAGTGCTTGGTTTTGGGTTCTACCATGTGGTGACCTTTCCCAGTGTCAGTAGGGGCAGCAAGGCACACATTAAGTAGTTGCCATCAAGGGTAACAAGATGGGCTCTGTCGTTGATATGAGATTGTCCATCTACATCATGTCATCTTGCTTAAGGCGTTACTCTTTTCTTTTGGACTTAATACACTAGATGCATGTTGGATAGCGGTCGACGTGTGGAGTAATAGTAGTAGATGCAGACAGTATCGGTCTACTTGTTTTGGACGTGTGCCTATAGATATAATCATTGCCATAGATGACATCACGACTTTGCGCGGTTCTATAAATTGCTCGACAGTAATTTGTTCACCCACCGTCTACTTGCTTTCATGAGAGAAGCCACTAGTAAACACTACGGCCCCCGGGTCTATTCACATCTATCGTTTACACATCCGCTTTTACTTTGCTTTGTTACTTTGTTGCTTTCAGTTCTCACTTGGCGAATAATCTATAAGAGATCATGCACAAACAAAAAAACCCTTCATAGCGTTGTGAATACTCCCAACGCTATGAAGGGATCTTGTGATGGCGAAAAAAGCTTGCTTCATAGCGTTGGGAGCAAGCTTTTTGTGTTTGTGCAGGATCTTGTGATACTCCTCCAGTGGATTGATACCTTGGTTCTCAAACTGAGGGAAATACTTACCACTGCTGTTTTACATCACCCTTTCCGCTTCGAGGGAACACCAACGCAAGGCTCCATAGCCGTTGTAGAAGGATTCCTGGTGCCGTCGACACGACTATTCCTGTCACCGTTGGCGGGGAAGCACAGCTGACATCAGAAGTATTTCTAGCGCCGTTGCAGGGGAAGCACAGCTGACATCGAACGTCAGCACACCTCTGTCCCGAGAGGAGATCTTGTGTATATGTGTGTGTCCTGTGTTGTGTGTGCTCGGTAGACGTGGGTGCAGAGTAGGGGCTTTCTCCCCCTCGTAGAAGCAACGCCGTAGCATAGTGGTTCTTCCCGAGGCGCAGCTGCAATGACAGTGCAGACACGGCAGCCTCCCTGTCGCCGGCGTCTCTGTGTGGCAGAGCAGGGAGCCTTGCTGCCCTGTAGTGTTACCCAGAACACCTCCTCTGTTCTATCAGATCCCGACGTGTATCCCAGTGGTTGCTAGCGCGTGCCTGTCATATGTGCTAGTTGCAGGTGCTGGGGAGTGGTAGTGTTGAAGTGCTATGACCAGGAGGTTCAGGGTTCGACTCCTACCCCCTCCTTTATTTTTTCCTTTTGCATTTTTTGTGCTGTAGACCTTGGGTTGATGTGGTTGATGCTGTGGTGTGCCTCACACCATGGGGGAAATTTTTTCTCCCCTTAAAACAACATGGGTGTGACGTTGTCTTTGATAGCAAGTAGTGTATTGCAAGTGTAGGTGTTGTGGTGTTGTTGTGCTTGTGCCTTTGATGCACAAGTGAGTGTGTGTGTGTGTGGATGGGTTTCTCCCTCCCCACATACCTTGTATATGTGTGTGTAGATTGTTAATGATGTGTGTGTATGTGGTTGCACTAGGAGTGCATGTGTGGAATCATCATGTGTAGGAGTGCATTTATAGGATTGGGTGCATGATTATATATGTTTGCTAGCTCCCATGTGTAGGTGGTGTATCCATGTTGTGCAAGTGATATCATGTGTGGATGTTTTCCATGTGCATGTTAGATGTGATGTATGTGAGTGTGTGTGTGTTTGTGTGTGTGTGTGTCTCACACATGCCATGGCATGAAGTGCCATGAAAAGCACATGAGTTTTATGTGTAGGTGCTCTTATGCTTATGCTTGATGTAGGTGTGTGGGAATGGTGATTTGCTAAAAGAACATGGGCACGAGGTCTCCCCCTCATGTGCACCATTGATGTTGTGGACATATGCATATGCTAGTTTAGGTGTTGTTCTAGTGAATAGCACATGTGATGATGCACTATTCACTATATGTGATTCTATGCAAGATTTCTTTTCTAGTTTGTGCCCATTTGTTCTATACATATGCATAGGTATTATATATGTTTTTGGGGTGGAATCATCCCAGGAATCCATTGGCGAAGTCAGTTTTGCCATTGGAACACTTTATGGAGATGACTTATTTCAGATTTGTTCTATGTTTAGAGCTTGGTTCCATGAGGTGTGGTGAGCACAAGAGTTTGGTTCTTGGTTGTGGCAGTAGAGGGTGACCCCCTCTACCACATATTGGGTTTGTTTCATGCTTAGGAAGTCATATGTGCAAGTTGTGCCCATTCAAAGTAGGCATGTGGCTGAAATTCCAGATTAGTGAAAATCTGATTTTCCATAAGTCTGAGTATCTGTTTATATTTTATTCTTCTGTTGATGAGCTTGTGCGGGTCCATGTGTTGTGATTCAGCCTTACCTTTCAACTGGGAAGTTGTAGCTTTTATGATTGTCTAGCTCCCTGTAAATTTTCATTCCATTTGGGGTCCTGTAGATATTGTTTTGGGTGCTGTCAAATATGCTTCAAAGCATAAACAGATAGTGAGAATCTGGAATTTTCACTAAGTCCCTGAAAACTGATGTTTTTGTCCAAGTTAGCAGTTGTGTAACTTTTTGTGTGGAACTCCTTTGTGTGATCTTTTTGCTTGTGCTTGTAGTAATCTTGAATAGCTTCTGCCACATATCTTATTTGGCATGTTTGGGTGGGTGTAGGTGCTTTGCATGTAGCCCTCAAAAGGCTATGATGCTGTTTATGGCAGATTGTGTAGTTTTGGTATTTTGATGATTGTGAGTGCATAGTTGATGGTGTGGTGATATTCTTTGCACCACCCCATCCATGTTGGTTTGTTTTATGTCTTGGCAACCTGGAAATACAAGAGTTATGCCATTGGAGTGTGTTGTGATGTATTTGACACGTAGCACTTCATTTCTGTCTTCATTGTTTCCCGTTGATCCGTAACTCCGTTTGTAATGTTCTTTATATGCTTTTGCATTGTTTTCATGTGACGCATCTGATCATGACATCCTCATGCATGTCAAGATAACTTAGAGTGCATTCCTGTCCAGGAACATGTATTTACTTCTCATCCTTGTGATAGTGAGTAGAATAGAGATGCATGTTCATATTCATCTCATGCATCATGTGCTTGTTGCATCTTGAGGTGTTGTTTTTCATTGGATGCTATTTTTATGTTGGGTAGCACCAGGATCGGAGAACGAGTACGTGGATTCGGGAGAGTACGTGCAGGACGAACAAGAGCAGTTCCAAGCTGAGGACATCACAGGCAAGATGATATGACCTTGATTCCATCTCTAGACTTGTTATGCTAGATTAAGTTTCTTCCGTGATATGCTCGCTCCCTACCACCAAAATAATTACCTCCTGAATTGCCATGAAACCCAAACACTTCCCTTCCTAGCAAATCTTGAATGGCTAAGTAGGCTTTGCCCAGCTACTAATGTTAGCGTTGCTAGATGCAGCTGCTTTGTCTCATGTGATAACATGAGCTTGATATCATGATGCTAAATCTGTTATTTAATTAATGCACCTATATATTTAATGGCTTTCTCTTTCATAGATTTCTTAGCTTCTTGCATATCTTCAGGAATGAGGAATAGAATACCTCTTTTCTTCGGAGTTGGCTTCGGAGGTGGTTCGGGAATAGTCCAAGCATTCTCATTGCACAAGATATTATTCAATAGGATCTCAGCTTGTTCTATGGTTCGTTCCCTAAAAACACAACCGACACAACTATCTAGGTGGTCTTTAGAAGCATCGGTTAGTCCATTATAGAAGATATCAAGTATTTCATTCTTCTCAAGAGGGTGATCAGGCAAAGCATTTAGTAGCTGGACGAGCCTCTCCCAAGCTTGTGGGAGACTCTCTTCTTCAACTTGCGCAAAGTTGTATATTTCCTGTAAGGCAGCTTGCTTCTTATGGGCAAGGAAATATTTTACGAAGAAGTAGTAAATCATATCCTGGGGGCTACGCACACAACCAGGGCAAGAGAAGTGAACCAAGTCTTAGCATCATCCTTTAGTGAGAAAGGAAACAGCTTAAGGATATAGTAGTGGCGGATCTTTTCCTCACTCGTGAATAGGGTGGCTATATCATGCAGTTTGGTAAGATGGGCTACAACCGATTCAGACTCATAACCATGAAAAGGATCAGATTCGACCAGATTGATTAACTCGGGGTCGACAGAGAATTCATAATCCTTATCTGTCACAAAGATAGGCGAAGTAGCAAACTTCGGGTCGTATTTCATCCTAGCATTCAAAGGATTTTCTTTCCACTTGCGTAGTAATTTCTCAACATCATAGCTATCCTTACAAGCAAGAAAGTCCTCAGCTATTTCTCCCTCCATAACATAACCCTCAGGCATAACAGGCAATTCATATCTAGGAGAGCTAGTTCTAACAGGGTAAATAGCAGGTTCTACTTCAATAATCTCAGCAGTTTCAGAAGTATCATCACATCTAGCAGCAACTCTAGCAATTTGTGCATCAAGGAATGCACCTAGTGGCAAAGCAGTATCAAGCATAGCATCATCACAAGTATCATGAACAGCAGAAGTAGCATCATCAAGCACAGGCTACACATCAAAATTTCTAGCAGGAGGTGGTGTCGCAAACTTACTCATAACTGAAGTGCAGAGCTAGATGGCAGTTCCTTACCTGTCCTCGTAGTTGAGGGCAAGACTTTAGTTCTTGGATCTTTCGGATTCCTCATAGTGATCAGCAGACGTAAATCCCAAGTGAATCAGAGAATATAGCTATGCCTCCCCGGCAACGGCGCCAGAAAAAGGTCTTGATAACCCACAAGTATAGGGGATCGCAACAGTTTTCAAGGGTAGAGTATTCAACCGAAATTTATTGATTCGACACAAGGGGAAGCCAAAGAATATTCTCAAGTATTAGCAGTTGAGTTGTCAATTCAACCACACCTGAAAGACTTAGTATCTGCAGCAAAGTATCAGTAGCAAAGTAGTGTGATAGCAACAGCAGAAACAAAGTAATAGTAGCAGCAGCAGAGTAACAGTAGCAGCATTGACAGTAGTAGCAATAGAGTAACACTAGCAGCACTGACAATAGTAGCGGCAAAGTAATGTAACAAGGACCAGTAGGAAAATCTCGTAGGCATTGGATCAGTGATGGATGATTATGCCGGATGTTATTCATCATGCAACAGTTATAGCACGGAGAGATGTGTAACTAGCTCCAGTTCGTCAATGTAATGTAGGCATGTATTCCGTATGTAGTCATACGTGCTTAGGGCAAAGACCTTGCATGACATCTATTGTCCATCCACCCCGTGGCAGCTGGGTCATAATGGAAACGATGGGATATTAAGGTTCTCCTTTTAATAAAGAACCGGACCAACGCATTAACACTTAGTGAATACATGAACTCCTCATACTATGGCCATCTCCGGGACTGGTTCCGGCTATTGTCACTCCGGGGTTGCCGGGTCATAACACATAGTAGGTGACTACAACTTGCAAGATAGGATCAAGAACACACATATATTGGCGACAACATAATTGGTTCAGATCCGAAATCATGGCACTCGGGCCCAAGTGACAAGCATTAAGCATGGCAAAGTAGTAGCAACATCAATCTCAGAACATAGTGGATACTAGGGATCAATCCCCATCAAAACTAACTCGATTACATGATAGATCTCATCCAACCCATCACCGTCCAGCAAGCCTACGATGAGATTACTCACGAACGATGAAGAGCATCATGGAATTGGCGATGAAGGAAGGTTGGTGATGACGATGGCGACGATCTCCCCTCTCCGAAGCCCAGAACGGACTCGAGATCTGCCCTCCAGAGGAAGAACAGGAGGTGGCGGTGCCTCCGTATCATAAAATGCGATGAACTGTTCTCCCTGATTTTTTTCCGGACGAAAGGGACTAAATAGAACTGGAATTGGAGGCGGTGGAGCAACGTGGGCCCCACAAGCCTGCTAGGCACGGCCAGCGGGGTCCCGCACCTGGTGGGCTTGTGGGTTCCATGCTCCACCCCTCCGGTTGATTCTTGCGCGAGTATTTTTTATATATTCCACAAAAAATCCCCGTAAATTTCCATGGCATCCCGAGAACTTTTATTTCTGCGCAAATACAACACCATGGCAATTCTGCTGAAAACAGCGTTAGTCCGGGTTAGTTCCATTCAAATCATGCAAATTAGAGTCCAAAACAAGGGCAAAAGAGTTTGGAAAAGTAGATACGATGTAGACGTATCACTGTACGTGTGCTGAACGCGGAGGTGCCGTCGTTCGGCGCTAGATCGGAACGGATCGTGGGACGGATCGGGGACGGTTCGTGGGACGGTTTGAGGGACGTGAAGATGTTCCACTACATCAACCGTGTTTCTTAATGCTTCCTGCTATGCGATCTACAAGGGTACGTAGATCCAAATCTCCTCTCATAGATGGACATCGCCATTATAGGTCTTCGTGTGCGTAAGAAATTTTTTGTTTCCCATGCAACATTCCCCAACAGTGGCATCATGAGCTTGGTTCATGCGTAGATGTTATCTTGAGTAGAACACAATATGTTTTGTGGACGGTGATGTTCGATTTGCTTCCCTCCTTAGTCTTTTCTCGATTTGGCGGAATTGTTGGATTGAAGCGGCCCGAACTGACATAACTCATATGCTTACGAGAGACTGGTTTCATCGATTGACATGCAACCTCGTTGCATAAAGATGACTGGCGGGTGTCGGTTTCTTCAACTTTAGTTGAATTGGTTTTGACCGAGGCAGTCCTTGGAGAGGTTAAATAGCAATTTGCACGTCTCTGTTGTGGTTTTGCATAAGTAAGATGCGATCATACTAGATACCCATAGCAGCCACGTAAAACATGCAACAACAAATTAGAGGACGTCTAACTTGTTTTTGCAGGGTATGCTTGTGATATCATATGGCCAATGACGTGATGTGATATATTGGATGTATGAGATGATCATGTTGTAATAGTTAATATCAACTTGCACGTCGATGCTACGGCAACCGGCAGGAGCCATAGGGTTGTCTTTAAATTAATGTTTGTGTTTGCATATGCGTTTACTATATTGCTAGGACGTAGCTTTAGTAGTAATAGCATAAGTAGCATGACAACCTCGATGGCGACACGTTGATGGAGATCATGATGCTGGAGATCATGGTGTGGCGCCGGTGACAAGAAGATCATGTCGGTGCTTTGGTGATGGAGATCAAGAAGCACAAGATGATGGCTATATCATGTCACTTATGAATTGCATGTGATGTTAATCCTTTTATGCACCTTATTTTGCTTAGAACGACAATAGCATTATGAGGTGATCTCTCACTAAAATTTCAAGACGAAATTGTGTGCTCCCCGAGTGTGCACCGTTGCTGCAGTTCGTCGTTTCGAGACACCACGTGATGATCGGGTGTTATAGACTCAACATTCACATACAACGGGTGCAAAACAGTTGCACACACGGAACACTCGGGTTAAGCTTGATGAGCCTGGCATGTGCATACATGGCCTCGGAACACATGAGATCGAAAGTTCGAGCATGAATCATATAGTTGATATGATTAGCACAGACATGCTTACCACTGAAACTATTCTCAACTCATGTGATGATCGGACTTAAGTTAGTGAATTTGGATCATGTACCACTCAAATTACAAGAGAAGTGTACTTTTTGAGTGGGAATTTAGCAAGTAATTTGATTAGTTAAACTCTAATTATCTTGAACATAGTCTAAGTCCACTTTGAAATATTTGTGTTGTAGATCAATGGCTCACGCGACAGTCACCCTAAATTCTAATATGTTCCTAGAGAAAGCTAAGTCGAAATATGATGGAAGCAACTTTGTTGACTGGGCTTGTAATCTTAAGTTGCTCCTGCAAGCTGGGAAGAAGGATTATGTCCTTAATGATGCGCTAGGAGATGAATCAGCCGCTACGGCTGACCAAGATGTTAAGAACGCTTGGTTAAGACGTAAGGAGGACTACTCTGTATTTCAATGTGCAGTCTTGTATGGCTTAGAGCCGGGACTTCAACGTCGCTTTGAGCGTCATGGGGCATTTGAGATGTTCCAGGAGTTGAATTTTATCTTTCAAAAGAACGCCCGGATCGAGAGGTATGAGACCTCCGATAAATTCTATGCTTGCAAGATGGAGGAGATTCGTCTTTAGTGAACATGTGCTCAAAATGTCTGGGTACTCAAACCGTCTAGCTGAGCTGGGGATTGAACTCCCACAAGAGGCTATCACTGACAGAATTCTTCAATCACTGCCACCAAGCTACAAGAGCTTTGTGTTGAACTATAAAATGCAAGGGATGAACAAGTCACTCGGTGAGTTATTCGCGATGTTGAAAGTTGCAGAGTCAGAACTCCGTAAAGAGCATCAAGTGTTGATGGTAAATAAGACCACTAGTTTCAAGAGAAACGGCAAAGGAAAGAAGGGTAATTCTAAGAAGAGCAGCAAGCATGTTGCCAATCTGATGAAGAAACCCAAGGCTGGACCTAAGCCTGAAACGGAGTGTTATTATTGCAAGGGACTGGGTCACTGGAAGCACAACTGCCCCAAGTATCTGGGTGATAACAAGGCGGCCAAGGAAAAATCAGGTATATTCGATATACATGTTATTGATGTGTACTTAACCAACTCTTGTAGTAGTGCCTGGGTATTCGATACCGGTTATGTTGCTCACATTTCCAACTCGAATCAAGAACTGCGGAATAAACGGAGGCTGGCTAAAGATGAAGTGACGATGCGCGTGGGAAATGCTTCCAAGGTTGATGCAATCGCCGTCAGCATAGTTTCACTTCAGTTACCATCACGATTAGTTATGAACTTAAATAATTGTTATTTAGTGCCTGCGTTAAGCATTAACGTTATATCTGGATCTTGTTTATTGCGAGACGGTTACTCGTTTAAGTCAAAGAATAATGGTTGTTCTATTTCTGTGAGTAATATCTTTTATGGTCATGCACCCAATGTGAGAGGATTGTTCATATTGAATCTTGATAGCAATGATACACATATACATAACATTGAGACCAAAAGAGTTATAGTTAACAATGATAGCGCCATGTTTTGATGGCACTGCCGCTTAGGTCATATTGGTGTAAAGCGCATGAAGAAACTCCATTCCGATGGACTTTTGGAGTCACTTGACTTTGATTCACTTGGCACGTGCGAACCATGCCTCATGGGCAAGATGACTAAGACTCCATTCTCGTGAACAAAGGAGCGTGCAAGTGACATGTTGGAAATCATACATACCGATGTATGCGGTCCGATGAGTGTGGAGGCACGCGGCGGATATCGTTATTTTCTCACCTTCACTGACGATTTGAGTAGATAGTTATGTCTACTTGATGAAGCACAAGTCTGAAACGTTTGAGAAGTTCAAGGCATTTTAAAGTGAAGTTGAAAATCATCATAACAAGAAGATCAAGTTCGTACAGTCTGATCGTGGGGGTGAATATCTGAGTTTCGAGTTTGGTGCTCACTTAAGACAATGTGGAATTGTTTCACAATTGACACCTCCTAGAACACCACAGCGTAATGGTGTGTCCGAACGTCGTAATCGTACTTTATTAGAGATGGTGCGATCTATGATGTCTCTTACCGATTTACCGTTACTGTTTTGGGGTTATGCATTAGAGACAGGTGCATTCACTTTAAATAGGGCACCATCAAAATCCGTTGAGATGACACCATACGAACATGGTATGGTAAAAGACCAAAGTTGTCGTTTCTTAAAGTTTGGGGATGTGATGCTTATGTCAAAAAGCTTCAGTCTGAAAAGTTGGAACCCAAAGCGGAAAAGTGCGTCTTCATAGGTTACCCAAAAGAGATAGTTGGGTATACCTTCTATCTCAAATTTGAGGGCAAAGTGTTTGTTGCTAAAAACGGAGCTTTTCTTGAGAAGGAGTTTCTCTCGAAAGAATTGAGTGGGAGGAAGATAGAACTTGATGAGGTTGTCGAACCTCTAATCCCTCTAGATGGTGGCGCAGGGCAAGGGGAAACCCCTGTCGTTGCGATGCCGGTTGAGGAGGTAGTTGATGATGATGATCATGAAACTTCGGATCAAGTTCCTATCGGACCTCGCAGGTCGACAAGATCACGTACTGCTCCTGAGTGGTACAGTAATCGTGTCTTATCAATTATGTTGTTAGACAACAATGAACCTGTGAATTATGAAGAAGCAATGGTGGGCCCAGATTCCAACAAATGGCTGGAGGCCATGAAGTTCGAGATAGGATCCATGTAAGAGAATAAAGTATGGACTTTGGAAGTACTACCTGAAGATCCCAAGGCTATTCAGAACAAATGGATCTTTAAGAAGAAGACAGACGCAGACGGTAATGTGACCGTTTATAAAGCTTGCTTGTGGCAAAGGGTTTTTCACAAGTTCAAGGAGTTGACTACAATGAGACGTTCTCACCGGTAGCGATGCTTAAGTCCGTCAGAATCATGTTAGCAATAGATGCATTTCTCGATTATGAAATCTGGCAGATGGATGTCAAAACGGCGTTCCTTAACGGTTTTCTTATGGAAGAGTTGTATATGATGCAACCCAAAGGTTTTGTCGATCCAAAGAATGCTAACAAAGTATGCAAGCTCCAGTGATCCATTTATGGACTGGTGCAAGCATCTCGGAGTTGGAATAAGCGCTTTGATGAGGTGATCAAAGCATTTGGGTTTATACAAGTGGTTGGAGAATCTTGTATTTACAAGAAAGTGAGTGGGAGCTCTGTGGCGTTTCTAATATTATATGTGGATGACATATTGCTGATTGGAAACAACGTGGAGATTTTGGAGAGCATGAAGGATTACTTGAATAAAAGTTTCTCTACGAAGGACCTAGGAGAAGCTGCTTACATTCTAGGCATTAAGATCTATAGGGATAGATCGAGATGCCTGATAGGACTTTCACAAAGCACATATCTTGATAAAGTTTTGAAGAAGTTCAAAATGGATCAGTCCAAGAAAGGGTTCTTGTCAGTATTATAAGGTATAAAAGTGAGTAAGACTTAGTGTCCAGCAATTGCGGAAGATAGAGGACAAATGAGTTACGTCCCCTACGCTTCAGTCGTAGGTTCTATCATGTATGCAATGTTGTGCACTAGACCAGACGTAAGCTTGGCCATAAGTATGTCAGGTAGGTTTCAGAGCAATCCAGGAGTAGATCACTGGACGGCGGTCAAGAATATTCTGAAGTACCTGAAAAGGACTAAGGAAATGTTTCTCCTTTATGGAGGTGACAAAGAGCTCGTCGTAAAAGGTTACGTCGACGCAAGTATTGACACCGATCCGGATGACTCTAAGTCTCAAACCGGATACGTATTTATTCTTAATGGGGGTGCAGTAAGCTGGTGGAGTTCCAAGCAGAGCGTCATAGCAGATTCGACATGTGAAGCGGAGTACATGGATGCCTCGGAGGCAGCAAAGGAGGGTGTCTGGATGAAGCAGTTCATGACAGATCTTGGAGTTGTGCCGAGCGCACTAAATCCAATAACTCTGTTATGTGACAACACTGGTGCCATTGCCTTAGCAAAGGAACCAAGGTTTCACAAGAAGACCACACACATCAAACGATGCTTCAACCTCATCCGCGACTACGTTGAAGGAGAGGACGTGAATATTTGCAAAGGGCACACGGATCTGAATGTACCAGACCCGCTGACTAAACCTCTTCCACGGGCAAAACATGATCAACACCAGAACTGTATGGGTGTTCGATTTATTACAATGTAAATCGCATGGCGATGTGAGGACTAGATTATTGACTCTAGTTGTCGGGGGGATAACCCCGGGGTAGGCTCATCGAGCCTGCTCCTTCACCTTCAGCCCAGAAGGTATGACCAAAACAATTCTACAAAGCCCAAGTCCCCTACCCGGCTAGGAAGCACCTACCGACTGGGGGGCGAGGCGGCCAATTCTCTGGCCGGCCAGGAAGCACCTCCCGGCTACCTCTCCCTGGCCGCCTAGGCCAAGCCAGCCGGCTAAGGACGAGGCGGCCGCACCCAAGCGGGCTAGTCAAGCAAGCTAGCCGGCCGGGGATCTCAAGTCCCATCAGATCGTAGGTCATGACAAGACCCTACGATTAAAGGTGGATACGCGTCAGCAAAGGTACTGGATCGGAGTGCATGGCTGGTACCAGCATCGGCAGCCACACCGCTGACCTCCCCCGGCTCTGTTCCATCACCCTGCACAGTGTCGGTCGTCAAACTCCCACTCCATTACTGCACTCGGCGTGGGAACACTAGAGGCGGCCGTACTGTCAGCCCATGACGAATCTTACTGGACGACGTCGGATGTACCATACGTGTCTTGCGTCAACCTTACGTGAGAGCTTCATTGGCTAGCCGGCCGACGGGGCCCTCAAGCGACAAGACAAGACCCCCGTGGGCCCCCTGGCCAGCCGGCGAGGTTGCCAGCCAGGTCCCACCCTTGTACCCTTTATCCATATTGTAGACCGATGGGTTCGTCTATAAAACCCCCCGGCCTCCCTCCATGCAGAGGGTCGGTCAACTTAGCACACACACCAACCACATAGGAGAGGCAGAGATGAGCCGGCTGCTCCTTCTTCCTCCTCCGCAATACAGCTCCAGGAGCACTTTGTAGTCCCATTGATACATCATACACTCCGACAGGACTAGGGGTATATTATCTCTACGAAGAGCCCCGAACCTAGGTACATCGTGCGTTCCATGCTTGTACCAACCTCGCCCCCAGCGCCCTCCGGTGCCACTTCGGTTCCTACCATCTTTAGCCTACCATGGCATATGTTGTGAGTATTCACCGAAATTTGGCGCCCACCGTGGGGACGATCGCGGCATCGGCTAGCTTCACGCGTTGGGCGGGGCCCCGCACTTACGCCACCGGGTGCATCACATCCGGACAGATCTGCATGCCCGTGGAGCCCGCCTTCGACGAGTCTTCACAGATGATGATCGACGTCCCCGTCCGTCATGCGGATTCAGACGGGGAGTCCAATGACGAGGCGCCTCCCAGCGTTGTCGTCACTGCTATGGAGAACCTCAACGTTCTCTTTAGCGATCTACCCCTCAACGATGGTCCTTGTTACTTCGGCGAGGACCTCGATGTCGAGGCGTTATGCGCCAGCTTCAGTAGGCTCTCTATCGCTGAGATGCTGATACATCTCCAACGCATCTATAATTTTTGATAGTTCCATGCTATTATCTTGTCAAACTTTGGATGTTTTGTATGCCTTTTATATCTTTTTTGGGACTAACTTAATAACTCAGTGCCAAGTGCCAGATCCTGTTTTTCCGTGTTTTTGACCCTTTTCAGAGGAGGATTTCAAACGGTGTCCAAACGGAATAAAACTTCCGAAAAGATTTTTTCCGTAACAGAAGATACGCGCTAGACTTGAGAACCAAGGCAGAGGCCAGCAGGGGACCCGACAAGCCCCCTAGGCGAGGCCAGGGGGCCCGCACCTAGCAGCCTTGTGGGCCCCCTGTGGCACGTCTTCCCTACCTCTTACGTCTATAAATCCAGAAAAATTCCAAAACTTCGAGAGAGATCCACGAAAATACATTTCCGCCGCCGCAAGCTTCTGTCTCCGCAAGATCCCATCTGGGGCACGTTCTGGTGCCCTGTCGGAGGGGGATTCGGATATGGAGGGCTTCTTCATCAACGCCATGACCTGATGCGTGAGTAGTTCACCATAGACCTTCGGGTCCATAGCTAGTAGCTAGATGGCTTCTTCTCTCTCTTGGATCTTCAATACAAAGTTCTCCATGATCTTCATGGAGATCTATCCGATGTAATCTTATTTTGCGGTGTGTTTGTAGAGATCCGATGAATTGTGGATTTATGATCAGATTATCTATGAATCTTATTTGAGTTTCTTCTGATCTCTCGTATGCATGATTTCATATCCTTGTAATTCTCTTTGAGTTGTGGGTTTCGTTTGGCCAACTTGATCTATGATTCTTGCAATGGGAGAAGTGCTTGGTTTTGGGTTCATACCGTGCGGTGACCTCACTCAGTGAGAGAAGGGGTAGCGAGGCACGCACCACATTTTTTCCATCAAGGGTAAAAAGATGGGGTTTTCATCATTGGTTTGAGTTTATCCCTCTATATCATGTCATCTTGCTTAAGGCGTTACTCTGTTCGTCATGAACTCAATACACTAGATGCATCCTGGATAGCGGTTGATTTGTGGAGTAATAGTAGTAGATGCAGAAAGTATCGGTCTACTTGTCTCGGACGTGATGCCTATATGTATGATCATTCCCTTAGATATCGTCATGAGTTTGCGCGGTTCTATCAATTGCTCGACAGTAATTTGTTCACCCACCGTAATATTTGCTATTTTGAGAGAAGCCTCTAGTGAACACTATGGCCCCCGGGTCTACTTCACACCATATTTTCAGCCTTACTCTTTTACTTCGTTGCACTTTCCGCCTTCAGATCTCACTTTTCCTCTCCCCCATTTCTGAAAAACAAAAAAAATACAATTTTTTTTGCCTTTTTCGTTCGCCCTTTTCTCTCGCTTGCTTTCTGGCCGCTTGTCTGCCTGCTAAGACCTGTATGACCCAACCAAGGGATTCTGATGCTTACTGTGCGAGGTTGGAAGAGATTGAAACTAGTGTTAAAGGCTTCATGTCTACACAGTTTGATTACAACAGTTACTTTCGTAGGGAACTGAAGGAACAAAACTCTTTTTTGGCTTTTATGAATAAAGAAATTGATGATATCGCCAAAGAATTCCTTGCGCTAAATTCTCAGTTTGCTCGTCTTGAAAAATTGGTAGGCCAGATTTCTGATAAACAGGCTACTTTAGTCAATAAAATGGCTGCTAAACCTGAAATTTGGGTTGAGAATCACGAAGATCTTAAAGTGCTTGGTGTAACTCCCATTGAATCTTTGGTTTCGTGTGTCAAACCTAATGATGATGGGGCTGGATATGAATCCACTTTTGTTGAAAAAAGCCCCAATGATTCGGAGTCCATCTATCTTGATGCTAAAAGCATTGAAAGTGGAGTAGAAGATATTAAAACCTTGAGTAGTAATGAAACTACTAGTTTGAATTTCAAGGAATTCAATTATGATAGTTGCATCTTGATTGAATGCATTTCCTTGATGCAATCCATGCTAAACTCTCCACACGCTTATAGCGAAAACAAAGCATTTACCGATCATATCGTCGAAGCTATGATAAGATCTCTTGAAGAGAAACTTGAATTGGAAGTTTCTATCCTTAGAAAGCTTCATGATGAGTGGGAACCTACTATCAAAATCAAAATCAAAAACTACGAATGCAATGCTTTGTGTGATTTGGGTGCTAGTGTTTCCGCGATTCCAAAGTCTTTATGTGATGTTCTGGGTTTTAATGAGATTGAGGAGTGTTCTCTTAATTTTTATCTTGTGGATTCTACTGTCAAGAAACCCATGGGAAGGATCAATGATGTTCTTATTATTGCAAATAGGAACTATGTACCCGTGGATTTCATTATGCTTGACATTGATTGCAATCCTACATGCCCTATCATTCTTGGTAGACCTTTCCTAAGGACTATCGGTGCTATCATCGATATGAAGGAAGGGAATATTAGATTTCAATTTCCTTTAAATAAGGGAATGGAGCATTTTCCTAGAAAGAAAATAAGATTAACTTATGAATCTATGATGAGGGCTACTTATGGTTTGAGCACCAAAGACGACGATACATGATTCTATCGTTTTATGCCTAGCTAAGGGCGTTAAACAATAGCGCTTGTTGGGAGGCAACCCAATGAATTTATCTTTTTCTTTCTGTTTTGTTGCGTCCACACCATCATAATTCTGTTATGATTGTATTTTTTGTGTTTCTTTTTCTGTTTGAGCCAAGCAAAACCTTTATGACTAGTCTTGGTGATGGTTGTTTGATCCTGCTGGAAAAAGACAGAAACTTTTCGCTCATGAGATTATTTTTCATTTTTATTCAGAACGATCTTCTGAGTTGATTCTTTTTGCTGCTGGTTTATATGCCTTTTGCCCAGGTAGTCGTAATTGTTCAGAATTTTTAAGGTACCAGAAATATACGAAGTATACAGATTTCTACAGGCTGGTCTGTTTTTGACAAATTCTGTATTTGTTGAGTTGGTTGCTTGTTTTGATGAAACTATGGATAGTATCGGGGGGGTACTAGCCATGGAAAAGTGAGAATACAGTAATCTAACACCAATATTAATAGAAATCATGATTTCTACAGTACCTAAAGAGGTGGTAGTTTGTTTTCTTGTGCTAATGATATCACGAGTTTTTATTTAAGTTTTGTGTTGTGAAGTTTTCAAGTTTTGGGTGATGTTCTCACGGACAAAGGGATCAAGAGTGTAAAGAACTCAAGCTTGGGGATTCCCAAGGAACCCCAAGCCAAATTCAAGGACACCAAAAGGCCTAAGCTTGGGGATGCCCCGGGAAGGCATCCCCTCTTTCGTCTTCAATCCATTGGTAACATTACTTGGAGCTATATTTTTATTCACCACATGATATGTGTTTTGCTTGGAGCGTCTTGTATCGTAGGCGTCTTTTTTTTTTGTCGCAATCATCCTTGCTGCACACCTTTTTAGAGAGACATGCACTCGTCGTGAATTTTCTAGAATTCTCATTGTGCTTCACTTATATCTTTTGAGCTAGACCATTTTGCTCTATGTGCTTCACTTAGATCTTTTAGAGCACGGCGGTGTGTGACTTGGTAGTTGGCTTGCGCTATGAAAGTAGTCCCAAAGGTGATGGGTACCCAAAGAGGATACAAAAACTTCCATCTTCATGTGCATTGAGTAGAAACAGAAATTTGATTCCTCACAATTAGTTTTGAGACGTGGATTTGGTAATATTAAGAGTTATGTTAGTAGGGTGTTGTGAATCTAGAAATACTTGTGTTGAAGTTAGTGATTCCCGTAACATGCACGTATGGTGAACCGCTATGTTAGGAAGTCGGAGCATAATTGGTCTATTTATTGTCATCCTTTGTGTTGCGGTCGGGATCGCGCGATGGTTAACACCTACCAACCCTTCCCCTAGGAGTATGCGTTTAGCACTTTGTTTTGATTACTAATAGAAACTTTCACAACAAGTATGTGAGTTCTTCATGACTAATGTGAGTCCATGGTTGATACGTCTCCAACGTATCTATAATTTTTGATGGTTCCATGCTATTATGTTGTCAACTTTGGATGTTTTATATGCATGAATATGCTATTTTATATATTTTTGGGGACTAACCTATTAACTTAGTGCCAAGTGTGAGTTTCTGTTTTTTTCGTGTTTTTGGCCCATTTTCAGACGGTGTCCAAATGGAATAAAACTTTACGATGATTTTTTGGACCAAAAGAGACCCCCTAAGCTTTGGAAGAAGGACAAAAGAGCCACGAGGGAGTCACAAGCCATGACGCCGCCACCACCCCCCTAGGTGGTGCAAGGCAGGCTTGTGACCTCCTCGTGGGCCCAACCGACGTAATTCCACCGCCATAAATTCCTGTAAATTCAGAAACCCCCAAAAAGAAACATAGATCGGGAGTTCCGCCGCCGCAAGCCTCTGTAGCCACCAAAAACCAATCTGGAGCCCCTTCCAGCACCCTGCCGGAGGGGGAATCCATCTCCGGTGGCCATCTTCATCATCCCGGCGATCTCCATGACGAGGAGGGAGTAGTTCTCCCTCGGGGCTGAGGGTATGTACCAGTAGCTATGTGTTTGATCTCTCTCTCTCTCTCGTGTTCTTGAGATGTCTTGATCTCGATGTACCATGGGCTTTGCTACTATAGTTGGATATTATGATGTTCTTCCCCCTCTCCCTCTTGTAATGAATTGAGTTTCCCCTTTGGAGTTATCTTATTGGATTGAGTCTTTGAAAACACTTCATGTATGCCTTGCATGTGTCTATCTGTTGTGATCAACTTGTGGGTTTGTAACAATTGGGAACCTATGCATATGGGTTGGCACACGTGGATTCATGTGAGTACTCGATGTATGTTTTGGTGATCAACTTGCGGGTTCGTGACATTGGGAACCTAAGCACAGGGGTTGGCACACGTTTTGACTCTCTGGTAGAAACTTTGGGGCACTCTTTGAAGTTCTATATGTTGGTTGAATAGATGATTCTGAGATTGTGTGATGCATATCGTATAATCATACCCACGGATACTTGAGGTGACAATGGAGTACCTAGGTGACATTAGGGTCTTTGTTGATATGTATCTTAAGGTGTTATTCTAGTAAGAACTCTATGATGGATCGAATGGAAAGAATAGCTTCGTGTTATTTTACTACGGACTCTTGAATAGATCGATCAGAAAGAATAACTTTATGGTCGTTTCGTACCCGACAATAATCTCTTTGTTTGTTCCCCGCTGTTAGTGACTTTGGAGTGACTCTTTGTTGCATGTTGAGGGCTAGTTATATGATCCAATTATGTTATCATTGTTG
Source organism: Hordeum vulgare subsp. vulgare (assembly GCF_904849725.1). Classification (NCBI taxonomy): domain Eukaryota; kingdom Viridiplantae; phylum Streptophyta; class Magnoliopsida; order Poales; family Poaceae; genus Hordeum; species Hordeum vulgare. The sequence goes on along the minus strand of NC_058518.1, from coordinate 114,076,443 downwards.
AGAGAACTTCACTAGTGAAAGTATGAACCCTAGGCCTTGTTTCCACGCATTGCAATACCGTTCGTGCTCACTTTTGTTACTAGTTACCTTGCTGTTTTTGTAATTTCATATTACAAAAACCTATATCTACCATCCATATTGCACTTGTATCACCATCTCTTCGCCGAACTAGTGCACCTATACAATTTACCATTGTATTGGGTGTGTTGGGGACACAAGAGACTCTTTGTTATTTGGTTGCAGGGTTGCTTGAGAGAGACCATCTTCATTCTACGCCTCCCGCGGATTGATAAACCTTAGGTCACCCACTTGAGGGAAAATTTCTACTGTCCTACAAACCTCTTCACTTGGAGGCCCAACAACGTCTACAAGGAGAAGGTTGCGTAGTAGACATCAAGCTCTTTTCTGGCGCCGTTGCTGGGGAGGCTAGGTAAGCAGCACTAACATCCCGTCAACGAAGCTCTTTTCTGGCGCCGTTGCCGGGGAGGTTAGCGCTTGAAGGTATATCTTTAGATCTTGCAATCGTATCTTTTTATTTCTTGTTCTTTCACTAGAAAACTAAAAAATGGAATTGAGGATGCCTCATATGCTCCATCTTTTCAATGTCTTTTGTGAGCATGATGGGAAGGAAAATTGTGCTCAAGTGCTGAAAGAAGAATTACATAGAATGCTTGGCATAGAATATGTGAATGATGAGCATGATTGCAATGTTCTTACCATGAATTCTTTGAATACCCATTATGCTAATGATATGCAAAGCCACAAGCTTGGGGATGCTATATTTGATGAAGATGATCTTTTTAGTTCTTCCACTTTGAATGATCAAAATCGTTTTGATGAAAGCATGCCCCTATCTATGATTATTATTGTGAGGATACTTATGCTTTGAATAAGAGGGATGATAAAACTTGTCATACTTTTGAAAACCCCTTTGCTAAACCTTGCTTTTTCATTGTGGACACAATTTGTAGTGCTCAAGTCTTTTACGATACTCCCACTACTATTCTTGAGAATAGATTTCCTTATGTGGAGAGTAGTAAAATTTATATCCTTGTAGATCATGAAAAGAATGCTTTAGGTGCTGGTTATATTGTTGAATTCATTCATGATGCTACTGAAAATTACTATGAGAGAGGATCATATGCTTCTACTTATTGCAATAGTATCAAGCTTCCTCTCCATATGTTGAAATTTTTTAAGCTATGCTTGTTTTGCCTTCCTATGCTAGTTGATTCTTGCTCCAATAAATTGTTTGATCACAAAATCCCTATGCATAGCAAGTGAGTTAGACTTAAATGTGCTAGCCATTTGCTCCATGATGCTGTCATTATGTTTCAATCCTTACCTTTTATGTGAGCATCATTGAAATCAATGCCTAGCTAAGGGCGTTAAATGATAGCGCTTGTTGGGAGGCAACCCAATGAATAAATTTTTCTTTTCTTTTTTGCTTCCTGTTTTGTTTTCTCCACACCATCATAATTCTGTTATGATTGTGTCTTTTTTGTTTATTTTTGTGTTTTTGCCAAGCAAAACCGTTATGATTAGTCTTGGTGATGACTGTTTGATCATGCTGGAAAAAGACGTAAACTTTCCGCTCACGAAAAGAATTTTAGTTTTTATTCTCTAAGAGCTTTTGAGTTGATTCTCTTTGCTGCTGATTTCCATACAATTTCTTCATACTGTCGTAATTGTTCAGATTTTTTGAAGTACCAGAATTATACAAAGTATACAGATTGCTACAGACTGGTCTGCTGTTAACAGATTCTGTTTTTGTTGAGTTGGTTGCTTATTTTGATGAAACTATGGATAGTATCGGAGGGTATTAGCCATGGAAAAGTGAAAATACAGCAACCCAACACCAACATAAGTAGAATTTAAGTTTGCTATAGTACCTAAGGAAGTGGTGATTTGCTTTCTTATACTAATGATATCACGAGTTTCTGTTTAAGTTTTGTGTTGTGAAGTTTTCAAGTTCTGGGTGAAGTTCTTATGGACAAAGAGATAAAGAGTGGCAAGAGCTCGAGCTTGGGGATGCCCAAGGCACCCCAAGTTGATTCAAGGATGCTGAAAAAGCCTAAGCTTTGGGATGCCCCGGGAAGGCATCCCCTCTTTCGTCTTCAATCCATCAGTAATGTTACTTGGAGCTATATTTTTATTCACCACATGATATGTGTTTTCCTTGGAGCGTCTTGTATCGTATGAGTCTTTTATTTTTGTTGTGTCACAATCTTCCTTGCTGCACACCTAGAGAGAGAGACATGCACTCACTGTGATTTTTTCGAGCTTCACTTATATCCTTTGGTAGACAATTCAGCTCACATGTGCTTCACTTATATCTTTTGAGCTAGATACTTTGGCTCTATGTGCTTCACTTATATCTTTTAGAGCGCAGGGGTGCGTGGCTTGGTAGTTGATCTATGCTTTGAAAGTAGTCTCGAAAGGGGTAGTTATCCAAAGGGATACAAAAACTTCCACCTTCATGTGCATTGAATAGTTAGAGAAGTTTGATTCATCTCAATTAGTTTTGAGTTGTGGTTATGGTAATATTGAAGTCATGCTAGTAAGGTGTTGTGGATATATAAATACTTGTGTTGAAGTTAGTGATTCCTGTAGCATGCACGTATGGTGAACCGCTATGTGATGAAATCTGAGCATGATTAGTATATTGATTGTCATCCTTTGCGTGGCGGTCGGGATCGCGCGATGGTTTATACCTACCAACCCTTCCCCTAGGAGTATGCGTTGAATGCTTTGTTTCGATTACTAATAAAACTTTTGCAACGAGTATATGAGTTCTTCATGACTATGTTGAGTCCATGGTTTAGATGCACTTTCACCTTCCACCATCACTATCTTCTTAATGTCATGCAACTTTCGTCGGTGCACAAAACCCACCATTAGCCTCCCTCAAAAAAGCCACCATACCTACCTACTATGGCTTTTTCAAAGCCATTCCGAGATATATTGCCATGCAACTACCACCATGACATGTGCCACCACTTCTACATTCCCATTGCATGATCATAAGATAGATAGCATGATGTTTCCATTTGATGTCTATGCCATGCTAGATCATTGTCACGGTACACTACCGAAGGCATTCCATATAGAGTCATCATTGCTCTAATTTTTGAGTTGTAAGTGTGATGATCATCATTGATGGAGCATTGTCCCATGTGAGGAAATAAAAGAGGCCAGCGAAGCCCATATACAAAAAGAGGCCAAAGATGCCCACCAAAAAAAAGAGGCCAAAGAGCCCACCAAAAAAATGAAAGAAAAAGAGAGAAGGGGCAATGCTACCACCCTTCCACACTTGTGCTTATTAAACACCGTGATCTTCATGATTGAGACCCTCTCTTTTTTCACCACCATATAGCTAGTGGGAAATTTTCATTGTATAACTTGGCTTGTATATTCCAATGATAGGCTTCCTCAAAATTGCCTTAGGTCTTCGTGAGCAAGCAAGTTGGATGCACACCCACTAGTTTTCTTTAAGAGCTTTCACATACTCTTAGCTCTAGTGCATCATTTGTATGGCAATCCCTACTCATTCACGTTGATATATATTGATGAGCATCTCCATAGCTCATTGATATGCCTAGTCAATGTGACCATCTTCTCCTTTTTGTCTCACAACCTCCACCACTCCAATCCACATATAGTGCTATAACAAAGGCTCACGCTCATGTATTGCGTGAGAGTTGAAATGGTTTGAGAAAGTAAAGGTGTGAAAACAATTACTTGGCCAATACCGAGGTTGTGCATGATTTAAATTCGTTGTGCATGGATGATAGAGCATAGCTAGACTATATAATTTTGTAGGGATAACTTTCTTTTGGCCTTGTTATTTTGAAAGTTCATGATTACCTTGCTAGTTTGCTTGAAGTATTGTTGTTTCCACGTCAATAGAAAATTATTGTTTTGAATCTAATGGATCTGAACATTCATGTCACATAAGAGGAGTTACAAAGGACATCTATGCTAGGTAGCATGAAAGCATCAAAAATTCATTCTTTAGCACTTCCCTACTCGATGACGAGTAGGAGTTAAGCTTGGGGATGCTTGATACGTCTCCAACGTATCTATAATTTTTGATGGTTCCATGCTATTATCTTGTCAACTTTGGATGTTTTATATGCAAGAATATGCTATTTTATATCTTTTTGGCACTAACCTATTAACTCAGTGCCAAGTGCTAGTTTCTGTTTTTTCCGTGTTTTTGGCCCATTTTCACACGGAGTCCAAATGGAATGTAACTTTACGATGATTTTTTTAGGACCAAAAGAGACCCCCGAAGCTTTGGAAGAAGGCTAGAAGAGCCACGAGGGAGTCACAAGCCCTGACGCCACCACCACCCCCCTAGGTGGCGCAGGGCAGGCTTGTGACCTCCTCGTGGGCCCAACCGACGTAATTCCACCGTCATAAATTCCTATAAATTCAGAAACCCCCAAAAAGAAACCTAGATCGGGAGTTCCGCCGCCGCAAGCCTCTGTAGCCACCAAAAACCAATCTGGAGCCCCTTCCAGCACCCTGCCGGAAGGGGAATCCATCTCCGGTGGCCATCTTCATCATCCCGGCGATCTCCATGACGAGGATGGAGTAGTTCTCCCTCGGGGCTGAGGGTATGTACCAGTAGCTATGTGTTTGATCTCTCTCTCTCTCTCTCGTGTTCTTGAGATGTCTTGATCTCGATGTACCATGGGCTTTGCTACTATAGTTGGATCTTATGATGTTCTTCCCCCTCTCCCTCTTGTAATGAATTGAGTTTCCCCTTTGTTGTTATCTTATCGGATTGAGTCTTTGAGAATACTTGATGTATGTCTCGCACGTTTCTATATGTTGTGATCAACTCGCGGGTTTGTGACAACTCGGAACCTATGCATATGGGTTGGCACATGTGGATTCATGTGAGTACTCGATGTATGTTTTGGTGATCAGCTTGCGGGTTCGTGACATTGGGAACCTATGCATAGGGGTTGGCACACGTTTTGACTCTCTGGTAGAAACTTTGGGGCACTCTTTGAAGTTCTATGTGTTGGTTGAACAGATGATTCTGAGATTGTGTGATGCATATCATATAATCATACCCACGGATACTTGAGGTGACAATGGAGTATCTAGGTGATATTAGGGTCTTGATTGATATGTATCTTACGGTGTTATTCTAGTACGAACTCTATGATGGATCGAACGGAAAGAATAGCTTCGTGTTATTTTACTACGGACTCTTGAATAGATTGATCAGAACGAATAACTTTGTGGTGGTTTCGTACCCGACAATAATCTCTTCGTTTGTTCCCCGCTATTAGTGACTTTGGAGTGACTCTTTGTTGCATGTTGAGGGCTAGTTACATGATCCAACTATGTTATCATTGTTGAGAGAACTTCACTAGTGAAAGTATGAACCCTAGGACTTGTTTCGATGCATTGCAATACCGTTCGTGCTCACTTTTGTTACTAATTACCTTGGTGTTTTTTGTAATTTCAGATTACAAAAACCTATATCTACCATCCATATTGCACTTGTATCACCATCTCTTCACCGAACTAGTGCACCTATACAATTTACCATTGTATTGGGTATGTTGGGGACACAAGAGACTCTTTGTTATTTGGTTGCTGGGTTGCTTGAGGGAGACCATCTTCATCCTACGCCTCCCGCGGATTGATAAACCTTAGGTCACCCACTTGAGGGAAAATTGCTACTGTCCTACAAACCTCTACACTTGGAGGCCCAACAACGTCTACAAGGAGAAGGTTGCATAGTAGACATCAATGGTATAGATGCACTTTCACCTTCCACCATTGCTAGCCTCTCTAGTGCCGTGCAATTTTCGTTGGTGCACAAACCCACCATATGCCTTCCTCAAAACAGCCACCATACCTACCTACTATGGCATTTTCATAGCAATTCCGAGATATATTGCCAAGCAACTCCCACCGTTCCGTCTCATGACTTGTGACATCACTCTCATATTGCCATTGCATGATCGTAAGATAGCTAGCGAGATGTTTCAACGTCATACACCAAGCTAGATCGTTGCACATCCCGGTACACTGCCGGAGGCATTTCCTATAGAGTCATCATCGTTCTAAGATTTGAGATGTGAGTAAATAAAAGTGTGATGATCATCATTATTAGAGCATTGTCCCATGTGAGGAAATAAAAAACAAAAATAAGAGGCCAAAGATCCCAAATAAAAAAAAGAGAAGAGAAAAAAACAGAGGCCAAAGAGCCCAAATAAAAAAAGAGAAAAAGAGAGAAGGGACAATGCTACTATCTTCATAATAGCACCATGTTCTTCATGATTGAGAGCTTCTTGCTTTGTCACCACCATATACTAGTGGGAATCTTTATTATATAACTTGGCTTGTATATTCCAAGGATGGGCTTCCTCAAATTGCCCTAGGTCTTCGCGAGCAAGCAAGTTGGATGCACACCCACTAGTTCTCCTTTTAAGCTTTCACATACTTGTAGCTGTAGTGCATCCTTTGTATGGCAATCCCTAGTCATTCACATTGATATCTATTAATGGGCATCTCCATAGCCCTTTGATACGCTGAGTCAATGTGACCATCTCCTCCTTTTTTTCTCACAACCACCACCACACTCTAACCCACCTATAGTGTTATATCCATGGCTCACGCTCATGTATTGTGTGTTAGTTGTAAAAGGTTTGAGAAAGTAAGAGTGCAAAAACAATTACTTGGCCAATACCGGGGTTGTGCATGATTTAAGTTAGTTGTGTGAGGATGATGGAGCATAGCCAGACTATATGATTTTGTAGGGATAACTTTCTTTGGCCCTGTTATTTCGAAAGTTCATGATTACCTTGCTAGTTTGCTTGAAGTATTATTGTTTTCATGTCAATAGCAAACTATTGTTTTGAATCTTACGGATCTGAACATTCATGTCACATGAAATAAGTTACAAAGGACAACTATGCTAGGTAGCATTCCACATCAAAAATTCAGTCTTTATCACTTCCCTACTCGAGGACGAGCAGGGGTTAAGCTTGGGGATGCTTGATACGTCTCCAACGTATCTATAATTTTTGATAGTTCCATGCTATTATCTCTTCAAACTTTGGATGTTCTGTATAGCTTTTATATCTTTTTCGGGAGCTAACTAATTAACTCAGTGCCAAGTGCCAGTTCCTATTTTTTCCGTGTTTTTGACCCTTTTCAGAGGAGGATTTTAAACGGTGTCCAAACGGAATAAAACTTCAGAAAAGATTTTTTTTCCGAAACAGAAGATACGCGCCAGACTTGAGAACCAGGGCAAGGGCCAGCAGGGGACCCCACAAGCCACGTAGACGTGGCTAGGGGGCGTGCCTAGCAGGCTTGTGGGCCCCTGTGACACATCTGCCCTACCTCTTCAGTCTATAAATCGAGAAAAAATCCAAAACTGCAAGAGAGATCCACGAAAATACTTTTCCGCCGCCGCAAGCTTCTGTCTCCGCAAGATCCCATCTGGGTCACGTTTTGGTGCCCTGCCGGAGGGGGGATTCAGATACGGAGGGCTTCTTCATCAACACCATGACCTCTTCGATGATGCGTGAGTAGTTCACCATAGACCTTCGGGTCCCTAGCTAGTAACTAGATGGCTTCTTCTCTCTATTGGATCTTCAATACAAAGTTCTCCATGATCTTCATGGAGATCTATCCGATGTAATCTTCTTTTGCGGTATGTTTGTCGAGATCGGATGAATTGTGGATTTATGATCAGATTATCTATGAATCTTATTTGAGTTTCTTCTAATCTCTCTTATGCATGATTTCATATCCTTGTAATTCTCTTCGAGTTGTGTGTTTTGTTTGGCCAACTTGATCTATGATTCTTGCAATGGGAGAAGTGCTTGGTTTTGGGTTCATACCGTGCGGTGACCTCACCCAGTGACAGAAGGGGTAGCGAGGCACGCATCGTATTGTTGCCATCAAGAGTAAAAATATGGGGTTGTCATCATTGGTTTGATTTTATCCCTCTACATCATGTCATCTTGCTTAAGGCGTTGCTCTGTTCGTCATGAACTCAATACACTAGATGCATGCTGGATAGCGGTCGATGTGTGGAGTAATAGTAGTAGATGCAGAAAGTATCGGTCTACTTGTCTCGGACGTGATCCCTATATGTATGATCATTGCCTTAGATATCGTCATGACTTTGCGCGGTTCTATCAATTGCTCGACAGTAATTAGTTCACCCACCGTATTATTTGCTATTTTGAGAGAAGCCTCTAGTGAACACTATGGCCCCCGGGTCTACTTCACACCATATTTTCAGCCTTACTCTTTTACTTCGTTGCACTTTCCGCCTTCATATCTCTCTTTGCAATCAATCTTGAAGGAACTGACAACCCCTTTACAGCGTTGGGTGTAAGCTCTTTTGTGTTTGCACAGGTTCTCTGGACTTATGCGATTCTCCTACTGGATTGATACCTTGGTTCTCAAACTGAGGGAAATACTTACTGCTCCTGTGCTGCATCACCCTTTCCTCATCAAGGGAAAAACCAACGCAAGCTCAAGAGGCAGCAGAAAGATTTCTGGCGCCGTTGCCAGGGATTTCTGTCGCCGTAGCAGACGCCTACATACGACGTTTACCCCGGCAATGTACTTGTTTTCGACGGATCTCCGTCGTCTGTGGAGTTCTTCACCCCATACCATGTCGCCACCGTCTCCAACACCGTGGAGGTGATGGTCATCGGCGCTGGCACCAGCACGGCTCATGGCAAAGCGTCAGCAAACGCTGGTGATCTTGCTGCTGTCACCGCTGACACTCTTCAGGCTGCGCTTACCGGCTTGAAGACGCCCGTCGCCGCCTCTACAAACCCCAACGACGTGCGGGCCTTGCAACAGGAGGCTCGCTGGCAGATCTTGGAGGAGGGCATCGCCATCGCCTCGGCTAAACGTCGGATGGAGGCCACGCGTCGCGAGTATAACTCCGCATACGGCCTCACTCCAGTTTCCGAGGCCCCTAGCCGGCTTTGCTCGGTCCGCGGCCGCGGCTGGGTCATCGCCGAGATTCTAGGCGGCAAGTAGCCCATCTACGAGACTCCTGCAGCCAACTTACGGGCTGCCTAGACGGCCATGGCAGAAATGCCAAGCTTGGAGGGCGAGGAGCACGCCTTCCAGGAGAAGCGGGTCAAGGATCTCCTTGACGCTGCCAATGAGCAGCAGACACGGCTTGACCCCGGTCAAGCTCAATCGGAGTCTCCGGGACCCAACCCCGGAGCGCGTCGCAACCCCAGCGGTCATCAACAAGCCGAAAGATCTTCCTCGCGTCGCACTTCCGGCCGGAAGGGCGAGGACAACCACGACAGGCGTTCCCAGCGCCAGAGCGAGCATAGTTCAAGCCGGTGTCGTGGTGATGATGAGAGTGATTCGGTATATGAGGTTCCTCGTCCGTGGAGGACCCATGCTACCGGCTCACACGGTGCTCTTCCGATCGCGACTCGGATCGGCGCTCGGGTCCCTCAGGGCGACCACGACGCTCGCAGGCGTCTCAATGCACTGGCATAGTCAGTTCTTCTGGAGGACGACGGTCCCATCGGTCCAGCGTGTTTTGGCCCCCAGATCCGAGGGGAGCCGTTTCCCCAAGGCTTCACTCTTCCTCGGGACACTCCCAAGTACAATGGCACCACCAAGCCAGAGGACTGGCTGATCGACTACACCACTGCCATTGGCATTGCCGGGGGCAACAAGCGTGTAGCAGTTCGCTACGTGCCACTCATGCTGGACGACTCGGCTCGGACATGGCTTAACAGCCTTCCAAACGGCAATGTCAACTCATGGGTTGACTTCGAGGAGGCGTTCGTCCACAACTTCACTGGCACCTACAAGCGCCCTGGTCGGCCTCACGAGCTGGCCATGTGCGTCCAGAGGCCCGACGAACCCCTTCGCGACTACGTCATGCGTTGGACGGAGCTTCGCAACTCCTGCGAGGGAGTGCATGAGGTACAAGCCATCCAGTACTTCATCGACGGCTGTCGAGACGACACTCTCCTCCAGCACAAGCTCATGTGCTCCGAGCCCACCTCTCTGGCGGTGCTCATGGCCAAGGCGGACAAGTACGCCACGGCCGACTCCGCGATGCGGGTCAAGGTGACCGCCTCATACAAGGTTGTCCCACGCCAGCTACTCCTAAGCCGGCTGGAGACAATCGAGGCGGCCAGAACAAAAACAAGCGCAAGGCCGATCAGCTAGATTCGCGCTCCAACAACAAGCTGGTAGCCAACGTGGAAGGCAAAGCGCCGGCTACTCAGGTCGGCTCCCAACGGAGGCGGCCCAACAAAGGCAACTGGCAGCTCAAGTAGACCTTCGAGCAGATGTTCGACGCGCCCTGCAAAAGGCATTTTGGGGCACAGCTCTCTACCCACACGGTTCGACAGTGCAGCTTCGCGCGCCGACTTTCGCAAGGGGAGGGCTTGCCGGCTGCCCCAGGTGCCCAGGCCGCTCCTCAAGCTCCGGCTCCCGGTCCTGCCCCGGCTCCCCCACCGCCGCCTCGCGACGATGGTCTCCTCCACGACGACTACCCCCATCAAGACGGAGCATTCGTCGTCTTCACCAGTGAAGGCGACGACAATCATAGCCAGCACCAGAGACGGCGTAAGGTGAATGCCATGGTCCCTGATACGTCTCCAACGTATCTATAATTTTTGATGGTTCCATGCTATTATCTTGTCAACTTTGGATGTTTGTATGCATGAATATGCTATTTTATATCTTTTTTGGGACTAACCTATTAACTCAGTGCCAAGTGCCAGTTTCTGTTTTTTCCGTGTTTTTGACCTTTTTCAGAGAAGAATATTAAATGGAGTCCAAACGGAATAAAACCTGCGAGGTGATTTTTTTTCATAACAGAAGATACGCAGGGGACTTGAGAACCAAGGCAGAAGACCTCGGGGGAGATCACAAGCCCCCTAGCCGCAACCTGGGAGGGCCGCGCCTAGCAGGCTTCTGGGCCCCACGTGGATCCTTTGCCCTACCTATTTTGCCTATAAATTCTCTAAAAATCCAAAACCACCAGAGAGAGCCACGAAAATACTTTTCCGTCGCCGCAAGCTTCTGTCTCCGCAAGCACTACAGGAATTAGCTTCTTTGCCGTCTTCCATCACAGACGACAAAGAGTAAATCCTGGACGGCAAAATTTCTGCGTCAGCCTACGACGGCATTGTAGCTTCTTTGCCGTCTGTCTCCCCAAAGCGGACAACAAAGAGCTTTGCCGTCAGCTTTTCATAGGAGTAGTCGACAAAGTGGTCGAGACGGCAGCCGATGGGCGTTGCCTCCATTAGGGGCTAACGGAGGCTTTGTCGTCTGCCTCCCCCCTCTTCTTTGACGTCTGCCTCCACCCTCTTCTGTGCCATCTACCTCCCCTCTTCTTTGCCGTCAGCCTCCACCTCCTCCACCCCCTCCTCTGTGCCGTCTGCTTTTCCGTCTGCCCCCCTGGAAGCAGACGGCAAAGATACTATATGGCCAGCTGCTACTGCCCAGGTTGCACAGTTGGGCGCCACATGGCACCTTTGCCGTCGGCCAGCTGACGGCAAAGGCCTTTGCCATCAGCTGGCAGACGGCAAAGAGCCTATATTGTCACATTTTTGTTTATTTTTTCTATTTCACAGCACATATACATATAATTCATAGCACATATATGATAAATAGGTCACAACACATATATGATATACATATAAAGCTCATCAATGCCATTTGTTCATCAACATACATCCCATATATCAAAAGAACCAACACATACAAAGTTTCATCCATGTATACATACATATAGTTGCACATATATTGTTCATCCATATATACATATACATATAGTTCCACATTGTTCATCAACTCAAATAAAAACGGAAACTAAAGCATTCCAATGCCAGCTTCCATGCATGTAGTACATCCAATCTGCAAAATGGGAATAAGAAATTTAGAAGAAGAACAACAACAACATATATATGACAAATAAGCTAAATTGAAGAAGAAAGAGAAGAGTCAAGAAGAGAACAAGGAGAAGAAAAACAAGAAGGAGGAGGAGGAGGGGAAGGGGAAGGAGAAGGAGAAGGAGGAGGAGAAGAAGAAAAAAGAAGAAGAGAAGAAGAAGGAGAAGAAGGAGGAGAAGAAGGAGGAGAGAAGAAGAAGGAGAAGAAGGAGGGATCCTTCTCCTTCTTCTCCTCCTTCTCCTTCTTCTTCTCTTCTTCTCCTCCTCCTTCTGCTTCTTCTCCTTCTCCTTCTCATTCTCTTCTTATTCTCTTGTTCTTCTTCTTCTTGCTTCTTTTCATTTCTCCTCTTCTCCTCTTCTTGGAGCTAAATTAGCTAACTATGTCTTTTTGGAGCTAAATGGGCTACTTATGTCATTATAGAGGAAAACAAGCTAAGTATATAATATTAATGAGCTAACCAAGGTTCGTATGCCCTTTTGAGCTTATAATGTCTTTTAGGAGCTAAGTTGGCTAATTATGTCATTGTTGGGGAAAATAAGGTAAGGATAATATGAAAGAGGAGAAGAAAGAGGAGGAGGAGGAGAAGAAGAAGAAAAAAGAAGGAGGAGGAGGAGAAGGACTATAAGGTCCTTGACCTTCTCCTCCTCCTCCTCCTCCTCCTCCTTCTCCTTCTTCTCTTCTTCTTCTTCTTCTTTCTTTTCATTTTTCCTATTTCTTCTCCTCTTCTCCTCTTCTTGGAAATAAATTAGCTACCTATGTCTTTTTGGAGCTAAATGGGCTAATTATCTCATTTTAGAGGAAAACAAGCTAAGTATATAATATTAATGAGCTAACCAAGGTTCTTATGCCATTTTGAGCTTATTATGGCATTTTGGAGCTAAATGGGCTAATTATGTCATTGTTGGAGAAATTAAGGCAAGGAGAATATGAAAGAGGAGAATAAAGAGGAGGAGGAGGAGAAGAAGAAATAAAGAAGAAGGAGGAGAAGGAGGAGGAGGAGGAGAAGGACTAGAAGGTCCTTGGCCTTCTCCTCCTTCTCCTCCTCCTCCTCCTTCTCCTTCTCCTTCTCTTCTCTTTCTATTCTTCTTTTTGTTCTTCCTTTTCATTTCTCCTCTTCTTGGAGCTAAATTAGTTAACTATGTATTTTTGGAGCTAAATGGGCTAATTATCCCATTTTAGAGGAAAACAAGCTAAGTATATAATATTAATGAGCTAACCAAGGTTCTTATGCCATTTTGAGGTTATTATGGCATTTTGGAGCTAAATGGGCAAATTATGTCATTGTTGGGGAAATTAAGACAAGGAGAATATGAAAGAGGAGAAGAAAAAAGAGGAGGAGGAGAATAAGAAGAAATAAAGGAGGAGGAGAAGGAGGACGAGGAGGAGAAGTACTAGAAGGTCCTTGGCCTTCTCCTCCTTCTCCTCCTCCTTCTCCTCCTCCTTCTCCTTCTTCTCCTCCTCCTTCTCCTTCTCCTTCTCTTCTCTCTCTCTTCTTCTTTTTGTTCTTCCTTTTCATTTCTCCTCTTCTCCTCTTCTTGGAGCTAAATTAGCTAACTATGTCTTTTTCGAGCTAAATGCGCTAATTATCCCATTTTAGAGGAAAACAAGCTAAGTATATAATAGTAATGACCTAACCAAGGTTCTTATGCCATTTTGAGGTTATTATGGCATTTTGGAGCTAAATGGGCTAATGATGTCATTGTTGGGGAAATTAAGTCAAGGAGAATATGAAAGAGGAGAAGAAAGAGGAGGAGGAGGAGGAGAAGAAGAAGAAATAAAGAAGAAGGAGGAGGAGGAGGAGGAGGAGAAGGACTAGAAGGTCCTTGGCCTTCTCCTCCTTCTCCTCCTCCTCCTCCTCCTTCTTCTTCTCTTCTTCTTCTTCTTTCTTTCTTTTCTTTTTCCTATTTCTTCTCCTCTTCTCCTCTTCCTGGAGCTAAATTATCTAACTATGTCTTTTTGGAGCTAAATGGGCTAATTGTCTGAATGTTGGGGAAATTAAGGCAAGGAGAATATGAAAGAGGAGAAGAGAAACTTACCGTAGTGGTCATCAAGGAGGAGAAACACGTGGAGAAGGGTCGTGCGATGCCGCTTGGGAGTTATTCTGCAGAATAGATATTTTGAAATGTCTCAGTTAGCATGATGACACTCAATTATTAATACTAGTTTATAATGAAACTCACCGTGCCAATCGAAGATAAGACGGGCATCGGCGGAGGGACTTGACCGCTCTTCTCGCAGAGACCCTGAAGAGTGGGTCGTATTAGTTAGTAATGAAACAGACATTACACACATGATTTGGCTAATGTGAAAAAAAACTTACCACAAAAAGCTCGTACAGGGCCCGTTGACCCGCCTCATTCCGGGACCTCTCCTCCTCACTCAATCATGCGGTGGTCTCATCCCTCTCATCAAGAGCAGCCTGACTTGCCAATCTCTCTTTCTCAAGAGCAGCCTCAAGAGCAGCATGGCTTGCCAATCTCGCTTTCTCAAGAGCAGCATGGTTTGCCAATCTCTCTTTCTAAAGAGCAACCTGAAACACCATTCCTCGTTACCACAGTAATGATCTATGGTGACACACATAATGAAATGGATGAAAGTGTTCTTAGTCCGTACAACTAACCTCGATGGCAAGATCGACTGGCCATGGACGACACGTTATCTAGGATAGCTGCTCGACTGCCGCGCCTTGATCTCTGGGAGAGTGAGTGGACAATGTATTATCCCATCTCCAATGGCTATCGAGCCATGGGGCCTCCCGCCACCAGATATCGTCACCAGCTCTGGATCCAAAGGTTCCTGGCTAGGGTTAAAGTCATCCCCTTTCGTAGCCTTCCCCGCGTCCATGTATGCCACGAGCTTCTGGTGGGATGATATGTTGGTGAAGTTATTGGGATCATCCAGGTCAGACTCAGAGAATGCCTTCACCTTCTTGTACGAGGCAGTATGGGCCATGCCATAAAGGTCGTACAAGTGTGGCATCTCCATCTTATTGTGATGCGCCAAAAAGAGAGGAGAAAATATTAGCATGAAAAATGAATTGCATGAATCATGAAGCAAATCACATACCGAGTTTCGTCCGAACTGAAGTAAGTTGGCGCTACCTTGATGGTGTGGCACACCAACCATTTAGCTATGCTGATCCTTCGCATTCTCGTGGATGGCTCGCCAGCTGCCTGTGCACCACTCATCAACCAACGCCTCCCAACAATTCATCTTATCCGCACACCATCTCGGGGGCACCTGTAAGTTATTAGAAAGAATTTTGAGCGCTACGCCTATGAATGAAATCAAGAAAACTACATAGAAGGACTTAAGAATAGGTAATTACCTTCATGTATTGCTCCTTCTTCAGAAACTTTCCGCGGCAATCCTTCTTCTGCTTCTTAATACCACGCGTGGCGTAGTAGTCCCGAATAGCCTACGGCCGAGCCTCGTGGCATAAGTTCTGTAGTAACCGCCTACACTCGGCCTCGAGAACCCTGGCCGCCTCCTCCTCATATCCATCCTCACACCTATAGAAGGTCTCCAATCAAACATGAAAACACCGATTAGTACAATAATTAGCTATATTGTTAATTTTAGATTCTGTAAAAGGATAATTTACCCAAAAGCTCTTGACCACCATCTCGGCCCTCATGTGGCACAAGACACCATCTATAATCTCCTCCGGCGGGCCCTGCGCAGGCTGGTAGTGCTCCCAAGAAAATCCTAGTGTAGGAACCTGACCCTCACCAGTCAACGTGACAAACCCAGGGAAATTTTTCCGGGAAAGCACACCAAGGACGGAGTTCGGCCTGCGGACTCCAAGAGGGTGTACCCATCCCCTGAAGTATGATAAGGTCAACGCATTAGATATTTGAACAAACTTGAAGGAAAAAGCTAAAAAAGAGTAAATGTACTTACCTATCTCCTTCAGGTTTAATCACAGGCCTCTGCTCGCGGGTAGCCGACACGACCAGGAGACATGTACTACCATGCTTGTACACGGTGGCCCCGTCCACCTACACATCGCCCTCACTATCTGTAAGCTCATCCCCGCCATCCCCGCCCACTGAGCCATCCGGACCCTCGGTCCAATCCGGCAACTCGGTCCGATCCGGCCAGGTCTCCCATCCGGGCCTCTCCACGTCTGGTGAAACCTCCGGAACCGTAGTCTCGTGGGTCGAATGCACCTCGACCCGAGGCTGCTCCTGGACCGGAGTCCCCGTAGCCTCCTCCGCAAACGGGTCGACCATAGTAGTCCTATGCTCGGGTGAATGAGCTGGTGGTGGTGGCGAGGACGGCTCAACAGTCCTCCTGGATCTTCCGCGGCCACCACCTCTCCCTGTACCCTTCCCCTTCTTCCCTACCCGACCAGCACCTCTCTGAGTGGGCAATGCCGCCGACGAAGAAGAACCCACGGGTGGTGTCGACAGACTGTCTGTCAAGGCTCTACGGAGAGATAGGGGTGGAAGGGAAGTACCACCCCTTGTGCGGGGCGCTTGGGAAGAACCCGTCGAGCGATCTGGACCAGCGCCCACCATCTTTCAACACCTGGTGACCTGCCATGATAAATATTAAAAGAAATTAGTACAACATAAAAAAATTGAATAACTGACATGAATAATAATATGTACATGAATAATAAAGATTAAAATATATATAATTTAAGTTGTGAATCTTACAAACTAATAATCATCATCAATAAATGCATCATCATCATCACTATCACGCATGTCTTCATGAATGACGTGCTTGTCGGGTTCAACGGCGTGAAGTTCTGAAAGGCCTTTCTTTAATCGTTGAAGCATTGACAGGTCATCCGCATCAGTAATCTCTACGAGTTCCAGGTCTTCTGGTTTCGGCTCAGGGCTGGAGTCTGATTCATTGTCGCTGTCTACTTCCATGTTCTTGGGTGAAGCACGGCGGTTCTTGAAACGTTTCTTGGAAAGACGTGTTTCTTGGAAGAATTCTCCATAATATGTGTCTGGGTTAATGAGAGGTTCATAATCCTGTTCATTTGGGAGAGGTGGTCTGACATGTGGCGGCACTTCATAAACAACATACCAACCTTCCAGATTCTTATCTGTTTGGCATGCCCACGGTAATAGAAAACTTGGGTCGCCTCTTGAGCCATAATATAGACATTGGGAACATCTAAATGGGTGTTTGGATTGATTTCGACTAGTCCTATATGTTCATGAGTCCTTCTAGTCTTCTTCGGCTGGAACCAATAACATTTGAAGACTACGACGTTCGGTGGGTTTTCACCATAGAATTGAAGTTCATAAATTGCTTCAACTCTTCCATAATACTTGATAACACCTTCACCGATAGCAGAGACACCACAATTTCTAGATTTCTGGTCGGGCATAGATAGCTCTTTGCCAAAGGTACGAAAGAGATACCCGTTGATGTTGTATTTCTCAAATGAACGGACCTTATAGTCAAAACCATTAGCGACTTGTTTCAATTCGGCGTGTCCATAGACTCTGAATTAGCCTACAAGTTGAATACGAAACGATTTTTGCATTAGCCGCAAGTTAGACCAAGAAATGAAATGGTTCATTATTGATACTTACCGTTTGTTTGAACCAAGAGATGAAACCGGGATAGCCGCCTCCTGTCTTTGACAGAAGCTCATACTCTTCGACGGAATCATTTTCGATCACCGCTCCATCCGAGAATTTGGCGACGTAACAGTTGTTTGAAATATCCGGGAATAAGAGCAGTTCAAATGAATTAGAAGTTACGGGAAAATGTGCTAAGAACTCACTCGATGTACGGCCGCACTTCTGTTAGGTTGTTGAAGATATACAAAGAAATGTTCCGCCATTCTTCGACATCCAACGTTATTGGTTTCGAAGCACCGGCTGGTGCGAGCTTCCCTTTGAATAGGCTGAGGTTGGACCCACCTTTTTTAGGGTCTCCATCATTGAGCCGAGGCTTCAGATTATGCAAATGATGATTTTTGGCTTCGTAGTGTGCTCTCACAAAGTTTGCCACCTCCTTAGTAATGAATGCCTCAGCCATCGATGCTTCAATTCTACACTTATTTTTACATTTAGCTCGAAGGGTCTTCTGCATCCTCTTAGTTGCATAGCACCAACGATCTTGCACGGGCCCACCCAATCTTACCTCGGTTGGTAGATGTAAAATCAAATGCTGCATTGGATTAAAGAAGTCCGGTGGAAAGATCTTCTCGAACTTGCACAAGAACTCCGGTGCAAACTCCTCCATGTCTTCTACCACGCCAGGCGACAATTCTTTCGCACAAAGAACACGGAAGAAAAAGCTCAGTTCCGCCAGTACTAGCCATTCATCTTAGGAATAAAGCCACGTAACATCACCGGCATTACCCGCTCTAGCCATATGTGCCAATCATGACTCTTGAGACCAAAGATTTTTAATTTTTCAAGACTCGCTCCCCTCTTTAGATTCGCTGCATACCCATCGGGGAACATCAAGTGCATTTTGACCCACAAGATAATTTCCCTCATAGCTGGCCTTCCAAGATTGAACCAGGCCTTTGGCTTCGACCACTTCTGCTTTCCTTTGCCTTCTCGCATGTTTTGTAACGGTCTATGACATAGTGTCTCTTGATCGAATCTAGCCTTAGTATTATCCTTTGTCTTCCCATCTATGTCAAACAATGTACCAAAAATAGCCTCTTCGATATTCTTTTCAGTGTGCATCATTTCGATATTGTGTGGAAGAAGGAGGTCTTTGAAGAAGGCAGATCCCAGAAGCATGGCTTGTGAGTCCAGGCGTGTTTTGAATTATACCCCTTGAAATACCCTGGACGCTCTGGATCAGGCTCGAGGGTGTTTAACTGATCCAGGATCTGTTGGCCTGTTAATGCAGGTGGTGCCAAGTTTTTGACAACTTTACCTTTGGTAAAGTTCTTCTTGTCTTTTCTAAACTGATGGTCAGGATCCAGGATCTGTCTATGCAAGTCAAAGCAAGAATACTTCTGACCCTCCTGCAACCAATGAATCCGAAGAGCTACCATGCATTGGGGGCATGGGAACCTTCCATGCACACACCATCCAGAGAATAGCGCATACGCTGGCAAGTCATGCATAGAGTACATGTACCACACATGCATTTTGAAGTTTTCTTTTCTAGCGGCATCGTATGTCTTGACCCCATTATCCCAAGCTTCTTCCAATTCATCCTTAAGCGGTTGCAAGTACACATTCATATTCTTCCCCGGATAATTGGGCCTTGGAATTATCAACGTCAGAAATATGTTCTTTCTTTGCATAATCTTCCCGGGGGAGATTGAGTGGAATGACAAATACAGGCCAACAACTGTATTGGGATGTCGTCATGCCGAAGGGATTAAAACCATCCGTGGCAGCGCAGACTCGAGGATTCCTTGGATCTGCCGCTTTATCCTGATGCAATCCATCGAAATGTTTCCACGCTTCCCCATCCGATGTGTGTACCACTATCTTATTCCCATCCGCATCTAGTTCGGTTCTTTTGCCCAATTTGTGCCATGTCATCTGTCTAGCTGTCTCTTCGACAATGAAAAGACGTTGAAGTCTTGGTACGATTGGCATATACCGAAGAACACTAACTGCGATTTTGGTCTGCCTCTTCTCACCCATACCGTTGTCTACCACAAGATACCTGCAAGACTCGCAATTGGGACAATATTCCAAGTGTGCATACTCCTTCCTAAATAAGACACATCCTTTCTCACATGCATCTATCTTCTCATAGGGCATCTTAAGTACACGAAGTATTTTGTCCGACTGGTACAGGTTTGCAGGCACGACATGGCCTTTGGGTAGGAAACATCCAAATAGTGTCATCATCGCGTCGTAGCCTTCTCTTCCCAAGTTGAACTGAGCCTTCAGAGCCATTACTTGTGAATTGCATCCAGCTGACAGAGATCAGTGTGCTCATGGAGAGGACGTTTTGAAGACTCCAACATTTCATAAAAGGACTTTGCAGATTCCTCCATCTCATTTTCCGATCCCGAGCATCATCAAAGTCTTGCATCATGTCTTCGATCCCGGTACCATGCTCGTCCGTGAGACGACGGACCACCTCAGCTCTTGTGCGTTGTATAGACTCACCATGAAATGTCCACACCGTATAATTAGGCTTAAAACCCGTCTTCTGCAGGTGTTTAATCATTACACCCTCTGTCGTCTTTTTATAGTTGTCGCATCCAGGACAGGGTAATAGTTTCTTTTCTGTCCATTTGCGAATGCGGCTTTCACAAATTCCTTTGTTTTTACAAACCATTCTTTCGTCAACTCTTTCTTACTAGGGTGACCGGTATACATCGACGCACGATCACTCATCTTGCCTAGCTACTAAAGACAGAAGAAATATATTTATATATAATTTAGCATTTATATTCATTGGTTAATCAAGTTCGCCATTTTTATTACGTCCAGGCAACCTACACGCTAATAGGTAAAGATAGGTCCTAATCCCACCCGAGTATTTGTAGATTGGGTTCGTTTTCCCATGCTCTGCTCCGGATCCAACGCAAAATTTCGGCAGCACCTCCCCGCTGTTCTCCTGATACACGTCTCCGCAATAAACAGAGAGGATGTGCATTCGGAGAACAACAGGGAGGCACTGACGAAATTCCGCATCGGATCCAGAGCACAGCATACGGGAAAACGAACCCAATCTATACATACTCGGGCTGTCCATGGATAATGTTGGACAATTCGAAAGGATGGCGGTTATAAATATGCAAAGACATGCATATTTATAGATGTCGCCCTTTCGAACGGGAGATGCATACTGGTCACGCATACTGATAAATTAATTTAATTACCTAAATCTAGAAAGTTTCATCCGGAAACCGAGCCACAGTAAATGAAGGGGCGGGGAGGAGATGAAATTTGTACTAACCCACGAATGCAGGGGCGGAGCTCGTACAACACACGGGCAGGTCTTCGCACAGCAGACCTCACAGCGACGAGACAACTATCACATGTAAATCCACCCGATCAACACAAATATTCTAATTATGTCATTTTAGAGGAAAACAAGTTAAGAATATAATATTCATGAGCTAACCAAGGTTTTTATGCCATTTTGTAGCTAAATGGGCTAATTATCTCATTGTTGGGGAAAATAAGGTCAGGAGAATAAGATAGAGGAGAAGAAAGAGGAGGAGGAGGAGAAGAAAAAGAAATCAAGAAGAAGGAGAAGGAGGAGGAGGAGAAGAAGGAGGAGAATAAGGAGGAGGAGAAGGTATTCTTCTTTTCTTCTTCTCTTCTTCTTCTCTTCTTCTTCTCTTCTTCTTCTCTTCTTCTTTTCTTCTTCTCCTTCTTATTTTTGTCTTCTCCTCCTCCTCTTCTTCTTCTTCTTCTTTTTCTTCTCCTCTTCTCCTCTTCTCCTCCTCCTCCTCTTCTTCTTCTTCCTATTCTTTCTATTAAGCTAACTAACTAACTAACCTAACTAACCAAGCTAACTAAACCTATCGCCAAACCTAGATAGCACTAAACGGCAAAAAAATAACAAAAACAGAATCTACCACTATAAAAAAACAGAATCTACCACTAAGTAACTAGAAAAGAATCTAGCTACCACTAAATACCAAACAATAAAAAATCAACTTCTTCTTCTTTTTTCTCTTCTGCTCCTTCTTATTTTTTTCTTATTCTCTTCTTCTCTTCTTTTTCTCTTCTTCTTTACTTCTTCTCCTTCTTATTTTTTTCTTATCTTCTTCTTCTTCTTCTTATTATTATTATTATTATTATTATTATTATTATTATTATTTTCTTCTCTTCTTCTTCTTCTTCTTCTTCTTTTTCTCCTCCTCCTCCTCCTACTCCTCTTCTTCTTCTCCTCTTCTCGTCCTCCTCCTCCTCCTCTTCTCCTCTTCTCCTCCTCCACCTAACTAACCAAGGTAACTAACTAACCTAACTAAAACTACTAACCTAACTAAATCTACCACTAAAACTACTAACAATAACAACTACTAAAACTACTAAAAAATAATGCGGGTGGGGGATGGGGGTGGGGTGTGGGGCTCACCGGGAGGGGCGGCTGTGGAGGGGCCGGCGTGTTGGGGTGGCGGGGCGGCGGCGCGACGGTAGTGGGCAGCGGCAGCGGGGGCGAGGTGGGGCAGCGGCGGGACGGTGGTGGTGGCGCGACGGTGGCGGCGGGGGCGATAGGGGCGGTGGGAGCAACACGGGCGGCGGCAGGGGCGACAGGGGCGGCGGCAGGGGCGACACGGGCGGCGGTGCGACAGGGGCGGCGGTGCAACGGGGGTGGCGGCGGCTGTTACAGAGAGAGGGGTGCGTGGATTGGGAGAGAGAGGGGCGCGCGGGGTGACCGTTACAAAGAGAGAGAGGGGCGGGGTGGGGGGATGGAGCCGTTAACGGAGTTAGCGCGTTGCCATCTGCCGGCGGACGGCAAAGAGTCTAGACTCTTTGTCGTCGGCCTCCGGACTCTTTGTCGTCCGCTAGTAGACGACAAAGGTCTGACTCCAGTTTGACCTAACCACCCTGCGGTCAGGTGGGCTCATCTACATCTTTGTCGTCTGCCTCCGGACTCTTTGTCGTCCGCTAGCAGACGGCAAAGATGTGACTGATGGCAAAACACTATATGCCATCAGCATGTGCTTTGCCGTCTGTTTTGCGAAGCTGACGGCAAAGACACTCTTTGCCATCAGCTAGCAGACGGCAAAGACTAGGCAGATGGCAAAAAACTGTTTTCCAGTAGTGAAGATCCCATCTGGGGACCGTTTTGGTGCCTGTCGGAGGGGGGTTTCGGACACGGAAGGCTTCTTCATCAACACCGTTGCCTCTCCGATGATGCATGAGTAGTTCACCACAGACCTTCAGGTCCATAGCTAATAGCTAGATGGCTTCTTCTCTCTCTTGGATCTTCAATGCAAAGTTCTCCATGATCTTCATTGAGATCTATCCAATGTAACTTTCTTTTGCGATGTGTTTGTCGAGATCCAATGAATTGTGGATTTATGATCAGATTATCTATGAATATTATTTGAGTCTCCTCTGATCTCTTATATGCATGATTTCATAACCTTGTAGTTCTCTTTGAGTTGTGGGTTTCGTTTGGCCAACTTGATCTATAATTCTTGTAATGGGAGAAGTGCTTGGTTTTGGGTTCATAACATGCGGTGTGCTCACCTAGTGACAGAAGGGGTAGCGAGGCACGCATCGTATTGTTGCCATCAAGGGTAAAAAGATGGGGTTTATATCATATTGCATGAATTTATCCCTCTACAACATGTCATCTTGCTTAAGGCGTTACTCTGTTTGTTATGAACTCAATAAACTAGATGCATGCTGGATAGCGGTCGATGTGTGGAGTAATAGTAGTAAATGCAGAAATTATCAGTCTACTTGTCTCGGACGTGATGCCTATATGTATGATCATTGCCTTAGATATCATCATGACTTTGCGTGATTCTATCAATTGCTCGACAGTAATTCGTTCACCCACCATAATACTTGCTATCATGAGAGAAGCCTCTAGTGAACACTATGGCCCCCGGGTCTACTTCGCATCATATTTTCAGATCCACAAAATTACTTTGTTGCACTTTTCACCTTTCAGATCTCACCTTGCAAATAAACGTGAAGGGATTGACAACCCCTTTATAGCGTTGGGTGCAAGTTTGGTTGTTTTTGCGCAGGTACATTGGTGCCTCATCTTGATACTCCTACTGGATTGATACCTTTGTTCTCAAACTGAGGGAAATAATTACTGCTATTGTGCTGCATCACCCTTTCCTCTTCAAGGGAAAAACCAACGCAAGCTCAAGAGGTAGCAAGAAAAATTTCTAGCGCCGTTGCCATGGAGTATTCAAAGTGAAGCTTATCCAAGTAACTATCGCAAACTCATCTCTTGCATTTACATTATTTGCCTTTTGCCTCTCGTTTTCCTCTCCCCCACTTCTGAAAAAACAAAAATTACAAAAATATTTGCCTTTTTCGTTCGCCCTTTTCTTTCGCATGCTTTCTGTTCGCTTGTGTGCTTGTCTGCTTGCTAAGTCACCATGACTGAAAACACCAAATTGTGTGACTTCTCGAATACTAATAATAATGATTTTACTAGTACTCCGATTGCTCCCGCCACTAGTGCGGAATCATATGAAATCAATGCTGCCTTGCTCAATCTTGTTATGTAAGAGCGATTTTCCGGCCTTCCTAGTGAAGATGTCGCATCCCATCTTAATACCTTCATGGAGTTATGCAATATGCAAAAGAAGAAAGATGTGGATAATGATATGATTAAATTGAAGCTATTTCTGTTCTT
This sequence comes from Hordeum vulgare subsp. vulgare, assembly GCF_904849725.1. Taxonomy (NCBI): domain Eukaryota; kingdom Viridiplantae; phylum Streptophyta; class Magnoliopsida; order Poales; family Poaceae; genus Hordeum; species Hordeum vulgare. The sequence goes on along the minus strand of NC_058518.1, from coordinate 114,052,258 downwards.
ATTACGAGATCGTGCAAAAACTTGGTTTTCATCTTTACCCAAAAATAGTATTGATTCTTGGAACAAGTGTAAAGATGCTTATATTTCCAAGTATTTTCCACCGGCTAAGATTATCTCTCTCCGTAATGATATCATGAATTTTGAGCAACTAGATCATGAACATGTTGCACAATCTTGGGAGAGAATGAAATTGATGATTAGAAATTGTCCCGCTCATGGCTTGAGTCTTTGGATGATTATACAAATCTTCTATGTTGGTTTGAATTTTGCTTCTAGAAATATCTTGGATTCCGCCTCTAGTGGAACTTTCATGGAAATCACACTAGGAGAAGCCAGAAAACTCCTAGATAATATCATGACAAACTGTTCTCAATGGCACACTGAAAGGTCACCTACTAGTAAAAAAGTGCATGCTATAGCAGAAATTAACTCTTTGAGTGCTAAGATGGATGAGTTAATGAAATTGTTTGCTAGTAAAAGTTCTCCTTTAGATCCAAATGATATGCCTTTGTCTTCCTTGATTGAGAATAGCAATGAGAGCTTGGATGTTAATTTTGTTGGTAGGAATAATTTTGGCAACAACAATGCTTATAGAGGTAACTTTAATCCTAGGCCTTTTCCTAGTAATCCCTCTAATAACTTTGGAAATTCCTACAACAATGCTCATGGAAATTACAATAAATTACCCTCTGATCTTGAGAGTAATATTAAAGAGTTTATCAACTCGCAAAAGATTTTCAATGCATCCATAGAAGAAAAACTTCTCAAAACTGATGACTTGGCTAGGACCATTGATAGAATGTATCTTGATATTGATGCTTTGAAGTTGAGATGTGCTCCTCCCCATCAAAACTAACTCGATTACATGATAGATCTCATCCTACTCATCACCGCCCAGCGAGCCTACGAATAGATTACTCACGAACGACGAAGAGCTTCATGGAATTGGAGAGGGAAGAAGGTTGATGATGACGATGGCGACGATTTCCCCTCTCCGGAGCCCAAGACGGACTCCAGATCTGCCCTCCAGATGAAGAACACGTGGTGGCGGCGCCTCCGTATCGGAAACACGACGAAAACTTCTCTTTTTATTTTTTCTGGGACGAAAGACAACTTATAGAGCTGGAGTTGGGGGCGGGAAGTGCCTGTGGGCCCCACAAGCCTGCCCACCGCCACAAGGGGGGTGGTGGCGAAAAAGGGGCTTGTGGCCCACTAGCCCACCCCTCAGGTGGATCCTGGCGCAGGTATTTTTGATATTTTCCAAAACTGCTCCCCGTAAATTTTCAGGACGTTTGGAGAACTTTGATTTCTGCACAAAAATAACACCAAGGCAATTCTGTTGAAAACAACGTCAGTCCAGGTTAGTTCCATTCAAATCATGCAAATTATAGTCCAAAACAAGGGCAAAAGAGTTTGAAAAAGTAGATACGCTGGAGACGTATCAACTCCCCCAAGCTTAAAACCTTGCTTGTCCTGAAGCAACTCAGTTGACAAACTGAGAGAGAAAGAAAAACTTTGACAAACTCTCTTTGATATTGTTGTTGCAACTATGTCTAACTCATAACCAGAATTTCAGCAAGATCACAAGTTAACCACATAAGAAAATGACACAAAGGTCTCACGGTAAACTAATATCAATGGCATAATCAGCTAACGAGCAAATAATAATGAGTTCCAAATACCAACACTTCAATCAAAACAAGCATGAAGCAATATGAATAGGTGGTATCTCGCTAGCTCTTTCTGGGACCGCAAAACATAAATGCAGAGCACTTTCAAAGATCAAGGGCTGACTAAACATTGTAATTCATAGCAACGAAGATCCAGTCATAGTCATACTCAATATCAATCAAAAGCAAAGCATAAAAATGACGGAGGTGCTCTCTAATTGGTGCTTATATAAGAGGAGGATGACTTGACAGGAAAATAAATAGACAGGCCCTTCGCAGAGGGAAGCATTGATTTGCAGAGATGCCAGAGATCAAGCTTTGAAAACAGAGATAATAATTTTGGGTGGCATGCTTTCATTGTCAACGCAATGACCAAGAGTTCTCAATATCTTCCATGCTACTCATGCTATAGGCGGTTCCCAAACAGAAAGGTAAAGTTTTAACTCCTCCACCACCAATCAATCACACTCCACGGCTAGCCGAATCCTCGGGTACCGTCCATACTAACATCAATCCGGGGGAGTCTTGTTTTACAGTTATGTTTTCGATTTAAGCATGGAACTGGGCATCCCAAATACCGGCCCCTTTCTTGTGAATGACTGTGAATAAACACATGTCGAGGATAACACTCCTAGCATGGAAGATACCAATATCCCTCTGTCACCACATGAGCAGTTCGGGCATGCAAAACAGATTTATTTCTTGAAGGTTTAGAGAGTGGCACATGCAAATTTACTTGGAACGGCAGGTAGATACCGCAAATAGGTAGGTATGGTGGACTCACATGGAAAAAAAATTGGGTTTATGGAAGTGGATGCACAAGCAGTATTCCCGCTTAGTACAAGTGAAGGCTAGCAAAAGACTGGGAAGCGACCAACTAGAGAGCGACAACAGTCATGAAGATGCAATGAGTTTGACTAACATTGAATGCAAGCATGAACAGGATATAAATCACCATGAACACGAACATCATAGAGGCTATGTAGATTTTGTTTCAACGACATGCATGAACATGCGCCAAGTCAAGCCACTTGAAACATTCAAAGGAGAATACCATCCTATCATACTACATCATAGTCATCTCAAAATCTATGTTGGCAATCAAGACAAACCATTATAAGCTCTCAGCTAAATAAGCATGGCATCAGAAACTATGATCTCTAAGTTGTCATTGGAAACATGGTTCTCTCACAAAAAAGCTAAATCTGGGTCGACAAGCTAGTCATATTTACAAGAACAAAATAGATAGAGTTCATACCAGCTTTTCAGTCTGAGTCACTTCATCATATATCATCATTGTTGCCTTTCATTTGCACGATCGAACGATGAAAACGATAATAAGCGCATTGGACTAAGCTGAATCTGCAGGCAAACACAAAGGAGAAGACAAAATAATATGGCTCTTTGAAACCTAAACAGGTAAGCATGTAAGAACCACTAAGCATCGTAACCAATATCTTCTACCTTGACACAAAGAAAAAAAAACTATTTACACGGGAAAGCTCCCAACAAGCAAAAGAAGAAAGAAAATCTTTTTGGGTTTTATCAAAAGGACACAAAACAAGAAAATAAGAAAGCAAAAAGAAACTAGCATGGATAATACAGTGGCAAAGTGTGAACACCGGCTAACAAAGTGAAAGCATAAGCATGAATGTAAAGTCGGTGACAACACGTACTCCCCCAAGCTTAGGCTTTTGGCCTAGCTTGGTCTACTCCCAAGGCGGGAAATAACCAGCTCCAGGATACTCCAGAGCAGACTGTGGATGCCACTACTGTGTGAGCTCCTCTTGATCCCACTCATAAACTGGCGTCTGGTACTCGACTGGCGGCTCGGGCACGGGTGCCTGTGGTTGGGCCAAGCCCCAATATGCGTAGATGTCTGCGGGCATAATAGTGTACCTGCGTGCATGAAGATCAAACAAAGGAGTAGGCAAAGTAATAGTCTCTCGAGTACCCTGACTAAACACTAGGTTATAAATCATCCGTCTACTAGCATCTCTATCCAGAAAATCATGGCGAACCATGCTGTCATAATCCAGATATCTCTCAGGGAGAAGCATCTCTCCTTCCTCTCCCAGTCTAAGCGGTATCTCAAAGTGTCTGGCAAGACGGGTAGCATAGATACCTCCATAGACAACACCCTTGGAACGGTTCAGGTTCAACCGTTGAGCTACTATAGCGCCCAAGCTATAAGTCTTATAGTTATAAAGGCCTTCGTGCAAAACCGCAAGGTCTGGAGAACTAAGTGATCCAGCCTCCCCACGGCAAATCAAACATTTTCCCACAAATAGTGAGAAGTACCGAAGCACAGGAAAATGTATGCTAGCAATTCTAGCGCGAGACACTCTTCTCTCCTCTCCAACAGCAATAGAACTAATGAAATCCTCCAAGTCTCGTGGACAAGGGTCACGGATATCCCCAACATAAGGTAATTTGCATACATTGCAAAAATCCTGCAGCGTCATGCACTAGGGGACATCGTATATCATGAACTCAACCATGGGAGGATTCTTCCTCGGATAAAAGTTGAAGCTTTGAACGAAAATATTGGTGAGGAGGAGATATTGTGGGCACTTATCTTCAACGAACGCAGTAAGACCTGCGTTCTCCACCAAGTAATAAAAGTCTTCATAAAGTCCGGCGGCGCACAAAAATTCATCATTTGGCCACTTGCACGCTCGAACTTCTGTGACTCGAGGGACTGCGTACTTGGGGTGATTCTTCTCCTCCTTGTGGTTACGGCTTGAAGAGCCTCTCAAGAACCTCCTCATCTTTTCCCTTTTCTAGCTCTGAAAAATTCTGAAATTTTTAGAGACTTCGAAAGTAAAGTGAATAAGGATTAACCCAACTTGTAGCACCTACTCCTACTAGTGTCTAGAGACCGTATCACGCGCTAAAACTACTCGGGACCAACTAAAATCAACTTTTCTAGCTCAAGAACAGGGTCACCAAGGTAGCAAGAATTCGCGAAGGATAAAGCACTAGAGAAAAAACTAATTGGACCAATGGAGGAGTCACTTACCAAGGAGTAATTTCCCCCAAAACAGTTTGGAGAATGGTGCTTTGAGCAAGGAGATCGAAAATCACAGCCAAATGAGCAAGAACACGGGTTTGAGCTGCGAAACAATTTTTTCTGGAGGTGGAAGAAGAGGCTGAGAGCTGGAATGAGTGGAGGGGATGCCTGTGGGCCCCACAAGCTTGCACCCCGCCACCAGGGGGGTAGGTGGCGGTGGGGGGGCTTGTGGCCCACTGGTGAGGCCGCCTGACCAGCTCTCAGGCCCAGAAATTATCAAAAATTCCAGAAAAAATCATACTAAATTTTCAGGACCATCGGAGAACTTCTATTTTCGAGGTATTTTTCTCCGAGATGCTAAAACAGAAAACGGGAAAAGCTAAACTAATTCCATCATTTTTCTTCTAAGCAATAGAAAATGAAGACTCAAAACAGAGGTATGTGACTCTCTGATTCATCCGTTTCATGGTCATCAAAAGAAATCCGTCAATGGGATTGATCAAGTCCTTATGACAAAACCTTCTCGAATCGCAAGAGAGAACGGAGAATTTTCGAATAGCCACTAAGTCACCTCAATGGGGATACAAATCTCCCCAACAAGCAAATCATACTTCATCTTGACACAAGGAATAGGGCATTCAAAGCTCCCAATGAGAATCGATGAAGTCTTTTCAATAGCATTGAGGCAATGTACTGGATATCATTTCTTTGGAAAGTGCACTGTGTTCTCATTACCGTTGACATGGAAGGTGATATTGCCTTTGTTGCAATCTATAACAGCCCATGCAGTGTTTAAAAAGGGTGTTCCGAGGATGATAGCCATGGCATCGTCCTCGGGAATATCCAAGATAACAAAGTCTGTTAAGATAGTGGTATTAGCAACCACAACAGGCACATCCTCGCAAATGCCGATAGGGAAAGCAGTTGATTTGTCGGCCATTTGCAGAGAAATTTTAGTGGGTGTCAACTTATCCAACTCAAGTCTACGATAAAGAGAGAGTGGCATAACATTAACACCGGCTCCAAGGTCACATAAGGCAGTTCTTACGTAGTTTCCTTTAATGGAGCAAGGTATAGTGGGCACTCCGAGATCACCAAGTTTCTTAGGAGTTCCACCTTTGAAAGTGTAATTGGCAAGCATGGTGGAGATCTCAAGGTCTGGTATCTTCCGTTTATTAGTCACGATATCTTTCATGTACTTGGCATACGGCGACATCTTGAGCATATCAGTTAACCGCATCTGCAGAAAGACGGGTCTTATCATCTGAACGAAGCGCTCAAAATCCTCATCATCTTTTTTCTTGGATGGCTTAGGAGGAAAGGGCATAGGTCTCTGAACCCATGGCTCTCTTTCTTTACCATGCTTCCTAGCAGTGAAGTCAATCTTGTCGTATTACTTAGGTTGTGGGTTATCAGTATTAACCGTAGGTTCAATCTTCACATCCTCATCATGGCTAGGTTGAGCATTATTATGAGCATCACTGTCCACATTGTCACCAGGTTCATGTTCATCACCTGATTGTGTTTCTGCATCAGACGCACAAATATCATTAGGTTCTTCAGGTGTGATAGTATTTGGTGAACTGGCATGCAGGTTCCTATCATCCTTCTTCTTCTCCTTAGGATGACTAGGTGTATCAGCATTGATTCCTTGATAATATTGATCAATTCTCTTAGGATGACCTTCAGGATACAAAGGTTCCTGAGTGATTTTGCCTCCTCTAGTAATGACTCTGACAGAGTTGTCATTTAATTCATTGAGCAAGTCATTCCAAGCTTTAAGTACTTGTTCTACCTGAGTAGTAATCATAGAGGCATGTTTACTCAGAAGCTTCAAAGCATTGACATTTCTGTCTACACAAGCACTTAAATGGCTAAGCATACGAGTACTTTGTTCCAAATTTCTGCTAACATAATCATTGAAACTCTGTTGTTTGGCAACAAAGTTGTCAAATTCATCAAAGCATAGGCTAGCAGGTTTATCAAAAGGAATATCACTCTCATCAAACCTACGCAGAGAATTCACTTCTACTACCTGTATCGGGTTATCGAGACCATGGATCTCTTCGATAGGTGGTAGATTTTTGACATCTTTAGATCTAATGCCTTTCTCTTGCATAGATTTCTTGGCTTCTTGCATATCTTCAGGACTGAGGAATAGAATACCTCTTTTCTTATGAGTTGGCTTAGGAGGTGGTTCGGGAATAGTCCAAGCATTACCGTTGATCAAGAGGTTATTCAGTAGAGTCTCTGCTTGTTCTACAGTTCATTCCCTAAAAACACAACCGGCACAACTATCTAGGTAGTCTCTAGAGGCATCGGTAAGTCCGTTATAGAGGATATCAAGTATCTCGTTCTTCTTAAGAGGGTGATCAGGCAAAGCATTCTGTAGCTGGACGAGTCTCCCCCAAGCTTGTGGAAGACTCTCTTCTTGGAGTTGGGGAAAGTTGTATATTTCGTGCAAGGCAGCTTGCTTCTTATGGGCAGGGAAATACTTCTCACAGAAGTAATAGACCATCTCCTGGGGACTACGCACACATCCAGGAGCAAGAGAGGTGAACCAGGATTTAGCATCATCCTTTAGAGAGAAAGGAAACAGCTTAAGGATGTACTAGTGGTGGATCTTCTCCTCATAAGTGAAAAGGTTGGCTATTTCGGATAGTTTGGCAAGATGGGCTATGACCGTCTCAGACTCATAACTGTGAAAAGGATCAGATTTCACTAGAGAGATTATCTCAGGGTCGACAGAGAATTCATAATCCTTATCGCTGACAAAGATAGGCGAAGTGGCAAACTTTGGATCATTTTTCATCCTAACTTCCCGAGATTTTCCCTTCCACCTGAGAACTAATTTCTCAGCGTCATAGGCATCCTTACACGCAAGAAAATCCTCAGCTATCTCTCCCTCCATAACGTAACCCTCAGGTATATCAGGCAATTCATATCTAGGAGAGCTAGATCTAACAGGAGCAAAAGCAGGTTCTATCTCAATAACATCGGTAGTATCAGAAGCATCACAAGCATTGGGAGTAACTCTAGCAATATGAGCATCAAGGAACACTCCTAGTGGAACATCAGGCAAAGGAGTATCTCTAGCAGTATCAAGCATAACATCATCAGGCAAAATAGCATCTCTAGCATCATCAGGCAAAGCAATATAAAGCATAGCATCTCTAGCAGTATCAAGCATAGTATCAAGCATAGTATCAGGCATAGCATCATCAGGCATAGTATCAAGCATAGCATCTCTAGCAGTATCAGGCATAGTATCAAGCATAGCATCTCTAGCAGTAGTATCACAAGCATCATCAAGCACAGGCGACATATCAAGATTTCTAGCAGGAGGTGATGTCGCAAACTTACTCATAACTGAAGGTGAATCAAGTGCAGAGCTAGATGGCAATTCCTTACCTCCCCTCATAGTTGAGGGCAAGACTTTGGTCTTCGGATCCTTCAGATTCTTCATAGTGATCAGCAGATATAAATCCCAAGTGACTCAGAGAATATAGCAATACCTCCCCGGCAACGGTGCCAGAAAAATGCTGACGTCAGCTGTGCTTCCCTGGCAGTGGCTCCACAAAAGTGTTGATCCTGCAATCTCTAGTGTTAGCTAGATGAATGCTTATAACAACAAACCTTCTCCTACAATGGCACCAGAAGAATGCTGATAGCACTCCCAAGTAATGAGACTAGAAGAATGTTGTTGATGGCCCACCAGCGCATGGGTTCGCAGCAGTTTTCGAGGGTAGAGTATTCGACCCAATTTGTAGATAAGCCTTAGGAGGTGAGAGTATACTCTCGAGTATTAGCAGTTGAATGTGTCAGATTCAACCACACCTGAAAGATTAGTATCTGCAAGCACAGTAGTAACAGCAAAGTAGCGAGTAATAGCAGTGTAACGAGCAATAGCAGTGGCAAGGAAAAGCAGTAGTGACAGCAGTAGCAAGTAGCAACAGTAGCAAGCGACAGTAGTAGCAACAGTAGTAGCAGCAGAGCAAAACAAGTAATAGCAGTAGCAACAGCAGTAGCAGTAGCAACAGAGCATGACAAGTAACGGCAGTAGCAACTGTAATAGCAGCAGTAGAGCAAGACAAGTAACAGCAATAGCAACAGTAGTAGCAGCAGCGGAGCAAGACAAGTAACAGCAGTAGGACAAACTCGTAGGCAATGGGTCGGTGATTTGTTTGGTGCAACAGTAGGAGAAACTCGTAGGCAATGGGTCGGTGATTTGTTTGGATGATATTCATCATGCAATAGCTATAACACGGAGAGATAAGTGGCTAGCTCCCGTTCGTCAATGTGATGTAGGCATGCATTCCGTGTGTCGTCATACGTGCTTAGGAAAAAGAACTTGCATGACATCTATTGTCCATCCCTCCCGTCGCAGCGGGGTCCAAAAGGAAACTAAGGGATATTAAGGTTCTCCTTTTAATAAAGAACCGGACCAACGCATTAGCACTTGGTGAAACATGAATTCCTCAAACTATGGTCATCCCCGGGAGTGGTTCCGGTTATTGTCACTCTGGGGTTGCCGGATTATAACACATAGTAGGTAACTACAACTTGCAAGATCGGATCTAAAACACAAATATATTGGTGACAACATAATAATTTCATATCTAAAATCATGGAACTCAGGCCCTAGTGACAAGCATTAAGCATGGCAAAGTAGTAGCAACATCAAATCTCAGAACATAGTGGATACTAGGGATCAATCCCCATCAAAACTAACTCGATTACATGATAGATCTCATCCTACTCATCACCGCCCAGCAAGCCTATGAATAGATTACTCACGAACGATGAAGAGCTTCATGGAATTGGAGAGGGAAGAAGGTTGATGATGACGATGGTGATGATTTCCCCTCTCCGGAGCGCAAGACGGACTCCAGATCTGCCCTCCAGATGAAGAACAGGTGGTGGCGGCACCTCCGTATCAAAAATGCGATGAAAACTTCTCTTTTTATTTTTTTCTGGGACGAAAGACAACTTATAGAGCTGGAGTTGGGACGGCAAGTGCCTGTGGGCCCCACAAGCCTGCTCACTGCCACTAGGAGGTGGTGGCGGAGCAGGGGCTTGTGGCCCACTGGCCCACCCCCTCAGGTGGATCCTGGCGCACGTATTTTTGAAATTTTCCAAAACTGCTCCCCGTAAATTTTCAGGACGTTTGGAGAACTTTGATTTCTGCACAAAAATAACACCAAGGCAATTCTGCTGAAAACAGCGTCAGTCCAGGTTAGTTCCATTCAAATCATGCAAATTATAGTCCAAAACAAGGGCAAAAGAGTTTGGAAAAGTAGATACGTTGGAGACGTATCAATACGTAGGGGTTACATTAGACCACTTGCACCCCCTAAGGAAATTAGAGTTGAACCTAGTGTTGCTATTATCAAAGATCTCTTAACCAAAGACATAGACGGGCATGTTATCAAATTCTGTGAGGACTCCGCTAGAATTGCAAAACCTCACACGAAAGACAAATACGGACCTGTAGTTGGTCTGCCCGTTGTTTCTGTCAAGATAGGAGATCATTGTTATCATGGTTTATGTGATATGGGTGCTAGTGTTATTGCAATACCCCGGTCCCTATACGATGAAATCAAAAATGAGGTTGCACCTGCTGAGTTAGAACCCATTGATGTCACTATTACGCTAGCTAATAGAGACACTATCTGCCCTGTGGGAATTGTGCGAGATGTAGAAGTCTTGTGTGGTAAGATGAAGCACCCTACTGATTTCCTCGTCCTTGCTACTACACAAGATAGCTTTTGTCCCATCATATTTGGTAGACCCTTTCTCAACACTGTCAATGCTCATATTGATTGCGTTAAATAGACTGTCACTGTTAGTTTCGAGGGTGTGTCTCATGAATTTAACTTCTCCAAGTTTGGAAGATAACCCCGTGAAAAAGAGTCGTCTGGTAGGGTTGAAATCATTACTCTTGCCTCTATTTCCGTACCTCCTACGGATCCTTTAGAGCAATATCTGCTTGAGCATGAAAATGATATGCATATGGATGAAAGAGATGAGATAGTTAAAATTGTTTTAGAACAATATCCTATTCTCAAGAATAATCTGCCTGTTGAACTGCTTGGGGATCCTCCCCCACCAAAGGGTGATCCCGTGTTCGAGCTAAAATAGTTACCAGATACTCTTAAGTATGCCTACCTTGATGAGAAGGAGATATATCCTGTTATTATTAGTGCTCACCTCTCGAATCATGAAGAGAAGAAGTTATTAAAAACTTTGAGGTAGCACCGTGCGGCTATTGGATATACTCTTGATGATCTTAAGGGTATTAGTCCCACTCTATGTCAGCACAAGATTAAAATTGATCCTAATTCTAAACCAGTTGTTGATCATCAAAGGAGATTAAATCCTAGGATGAAAGAGGTCATGAGAAAAGAAATATTAAAGCTTCTAGAAGCAGGAATCATTTATCTTGTTGCTCATAGTGATTGGGTAAGTCCAGTACATTGCGTACCTAAGAAGGGAGGTATCACTGTCATTCCTAATGATAAGAATGAACTAATCCACAAAGGATTATTACTGGCTATAGGATGGTCATAGACTTCCGGAAACTGAACAAGGCAACCAGGAAAGACCATTATCCTTTGTCGTTTATCGACCAAATGCTAGAAAGGCTATCTAAACACACACACTTTTGCTTTCTAGACGGTTATTCAGGTTTCTCGCAAATACCTGTTGCACAATCTGATCAGGAGCAAACCACTTTCACCTGCCCCTTCGGTACCTTTGCTTATAGACGTATGCCTTTTGGCTTATGCAATGCACCTGCCACCTTTCAAAGATGTATGATGGCTATATTCTTTGACTTTTGTGAAAAGATTGTTGAGGTTTTCATGGATGATTTCTCCGTTTACGGTTCTTCCTTTGACGATTGCCTCAGCAACCTTGATCGAGTCTTACAGATATGCAAAGATACCAACCTCGTCTTGAACTGGGAGAAGTGCCACTTCATGGTTAATGAAGGCATCGTCTTAGGACACAAAATCTCTTAGAAACGCATTGAAGTTGATAAGGCTAAGGTTGATGCAATTGAGAAAATGCCTTGCCCCACAGATATCAGAGGTATACAAAGTTTCCTAGGTCATGCTGGTTTCTATAGAAGGTTCATTAAAGACTTATCTATGATATCTAGGCCTCTTACCAACCTCTTGCAGAAGGATGTTCCTTTTGTTTTAGATGAGGATTGTGAGGAAGCTTTTGAAATACTTAAGAAGGCCTTGATAACCGCACCTATTGTTCAACCACCTGATTGGAACTTGCCCTTTGAAATCATGTGTGATGCTAGTGATTATGCTATTGGTGCTGTTCTAGGACAAAGAGTTGACAAGAAGTTGAATGTAATTCACTACTCTAGTAAAACTCTAGACAGTGCCCAAAGAAACTATGCCACTACGGAGAAGGAATTTTTAGCGGTCGTGTTTGCATGTGAAAATTTTAGATCTTATACAGTTGACTCCAAAGTTACTATTCACTCTGATCATGTTGTTATTAAGTACCTTATGCAGAAGAAGGACGCTAAGCCTAGGCTAATCAGATGAGTTCTCCTGCTATACGAATTTGATTTGCACGTTGTTCACCGAAAGGGTGCTGATAACCCTATAGCAGATAACTTGTCTAGGCTAGAGAATGTCCTTGATGACCCACGACCTATTGATGACAGCTTTCCTGATGAGCAATTGAATGTCATCTGTACTTCACATAGTGCACCGTGGTATGCTGATTACGCAAACTATATCGTAGCCAAATACATACCACCCAGTTTCACCTAACAGCAAAAGAAGAAATTCTTCTTTGATTTGAGACACTACTTTTGGGATGATCCTCACCTTTATAAGGAAGGAGTAGATGGTGTTATTAGACGTTGTGTGTCTGAACATGAACAGGGACACATCCTGCAGAAGTGTCATTCCGAAGCCTACGGAGGACACCATGCTGGAGATAGAACTGCTCATAAGGTATTGCAATCAGGTTTCTATTGGCCCACTCTCTTCAAGGATGCCCGTAAGTTTGTCTTGTCCTGTGACGAATGCCAAAGAATAGGGAACATCAGTAAGCGTCAGGAAATGCCTATGAACTATTCACTTGTCATTGAACCATTTGATGTCTGGGGCTTTGATTATATGGGACCCTTCCCGAGTTCCAATGGGTATACTCACATCTTAGTCGCTGTTGATTATGTCACTAAGTGGGTAGAAGCTATCCCCACTAGAAATGTTGATCATCACACCTCTATTAAGATGCTTAAAGAAGTCATTTCCCAAGATTTGGAGTCCCTAGATATTTGATGACTGATGGCGGTTCACACTTCATTCATGGTGTTTTCCGCAAGATGCTTGCTAAGTATGATGTCAACCATAGAGTTGCATCTCCTTATCATCCTCAATCTAGTGGTCAAGTGGAGTTGAGTAATAGGGAGATCAAATTGATCTTACAAAAGACTGTCAATAGATCTCGAAAGAATTGGTCTAGCAAACTTGAAGATTCACTATGGGCTTATAGGACTGCTTATAAGAATCCCATGGGCATGTCGCCGTATAAAATGGTTTACGGTAAGGCCTTTCATTTACCTATTGAGTTGGAACACAAAGTTTATTGGGCAATCAAACAGCTCAACTTCGATTTCAACCTTGCCAGTGAGAAGTGGTTGATTGATATCAGCTCATTAGATGAATGGAGGGCCCAGGAATATGAGAATGCCAAGTTGTTCAAGGAAAAGGGTAAGAGATGGCACGATAAAAGAATACAAAAACGAGAGTTCAATGTAGGTGATTATGTCCTTCTATACAATTCTCGCTTAAGATTCTTCGTAGGCAAGCTTCTCTCTAAATGGGAAGGTCCTTACGTTGTCGAGCAAGTATATCATTCCGGTGGCATCAAAATCAATAACACAGAAGGTAATTTTCCTAGAGTGGTAAATGGGCAAAGAATCAAGCATTATATCTCTGGTACTCCCATAAATGTTGAGACCAATATCATCAATATCATAACTCCAGAGGAGTACATAAGGGATGTTTATAAGCCTGTTTCAGACCCTGAAAACGAAGAGGTATGTGTTTCGGTAAGTAATTGGACTCCGAAACTTTTCTGGTAGGAAATTTTCTGTGTTTTGGAATTTATGGAAAATTAGAAAAATAAAAAGCAGTCCGGAGAGTGCACGAGGAGGCCACAAGCTTGGTAGCCGCCACCTGACCCCTGGCAGCGGCTACAGGGCTTGTGGGCACCTCGTGTGTCTCCCGGACTCCGTTTTCTTGCGGAGCACTCCTTCTGGTCCAGAAAAAATCATTATATATACGCTCGAGGGATTTGATCTCCGTATCGCGCAGTTTTCCTCTGTTTTCATTTCGAGCCTGTTTCTGTGCAGATCTAGATCGTCATGACTTCCCCAAAATCTCCTAAGGACAAGATCTTCGAGAAGGTCATCAATCCCTACCTCACAGAAGTGCTGAAACACCCTCAATCTATTGAGATGCGTGAGGGGATGTTACACATCCGTGATGTTGAGGGGCCTAAGAAGACGGGAAGCATGGAGACAAGGCTCAAAGCAATGGAGCAACAAGTCTTCAAGTGCCAAGGTATGGTGGAGCGTGGACTCAACGCCAACCACATGATGATCACGGAGTTCACCAACAAGCACAAGATGTATGCCACTCACATTGGGAAGCACCTCTCCAGGCTCTATGACAGGGTTGATCAACTCCAGGGCCAGATCTATGACCTGCAGAACCAAAACTGTGAGTATGAGTACAGATTTAAATCAATACGGTTGGCTACAGATTTGAGGATCCTGGTGACTCGTTCATCCTGCCATGATGGAGCACCTATGCCTTGGAAGATGGAGGATCAGACTGCTTCAACAACTCCACCACCATCACCACCAAAGGAAGACAACTAAGCATTGGTATGGGCAATCCCCTTGGCTTTTACCAAGCTTGGGGGAGTTACCCTGGTATCGTATCACCTTTATATCTTTTTCTTTTACCTTTGTTTTAGTTCTTTCCTTTTCAGTTTTTATTTCTTCTCTTAGTGGAATAAGTCTTCAGTGTTTAGTTTGAGTCTTTTGCTTTGTGTCTCCCCCGATGTATTCGAGCTTGCGAGCTATATAATAAAGAGTATCTTAGTCAAGGGCTTTGTTTTGTGCCGTGATCAAAAGTATTAAAAGAACGATAGCATGAAAGATCATGAGATGATCTTATGGAAAGTGATAGCTTCACATATAACAAGTATGATGATTGAAACTTGTTGAGAATAGACCAACATAGACCCCAGTCATTGTTGCAATTAATAAGAAGTAATAAGGAAAGAGAGGTTCACATATCAATATATCATCTTAGACACTTTCTATAATTGTGAGCACTCACCAAACTATTACATGCTTAGAAGTAGATGTTGGACAAGGAAGAAAACATAATGAATTGTGTTTGCTTGGTTCCAAACAATGTTATATGCCTAGAGATCCCTTAGCATGTGAGGATTGCTTCCACCTCATATTAGCCAAAACTCCCGCACCAAGTAGAGATACTACTCGTGCATCCATAAACCTTCAACCCAGTTTTGCCATGAGAGTCCACCATACCTACCTATGGATTGAATAAGATCCCTCAAGTAAGTTGTCATCGGTGCAAGCAATAAAAATTGCTCTCTAATATGTATGATCTATTAGTGTGTGGAAAATAAGCTTTGTATGAACCTGTGATGAGGAATACTTAAAAGCGACGGACTGCATAATAAAGTTCTTTATCACAGGAGGCAATATAAAGTGACGTTCCTCCGCACTAAGAGGACACGCATCCAAACCTCAAAAGCGCATGACAACCTCGGCTTCCCTCTGCGAAGGGCCTATCTTGTACCTTTAATTTTTTTCCCTTGAAAGAGTCATGGTGATCTCCACCAGTTCCTTATTTTGCCTTTGTCTTCGCTACCGTCACATGTTAGGGAAAGATCTATATTCATATATCAACTTGGAGATGAGTACTTATGCTTTATTATTGTTGACTTTACCCTTAAGGTAACTGGTTGGGAGGCAAAACTATAAGCCCCTATCTTTCTTTGTGTCCAGCTGAAACTTTGAAACCATGAGTACCACGTGAGTTGTAACAATTGTGGAAAACAAAAGCGATGATTGAGTATGTGGGTTGCATTACAAGATCTTATTTGACTCTTTCTGATGTTATGATAAATTGCAACTGCTTCAATGACTATGGACTGTTGTTGGCTACTTCTCGGTAAGGTTTTTGCTTCATACTTTGCTTTGTGAAGGAATTTTTACTTTCCCATAAGAATATTTATGATGTATTGTTGTTCTATGTGTGATCATGATGCCCTCATCTACGTATTATGTTTTATCGACACCTCCATCCCTAAACATGTGGACATGTTTATGGATCTTGGTTTTCGCTTGAGGACAAGCGAGGTCTAAGCTTGGGGGAGTTGATACGTCCATTTTGCATCATGCTTTCATGTTGATATTTATCGCGTTATGGTCTGTTATATTACTTTGTGTTACCATACTTATGCCTTTTCTCTCTTATTTTGCATGGTTTATTTGAAGAGGGAGAATACGGGCAGCTGGAATTCTGGACTGGAAAAGGAGCAAGTCTGAGTCCTCTATTCTGCGCAACTCCAAATGCCCTGAAAATGAACGTGGAATTTTTTGGGAATATATAAAAAATACTGGGCGAAAGAAGTGCCAGAAGGGAGATACCAGGGGCCCACAAGCCTGGTAGCCGCCACCTGCCCCCCTGGCGGCGGCTACAGGGCTTGTGGGCACCCTGGTGGCCCACTGGCCCCTCTCTTTTGCTATATGAAGGGTTTCGTCCAGGAAAAAATCAGAGTGGAGCTTTTTCGTGGATTCTCCGCCGCCACGAGGCGGAACTTGAGCAGAACCAATCTAGAGCTCCGGCAGGATGATCCTGTCGGGGAAACTTCCCTCACGGAGGGGGAAATTGTCGCCATTGTCATCACCAACACTCCTCTCGCCGGAGGGGAGTCATCTCCATCAACATCTTCATCAGCACCATCTCCTCTCCAAACCCTAGTTCATCTCTTGTAACCAATCTCCGTCTCGTGACTCCGATTGGTACTTGTAAGGTTGCTAGTAGTGTTGATTACTCTTTGTAGTTGATGCTAGTTGGATTACTTGGTGGAAGAATTTATGTTCAGATCCTTGATGCTACTCATTACACCTCTGATCATGATTATGATTATGCTTTGTGAGTAGTTACTTTTGTTCCTGAGGACATGGGATAAGTCATGCCAATAATAGCCATGTGAATTTGGTATTCGTTCGGTATTTTGATATGTTGTATGTTGTTTTTCCTCTAGTGGTGTCATGTGAACGTCGACTACATAACACTTCACCATTATTTGGTCCTAGAGGAAGGCATTGGGGAGTAGTAAGTAGATGATGGGTTGCTAGAGTGACAGAAGCTTAAACCCCAGTCTATGTGTTGCTTCGTAAGGGGCTGATTTGCATCCACTAGTTTAATGCTATGGTTAGACGTTGTCTTAATTCTTCTTTCGTAGTTGCGGATGCTTGCGAGAGGGGTTAATCATAAGTGGGATTCTTGTCCAAGTAAGGGAAGCACCCAAGCGCCGGTCCACCCACATATCAAACTATCAAAGTAACAAACGTGAATCATATGAACATGATGAAACTAGCATGACAGAAATTCCCGTGAGTCCTCGGAAGCGTTTTTCCTCCTATAAGACTTTGTTCAGGCTTGTCCCTTGCTACAAAAGGGATTGGGCCACTTTGCTGCACCGTTGGTACTCTTGTTTCTTGTTACTTTTCACCTGCTTCGTTTCACTTCACTACACCATCACTTGTTACCGCTACTTTCAGTGCTTGCAGTTATTACCTTGCTGAAAACTGTTTATCAGAGCCTTCTGCTCCTCGTTGGGTTCGACACTCTTACTTATCGAATGGACTAAGATTGATACCCTATACTTGTGGGTCATCAAGGCCAAATGAGTCCATCATAAAAAAGGGGAGGCAAAAAAGGAAATAAAAAAATCCCACCAAGAAAATACAAATAAATGAGAGAAAAAGAGAGAAGGGAATTTCTACTATCCTTTACCACACTTGTGCCTCAAAGTGGCACTATGTTCTTCATATAGAGAGTCTCTTGTTTTATCACTTCCACTTGGTAGTGGGAATTTTTCATTATAGAACTTGACTTGTATACTCCAATGATGGGCGTCCCCAAATGCCCAAGGTCTTCATGAGCAAGCAAGTTGGATGCACACCCACTTAGCTTCAGTCGAGATTTCATACACTTATAGCTCTGGTGCATCCGTTGCATGCCAATCCCTACTCCTTGAATTGATATCTATTTATAGACATCTCCATAGCCCGTTGATATGCTGAGTTGATGCAAGACTTTCTTCTCCACTTTTACCCATTTGAAACCTACCACCCACATTCTTTTAGAGTTAATAAATTTTACGGCATGTAGATTTTACGGCATATAGATTTTATAGAAATAATTGCACTCTCGTTCTTCACTTAAATTTGTTTGAGAGTTAACAAATAGTGACGGCAATTTTGATGGGTTATAAGACTAGTCCAAAAACAATAGGTATTCAAGAAGTGCATACTCAAATCCACATGTAACACACAAAAGAGAAATTGTGGGTTAATGATATTGTTGCGGTAATATGAAAGGGTGTGAGTGCATGGTTGTTGGTTAGTAAAAATATTGATAGTTAAAGGATGCTAATTTCTTGTTCATCTAAATATTGGTTATGGAATGGTGATGATGTGTGAGCATTATTATTCCTTGTTGAAATCCTGTGTTGACTAGGTCGGGGGCGCGTGATGGTTAACTCCTACCAACCTCCTCCCTAGGGGCACGTGAGTAGTACCTTGCTTAGAGAGAGCTAATAAAACATTGTGATAAGTATGTGAGTTCTTTATGACTAATATTTGCTATCCTCTTCGGTATCGTGCATTGCCCATTCTCACCTCGAGGATCGGTGTGAACTTTGCTGATGCATCCAAACCCAGTGACATGATACGCTCTGTTGCACATAAGCCACCTTATATCTTCCTTCAAAAGCCACCATACCTACCTATCATGACATTTCCATAGCCATTCCAAGATATATTGGCATGCAATTTCCACCATCACATCATATGACTAGTACACTCATTGTCATATTGCTTTGCATGATCATGTAGCTGACATAGTTTTTGTGGCAAAGCCACTATTCATCATTATCATACATGTTACACTAGATCGTTGCACATCCTCGTACACTGCGAGAGGCATTCATATAGAGTCATATTGTTTAGTAGTTTTCCATAGGGGGCTGCTACGCCTCCACTGGCGGATGTTTATTAAATATCTTCCACCTAGACGACCGTCCGATCTACACGAGCGTCATCCGATCCGCGCACGGTGCTCCGGCCATGTTGGAAATATGCCCTAGAGGAAATAATAAATTGGTTATTATTAAATTTCCTTGTTCATGATAATCGTTTATTATCCATGCTATAATTGTATTGATTGGAAACTCAAATACATGTGTGGATACATAGACAAAACTATGTCCCTAGTAAGCCTCTAGTTGACTAGCTCGTTGATCGAAGATGGTTAAGGTTTCCTAGACATAGACAAGAGTTTCCGCTTGATAACGGGATCACATCATTAGGAGAATGATGTGATGGACAAGACCCAAACTATGAATGTAGCATATGATCATGTCAGTTTATTGATACTGATTTCTACATTTGTCAATGTATCTGTTCCTAGGACCATGAGATCATGCAACTCCCGGACACCGGAGGAATACCTTCTGTGTATCAAACGTTGCAACGTAACTGGCTGACAATAAAGGTGCTCTACATGTATCTCCGAAGGTGTCTGTTGGGTTGGCATGGATCAAGACTGGGATTTGTCACTCCGTGTGACGGAGAGGTATCTCGGGACCCACTCGGTAATACAACATCTCAACAAGCCTTGCAAGCAATGTGACTAAGGAGTTAGTTGCGGGATCTTGTATTACGGAACGAGTAAAGAGACTTGCCGGTAACGAGATTGGACTAGGTATGGAGATACCGACGATCAAATCTCGGGCAAGTAATATACCGAAGGACAAAGGGAACAACATATGGGATTAACTGAATCCTTGACATAGAGGTTCAACCGATAGAGATCTTTGTAGAATATATGGGAGCCAATATGTACATCCAGTTCCCGCTATTGGTTATTGACCTGAAAGTGTCTCAGGTCATGTCTGCATAGTTCTCGAACCCGTAGGGTCTACACACTTAAGGTTCGGTGACATTTTGGTATAGTTGAGTTATATGTGTTGGAGACTGAAGTTTTTTCGAAGTCCCGGATGATATCTCGGACGTCACGAGGAGTTTCGGAATGGTCCAGAAATGAAGATTGATATATAGAGGAAGTTGGTATTTGGATTCCGGAAGGTTTTCGGGCATTGTTGGGAGTCTACCGGGAGTGACGAATGGGTTCCGGGGGCCCACTGAGTGGGCCCACCATGCCCCAAGGGGTCCACATGGGTTTATTGGATGCGTAATTAGGCATAATGGGCTGACAAAGTCATCCAAGGAAATCCCATGAGGAAAAGGTGGAAAATCCAAAAGAGGTGGAAAATTTAGGAAGGAGTCCTAATCCAATTGGGATTGGAGGAGCACTCCTCCCTCCTCCACTTCGGCCGACCCAAGGGAGCCTCCCTTGTGGCGCAAGGCTGCCTCCTCCCTCCTCCTATATATACTAGAGGTTTAGGGCTATTTGAGACACAACTTTGCCACGTGCAACCCTAAACCTCTACTTCGTAGTTCTTCCTCTAGATCGGTTTTCCGTGGAGCTCGGGCGGAGCCCTGCAGAATAGATCACCACCACCACCGGAGCACCGTCCTGCTTCCGGGGAACTCATCTACATCCCCGTCTCTATTTCTGGATCAAGAAGGCGGAGATCGTCATCCAGTTGTACGTGTGTGGAACGCGGAGGTGTCGTCCGTTCGGCACTTGATCGGGATGGATCACGAGACGGTTCGTGGGACGGATCGTGAAGACGTACCACTACATCAACCGCATTTATTAACGCTTCCGCATAGCAATCTACAATGGTATGTAGATCCGACCTCCCTCTCGTAGATGATAATCACCATGATAGGTCTTCGTGTGCGTAGGAAATTTTTTGTTTCCCATGCTACGTTCCCCAACAGTGGCTTCATGAGCTAGGTTCATGCGTAGATGATATCTCGAGTAGAACACAAAATAGTTTATGGGAATTGATGTTCTTTTTGCTGCCCTCCTTAGTTTTTTCTCGATTCAGCGGTATTGTTGGATTGAAGCGGCCCGGACCAACCTTACTCATACGCTTACGAGAGACCGGTTTCATCGACTAGCATGCAACTTGTTGCATAAAGATGACCGGCGGGTGTCTGTTTCTTCAACTTTGGTTGAATCAAATTTTACCGAGGCGGTCCTTGGAGAAGGTTAAATAGCAAATTGCATATCACCTTGTGGCTTTGCGGAAGTAAGATGCAAACATACTAGATACCCATAGCAGCCACGTAAAACATGCAACAACAAATTAGAGGGCGTCTAACTTGTTTTTGCAGGATATGCATGTGATGTGATATGGCCAAACACATGATATGATATATTGGATGTATGAGATGATCATGTTGTAGTAGTTAAATATCGACTTGCACGTCGATGCTACGGCAACCGGCAGGAGCCATAGGGTTGTCTTTAAACTAACATTTGTGCTTGCAGATGCGTTTACAATATTGCTAGGTAGTGGCTTTAGTAGTAATTGTTGGAATTATGCCGTAGAGGCAATAATAAATATAGTTATTATTATAATTCCTGTATCAAGATAATCGTTTATTATCCATGCTATAATTGTATTGAATGAAGACTCATTTACATGTGTGGATACATAGACAAAACACCGTCCCTAGCAAGCCTCTAGTTGGCTAGCCAGTTGATCAAAGATAGTCAGTGTCTTCTGATTATGAACAAAGGTGTTGTTGCTTGATAACTGGATCACGTCATTAGGAGAATCACGTGATGGACTAGACCCAAACTAATAGACGTAGCATGTTGATCGTGTCATTTTGTTGCTACTGTTTTCTGCGTGTCAAGTATTTATTCCTATGACCATGAGGTCATATAACTCACTGACACCGGAGGAATGCTTTGTGTGTATCAAACGTCGCAACATAACAGGGTGACTATAAAGATGCTCTACAGGTATCTCCGAAGGTGTTAGTTGAGTTAGTATGGATCAAGACTGGGATCTGTCACTCCGTGTGAACGGAGAGGTATCTCGGGGCCCACTCGGTAATACAACATCACACACAAGCCTTGCAAGCAATCTAACTTAGTGTAAGTTGCGGGATCTTGTATTACGGAACGAGTAAAGAGACTTGCCGGTAAACGAGATTGAAATAGGTATACGGATACTAACGATCGAATCTCGGGCAAGTAACATACCGAAGGACAAAGGGAATGACATACGGGATTAAATGAATCCTTGGCACTGAGGTTCAAGCGATAAGATCTTCGTAGAATATGTAGGATCCAATATGGGCATCCAGGTCCCGCTATTGGATATTGACCGAGGAGTCTCTCGGGTCATGTCTACATAGTTCTCGAACCCGCAGGGTCTGCACACTTAAGGTTTGACGTTGTTTTATGCGTATTAGAGTTATATGGTTGGTTACCGAATGTTGTTCGGAGTCCCGGATGAGATCACGGACGTCACGAGGATTTCCCGAATGGTCCGGAAACGAAGATTGATATATAGGATGACCTCATTTGATTACCGGAAGGTTTTCGGAGTTACCGGGAATGTACCGGGAATGACGAATGGGTTCCGGGAGTTCACCGGGGGGGCAACCCACCCCGGGGAAGCCCATAGGCCTTGAGGGTGGCACACCAGCCCTTAGTGGGCTGGTGGGACAGCCCAAAAGGGCTCTATGCACCAAGGAGAGAAAACCAAGGTGGGAAGGAAGGGGGACTCCCTCCCACCAAACCAAGTCCAACTCGGTTTGGGGGGGGAGTCCTCCCCCCTTGGACTCGGCCGACCCCCTTGGGGCTCCTTGAGCCCCAAGGCAAGGTCCCCTCCCTCCCACCTATATATACGGAGGTTTTAGGGCTGATTTGAGACGACTTTCCCACGGCAGCCTGACCACATACCTCCACGGTTTTTCCTCTAGATCGCGTTTCTGCGGAGCTCGGGCGGAGCCCTGCTGAGACAAGGTCATCACCAACCTCCGGAGCGCCGTCATGCTGCCGGAGAACTCTTCTACCTCTCCGTCTCTCTTGCTGGATCAAGAAGGCCGAGATCATCGTCGAGCTGTACGTGTGCTGAACGCGGAGGTGCCGTCCGTTCGGTACTAGATCGTGGGACTGATCGCGGGATTGTTCGCGGGGCGGATCGAGGGACGTGAGGACGTTCCACTACATCAACCGGGTTCACTAACGCTTCTGTTGTACGATCTACAAGGGTACGTAGATCACTCATCCCCTCTCGTAGATGGACATCACCATGATAGGTCTTCGTGCGCGTAGGAAAAATTTTGTTTCCCATGCGACGTTCCCCAACAGTGGCATCATGAGCTAGGTTCATGCGTAGATGTCTTCTCGAGTAGAACACAAAAGTTTTTGTGGGCGGTGATGTGTGTTTTGCTGCCCTCCTTAGTCTTTTCTTGATTCCGCGGTATTGTTGGATTGAAGCGGCTTGGACCGACATTACTCGTACGCTTACGAGAGACTGGTTTCATCGCTACGAGTAACTCCGTTGCTCAAAGATGACTGGCAAGTGTCGGTTTCTCCAACTTTAGTTGAATCGGATTTGACCGAGGAGGTCCTTGGATGAGGTTAAATAGCAACTCATATATCTCTGTTGTGGTGTTTGCGTAAGTAAGATGCGATCCTACTAGATACCCATGGTCACCACGTAAAACATGCAACAACAAAATTAGAGGACGTCTAACTTGTTTTTGCAGGGTATGCTTGTGATGTGATATGGCCAATGATGTGATGTGATATATTGGATGTATGAGATGATCATGTTGTAATTGAAATATCGACTTGCACGTCGATGGTACGGCAACCGGCAGGAGCCATAGGGTTGTCTTTATACTAACGTGTGTGCTTGCAGATGCGTTTACTATTTTGCTAGGATGTAGCTTTAGTAGTAATAGCATGAGTAGCACGACAACCCCGAGGGCAACACGTTGATGGAGATCATGGTGTGGCGCCGGTGATAAGAAGATCGTGCCGGTGCTTTGGTGATGGAGATCAAGAAGCACGTGATGATGGCCATATCATGTCACTTATGAATTGCATGTGATGTTAATCCTTTTATGCACCTTATTTTGCTTAGAACGACGGTAGCATTATGAGGTGATCTCTCACTAAAATTTCAAGACGAAATTGTGTTCTCCCCGACTGTGCACCGTTGCTGCAGTTCATCGTTTCGAGACACCACGTGATGATCGGGTGTGATAGACTCAACGTTCACATACAACGGGTGCAAAACAGTTGCGCACGCGGAACACTCGGGTTAAACTTGACGAGCCTAGCATGTGCAGACATGGCCTCGGAACACATGAGACCAAAAGGTCGATCATGAATCATATAGATGATATGATTAGCATAAGGATGCTTACCACTGAAACTATACTCAACTCACGTGATGATCGGACTTGAGCTAGTGTAAGTGGATCATGAACCACTCAAATGACTAGAGAGATGTACTTTTTGAGTGGGAGTTTAGCGAATAATTTGATTAAGTTAAACTCTAATTATCTTGAACATAGTCTAAGTCCACTTTGAATATATTTGTGTTGTAGATCATGGCTCACGCGACAGTCATCCTGAATATTAATACGTTCCTAGAGAAAGCTAAGTTGAAAGATGATGGAACCAACTTTGTAGACTGGGCTCGTAATCTTAAGCTAATCTTACAAGCTGGGAAGATGGATTATGTCCTTAATGCTGCGTTAGGAGATGAACCACCCGCTACGGCTGATCAGGATGTTAAGAACGCTTGGTTAGCACGTAAGGAGGACTACTCAATAGTTCAATGTGCAGTCTTGTATGGCTTAGAACCGGGACTTCAACGTTGCTTTGAGCGTCATGGGGCATTTGAGATGTTCTAGGAGTTGGAGTTTATCTTTCAGAAGAATGCCCGGATCGAGAGGTATGAGACCTCCGATAAATTCTATGCTTGCAAGATGGAGGAAAACTCATCTATCAGTGAACATGTGCTCAAAATGTCTGGGTACTCAAACCGTCTAGCTGAGCTGGGGATTGAACTCCCGCAAGAAGCTATCACTGACAGAATCCTTCAATCACTGCCGCCAAGCTATAAAGGCTTTGTGTTGAACTACAACATGCAAGGGATGAACAAGTCTCCCGGCGAGTTGTTTGCGATGCTGAAAGTCGCAGAGTCTGAACTCCGTAAAGAGCATCAAGTGTTGATGGTGAATAAGACCACTAGTTTCAAGAGAAACGGCAAAGGCAAGAAGGTCAATTCGAAGAAGAGCGGCAAGCCTGTTGCCAATCCGACGAACAAACCCAAAGCTGGACCTAAGCCGGAAACGAAGTGTTACTATTGCAAGGGTATGGGTCACTGGAAGCGCAATTGCCCCAAGTATCTGGCAGATAAGAAGGCGGGCAAAGAAAATCAGATATATTTGATATACATGTTATTGATGTGTACTTAACCGGCTCTCGTAGTAGTGCCTGGGTATTCGATACCGGTTCTGTTGCTCATATTTGCAACTCGAAACAGGAACTGCGGAATAGGCGAAGGCTGGCGAAAGATGAAGTGACGATGCGCGTAGGAAATGGTTCCAAGGTTGATGCAATCGCCGTCGGCACAGTGTCACTTCAGTTACCGTCAGGATTAGTGATGAACTTAAATCATTGTTATTTAGTGCCTACGTTGAGCATGAACATTATATCTGGATCTTGTTTATTGCGAGACGGTTACTCTTTTAAGTCAGAGAATAATGGTTGTTCTATTTCTATGAGTAACATCTTTTATGGTCATGCACCGAATGAGAGAGGATTGTTCATATTGAATCTTGATAGCGATACACATATACATAACATTGAGACCAAAAGAGTTAGAGTTAACAATGATAGCGCCATATTTTTTGTGGCACTGCCGCTTAGGTCATATTGGTGTAAAGCGCATGAAGAAACTCCATGCTAATGGACTTTTGGAGTCACTTGACTTTGATTCACTTGACACGTGCGAACCATGCCTCATGGGCAAGATGACTAAGACTCCGTTCTCAGGAACAATGGAGCGTGCAAGTGACTTGTTGGAAACCATACATACGGATGTGTGTGGTCCGATGAGCGTGGAGGCACACGGCGGATATCGTTATTTTCTCACCTTCACTGACGATTTAAGTAGATATGGTTATGTCTACTTGATGAAGCACAAGTCTGAAACATTTGAAAAGTTCAAGCAATTTCAGAGTGAAGTGGAAAATAATCGTAACAAAAAGATCAAGTTCCTGCGGTCTGATCGTGGGGGTGAATATCTGAGTTTCGAGTTTGGTGCTCGCTTAAGACAATGTGGAATTGTTTCACAGTTAACACCGCCTGGAACACCACAGCGTAATGGTGTGTCCGAACGTCGTAATCGTACTCTATTAGAGATGGTGCGATCTATGATGTCTCTTACTGATTTGCCGTTATCATTTTGGGGCTATGCATTAGAAACACCTGCATTCACTTTAAATAGGGCACCATCAAAATCCGTTGAGATCACACCATACGAACTGTGGTATGGAAAAAGGCCAAAGTTGTCGTTTCTTAAAGTTTGGGGATGTGATGCTTATGTCAAAAAGCTTCAGCCTGAAAAGCTGGAACCCAAAGCGGAAAAGTGCGTCTTCATAGGTTACCCAAAAGAGACAGTTGGGTACACCTTCTATCTCAAATCCGAGGGCAAAGTGTTTTTGCTAAAAACGGAGCTTTTCTCGAGAAGGAGTTTCTCTCGAGAGAATTGAGTGGGAGGAAGATAGAACTTGACGAGGTTGTCGAACCTCTCATCCCTCTAGATGGTGGCGCAGGGCAAGGGGAAACCTCTGTCATTGCAACGCCGGTTGAGGAGGAAGTTAATGATGATGATCATGAAACTCCAGTTCAAGTTTCTGTCGAACCACGCAGGTCAACGAGACCACGTGCTGCTCTAGAGTGGTACGGTAATCCCGTCTTATCAATCATGTTGTTAGACAACAATGAACCTGTGAATTATGAAGAAGCAATGGTGGGCCCAGATTCCAACAAATGGCTGGAAGCCATGAAGTCCGAGATAGGATCCATGTATGAGAACAAAGTGTGGACTTTGGAGGTACTGCCTGAGGGCCGCAAGGCCATTCAGAACAAATGGATCTTTAAGAGGAAGACAGACGCTGACGGTAATGTGACCGTTTATAAAGCTCGACTTGTGGCAAAGGGTTTTTCACAAGTTCAAGGAGTTGACTACGATGAGACTTTCTCACCCGTAGCGATGCTTAAGTCCGTCAGAATCATGTTAGCAATAGTTGCATTTTTCGATTATGAAATCTGGCAGATGGATGTCAAAACGGCGTTCCTTAACGGTTTCCTTAAGGAAGAGCTGTATATGATACAACCCGAAGGTTTTGTCGATCCTAAGAATACTAACAAGGTGTGAAAGCTCCAGCGATCCATTTATGGACTGGTGCAAGCATCTCGGAGTTGGAACAAACGCTTTGATGAGGTGATCAAAGCATTTGGGTTTATACAAGTGGTTGGAGAATCTTGTATTTACAAGAAAGTGAGTGGGAGCTCTGTGGCGTTTCTAATATTATATGTGGATGACATATTACTGATTGGAAACAACGTAGAGTTTTTAGAGAGCATAAAGGATTACTTGAATAAAAGTTTCTCTATGAAGGACCTAGGAGAAGCTGCTTACATTCTAGGCATTAAGATCTATAGGGATAGATCAAAACGCCTGATAGGACTTTCACAAAGCACATACCTTGATAAAGTTTTGAAGAGGTTCAAAATGGAACAGTCCAAGAAAGGGTTCTTGCCAGTTCTACAAGGTACGAGATTGAGTAAGACTCAGTGCCCAGCAACTGATGAAGATAGAGAGCATATGCGCTCCGTCCCCTATGCTTCAGCCATAGGTTCTATCATGTATGCGATGTTGTGCACTAGACCGGATGTTAGCCTGGCCATAAGTATGGCAGGTAGGTTCCAGAGTAATCCAGGAGTGGATCACTGGACAGCCGTCAAGAATATCCTGAAGTACCTGAAAAGGACTAAGGAGATGTTTCTCGTGTATGGAGGTGACGAAGAGCTCGCCGTAAAAGGTTACGTCGATGCAAGCTTTGACACAGATCCGGACGACTCTAAATCGCAAACCGGATACGTATTTATTCTTAATGGGGGTGCAGTAAGCTGGTGCAGTTCCAAGCAAAGCGTCATAGCAGATTCTACATGTGAAGCGGAGTACATGGCTGCCTCGGAGGCGGCTAAGGAGGGTGTCTGGATGAAGCAGTTCATGACGGATCTTGGAGTGGTGCCAAGCACACTGAATCCAATAACCTTGTTCTGTGACAACACTGGTGCCATTGCCTTAGCAAAGGAACCGCGGTTTCACAAGAAGACCAGACACATCAAACGACGCTTCAACCTCATCCGCGACTACGTCGAGGGAGAGGACGTGAATATATGCAAAGTGCACACGGATCTGAATGTAGCAGACCCGCTGACTAAACCTCTTCCACGGCCCAAACATGATCAACACCAGAACTGTATGGGTGTTAAATTTATTACAATGTAATTCACATGGTGATGTGAGGGCTAGATTATTGACTCTAGTGCAAGTGGGAGACTGTTGGAACTATGCCATAGACGAAATAATAAATATAGTTATTATTATAATTCCTGTATCAAGATAATCGTTTATTATCCATGCTATAATTGTATTGAATGAAGACCCATTTACATGTGTGGATACATAGACAAAACACCGTCCCTAGCAAGCCTCTAGTTGGCTAGCCAGTTGATCAAAGATAGTCAGTGTCTTCTGATTATGAACAAAGGTGTTGTTGCTTGATAACTGGATCACGTCATTAGGAGAATCACGTGATGGACTAGACCCAAACTAATAGACGTAGCATGTTGATCGTGTCATTTTGTTGCTACTGTTTTCTGCATGTCAAGTATTTATTCCTATGACCATGAGGTCATATAACTCACTGACACCGAAGGAATGCTTTGTGTGTATCAAACGTTGCAACGTAACTGGGTGACTATAAAGATCCTCTACAGGTATCTCCAAAGGTGTTAGTTGAGTTAGTATGGATCAAGACTGGGATCTGTCACTCCGTGTGAACGGAGAGGTATCTCGGGGCCCACTCGGTAATACAACATCACACACAAGCCTTGCAAGCAATGTAACTTAGTGTAAGTTGCGGGATCTTGTATTACGGAACGAGTAAAGAGACTTGCCGGTAAACGAGATTGAAATAGGTATACGGATACTAACGATCGAATCTCGGGCAAGTAACATACCGAAGGACAAAGGGAATGACATACGGGATTAAATGAATCCTTGGCACTGAGGTTCAAGCGATAAGATCTTCGTAGAATATGTAGGATCCAATATGGGCATCCAGGTCCCGGTATTGGATATTGACCGAGGAGTCTCTCGGGTCATGTCTACATAGTTCTCGGACCCGCAGGGTCTGCACACTTAAGGTTCGACGTTGTTTTATGCATATTAGAGTTATATGGTTGGTTACCGAATGTTGTTCGGAGTCCCGGATGAGATCACGGACGTCACGAGGGTTTCCGTAATGGTCCGGAAACTAAGATTGATATATAGGATGACCTCATTTGATTACCGGAAGGTTTTCGGAGTTACCGGGAATGTACCGGGAATGAGGAACGGGTTCCGGGAGTTCACCGGGGGGGCAACCCACCCCGGGGAAGCCCATAGGCCTTGAGGGTGGCACACCAGCCCTTATTGGGCTGGTGGGACAGCCCAAAAGGGCTCTATGCGCCAAGGAGAGAAAATCAAGAGAGAAAAGAAAAAAAAAGGAGGAGGTGGGAAGGAAGGGGGACTCCCTCCCACCAAACCTAGTCCAACTCGGTTTGGGGGGGGAGTCCTCCCCCCTTGGACTCGGCCGACCCCCAGGTCCCCTCCCTCCCACCTATATATACGGAGGTTTTAGGGCTGATTTGAGACGACTTTCCCACGGCAGCCCGACCACATACCTCCACGGTTTTTCCTCTAGATCGCGTTTCTGCGGAGCTCGGGCGGAGCCCTGCTGAGACAAGGTCATCACCAAACTCCGGAGCGTCGTCAGGCTGCCGGAGAACTCTTCTACCTCTCCGTCTCTCTTGCTGGATCAAGAAGGCCGAGATCATCGTCGAGCTGTACGTGTGCTGAACGCGGAGGTGCCGTCCGTTCGGTACTAGATCGTGGGACTGATCGCGGGATTGTTCGCGGGGCGGATCGAGGGACGTGAGGACGTTCCACTACATCAACCACGTTCACTAACGCTTTTGCTATACGATCTACAAGGGTACGTAGATCACTCATCCCCTCTCGTAGATGGACATCACCATGATAGGTCTTCGTGCGCGTAGGAAAATTTTTGTTTCCCATGCGACGTTCCCCAACAGTAATAGCGTAGGTAGCACGACAACCTTGATGACAGCACAATGATGGAGATCATGGTGTGGCGCCGGTGACGATGAAGATCATGTCGGTGCTTTGGTGATGGAGATCAAGAAGCACAAGATCATGGCCACATCATGTCACTTATGATTTGCATGTGATGTTAATCCTTTTATGCACCTTATTTTGCTTAGAACGATGGTAGCATTATAAGGTGATCCCTCACTAAAATTTCAAGATAAAATTGTGTTCTCCCTGACTGTGCACTGTTGCGACAGTTGGTCGTTTTGAGACACCACGTGATGATTGCGTGTGATAGACTCAACGTTCACATACAACGGGTGCAAAACAGTTGCACACGCGGAACACTCTGGTTAAACTTGATGAGCCTAGCATGTACAGACATGGCCTCGGAACACAAGAGACCGAAAGGTCGAGCATGAATCATATAGTTGATATGATCAACATGGAGATGTTCACCATTGAAGCTAAGGTCAACTCACGTGATGATCAGACTTGAGTTAGTGGATTTGGATCATGCGCCACTCGAATGACTAGAGGGATGTCTATTTGAGTGGGAGTTCTTAAGTAATATGATTAGCTAAACTCAATTGTCATGAACATAGTCAAAAGGTCTTTGCAAATAATGTTGTAGCTTGCTTTGTAGCTCTACTAATTTTTATGTGTTCCTAGAGAAAAATTAGTTGAACGATGATAGTAGCAATTATGCGGACTGGGTCCATAAACTGAGGATTTTCCTCATTGCTGCGCATAAGGCTTGTGACCTTAATGCACCGCTGCTTAGCAGTCCCCGGCAACGACACTTGAAGAATGTTGTTGAGGAGTCCCTGACTTGATGCCTTCGCGACAACAGAGCCAGAACTGCTCCTAGTTGCTCAACAATTAGCAATTGTCTTGCAATGGCCCACCAGTGCGTGGGTTCGCGGCAGTTTTTAAGGGAAGAGTATTCGACCCAAATTTGTTGGTACGCCACTAAGGAGGTGAGAGAATACTCTCGAGTATTAGCATCTGAATGTGTCAGATTGAACCACACCTGAAAGATTAGTATCTGCAAGCAAAGTATCGGCAGCAAAGTAGTATGATAACAACGGTGTCAGAAATGATCTGTTGACGGCAGACTATTCCTAACTATCGTATCAGTAGCGCCAGAAGTTGCCCGTTGGCAGAAATTGTCTTTTCCCGTCAACGCCGAGCGAACCAGAATTGTAGCAGGTAGCAGCAGTGTAACGAGTAACAGCATTGGCAAGGAACAGCAGTAGTGACAGCGGTAGCAAGTAGCAATAGTAACAGGTAGCAGGAGAGCAAGCGACAGTAGTAACAGCAGTAGCAAGTAGCAGCAGAGCAAGCGACGGTAGTAACAGCAGCAGAGCAAAACAAGTAACAGCAGCAGTGGGACGAACTCGTAGGCAATGGGTTGGTGATTCGTTTGGATGATATTCATCATGCAACAGTTATAACACGGAGAGATATGTGGCTAGCTCCCATTCGTCAATGTGATGTAGGCATGCATTCCGTGTGTAGTCATACGTGCTTAGGGAAAAGAACTTGCATAACATCTATTGTCCATCCCTCCCGTGGCAGCGGGTCCAAAAGGATACTACGGGATATTGAGGTTCTCCTTTTAATAAAGAACCGGAACAACGCATTAGCACTTGGTGAACACATGAACTCCTCAAACTATGGTCATCACCGAGAGTGGTTCCGGTTATTGTCACTCCGGGGTTGCCGGGTCATAACACATAGTAGGTAACTACAACTTGCAAGATCGAATCAAAAACACACATATATTGGTGACAACATAATAATTTCAGATCTGAAATCATGGCACTCGGGCCCTAGTGACAAGCATTAAGCATGGCAAAGTAGTAGCAACGTCAATCTCGGAATATAGTGGATATTACGGATCAATCCCCGTCAAAACTAACTCTATTACATGATAGATCTCATTCTACTCATCACCGCCCAGCGAGCCTACAAATAGATTACTCACGAACAATGAAGAGCTTCATGGAATTGGAGAGGGTAGAAGGTTGATGATGACAATGGCGATGATCTCCTTGATCCGGAGCCCAAAATGGACTCCAGATCTGTCCTCCAGATGAAGAACAGGATGTGGCGGCGCCTCCGTATCGCAAACGCGACGAAATCTTCTCTTCTGATTTTTTCTGGGCGAAAGTGAATTTATAGAGCTGAGATTGGGGGCGGCAGAGCCACGTGGGCCCCATAAGCTTGGTTGCCGCGGCCAGGGGGGTGGCCGCGGCAACAGGGCTTGTGGCCCACTGGCCCATCCCCTCCGGGGGATCTTTGCGCAGGTAATTTTCATATTTTGCAGAAAATTCTCCGTAAATTTTTAGGACGTTCCGAGAACTTCCATTTCTGCACAAAAACAACACCATGGCAATTCTGGTGAAAACAGCGTCAGTCCAGGTTAGTTCCATTCAAATCATGCAAATTAGAGTCCAAAACAAGGGCAAAAGAGTTTGGAAAAGTAGATACGATGCAGACGTATCAACCGCTCGGTGTGCTAAACCTCGAGCGTCGTCTGTGGATGTTGCGAACATCCGACATACACGTTTTTGATGACTACGTGATAGTTCAGTGTGTAATGCTTAACGGCTTAGAATTGAGGCGCCAAAGACGTTTTGAACGTCACACGACATATGAGATGTTCCATGAGATGAAATTGGAATTTCATGCTCGTGCCCTTGTTGAGAGGTATGAGACCTCCGACAAGCTTATTTGTCTACAAAGTAAGGGAGAAAACCTCAATCGTTTAGCACGTGCTTAGATTGTCTGAGTGCTACAATCGCTTGAATCGAGTGGGAGTTGATCTTCCAGATGAGATAGTGATGGTTCTCCAAAGTCAGTGCCACCAAGCTACTAGAGCTTCGTGATGAACTATAACATATCAAGGATAGATATGATGATCCTTGAGCTATTCGCAATGTTTGAGACTGCAAAAGTAGAAATCAAGTAGGAGCATCAATTGTTGATGGTTAGTAAAACCATTAGTTTCAATAAGGGCAAGGGCAAGAAGGGATACTCCATGAAACGGCAAACCAGTTTCTGCTCTAGTGAAGAAACCCAAGGTTGAACCAAAACCCGAGGCTAAGTGCTTCTGTTATGAGGGGAACAATCACTGAGGCGGAACTACCCTAGATACTTGGTAGATGAGAAGGCTGGCAAAGTCGACAAAAGTATATTGGATATACGTGAGATTGATGTGTACTTTACTGGTACTCCTAGTAGCACGAGAGTATTAGATACCGGTTCGGTTGCTAAGTGTTAGTAACTCGAAATAAAAGCTACGGAATAAACAGAGACTAGCTAAAGGCGAGGTGACGATATGTGTTGGAAGTGTTTCCAAGGTTGATGTGATCAAATATCGCACACTCCCTCTACCATCAGGATTAGTTTTAAACATAAATAATTGTTATTTGGTATTTGCATTGAGCATGAACATGATTAGATCTTGTGTATTTGATACGTCTCCGTCGTATCTACTTTTCCAAACTCTTTTGCCCTTGTTTTGGACACTAATTTGCATGATTTGAATGGAACTAACTCGGACTGACGTTGTTTTCGGCAGAATTGCCATGGTGTTGTTTTTGTGCAGAAATAAAAGTTCTCGGAATGTCCTGAAAATTTACACAGAATTTTTCTGGAATAAAAGAAAAATACCTGCGCAAAGATCCACCAGAGGGGGCGTGCCAGTGAGCCACTAGCCCGTGGGTCGCGGCCACCCCCTAGGTCGCGCCGTGAGGGCTTGTGGGGCCCACGTGGCACCACCGCCCCCAAACTCAGCTCTATATCTTCCGTCTCGCCCGGAAACAAATGAGAGAGAAGGATTCATCACGTTTTACGATATGGAGGCGCCGCCACCCCCTGTTCTTCATGTGGAGGGCAGATCTGGAGTCCGTTTTGGGCTCCGGACAGGGGAAATCGTCGTCATCGTCATCATCAACCTTCCTCCATCGACAATTCCATGATGCTCTTCACCGTTCATGAGTAATCTCATTGTAGGCTTGCTGGACGGTGATGAGTTGGATGAGATATATCATGTAATTGAGTTAGTTTTGACGGGGATTGATCCCTAGTATCCACTATGTTCTAGATTGATGTTGCTACTACTTGGCTATGCTTAATGCTTGTCACTAGGGCCCGAGTGCCATGATTTCAGATCTGAACCTATTATGTTGTCGCCAATATATGTGTGTTTTAGATCCTATCTTGCAAGTTTTAGTCACCTACTATGTGTTATGACTCGGCAACCCAGGAGTGACAATAGCCGAAACCACTCCCGAAGATGACCATAGTATGAGGAGTTCATGTATTCACCGCGTGTTAATGCGTTGGTCCGGTTCTTTATTAAAAGGAGAACCTTAATATCCCGTAGTTTCCATTAGGACCCCGCTACCACGGGACGAATGGACAATAGATGTCATGCAAGTTCTTTTCCCTAAGCACGTATGACTACATACGGAATACATACCTACATTAGATTGACGAACGGGAGCTAGTTACTTATCTCTCCGTGTTATAGCTGTTACATGATGAATCACATCCGTCACACTCATCCATTACCGATCCACTACCTACGAGTCTTTTACTACTGGTCCTTGCTATGTTACTTTGTCTAAGCTTGTCCCTTGCTACAAAAGGGATTGGGCCACTTTGCTACTACTGTTGCTACTGATGTTCCTTGCTACTTCACTGTTACTTGTTGCAAGATCCTTTTCCGACACTGTTGTCAGGGAAGAATAGTTACTCGCCCATGTGCAACTTACTGGCGCCATTGATACAATAGTTAGGAATAGTCTGCCGTCAACAGATCGTTTCTGACACCGTTGTTATCATACATCTTTGCTACTGATACTTTGCTTGCAGACACTAATCTTTCAGGTGTGCTTGAATCTGACAAACTCAGCTGCTAATACTTGAGAATATTCTTTCGCTTCCCCTTTGGCGAACCAACAAATTTGGGTTGAATACTTGATACATCTCCAATGTATCTATAATTTTTGATGGTTTCATGCTATTATCTTGTCAAACTTTGGATGTTTTGCATGCCTTTTATTTATTTTTTGGGACTAACTTATTAACTCAGTGCCAAGTGCCAGTTCCTGTTTTTCCATGTTTTTGACCCCTTTCAGAGGAGATTTTGAAACGGGTCCAACGAAACAAAATCCCCAAAAAGATTTTTTTTTTGGAACGGAAGTAGATCAGGGAACTTGGGAGTCAAGGCAGGGGAGCCCCAGGGGCCCCCCAAGCCCCCACCCCGCGGCTAGGGGGGCCGCGCCATCCAGGCTTGTGGGCCCCCTGGAGGTCCCCTGACCTAGGTCTTTCGCCTATATAGTCCCAAAAATTCCAGAAAAAATCAAGAGATCATCGCAATAGCTTTTTCGCCGCCGCAAGCTTCTGGCTCCGCAAGATCCCATCTGTGCGACGTCATGGTGCCCTTCCTGAGGGGGGATTCGAACACGGAGGGCTTCTCCATCAACACCATGACCTCTCCGATGATGCGTGAGTAGTTCACCATAGACCTACGGGTCCATAGCTAGTAACTAGATGGCTTCTTCTCTTTCTTGGTTCTTCAATACAAAGTTCTCCATGATCTTCATGGAGATCTATCCGATGTAATCTTCTTTTGCGGTGTGTTTGTCGAGATCCGATGAATTGTGGATTTATGATCAGATTATCTATGAATGTTATTTGAGTTTCTTCTGATCTCTCTTATGCATGATTTCATGTCCTTGTAATTCTATTCGAGTTGTGGGTTTTGTCTGGCCTACTAGATCTATGATTCTGGCAATGGGAGAAGTGCTTGGTTTTAGGTTCATACCGTGCGGTGACCTCACCTAGTCACAGAAGGGGTAGCGAGGCACGCATCATGTTGTTGCCATCAAGGGTAAAAAGATGGGGTTTTCATCATTGGTTTGAGATTATCCCTCTACATCATGTCATCTTTCTTAAAGCGTTACTCTGTTTGTCATGAACTCAATACACTAGATGCATGCTGGATAGCGGTCAATGTGTCGAGTAATAGTAGTAGATGCAGAAAGTATCGGTCTACTTGTCTCGGACGTGATGCCTATATGTATGATCATTGCCTTAGATATCGTCATGACTTTGCGCGGTTCTATCAATTGCTAGACAGTAATTTGTTCACCCACCGTAATACTTGCTATTTTGAGAGAAGCCTCTAGTGAAAACTATGGCCCCCAGGTTCTACTCCACACCATATTTTCAGACTTACACTTTTTACTTCGTTGCACTTTCCGCCTTCAGATCTCACTTTGCAAACAATCTTGAAGGGATTGACAACCCCTTTGAAGCGTTGGGTGCAAGCTTGTTTGTGTTTGTGCATGTACTTTGGACTTGACGAGGCCCTCCTTCTGGTTCGATACATTGGTTCTCATACTGAGGGAAATACTTACTGCTCCTGTGCTGCACCACCCTTTCCTCTTCAAGGGAAAAACAGACGCAAACCAGAGAAGTAACAAGAAGAGTTCCTACGCGCCAGGGAAGGACTTTTGTTTCCGCAGCAGAAGAATTTCTGGTGCTGTTGCCGGGGAGGATCAAGTCAAGAACTCATCCAAGTAAGTGACACAAACTCATCTCTTGCATTTACTTTGTTTGCCTGTTGCCTCTCATTTTCCTCTCCCCCACTTCACAATTTTCCTTTTTCGTTTGCCTTTTTTCGTTCGCCTTTTTCATTCGCCCTTTCCTCTCGTTTGCTTTCTGTTCGCTTGTGTGCCGTGTGCCTTCAATATGCTTGCATCTTCGCTTGCTGAAAATCTAGTGATATGGATCCTCATCCACTTGATAATCTCTTTAAGAGATCCAATTATGTTGATCCAATTGCTAGTGAGTTGAGTGCACTTGACTATCTTTATGGAGTTTTGCTTGAGATGCGTGAATCTAAAAATTGTGAAGAAGAAATTTATGAAGTGATTCACGAGGGCTCCTTGGATGAAAAGCATGATTGCAATGGTTTCACTATAAATTCTATTAGTGACAATCATGCTAAAAATATGCAAAACCCTAAGCTTGGGGATGCTAGTTTTGCTATGTCCACTACTTGTTGCAATGATCATGAGTGGGGCGATGATTTTTCTTATGATCTTGAAAATTTGTTTAAGCCTCATGATGAATATGATATTTGCAATATTATTGAAAGTGGGTTTGGAGAACTCATGACTTTAGTTGATGATAATCCCACTATTTTTGAAGAGCGTCAACTTTGCATGCATGTCGATCATGAAAATAATATCCTATGTGATAGTTACATTGTTGAATTCGAATATGATCCCACATGTAATTATTATGAGAGAGGAAAATATGGTGGTAGAAACTTTCATATCACTAAATTACCTCTCGTTATGTGGAGATTGCTATTGTCTCTTTCTTCTTCCTTGCATATGGCAACTATTGGTTTTCTTGACAATCTGTTTTTCTATAAAATGCCTATGCATAGGAAGTATGTTAGACTTAGATGTGATTTTCACATGCTTTATGATGCTCTCGTCGTGCTTCAATTCTTGTCTTTTGTGTGAGCATCATTGAATTATCAATGCCTAGCTAAGGGCGTCAAACAATAGCGCTTGTTGGGAGGCAACTCAATGAATTTATTTATTTTTATTTCTGTTTTCTTGCGTCCAAACTATCAGAATTCTGTTGTGATTGTGTCTTTTGTGTTTCTTTTTGTGTTTGAGCGAAGCAAAGCCTTTATGACTAGTCTTGGTAATGGTTGTTTGATCCTGCTGGAAAAAGACAGAAACTTTTCGCTCACGAGATGATGTTTCATTTTTATTCAGAACAAGATTTTGAGTTGATTCTTTTTCCTGCTGATTTATTTGCTTTTTTCCTAGGCCGTCGTAAGTTTTCAGATTTTTTGAGGTACCAGAAGTATACGAAGTATACAGCTTGCTACAGACTGGTCTGTTTTTGATAGATTATGTTTTTGTTGAGTTGGTTGCTTGTTTTGATGAAACTATGGTTAGTATCGAGGGTACTAGCCATGTAAAAGTGAGAATACAGTAGCCCATCATAAATATATATGGTATTCAAGTTTGCTACAGTACCAAAAGAAGTGGTAGTTTGTTTTCTTGTACTAATGTTATCACAAGTTTCTGTTTAAGTTTTGTGTTGTGAAGTTTTCAAGTTTTGGGTGATGTTCTCATGGACAAAGAGATAAGGAGTGGAAAGATCTCAAGCTTGGGGATGCCCAAGGCATCCCAAGACAAATTCAAGGACACCAAAAAGCCTAAGCTTGGGGATGCCCCGGGAAGGCATCCCCTCTTTCATCTTCAATACATCGGTAACATTACCTGGAGCTATATTTTTATTCACCACATGATATGTGTTTTGCTTGGACCGTCTTGTATCATAGGAGTCTTTTCTTTTTGTCGTGTCACAATCATCCTTGCTGCACAACTTTTTGAGAGAGAAAGACATGCACTCATCGTGATTTTGCTAGAATGCTCATAGTGCTTCACTTATATCCTTTGAGCTAGATACTTTTGCTCTAGTGCTTCACTTATATCTTTTGAGCTAGACACTTTTGCTCTTGTGCTTCACTTATATCTTTAGAGCACGGCGGTGCGTGATTTGGTAGTTGGATTATGCTATGAAAGTAGTCCCATGTGCTAGGTACCCAAAGAGGTTGCAAAAACCTCCATCTTCATGTGCATTGAGTAGAAAGAGAAGTTTCGATTCCTCTCAATTAGTTTTGAGACATGGATTCGGTAATATTAAGAGTTATGTTAGTAGGGTGTTCTGAATCTAGAGATACTTGTGTTGGAGTTAGTGATTCCCGTAGCATTCACATATGGTGAACCGCTATGTTAGGAAGTCGGAGCATAATTGATCTATTGATTGTCATCCTTTGTGTTGAGGTCGGGATCGCGCGATGGTTTATACCTACCAACCCTTCCCCTCGGAGTATGCGTTTAGCACTTTGTTTCGATTACTAATAGAAACTTCCACAACAAGTATGTGAGTTCTTCATGACTAATGTGAGTCCATGGTATAGATGCACTTTCACCTTCCACCATTGCTAGCCTCTCTAGTGCCGCGCAATTCTCGCCGGTGCACAAACCCACCAAATTCCTTCCTCAAAACAGCCACCATATCTACCTACTATGGCATTTTCATAGCCATTCCGAGATATATTGCCATGCAACTACCACCGTTCCGTCTCATGACTTGTGTCGTCACTCTCATATTGCCATTGCATGATCGTAAGATAGCTAGCGAGATGATTCAATGTCATATGCCATGCTAGATCGTTGCACATCCTGGTACACTGTGGGAGGCATTTCCTATGGAGTCACCATCATTGTGATCTTTGAGCTGTGAGTAAATAAAAGTGTGATGATCATCACTATTAGAGCATTGTCCCATGTGAGGGGAAAAAAGAGGCCAAAGAGCCCAAAAACAAAAAAAACAAAAAAGAAAAGAAGAAAAAAGAGGCCTAAGAGCCCAACTAAAAAAAAGAGAAAAAGAGAGAAGGGACAATGCTACTATCTTTTTCCACACTTGTGCTTCATGTTAGCACCATGTTCTTCATGATTGAGAGCTTCTTGCGTTGTCACTACCATATGCTAGTGGGAATCTTCGTTTTATAACTTGGCTTGTATATTCCAATGATGGGCTTCCTCAAAATTGCCCTAGGTCTTCGTGAGCAAGCAAATTGGATGCACATCCACTAGTTTTCCTTTTGATCTTTCACATACTTATAGCTCTAGTGCATCTGTTGTTGTAGCGACCCGACTCAAGACGAGTCAAGCCTCTGTGTATCTGTGCCATCCCTGGATCAGTATGCTGGCACACACAGTACATCAATGTATATATCAAAGTGCAATCACATGTAAAATAGCGTAAAACTGATATATACCTTAAATATCTCAGCGGAAGCGGTCAAGGTAGTGGAGTCCCAATAAACACCAACGGCAAGTTGAGTGTAGACCGTAACCCTGAATCGTACTCTTACTCGTCGAAGAAAAATATCTGCAACATAAGACGTTGCAGCCGTGTAGGTCAGCATATTGAATATGCCAACAAGTCACATAAGAGAGGGGTGAAAAGTAATCATCTATACTATATGCATATATGGCAGGTGGGGGCTATAAGTTTTTAGCGTAAAGCAAGTTTTCTCCTACATCAAGAGAGGGCTAAAACTAAAATGTTACTACATTGTTGGTTGTTAACGAGATGGTTCCGCCAACCAGTTCTCGTACCCGAGTTGTCAATAGTTACCCTCATCAAATATATTTAATGGTGTTGAGAAATCCAGATAACTTCAGTTCCTTTGGCTCAAGTTGTCCATGACCGTGGACATGGCTAATCGATTAGGTTTGAGTACTCTACAGAGTTTTGCACACGTTCCCCACAAGATTTGATCGCCTCCGTGTATGTCCTCGCACTTGAGGGTGTTTGAAGACCGGATCATCAAAACATGGTCTTTCAACGGGTCCCTATGAATCCCTGTCGGTGCCCATCCATTCCTACCGTTCTTCTACATCTGCTAGCACCGCCTGTCCAGAGTCGCCGAGTTGTCCAACCAAGCCAGAGCCCATAATGACTTGTGGCTGTGCAGGTAAGCCTTGGGTCTTGAAAATATCCGTCCGTCTCTTTGAGCCTGGGTGAAGCTTTCCGCAGGATGTCATGGCCGTCCCCAGCATCCCGGGCATCCACTGGGTTCTCCAGGGAGCCGATCAACCGTCCTTCACCCAGTGTTGCATTGCGTCCGAGGTCTTGAAAATCTTGTCTTAACCGGTCTTGATTATTTAATCAACCTCGCATCACTCGTGTTATGCACTCAACCGAAAACCCGTCTACTCAAGCATAGCAATAAGAAATTTGTCGTCCCAGGGCCAAGTATCGGGGTTGTTGTGTGCCTACCACATGATACTACAATCTATACTAAAATTTCCAAGTACCTAAGCAGCATGCAATTGGGCATAGGATGGTAGAACTACGATGCATAAAACATAGGTGATAGTATGATCAAAGTGACTTCCCTTGATGATAGTTGTCTTGCTTGAGCGCTTCTAAGTAACACGCTTCGCACTCCGGATGTTCTACCGATACAAACACAAAACACACCATAAGCACTTCAATCAAGCAACAAGTAAAAATAACATCTCAAGTAAGGATTTGCTAAAGCCTAAGCAAAAGAATTCATCACGCGCCGGTATGGCAGAAACTTGTTTCTGTTGAAAACACCAGTAAAAATACTTTAAAAATTTGGAAACTTCTACCACAGTAAGATTTAATCACTAGGAAGCAGTAGCAAAAAGAATCAACTCAAAATCATTTTTTAAACTCCTGGAATAGGCAAAACAAGGTTTAAACTAAATCTGATCTAACTTATATTTGCAAATTTCAAACATAGACAAATTATATGTTTTTAAAAACTACAGAAAACTTGGAGTCTACTGGAACAAGAATCAATGTCATTGGACTCTGGGATCAAAAGTTGTGGCCAAAACAAAACAGAAACTTTCTGTTTTTGCAATTCAGACAGAAAAACTGAAGTTGACTAGCTAACAAATAGGGGGTAGACGTGGCGTGCTACGATAGGCCGAGGGGTGTGTTTGTTGCAACGTTTGGAGCAAACGGCCGAGGCTAACAAAACTTGCTGGTTAAATGGATAAGTGAAATAAAAACCGCCGGTTTTTCTAATCTAAACCGAAGAGGTATTTTAAGATCTAATCTAACCATTGAATAAAGATCTAAGGGCTAAAACTAAAACCAAAACAAAACAAGTAAAAAAAAGAAAGGAAGAGGGGCCTTACCGTGGTGGAGCTGCTCCCGTGGCTGATGGTGGCCGAGGTGGGAGGTGAAGGGGGTGACTCCGGTGGGTGGGGTAGAGGCCGGCGAGGGGAGTGGTGGAGGGGGGGCGAAGGGGGGGCGGCTCCAGGGAGGGGAGTGGTGGCGAGGTGGAGGGGGAGGCCTGCAGGGGAGCGAGGTGGAAAAAAAACTGATGGCTGCTGGTCGTGATGATGGGGACGGGGAGGAGCAGCAGGGGGCCGAAGGTGGGGTGAGGGTCGGGTGGGAGGGGGCCAAAGGTGTGGGGAGAGGTGGCCGAAGGGTGGAGGGGTGCAGGGGTGGGTGCAGGGGCCGAAGGTGGGGAGCTCCTGTGATGTTCTCCGGTGCCGACTCCGGCGAGGGGTGCGCGAGCTAGAGGCGAGGAGAGGCGGCGGTTTCAACGGGAATGGAACGAGGAGGCGCAGGGGGTTCTTATAGAGGCGACGGGAGGCGCTGGGAAGGAATGTGCTTCGCGAATCCCGGAGGTGGGGATTCTTTGTCCAAGGATGGCAAGTTTTTCTGTGACGTGAGGGAGAGAGGAGGAAGAAGATGATCTTCTTGGGCGAGTGAAAGGAAAGTGTCTTAAATGGGCCAGCTCCTATTTCCTAATAAAAGTGATTCTATTCCTATTTTCAAAACTAGGAAACTAAAACGTTAAAAAGGAAATCAAATCAATTTGGAATAAAGAGTTTTTATATACTAAAATTATTAGAAAAATAAAATACAAATGATGGGCATTTTTCCACGGCAAAAATAAAAACTTCAGAAAAATGTTTTTCCAAAAATCCTTAAAAGCATTATTTCCTTTTGCAAAAAAAATTCAAATGACCCTCTAATTTGAGGGTTCAAATAACTTTCAAAATTCCCGTGGGTTCGAGGGTCATGTTCCTCCTCTCTTTTCTGTTTGACAGAAAGTATTTCCCGGCATTTCTTGCACGAAGAAAACAAACAAAATGCAAGAGAATTCAAATGCAAATATCTCCGTTCAAATTATTTATAGTTGAAGAAGTCATGTCATCTTCTCTCTTTGCTTTTAAAAGCTTGAATTTGAATTCACCGGAGAAGGGGAAAGTCATTTTATTCCCTCTCATTAAAAGTTTCGAAAAGTTTCAAATTTCACACAAGTTTCAATCACTCAGCAAACAAACAAACAATCAATCTAATAATTATATTAACATTCCAAAATTTATAATTTTGGGATGTTACAAACTACCACACTTAAAATGAATCTCGTCCTCGAGATTCGAAGAGGCTAGCAAGAAAGGTTAGGGTTTGGGGGTCTTCTAACAAATCCAATCTCTGACAAGGTGGGATGCTATCACACTTAAAATGAGAGATATTGGTCCCTCAAAATGCTTTAACGATCCTCTAGGGTTTTGGCAACTGACATCGCACAGTCTTCATATTAAATCCTTTGGTGATGCTCTCCCGTTGATATAAGCTTCTTCCATCACTGGGTCTTCTTAACTGACAGTCTCGT
Organism: Hordeum vulgare subsp. vulgare; assembly: GCF_904849725.1. NCBI lineage: Eukaryota > Viridiplantae > Streptophyta > Magnoliopsida > Poales > Poaceae > Hordeum > Hordeum vulgare. The sequence continues at coordinate 114,008,565 of NC_058518.1, read as the reverse complement.
GGTCAATTCTAAATAACATATCGATGGTTCTCATGGTGGTCTACCATTTGTGGTTATCCTGCAGAGAGAGGGGTCTTGGTTTCATTCTCACCGTAAAATTTCCTACGCGTGACAACAAGTGCCATGTACATGGGCTTTCATCATACCATTCTAAGGCTTAAACAAAAGCTTCAAAGAACGTCGTCTCTCTATATGGGTCAGTCTCTTAGATTTACCATTCCGAATAGCAAGATAAATGATAAGAGTAAGTCGTCATGGTGATCAATCCATTCCGCACCCAAATCATTTCTGTGTATAAGGTTTAGCGAATCTCGCATTCTAACACTTGGGCATCCTCACAAGCGTTGCAGAATTTCTCTTGTCCACGAACGAAGTTCGGATAATCCATTGGTTCTGCAAGCTGAACGAAACATCTATCGTATCTTCACAACTCTCAGGTTTTCGTATGCTCCTAAGAAAACGTTTGCTGATCCATCATAGCTTCTTCCATAAATCATATGCATTTCATAATCAATCCTTTATTACATCCTTAATTTCTTATCAAAAACTCCAATTCAAAAGTACTTTATTACATATGCTGCCATCCACATTGTTCGGTATGGTCGAGCATTTCTGCCAACTTTATTCATCTGCCTCTCTTGGAGGTACTTTAGTTCCACTCGAACTTTCCAAGGTGATCCTTGAAATCATCCATCTTTTGCTTCATCATGGTGGTCCTGAGCTTCATCTCCATCATCTCCGCACGTACTTCACTCAGGTATTCCTGGGTATGACGGAGTCTTGCTTCAAGTATTTCTCAGATCTGACATATGGCTTCCATGGCAGCTTCACGAACAGCATCAAAGAAGGTTACTCGTGGTACACGTGAAATGAAGAAGTATATCCCCATAGTCTGTGGACAAACTCCTTTCACATGGTGGAGGTGTACTTCCACATACCAAAGTTCTACTCCATTTTCCACAAATGGGTAGCCTTTGTAGACTGCATCTCCTTCAAGGTGAATGTGCTTCATCATGTCCTTCAGGATTTTCGGGTAATCATGATCACTGGTCAGGGTCATGATCGTTTCTGGTCCCTTGAGGAATGACTCGTAGAGAGTTGTCATCTGCAGGTGTCAGTAAATAGGTACTCAGAGGAATGTATATGTCTCCTTGGTAATCATGGTACACTCCTACTCAATGGATCCTGTGGGGTTTACCGATTACTGCCACACTTAAATGAATTATACTCATGCCTGCATAGACCATATTTTCTCATATCCTCATAACTGTTCAGAGAGCTTTGCTCGTAGAGAAACAACGCATACATTTTCAACATAGGCAATCATGAGACATTAAATTCCATTAATTCATGATGTTATTACAATCTCAGGGACTTCTGTTACAAAAATTTCACTCCATGATCTCAATGAAAAACAAGAGTGCTTCAGATTACACTTATTGCCATGGTCAAAACTTAACTACTCCATTCTAGCTTTCTTCCTTTGTGGACAATCGCTGGCAAAATGTCCTGCTTCCTTGCAACAAAAGCAAATGATTTCTGACAAGTCTCGAGGCTTCTTAGCTTCTGCTTTTGCTCCTTGGATTCCCGGCTTCCTTCCTGAGCACATGTATTTGTGGTGGCCAAACTTCATACACTTGTAACATCTGACATGACTCAGGTCTATGTCTGCAGATATTTGGTTCTTCCGAGGGTACTTTTTCTTATTTCCGGACTCCTTTCTTTTGGCCAGTTCTTCTATTTCAAGTGGATCAAACTCCACTTCTTCCGTCGGGAAGTTTCCCAGATACTCTTGGCTTCTCTTCGTGCAGTCCTGTGAATAATGTCCTTCTTCTCCACATGAGTATCATGCATTGGAGAAAAATCTGGTCAGACCTTGTCCATCAGGGTCTTCAATATTTTCGTTCGTCACTGGCTCTTCTAGAATCTCCTTCTTGAGTGTTTCCTTCACTGCATCTTTCTGCTGCTTGACAACCTGTTGCACCTTGGGGTAAATGTGACACTGAGCTGGATAGTGGGTGGTTTCTTCACACAAGAAACAAGTCACCTGACTGCTTGGGCACTCCTCAGCTGGGGGATTTTCATCACAATGAGTGCATCCATCCTTGTGTTCTTCCTGGGTGTGTCCTATTTCTCCACAGATCTTGCATGCACAAGCCTTCTCCTTTGGATTATCATAGCCCTTCTGAATAAGTCGGGATCTTAACAAAGTCTTCTTGAATTCGTCCCAAGTTTCTGCTCCACTAAATCCTTGTATGGCATGGTGCATTTTCCACCAGATAGCAGCACTTTGGGTAAAGTACTGGAGAGCGTGTTCCACTTCATACTTCCATGAGATCAAGTTACTCTCGAAGTGGTTCTCCATGTTCTGAATCCATATTTCAGCTTCCAGTTGGGTCATTGGTCCAGAGACTACAAGTCCAGCTTCATACTCCATCTGGTAGGGTTGAGGTTTTGGGGATGAGACGGGTAAGAGAGGGAGGGAGATACACACAATACAAACAATATTTTTGAGAAAGAGTTCTATTTGTGGCCGTCGGAAAACACACACCAAAGACGGTTCACAAATCATCGTATCTAACGTGGGTATATAAAAGGGGTTTGGACTTCTAATGGTCATATAATTATTCGAACACTTCAGGGTCTTTGAGTTCTTCGGGTCTTGGGAGTCCTCTGTTGGTGTAGCGTCAATTCTTCGAACGCGTGGTGAAATCCTCTTTACTTTGAAGTAGAGCTCCGTTGATTCTTCATGAGGTCAAAGGGGTAAGGGGATTGTCTAACTATTTGAGGTGAGAGGGAACATTCGATGAAATCAGAAGAGATGAGAAGTAAAAGGTGTTCTTGAAAATAAAAATTTTGAGAGATCCTTTCCTAAGAAATTTCTAGTTTCTAGGGGTCACGTCCTACAGTCAACATGTGCTCTGATACCATTTCTGTAGCGACCCGACTCAAGACGAGTCAAGCCTCTGTGTATCTGTGCCATCCCTGGATCAGTATGCTGGCACACACAGTACATCAATGTATATATCAAAGTGCAATCACATGTAAAATAGCGTAAAACTGATATATACCTTAAATATCTCAGCGGAAGCGGTCAAGGTAGTGGAGTCCCAATAAACACCAACGGCAAGTTGAGTGTAGACCGTAACCCTGAATCGTACTCTTACTCGTCGAAGAAAAATATCTGCAACATAAGACGTTGCAGCCGTGTAGGTCAGCATATTGAATATGCCAACAAGTCACATAAGAGAGGGGTGAAAAGTAATCATCTATACTATATGCATACATGGCAGGTGGGGGCTATAAGTTTTTAGCGTAAAGCAAGTTTTCTCCTACATCAAGAGAGGGCTAAAACTAAAATGTTACTACATTGTTGGTTGTTAACGAGATGGTTCCGCCAACCAGTTCTCGTACCCGAGTTGTCAATAGTTACCCTCATCAAATATATTTAATGGTGTTGAGAAATCCAGATAACTTCAGTTCCTTTGGCTCAAGTTGTCCATGACCGTGGACATGGCTAATCGATTAGGTTTGAGTACTCTGCAGAGTTTTGCACATGTTCCCCACAAGATTTGATCGCCTCCGTGTATGTCCTCGCACTTGAGGGTGTTTGAAGACCGGATGATCAAAACATGGTCTTTCAACGGGTCCCTATGAATCCCTGTCGGTGCCCATCCATTCCTACCGTTCTTCTACATCTGCTAGCACCGCCTGTCCAGAGTCGCCGAGTTGTCCAACCAAGCCAGAGCCCATAATGACTTGTGGCTGTGCAGGTAAGCCTTGGGTCTTGAAAATATCCGTCCGTCTCTTTGAGCCTGGGTGAAGCTTTCCGCAGGATGTCATGGCCGTCCCCAGCATCCCGGGCATCCACTGGGTTCTCCAGGGAGCCGATCAACCGTCCTTCACCCAGTGTTGCATTGCGTCCGAGGTCTTGAAAATCTTGTCTTAACCGGTCTTGATTATTTAATCAACCTCGCATCACTCGTGTTATGCACTCAACCGAAAACCCGTCTACTCAAGCATAGCAATAAGAAATTTGTCGTCCCAGGGCCAAGTATCGGGGTTGTTGTGTGCCTACCACATGATACTACAATCTATACTAAAATTTCCAAGTACCTAAGCAGCATGCAATTGGGCATAGGATGGTAGAACTACGATGCATAAAACATAGGTGATAGTATGATCAAAGTGACTTCCCTTGATGATAGTTGTCTTGCTCGAGCGCTTCTAAGTAACACGCTTCGCACTCCGGATGATCTACCGATACAAACAAAAAAAACACCATAAGCACTTCAATCAAGCAACTAGTAAAAATAACATCTCAAGTAAGGATTTGCTAAAGCCTAAGCAAAAGAATTCAGCACGCGCCGGTATGGAAGAAACTTGTTTCTGTTGAAAACACCAGTAAAAATACTTTAAAAATTTTGAAACTTCTACCACAGTAAGATTTAATCACTAGGAAGCAGTAGCAAAAAAAATCAACTCAAAATCATTTTTTAGACTCCTGGAATAGGCAAAACAAGGTTTAAACTAAATCTGATCTAACTTATATTTGCAAATTTCAAACATAGACAAATTATATGTTTTTAAAAACTACAGAAAACTTGCAGTCTACTGGAACAAGAATCAATGTCATTGGACTCCGGGATCAAAAGTTGTGGCCAAAACAAAACAGAAACTTTCTGTTTTTGCAATTTAGACAGAAAAACTGAAGTTGACTAGCTAACAAATAGGGGGTAGACGTGGCGTGCTACGATAGCCCGAGGGGTGTGTTTGTTGCAACGTTTGGAGCAAACGACCGAGGCTAACAAAACTTGCTGGTTAAATGGATAAGTGAAATAAAAACCGCCGGTTTTTCTAATCTAAACCGAAGAGGTATTTTAAGATCTAATCTAACCATTGAATAAAGATCTAAGGGCTAAAACTAAAACAAAACAAAACAAGTAAAAAAAGAAACGAAGAGGGGCCTTACCGTGGTGGAGCTGCTCCCGTGGCTGATGGTGGCCGAGGTGGGAGGTGAAGGGGGTGAGCTCCGGTGGGTGGGGTAGGGGCCGGCGAGGGGAGTGGTGGAGGGGGGGCGAAGGGGTGGGGCGGCTCCAGGGAGGGGAGTGGTGGCGAGGTGGAGGGGGAGGCCTGCAGGGGGGCGAGGTGGAAAAAAACTGCTGGCTGCTGGTCGTGATGATGGGGACGGGGAGGAGCAGCAGGGGGGGCGAAGGTGGGGTGGGGTGGGAGGGGGCCGAAGGGGTGGGGAGAGTTGGCCGAAGGGTGGAGGGGTGCAGGGGTGGGTGCAGGGGCCGAAGGTGGGGAGCTCCTGTGATGTTCTCCGGTGCCGACTCCGGCGAGGGGTGCGCGAGCTAGAGGCGAGGAGAGGCGGCGGTTTCAATGGGAATGGAACGAGGAGGCGCAGGGGGTTCTTATAGAGGCGACGGGAGGCGCTGGGAAGGAATGTGCTTCGCGAATCCCGGAGGTGGGGATTCTCTGTCCATGGATGGCAAGTTTTTCTGTGACGTGAGGGAGAGAGGAGGAAGAAGATGATCTTCTTGGGCCAGTGAAAGGAAAGTGTCTTAAATGGGCCAGCTCCTATTTCCTAATAAAAGTGATTCTATTCCTATTTTCAAAACTAGGAAACTAAAACATTAAAAAGGAAATCAAATCAATTCGGAATAAAGAGTTTTTATATACTAAAATGATCAGAAAAATAAAATATAAATGATGGGCATTTTTCCATGGCGAAAATAAAAACTTCAGAAAAATGTTTTTCCAAAAATCCCTAAAAGCATTATTTCCTTTTGCAAAAAAAATTCAAATGACCCTCTAAGTTTGAGGGTTCAAATAACTTTCAAAATTCCCGTGGGTTCGAGGGTCATGTTCCTCCTCTCTTTTCTGTTTGACAGAAAGTATTTCCCGGCATTTCTTGCACGAAGAAAACAAATAAAATGCAAGAGAATTCAAATGCAAATATCTCCGTTCAAATTATTTATAGTTGAAGAAGTCATGTCATCTTCTCTCTTTGCTTTTAAAAGCTTGAATTTGAATTCACCGGAGAAGGGGAAAGTCATTTTATTCCCTCTCATTCAAAAGTTTCGAAAAGTTTCAAATTTCACACAAGTTTCAATCACTCAGCAAACAAACAAACAATCAATCTAATAATTATATTAACATTCCAAAATTTATAATTTTGGGATGTTACAGTTGTATGGCAATCCCTACTCATTCACATTGATATCTATTAATGGGCATCTCCACAACCTATTGATACGCCGAGTCAGTGTGACCATCTCCTCCTTTTTTGTCTCACAGCCACCACCACACTCTATTCCACCTATAGTGCTATATCCATGGCTCGCGCTCATGTATTGCGTGATAGTTATAAAAAGTTTGAGAAAGTAAGAGTGCGAAAACAATTACTTGGCCAATTCTGGGGTTGTGCATGATTTACATTAGTTGTGTGAGGATGATGGAGCATAGCCATACTATATGGTTTTGTAGGGATAACTTTCTTTGGCCTTGTTATTTTGAAAGTTCATGATTACTTTGCTAGTTTGCTTGAAGTATTACTGTTTTCATGTCAATAGCAAACTATTTCTTTGAATCGTACGAATCTGAACATTCATGTCACGTGAAAGAAGTTGCAAAGGACAACTATGCTAGGTAGCATTCCACATCAAAAATTCATTTTTTATCACTTCCCTACTTGAGGACGAGCAGGAGTTAAGCTTGGGGATGCTTGATACGTCTCCAGTGTATCTATAATTTTTGATGGTTTCACGCTATTATCTTGTCAAACTTTGGATATTTTGCTTGCCTTTTTTTGGGGGACTAACTTATTAACTTAGTCCCATGTGCCAGTTCCTATTTTTTCCATGTTTTTGACCCCTTTCAGAGGAGATTTTGAAACGGAGTCCAAACGGAAGAAAATCCCCGAAAAGATTTTTTTTGGAACGGAAGAAGATCGGGGAACTTGGGAGCCAAGGTAGGGGAACCCCAGGGCCCCACAAGCCCCCACCCCGCGGCCAGGGGGGCCGCGCCATCCAGGCTTGTGGGCCCCCTGGAGGTCCCCAGACCTAGGTCTTTCGCCTATATAATCCCAAAAATTCCAGAAAAAATCAGGAGATCATCGCAATCGCTTTTCCGCCGCCGCAAGCTTCTGTCTCCGCAAGATCCCATCTAGGGCATGTCCTGGTGCCCTGCCGGAGGGGGGATTCAGACACGGAAGGCTTATCCATCAACACCATGACCTCTCGGATGATGCGTGAGTAGTTCACCATAGACCTACGAGTCCATAGCTAGTAACTAGATGGCTTCTTCTCTCTCTTGGTTCTTCAATACAAAGTTCTCCATTATCTTCATGGAGATCTATCCGATGTAATCTTCTTTTGCGGTGTGTTTGTCGAGATCCGATGAATTGTGGATTTATGATCAGATTATCTATGAATCTTATTTGAGTTTCTTCTGATCTCTCTTATGCATGATTTCATATCCTTGTATTTCTCTTCGAGTTGTGGGTTTTGTCTGGCCAACTAGATCTATGATTCTTGCAATGGGAGAAGTGCTTGGTTTTGGGTTCATACCGTGCGGTGACCTCACCCGGTGACAGAAGGGGTAGCGACGCACGCATCGTGTTGTTGCCATCAAGGGTAAAAAGATGGGGTTTTCATCATTGGTTTGATATTATCCCTCTAGACCATGTCATCTTGCTTAAAGTGTTACTCTGTTCGTCATGAACTCAATACACTAGGTGCATGCTGGATAGCAGTCGATGTGTGGAGTAATAGTAGTAGATGCAGAAAGTATCCGTCTACTTGTCTCGAACGTGATGCCTATATGTATGATCATTGCCTTAGATATCGTCATGACTTTGCGCGGTTCTATCAATTGCTCGACAGTAATTTGTTCACCCACCGTAATACTTGCTATTTTGAGAGAAGCCTCTAGTAAAAACTATGGCCCCCAGGGTCTACTCCACACCATATTTTCAGCCTTACACTTTTTACTTCGTTGCACTTTCCGCCTTCAGATCTCACTTTGTAAACAATCTTGAAGGCATTGACAACCCCTTTGAAGCATTGGGTGCAAGCTTGTTTGTGTTTGGCAGGTACTTTGGACTTGACGAGGCCCTCCTTCTGGTTCAATACCTTGGTTCTCAAGATGAGGGAAATACTTGCTGCTCCTATGCTGCATCACCGTTTCTTGTTCAAGGGAAAAACCAACGCAAACTAGAGAAGTAACAAGAATAATTTCTACGCGCCAGGGAAGGACTTTTGTTGCCGCAGCAGTACTCTACCCTCGAAAACTGTTGCGATCCCCTACACTTGTGGGTTATCAAGACCTTTTTCTGGCGTCGTTACCGGGGAAGCACAGCTATATTCTCTGAGTCACTTGGGATTTTCGTCTGCTGATCACTATGAGGAATCTGAAAGATCCAGGAACTAAAATCTTGCCTTCCACTACGAGGAGAGGTAAGGAACTGCCATCTAGATCTGCACTTGATTCACCTTCAGTTATGAGTAAGTTTGCGACTTCACCTCCTGCTAGAAATCTTGATATGTCGCATGTGCTTGATGATGCTACTTCTGCTGCCCATGATGCTTATGATGATGCTATGCTTGATACTATGTCTGATGATGCTATGCTTGATACTATGCATGATGATCCTATGCTTGATACTATGCCTCATGATGTTATGCCTGATACTGCTTTGCCACTAGGTGCCCTGGATGCACATATTGCTAAAGTTGCTGCTAGATGTGATGATACTTCTGAAACTGCTGATACTATTGAAGTAGAGCCTCCTATTTTTGCCTGCTAGAACTAGCTCTCCTATGCCTGAATTGCCTGATATGCCTGATACGCGCTATGTTATGGAGGGAGAGATAGCTGAGGATTTCCTTGGTGGTAAGGATAGCTATGATGTTGAGAAATTACTGCGCAAGTGGAAAGAAAAATCTCTGAACGCTAGGATGAAATACGACCCGAAGTTTGCTACTTCGCCTATCTTTGTGACCGATAAGGATTACGAATTCTTTGTCGAAACTGAGTTAATCACTCTGGTCAAATCTGATCCTTTTCACGGTTATGAGTCTGAAACGGTCGTAGCCCATCTTACCAAACTGCACGATATAGCCGCCCTATTCACTAGTGAGGAAAAGATTCGCCACTACTACATGCTCAATATGTTTCCTTTCTCGCTAAAGGATGATGCTAAAACCTGGTTCACTTCTCTTGCTCCTGGTTGTGTGCGTAGCCCCCAGGATATGGTCTACTACTTCTCTGAAAAATATTTCCCTGCCCATAAGAAGCAAGCTGCTTTGTAGGAAATATACAACTTTGCTCAAGCTGAAGAAGAGAGTCTCCCACAAGCTTGGGGGAGGCTCGTCCAGCTGCTGAATGCTTTGCCTCAACACCCTCTTGAGAAGAACGAAATACTTGATATCTTCTATAATGGACTTACTGATGCTTCCAAAGACCACCTAGATAGTTGTGCCGGTAGTGTTTTTAGGGAACGAACCGTAGAACAAGCTGAGATTCTACTGAATAACATCTTGTGCAATGAGAATGCCTGGACTATTCCCGAACCACCTCCTAAGCCAACTCCAAAGAAAAGAGGTATTCTATTCCTCGGTCCTGAAGATATGCAAGAAGCCAAGAAATCTATGCGAGAGAAAGGCATTAAATCTGAAGATGTCAAAAATTTACCACCTATCGAAGAGATCAATGGTCTCGATAACCCGATACATGTAGTAGAATTAAATTCTGTGCGTAGGTTTGATGAGAGTGATATTCCTTTTGATAAACCTTCTAGCTTATGCATGGATGAATTTGATAACTTTGTTGCCAAACAACAGAGTTTCAATGATTATGTTAGCAGACAATTGGAAAAGAATGCTCGTATGCTTAGTCATTTAAGTGCTTGTGTGGACATAAATGTCAATGATCTTAAACTTCTGAGTAAACATGCCTCTATGGTTACTACTCAGGTAGAACAAGTACTTTAAGCTCAAAATGACTTGCTCGATGAGTTGAATGACAATTCCATCAGAGTCGTTACTAGAGGCGGTAGAATGACCCAGGAACCTCTGTATCCTGAGGGTCATCCGAAGAGAATTGAACAAGATTCTCAAGGAGTTAGCACTGATGCACCTAGTCATCCTAGAAAGAAGAATAAAGATGATAGGAACCTGCACGCTAGCAACCCTGTTGCTGCTACACCTGAGAGTCCAAACGATGCATCTATCTCTGATGCTGAAACACAATCTCATGATGAACATGAGCTCAATGATAATATCAATAGTGATGTTCATGATGATGCTCAACCTAGCAATGATAAGGATGTGGAGATTGAACCTGTTGATCTTGATAGCCCACAGACTAAGACTAAAATATATGATAAGAATGACTTCACTGCTAAGAAGCATGGTAAAGAAAGGGAACCATGGGTTCAGAAACCCATGCCCTTTCCTCCCAAACCATCCAAGAAAAAGGATGATGAGGATTTTGAGCACTTCGTTTAAATGATCAAACCCATCTTTCTGCAAATGCGTTTGACGGATATGCTCAAGATGTCTTCGTATGCTAAGTACATGAAAGATATTGTGACTAATAAGAGGAGGATAACTGATCTTGAGATCTCCGCCATGCTCGCTAATTATACTTTCAAGGGTGGAACACCTAAGAAACTAGGTGATCCCGGTGTGCCCACTATACCTTGCTCCATTAAAGGCAACTACGTTAGAACTGCTTTATGCGACCTTGGAGCCGGTGTTAGTGTTATGCATCTCTCTCTCTTTATCGTAGGCTTGAACTGGATAAGTTGACACCCACTGAAATCTCTCTGCAAATGGCCGACAAATCAACTGCTTTCCCTATCGGCATTTGCGAGGATGTGCCTGTTGTGGTTGCTAACACCACTATCTTAACAGACTTTGTTATCTTGGATATTCCCGAGGACGATGCCATGGTTGTCATCCTCGGAAGACCCTTTTTAAACACCACAGGGGCTGTTATAGATTGCAACAAAGGCAATGTCACTTTCCATGTCAACGGTAATGAGCATACGGTGCACTTTCCGAAGAAACAATATCGAGTACATTGCATCAATGCTATCGAAAAAACTTCATCAGTTCTTATTGGGAGATTTGAATGCCCTATTCCTCGTGTCAAGATGAAGTATGATTTGCTTGTTGGGGAGATACACATCCCCATTGAGGTGACCTAGTGACTGTTCGAAAATTCTCCCTTCTCTTTTGCGATTCGAAAAGGTTTGTCAAGGGATTTGATCAACCCCATTGACGGATTTCTTTTGATGACCATGAGATGGATGAATCGAGGAGTCACAAACCTCTGTTCCAAGCTTTCACTTTAGGTTGCTTAGAAGAAAAATGATAGATTTAGTTTAGTTTTCCCTGTTTTCTGTTTTAGCGTCCGGTAGAAAAGTACCCCAAAAATAAAAGTTCTCCGAACGCTGTGAAAATCAAGTATGATTTTTTCTGGATTTTTTGAAAAATACTGGGACCAAGAGTCTGTCTGGGGGCCACACCAGTGGGACACAAGCCCTAGGGGCGCGAGCACCCCCCTGGCCGCGCCACCCAGGCTTGTGGGGCCCACAGGTACCTCCTCCACTCATTCTTGCTCTCATCTGGTTCTCCTGCCTCTAGAAAAAATCGTTTCGCAGCTCAAACCCGTGTTCTTGCTCCTCTTGCTGGGATTTTCGATCTCTTTGCTCAAATCATCGTTCTCCGAACTATTTTGGGGAAATTACTCCTTGGTAAGTGACTCCTCCATTGGTCCAATTAGTTTTTGCGCTAGTGCCTTATACTCCGCGTATTTTTGTTGCCTTGGTGACCATGTTCTTGAGCTTTGCATGCTGATTCTAGCTGGTCCCAAGTAGTTCTGATGCGTAATATGGTCTCTAGGCACTTGTTGGAGTAGTTTCTACGAGTTTAGTTGAGCCTTGTTCACCTTTCCTTTGGCTCACTAAAAATTTCAGAAAAGGAAGATGTTCATGAGAAGCTTTCATGGTGGTTCCTCAAGCAAGAGAGGTGCCCGTCTTGCGATTCGGGAGCCTGATCCTTACCAACTGAGGGACACACAGGTACAACCGTGTGAATGGCCTTCTGGTGAATTTATGATTGAGGCAGGTTTCAAAGATGAGTTTGATGCACTTGTTCACAACGTCGGACTCAAAGAATTCATCTCCGATAAATGTGAACAGTATGTTGCTCTCACTTCCTCTTTTGTTCGTAGATTCATATTTTCAGCTCGCCGTGAGCCATCGGTACTGTTTGATCTCTATGATAAATTGTATACCATGGATTTAGAGGATTTCAATAGAATTTGCAAGATACCTACGTGGAGTAGCCTCAATGATCCTCCTAAATCTCCGGTTAGAGATTTTTTCTCTCGTATGACAGTTGGAGAAACTAGAGACATTACGCAAGCTACCATGGGGAGTATTCATTTTCCTGCCTTGCATTACTTTGCCCTCTTCATAGGCAGATGCATTAATGGAAAGATTGAGCATTGTCACCTCTACGCACCCGACCTTAGTATCCTTAAGAGCGCAGTGACGGGTGACAAAAGCTTCAACATGGGAGCTATTATAGCAAGGAGGATGAATAAGAATGCAATTGAAGGGGATTTCTTTGGTGGGATCTATGCCACTCGCATAGCAAATTTTCTTGGAGTACCCGTCCGCGAAGGAGATCCCCAGCTCCATACAGCTTTCCTTGATCGCGTCGCTTTGACACGCTACCAATTCCTTGAGAGGGATGACGAATCCCTCCTATACTGATTGATATTTAACCGGCAGCGTGTTTTCCATATTACCCTTCCTGCTCCTGCCTTCTTTGACTTTTCTAGTAACACAGAGATATTACATAACAGAGGAGAGGCAGAGGAGTATGAGAGAGAGGCAAAGGCTGCTCGTCTCCGTGAGGCAGCTATTCAGGCAGTGGCTGCAGCGCTCCCGTATAACCCCCATTATGATTTTGGGTTTCGCCAGGACCATCCATGGGAGTAGACCAACTTAGGCCAAAACCCTAAGCTTGGGGGAGTACGTGTTCTCACCGACTTTACATTCTTGCTTATGCTTTCACTTTGTTAGCCGGTGTTCACACTTTGCCACTGTATCATCCATGCTAGTTTATTTTCTTTTTCTCATTTTATTTTCGTGTGTCTCACTAGTTTGAGAAAAAACAAAAAGATTTTATTTTTCTTCTTTTGCTTGTTGGGAGCTTTCCCGTGTAATTAGTTTTCTTTTTCTTTGGGTCAAGGTAGAAGATATTGGTTACAATGTTTAGTGGCTCTTGCATGCATACCTATTTAGCTTTCAAAGAGCCATATTACTTTGTCTTCTCCTTTGTGTTTGCCTGGAGATTCCAGCTTTAGTCCAATGCACGAGCACGCTTATTATTATTCACATCATTCGGTCGTGCAAGTTGAAGGCAATAATGATGATATATGATGAAGTAACTGAGCCTGGAAAAGTTGGTATGAATTCGATCTATTTTGTTTTTGTAAATATGACTAGCTCATCATGCCTGATTCAGCTTTGTTTTGAGAGGAACATGTTTGTAATGAAAACTTAGAGATCATAGTTTCTGATGCCATGCTTAATTAGCTAGGAGCTTATAATGGTTTGTCTTGGTTGCCCACATGGATTTTGAGATGACTACGATGTAGTATGATAGGATGGTATCCTCTTTTGAATGTTTCAAGTGGCTTGACTTGGCGCATGTTCATGCATGTAGTTGAAACAAAATCAACATAGCCTCTATGATATTCATGTTCATGGTGATTTATGTCCTACTCATGCTTGCACTCAATGTTAGTTAATCTCAATGCATTTGGATGACTGTTGTCGCTCTTTAGTTGGTCTCTTCCCAGTCTTCTGCTAGTCTTCACTTGTACTAAGAGGGAATACTGCTTGTGCATCCACTCCCATAAACCCAAAGTTGTTCCATATGAGTCCACCATACCTACCTATGTGCGGTATCTACCTGCCGTTCCAAGTAAATTTGCATGTGTCACTCTCTAAACCTTCAAGAAATAATTTGTTTTGCATGCCCGAACCGCTCATGTAGTGACAGAGGGCTATTGCTATCTTCCATGCTAGGCGTGTTATCCTCGATATGTGTTTATTTACTATCATTCACGAGAAAGGGGCCGGTAATTGGAATTCCCAGTTCCATGCTCAAATCGAAAAGATAATTGCAAACAAAACTCCCCCAGGATTGATGTTGGTATGGATGGTACCCGAGGATTCGGCTAGCCGTGGAGTGTGATTGATTGGTGCTGGGGGGTCAAAACTTTACTTTTGTATTTGGGAACCGCCTATAGCATGTGTAGTGTGGAAGATGTTGAGAACTCTTAGTCATTGTGTTGGCAACGAAAGCATGCCACCCAAAATTATTATCTCTGTTTTCAAAGCTTGAGCTCTGGCACCTCTGCAAATCAATGCTTCCTCTGCGAAGGGCCTATCTATTTATGTTCCTGTTGAGTCATCCTCCTCTTACAAAAGCACCAATTAGAGAGCACCTATGTCATTTTTATGCTTTGCTTTTAACTGTGTTGAGTATGACTATGACTGGATCTTCATTGCCATGAATTACAATGTTTAGTCAGCCCTTGGTCTTTGAAGGTGCTCTGCATTTATGTTTTGCGGTCTCAGAAAGAGCTAGCGAGATACCATCTATTCATACTGCTTCATGTTGTTTTGATTGAAGTGTTGACGTTTGAGACTTATTATTATTTGCTCTCTAATTGATTATGCCATTGATATGAGTTTACCGTGAGACCTAGATATCATTTGCTTATGTGGTTTGCTCGTGATCTTGCTGAAACTCTGGATATGAGTTAGACATAGTTGTAACAACAAGATCAAACAGAGTTCGTCAAAGTTTTTCTTTTGTCTCTTTCAGTTTGTCAACTGAATTGCTTGAGGACAAGCAAGGCATTAAGCTTGGGGGAGTTCATACGTCTCTGTCGTATCTACTTTTCTGAAGTCTTTTGCCCTTGTTTTGGACTCTAATTTGCATGATTTGAATGGAACTAACCCGGACTGACGTTGTTTTCAGCGGAATTGTCATGGTCTTGTTTTTGTGCAGAAATAAAAGTTCTCGGTATATCCTGAAAATTTACGGAGAATTTTTCTGGAATAAAAGAAAAATACCTGCGCAAAGATCCACCGGAGGGGGCGTGCCAGTGGGCCACAAGCCCGTGGGATGCGGCCACCCCCCTAGGTCGCGCCGTGAGGGCTTGTGGGGCCCACGTGGCACCAAGACCCCCAAACTCAGCTCTATATCTTCCGTATCGCCCAGAAAAAAATCAGAGAGAAGGATTCATCGCGTTTTACGATACGGAGGTGCCGCCACCCCGTGTTCTTCATCTGGAGGGTAGATCTGGAGTCCGTTTTGGGCTCCGGAGAGGGGAAATCGTCGCCATCGTCATCATCAACCTTCCTCCATCAACAATTCCATGATGCTATTCACCGTTCGTGAGTAATCTCATCGTAGGCTTGCTGGACGGTGATGATTTGGATGAGATCTATCATGTAATCGAGTTAGTTTTGACGGGGATTGATCCCTAGTATCCACTGTGTTCTAGATTGATGTTGCTACTACTTGGCTATGCTTAATGCTTGTCACTAGGGCCCGAGTGCCATGATTTCAGATCTGAACCTATTATGTTGTCGCCAATATATGTGTGTTTTAGATCCTATCTTGCAAGTTGTAGTCACCTACTATGTGTTATGACCCGGCAACCCCGGAGTGACAATAGCCGGAACCACTCCCGGAGATGACCATAGTATGAGGAGTTCATGTATTCACCGCGTGTTAATGCGTTGGTCCGGTTCTTTATTAAAAGGAGAACCTTAATATCCCATAGTTTCCATTAGGACCCTGCTGCCACGGGAGGGATGGACAATACATGTCATGCAAGTTCTTTTCCCTAAGCACGTATGACTACATACGGAATACATGCATACATTAGATTGACGAACGGGAGCTAGTTACTTATCTCTCCGTGTTATAGTTGTTACATGATGAATCACATCTGTCACACTCATCCATCACCGATCCACTGCCTACGAGTCTTTTACTACTGGTCCTTGGTGCGTTACTTTGTCTAGGCTTGTCCCTTGCTACAAAAGGGATTGGGCCACTTTGCTACTACTGTTGCTACTGCTGTTCCTTGCTACTTCGCTGTTACTTGTTGCAAGATCCTTTTCCGACACTGTTGTCGGGGAAGAATAGTTACTCGCTCACATGCAACTTACTGGCGCCATTGATACAACAGTTAGGAATAGTCTACCATCAACAGATCGTTTCTGACACCGTTGTTATCATACCACTTTGCTACTGATACTTTGCTTGCACACATTAATCTTTCAGGTGTGGTTGAATCTGACAAACTCAGCTACTAATACTTGAGAATATTCTTTCGCTTCCCCTTCCGCAAACCAACAAATTTGGGTTGAATACTCTACCCTCGAAAACTGTTGCGATCCCCTACACTTGTGGGTTATCAGTATTGCAATACGATTATTCATTTAAAGATAATAATGGTTATTCTATTTTCTTGAAAAAATACATTCAATGGTTTATTGAATCTCGGTCGTAGTGATACACATGTTCATAATATTGATGCCAAAAGATACAAAGTAGTAATGATAGTACCACTTACTTGTGGCACTGCCACTTGAGTCATGTTGGTATCAAATGCATGAAGAAGCTCCATGTAGATGGATCTTGGTACTCACTCATTTTTGAAATGTTTGAGACATGCAAATAATGCCTATTGGTATAAACGCATGAAGAAACTCCATGAAGATGGATCGTTTGGACTCACTTGATTTTGAATCACTTAAGGCATGCAAAATCATACCACATGGGCAAGATGACTGAAGTTCTCGTTTTTCCAGTGAGATGGAACAAGAAAGTAACTTGTTGGAAGTAATACATTTTGATGTATGCAGTCCAATGAGTGCTGAGGCACGCAGTGGATATCGTTATGTTCTTACTTCACTGACGATTTGAGTAGAGACATGAGTATTTGCTTGATGAATCACAAGTATGAAATATTGAAAAGTTCAAGCTATTTCAGAGTGAAGATCATCGTGACAAGAGGATAAAATGTCTACGATATGATCATAGAGATGAATATCTGAGTTGCGAGTTTTGGTAGACAGTTAAGATAATGTGGAAATTGTTTCGCAATTCATGCCACCTAGAACACCATAATGTGATGGTGTGTCCAAATGTCATAGCCGCGCCCTATTGGATATAGCACATACTATGATGCCTCTTATCGAAATACCACTATCATTTTGGGTTAGGCATTAGAGACAATCACATCCACTTTAAATAGGGCACCACATAATTTCGTTGAGATGACACCGTAAGAACTATGGTTTGGAGAAACCTAAGGTGTCGTTTCTTGAAAGTTTGGGGCTACGACGCTTATGTGAAAAAGTTTCAGTCTGATAAGCTCGAACCCGAAGTGGATAAATGCATCTTCATTGGATAACCAAAACAGTTGGGTACATCTCCTATCTCAGATCCGAAAGCAAAGTGTTTGTTTCTAAAAACGGGTCCTTTCTCGAGGAAAGGTTTCTCTCGAAAGAATTGGGTGGGAGGGTGGTGGAACTTGATGAGGTTACTGAACCGTCACTTCAACCAGTGTGTAGCAGGGCACTTGAAGTTGTTCTTGTGGCGCCTACGCCAATTGAAGTGGAAACTGATGATAGTGATCATTAAGCTTTGGATCAAGTTACTACAAACCTCCTAGGTCGACAAGGTCGCGTACTACTACACAGTAGTATGGTAACCCTGTCTTGGAGGTCATGTTGTTGAACAACGATGAACCTACGAGCTATGGAGAAGCGATGGTGGGCACGGATTCGGGCAAATGGCTGGAGGCCATGAAATCCGAGAGAGGATCCGTGTATAAAAACAAGGTATAGACTTTGGAAGAACTACTTGATGGTCGTAAGACTATTAACTACATATGGATCTTTAAAAGGAAGACAAACGATGATGGTGAAAAGTCACCATTAAGAAAAGCTCGAATTATCGCAAAGATGTTTCCGACAAGTTCAAAGAGTTGACTATGATGAGACTTTCTCACTCGTAGCGATGCTAAAAGTCTGTTGGAATTATGTTAGCACTTGTTGCATTATTTATGAAATATTGCACGTAGGATGTCAAAACATTGTTTCCTCGACGGTTTCCTTGAGGAAAGGTTGTATGTGATACAACCAGAAGGTTTTGTCGATCCTAAGGATGCTAAAAAGTATGCAAGCTCCAGTGATCCTTCTATGGACCGTTGCAAGCATCTCGGAGTTAGAATATACACTTTGATGAGATGATCAAAGCTTTTGGGTTTATACAAGGTTTATGAGAAACTTGTATTTCCAAAGAAGTAAGTGGGAGCACTATAGGATTTCTGATGAGTATATGTGGTAGACATATTGTTGATCGGAAATAATATAGAATTTCTGGAAAGCATAAAGGGTTGTTTGAAAGGTGTTTTTCAAAGGAAAGCCTGGATTAAGCTACTTGAACATTTGATCATCAAGATCTATGGAGATAGATCAAAATGCTAATAGAACTTTCAATGAAATGCATGCCTTGACAAGTTTTTTAAGGAGTTCAAAATAGATCAGCAAAGAATGAGTTCTTGGCTGTGTTGTAAGGTGTGAATTTGAGTAAGACTCAAAGCCCGACCACGGAGAAGAAAGAGAAAGGACGAAGGGCGTCCCCTATGCCTTAGCCGTAGGCTCTATAGTATGATATGTTGTGTACCGCACCTGCTGGGTGCCTTGCCATGAATTTGTCAAGGGGTACAGAAGTGATCCAGGAATGGATTACTGGACAGCAGTCAAAAGCTATCCTTAGTAACTAGTGGACTAAGGAATGTTTCTCAATTATGAAGGTGATTAAAGAGTTCGTCGTAAAGAGTTACGTCGATGCAAGCTTTGACACTAATCCAAATAAATATGAGTAGTAAACCGGATTCGTATAGTGGAGCATTCATTTGGAATAGTTCCAAATGGTGCGTGGTAGCAGCACCTATAGGATGACATAGAGATTTGTAAAGCACACGCGGATCTGAAAGATTCAGACCCATTGACTAAAACCTCTCTCACAAGCAAGATATGATCAAAACCCCAAACTGTATGGGTGTTAGGTTCATTGCAATCACATAGTGATGTGAACTAGATTATTGACTCTAGTGCAACTGGGAGACTGTTGGAAATATGCCCTATAAGCAATAATAAATTGGTTATTATTATATTTCCTTGTTCATGATAATCGTTTATTAATCATGCTATAATTGTATTGATTGGAAACTCAAATACATGTGTGGATACATAGACAAAACTCTGTCCCTAGTAAGCCTCTAGTTGACTAGCTCGTTGATCGAAGATGGTTAAGGTTTCCTAGCTATAGAAAAGAGTTGTCGCTTGATAACGGGATCACATCATTAGGAGAACTAGTTGTCAACCCGTCCGTCCGCACGAGCTAGTCCATTATAAATCGGCATATATAATTTGACGTTGCATTATCATCCGGTGGATGCAATGTTCGATAGAAATTAAAATGAATATTTAGAATGTGGTTCTAATTGCTTGCAACCAATAACACAGATCAATGCATATTGGCTATTGTGTGATGAAAAGTAATTATTCCAATAAATTGCAGATCCGACAATTCTTGTATATGTACAAACTATACTACACTGGTATTTAATTATTTAATCATATTTGCTGGTCCTCGTTGGCAGATATATAACACATATAATGAAGAAATACACAGTACACAACAACATATCAATATCAATCTCCTTTTGTATACATATTGTTACCTAAATCCTTTGAAGCCCAAACTTGCTCCTTGAAAAATATATTTGGTAACATACCTTACCTAAAAATGATAGATATTTTCTCAATCGAAAATAATGTGTAATATATTTTCCTTCTGTTAGTAGTGCGAGTGAAATCTTGTGTGCTTGCCAAATGACTTTGTGTGAGAACTCAAAATGTCTCTTGTGCTCGATTACAAAAAAGGAACAAAATCTTATTCCAAAGGTCCAGAAAAATGTGCATTTAGATATGTGCTCGGTAACTTTAAAACATCAATATGAAATTATATTATTTGTATATTAGCAAACAACTTACACCTTAGTAACTTAAAACTTTAAAATCCCATTTTACCACATATATGACGTCCACATGTTTATGTTGTCTTAATAACACCATGTGCACCAATTTTTGCATATGCCTAATTAAATGTGGAAGGTTGCAAAAAATCAAATCAAACCTAACTTATTTATGCATAGTATAGGTAATAAGAAAAAGAGTACACAATTTTATAAAACATGATTAATGTAAATGCTCAATCCCATGCATGCATGGTTAAATGGATGCCATGGCCAATATAATCCATAAGGGATAAAAGGAAAACATGTGTCCACATATTTTTACTGATTTAGGAGCCATGCAAAAATTATTGTGCATCGCTCAACTCATCAGTGCGTGCAGATTTATATGTGTACTTCTATTTTTCTCATATCCATTCTTTGAAACATAACACCGAGAATTCCCAATGCGAGCTAGCAGTTGGCAAATGACATAATATTGACCTCAAATATAACTGGGAGTTTCGTGTTCCACTTCTAACGAATTCATGCCTTGAAATCCTTTAACCAAAAAATCACCCAGATCATTAGTAGTATCATGAAAACAAACTAAGAAATAGAATGATTTAATGAACAATGAAACTGTTTATAAGAAATAGTTGTCCAACGCATCATTGGTAAATAAATATATATTTGTATACTGCACGCATGTGGTGAAAACGTCAACCCAAGTTTCATACATAAAAATCTAGCAAAGATAAAACTGCAATGTATTAGAGGAGCAAGTACGTGAGGGGGTCAATCCAATCAACACAGATGTCAATGGCACGCAAACAATGTTGGTGCTGCTAATTGCTTTTGTTTCTCCGGCAAGAGGGAATCAATCAGGGCAGTAGTAATGAACCATGTATTTTTTGTGCCTGCAACTGCATGTGCTAGACGTCGTCTTAAACAATATATAGGTGCCATCTGAGTCCACAGGGAAACTCTGTAGAAGATTATATGAGGTAGTAACAATAGTAAAGGCAGAAGGAAGTGGGACAGGAGACATCCAACAGAGAAGAATTTTATCATCAATTATCCATGTGGATATTAGTACGTACAGTAGCCTAATGTGGAGATACATACGTACATACTTGTAAGACCAGACCATGCAGGAGCTGATGACCAAATGCGACCAATACTTTTCGTGACTCCTCGCATGTGCGCGCCATAATGCTTGAAATCTACGAATATCTTCTACGACTTCAAATCGTGTAGGGCTTGGAGTGTGAGCTGCGGTATCATAAATCCAACGTAATTCGTCAACTCCACAACCTCAGGAATCGATGGTGGCCTCATTCTTGAAACTATCAGGGATATAAGTTCAAATTGGAAGGATACATCGGCCATCTCAGATTCAGAAACTTGGAGTAAGAAGAGATTTAAAGATTGGAGAAGAAGGGGATTGAGGAGAGATTGATTCGGGATTGAGGAGAGAGATGAATTCTAGGTTGGCGGCGGGGCTGGATGTGACGTTTAGATTGAAAGGGGAGACAGATCGGGAGTGAGATTTACCCTTCGATCAGTTAATTAGGGTTTTTTGATTGGTGGAATAGTAGATGGTCCAATCTCCTTCATTGGAAAATTGAGGAAGGCACGTGAGTCTTTCAAGGAAAAAAAATCTCTTCGCAGAATTGAAAAAAACTACGTACAATCGAGGGTTATATTGATTGATCTCGACTGTAATTATTCGGTCTCACTAGATTAACAGCTCGTAAAATTTAATTAATGTGAGATTAATTAGTATATTATTATTATTATTTAAGTCATTTTTATCTAACAAATCAAGAATCGATCTACACCATAATAATTCGGTCCCACTAGATTAACGGCTCATAAAATCTCATTAACTTGGGATTTTTTAGAGAGCCAAAAATTAGTATAAGTATAGATGATGTGATGGACAAGACCCAAACTATGAACGTAACATATGATTGTGTTAGTTTATTGCTACTGTTTTCTGCATGTCAATGTATCTGTTCCTATGACCATGAGATCATGCAACTCCCGGACACTGGAGGAATACCTTATGTGTATCAAATGTCGCAACATAACTGGGTGACCATAAAGGTGCTCTACAGGTATCTCCGAAGGTGTCTATTGGGTTGGCATGGATCAAGACTGGGATTTGTCACTCCATGTGACGAAGAGGTATCTCGGGGCCCACTCGGTAATACAACATGACAACAAGCCTTGCAAGCAATGTGACTAAGGAGTTAGTTGCGGGATCTTGTATTACGGAACGAGTAAAGAGACTTGCCGGTAACGAGACTGAACTAGGTATGGAGATACCGACGATTGAATCTCGGGCAGGTTACATACCGAAGGACAAAGAGAACAAGAAATGGGATTAACTGAATCCTTGACATAGAGGTTCAACTGATAGAGATCTTCGTAGAATATGTGGGAGCCAATATGGACATCCAGGTCCCGCTATTGGTTATTGACCAGAGAGTGTCTCAGGTAATGTCTGCATAGTTCTCGAACCCGTAGGGTCTGCACACTTAAGGTTCGGTGACGTTTCGGTATAGTTGAGTTATATATGTTGGTGACCGAAGTTTTGTTCGGAGTCCCAGATGATATCCCGGACGTCACGAGGAGTTCCAAAACGGTCCGGAAATGAAGATTGATATATAGGAAGTTGGTATTTGGATCCCGGAAGGTTTTCGGGCATTGCTGACACTCTACCGGGAGTTATGAATGGGTTCCGGGGGCCCACTGGATGGGCCCACCACGCCCCAAGGGGTCCACATGGGTTTACTGGATGCGCAATAAGGCATAATGGGCTGACAAAGTCATACAAGGAAAGCCCATGAGGAAAAAGTGGAAAATCCAAAAGAGGTGGGAAATTTAGGAAGGAGTCCTAATCCAATTGGGATTGGAGGAGGACTCCTCCCTCCTCCACTTCGGCTGACCCAAGGGATCCTCCCTTGTGGCGCAAGGCTGCCTCCTCCTCCTCCTATATATACTAGAGGTTTAGGGTTGTGTGAGACACAACTTTGCCATGTGCAACCCTAAACCACTACTTCATAGTTCTTCCTCTAGATCGGTTTTCTGCGGAGCTCGGGAGGAGCCCTGCAGGAATAGATCACCACCACCACCGGCGCGCCGTCGCTCTACCGAGGAACTCATCTACATCCCCGTCTCTCTTGCTGGATCAAGAAGGCGGAGATCGTCATCGAGTTGTACGTGTGCGGAACGCGGAGGTGCCGTCCATTTGGCACTTGATCGGAACGGATCACGAGACGGTTTGTGGGACGGATCATGGGACGGTTCATGGTACGGATCGTGAATACGTACCACTACATCAACCGCGTTTATTAACACTTCCGCATAGCGATCTACAATGGTATGTAGATCCGATCTCCCTCTCGTAGATGATCATCACCATGATAGGTCTTCGTGTGCGTAGGATTTTTTTTGTTTCCCATGCTACGTTCCCCAACAGGCCAGGCACCCAGTGATTCCTGAAACAACGACCGAGTTGCACAAACAATTGCTTTGTTGCAAAAAATAAACTTTGGACCCATTAATTCCTGAAACAATAGTCGAGTTCCAGAAACAATCGCTTTGTTTCAGAATTTTTCTTCCTTCGTCTTTCTGCAACATAGGTAGTGTTATGGAAGAAAATTTCGCAACAAAGGTCATGTTACAGAAAAATTTTACAACAAAAGTCAGGTTGCAAATATGTTTGCAACCCTTCGTGGTGCGGCTTGTCGCGTGCAGAGGGCCGCCCGGCGTCGGGGCCGAGCGGCTGCCGGCGCGGGAGGTGGGGAAGGGTGGGGGGAGGGGAGGGCCGGCCGACATCTGTTGGAAATATGCCCTAGAGGCAATAATAAATTAGTTATTATTATATTTCTTTGTTCATGATAATCATTTATTATCCATGCTATAATTGTATTGATGTAGCGACCCGACTCAAGACGAGTCAAGCCTCTGGTGTTTCCGGGGTGTATCGAGTACGGGGAATCATGGGCCTCCTGAAGTATCAACTTCCTGAGTTCGGGATCATTGGGCTCATAGATGCGATCCTCAAACCATAAAGTTCCGTGTTCATCCTCACGAAAACCTTTAGCCTTCCCGTCTTCCATTTTCTGCTTAATCTCAGCTATCTCCTTGTCTGATTTCTGTGCTTAGCGGATCTTTTCTGTCAAAGTAGACTGAATTTCCAGAGTGGCAACAAATCCTCTTGGAACTATCTCCAATTTGAGTTCTCGGAGGTCATCGACTAACTCCTGGGGTAATCCTCCAGCTGTGAGCGTGTTTACATAACTCTTGCGGCTCAACGCATCGGCTACAACATTTGCCTTGCCTGCGTGATAATGCAATCTCATGTCATAGTCCTTGATCAACTCTAGCCATCGCCTCTGTCTAAGGTTCAACTCCTTCTGCGTGAAGATATACTTCAGGCTCTTGTGATCAGTGTAAACATCACAACTATTTCCGATCAGGAAATGTCTCCAGGTCTTGAGAGCGTGCACTACGGCTGCTAGTTCCAAGTCATGTGTGGCATAATTCAACTCATGAGGTCTGAGCTGTCTGGATGCATAGGCTACAACTTTGCCTTCTTGCATGAGCACTCCTCCGAGTCCTTGACGAGAAGCGTCACAGTAAACCTGGAAATCCTTCCGAATGTTCGGCAATATCAGCACTGGGGCTGTAACAAGACGTTTCTTCAGCTCTTGAAAACTGGTTTCACACTCTTGACTGAAGTGGGTGCTACCCATTCGGTGACTGCTGCGACCTTGGCAGGGTCCACTGCTATGCCTTCTCCTGAGATGACGTGTCCGAGGAATCCGACTTCCTTCAACCAAAACTCACATTTGCTAAACTTTGCATATAGCTTATGCTCTCGAAGCTTCTCCAGAACTAGACGCAGATGTTCCTTGTGTTCCTCTTCGTTCTTGGAGAATATCAGTATGTCATCGATGAACACCACGACAAACTTGTCCAAGTATTCCATAAATACCTTGTTCATCAGATTCATAAAATATGCCGGAGCATTAGTCAGTCCAAATGACATGACCGTGTACTCATACAAGCCATACCGAGTGGTGAAGGCTGTCTTGGGTATATCCTGTTCACGAATCTTCAACTGATGATACCCGGATCGAAGATCGATCTTTGAGAATACGCGAGCTCCAACTAACTGATCAAACAGATCATTGATCATCGGCAAGGGGTACTTGTTCTTGATGGTCACATCGTTCAATGCACGATAATCGACAACCATTCTCAAGGACTTGTCCTTCTTTTCAACCAAGAGCACTGGGGCTCCCCAAGGTGAAGAACTTGGGCGAATATACCCTTTGTCCAGTAACTCCTTAATTTGCTTCTTGATCTCTATCAAGTCATTTGCGGGCATCCGATAAGGTCTCTTGGATATCGGGGCTGTTCTGGGTAATAGCTCAATCAAGAACTCAATCTCTCTATCGGGTGGCATGCCCGGCAATTCCTCCGGAAATACGTCTGGATACTCCTGTACAATCGGTACTTCCTCCTGGACTACTCCCGTGAGAGAGTTTACTCGCTTACTCCGTGTCGGGCGCTGAGACACGTACTTAATCCGCTTCTGCTCGGGGGTGGTGAGCAAAATAGACTTAAGGGCACAATCGATATTCCCTTCATACTTGGCCAACCAATCCATGCCTAGGATTACATCCAATCCCTGGGACTCTAATACAATGAGGTCGGTGGGAAAATTATGGTTCCCGATGTTGAGACTCAAAGCATGGCATCCTATCCCGGCTGTCATCATGCCTCCTGGGGAACTAACCTTAATAGGTTGGCTGAGGGTTCTAGTTGGCAAACTATACTTTTCCACAACTACCCTTGATATGAATGAATGCGTTGCACCAGAATCAAAAAGTACCAATACTGGATGTGAATTTAGCAAGAACTTACCAACCACAGTATCGGGGTGATCGTAGACCTCTTCAACATCAAGGTGGTTCACCTGAGCTCGAGGAAAAGGATTGGGCTTCTTTGCTGCAGAGTTACCGTTGCCGTTGTCGTTTCCATTTCCTTGCTTGTTCTGGGGACAATCAGTGGCATAGTGTCCCGTCTTCTGACACTTGAAGCATGTGATGTGAGTCAGATCCTTCTGAGCTGGAGCTGACTGATGCTGAGTGCCACTACCGCCATTCTTGAAGTAGCTGTTGTTGCGGTGGTTCCCATTTCCTCCATGGTTGTGGCCTCCATGGTTGTGCACTGGGTGGTTGTGATGAACGTGTCCTCCAAACTTACCGGATCCAGTCCCGGTATTCCCTGGATAGGGGGTGTAGCGAGGCTTCTGCTCAGTGCCGGAGTTGAACTTTCCAACCCCATACTTTCGCTTGCGGTTCTCCATCTGCTGATGTTTCCCCTCCAAGATGAGGGCCTTATCAACCAGCTCCTGGTAGTTGTTGAAGGTGGCTACCGTCAACTGAATGCTCAGCTCATCATTCAGTCCTTCCAAGAACTTTTC
Source organism: Hordeum vulgare subsp. vulgare (assembly GCF_904849725.1). NCBI lineage: Eukaryota > Viridiplantae > Streptophyta > Magnoliopsida > Poales > Poaceae > Hordeum > Hordeum vulgare. The sequence continues at coordinate 113,981,918 of NC_058518.1, read as the reverse complement.
CTCCTTGGCCGCATCATCGGCCACATCTCCAGGTGCATAACGGGCGAGCATGCTGAATTCATCAACGTACTGGGCCACAGAGCGATTCCCCTGGCGTAAGTTGCGAAACTCACGCTTCTTCAGACTCATTGCACCAGCTGAGACATGCGCGGTGCGGAAGGCTTGCTTGAATTGTTCCCAAGTGACTCCAGCAATGGGATAAGTGGTGGTGTAGTTCTCCCACCAAGCAGCTGCAGGGCCTTCAAGTTGATGCGCGGCAAAACGCACCTTCTTAGCTTCAGAACAACCAGCAGTGATAAGTTCACGCTCCATCTTACAGAGCCAATCATCTGCCACAATGGGCTCAATGCTGCTGGAGAAAGTTGGAGGGTTCAACCTCAGAAAACGGGTGAGATTGTCAGCCTGGGGTGGATGATGGTTGTTGTTGTTGTTCTGGTTCTGGATGATCAGCTGCATCAGGGTGTTTAGTTGCTGGATCAACTGGGTGAGTTCCGGCGGAAAGTTGGACTCAGGGGCGCGTCTCGGAGGCATCTGATGTTTGTAGAGGGGTGAGATTAGCATAGAACAATGGTCTAAGAGTAATTACACTACCCATACGAATGCAGCAAACAAGTATCACGCCACACATTTTATTCAATATCATCACAAGGTTCACACGAGGATACAAAATTCGATAATCCTAAACATCGGCCTAAAACGTATAACGATAAAGTAAATTTGGTGGTCTAGTCTAAGTGTCCTCCTCAGAATAGCATGGTGTCGGGTCCTTCGGTGGAGCTTTCTTCGTAGTCCTCTTCGTTGCTGATCACGGGGGCTACGTCTCCTTCGGGATGAAGGTTCTCGCCCATGTCCAGTTCCTCCTCCAGGTATGCAACTCGAGTCTTCAGCTTCTCGATCCGCTCCAGGAAGTCCTTCACCTCCAGCTCATGCTCATAGTGGGCTTCCCGGGCTGCATCTTGAAGCTCAAGCTCGCGGAGTGACAGTTGCTTGATCTTCCTGGCGTCCTTGATCGCGTGATACTCCAGAGTCCCGCTGTGCTTCTCCAAGGTCTGGGCATAAGACAAGAGAGCGTCATTGGTCTTGCTTGAGATGATATCTCCGTCTTCATTTCTACGGGATACGGGGAATAGGTCAGGAGAAATAGGGCAGCCTTTGTATTCTTCCTTGATACGTCCGAGTGCACAATGGATCGCCATGTCCCATCCGAGAATCCAGTTGGGTGCGATGAACTTGAAATCCATCGGCTCAGTGCGCGGCTGGAATGTCCTTCCGGGAATATGCACCTCGATCCTGTAGCGTGAATCCTCTGGGTAAGACAAAGTTGGCTTCCCTGTGATAGTCGGCAGAGCAATCCTCAAGTCCTTGGTGATCTGCACCATCTCCTTTCCGAACGGCATAGTGGTGTCGGGCTGGCAAAACTCCGTGAACTTATAAGGGACGAAGGTGGCCATCTAAACATTGGAAAATCGGAGAGAAGTCAGAAATGATCAAAAGAGAAAATAGAAGATTTATAGACATAAGAGAAAATAGTTTTCTTCCTAAGGCTTTTCCATTCCTAGAGGTTACGTCCTAAGGTCAGCGTGTGCTCCGAATACCATTTCTGTAGCGACCCGACTCAAGACGAGTCAAGCCTCTGGTGTTTCCGTACCATCCCAAGATCATGCTGGTACACACACAGTACATAATGTATATATTCAAGAGTGCAATCACACAGCTTTATTAATCGAAATCTCATAAAGAGTACTTTATTACAATAAAGGATTACAATAAAGTGGCTGAAGGCCAACTCGTGAGATTATCTAACGAAGACTAAGCGGAAGCATCAGGTAGACGAGTCCATCCGACTCCAAGGGCATGTCGCTGAGCGTAGAATCGTAGCCTCACTCCTGGTCAGAAAAGTACTCTGCAACATGATACGTTGCAGCCGTGTAGGTCAGCATATTGAATATGCCGGCAATTCATCAAAGAGAGGGAGTAAAATAATAATCAACTATCTCTACATGCATATTTGGCCGGTGGAGCTAAGTTTTTGCATAAAGCCAGTTTTATCCTACAACAAAAGGAGTTGAAAGCAAAATATTACTACATGTTTGTTGTTAACGAGATGGTTCCGCCAACCAGTTCTCGTACCCGAATAGTTGTTAACACCCACATCATTATTAAGTTGTGTCGAGAGTTCAGGGGAAATTCAATGCCTTCGGCTCAAGTTGTCCATGACCGTGGACACGGCTAATCGATTAGGTTGGGCACTCTGCAGAGTTTTGCACACGTTCCCCACAAGATTTGATCGCCTCCGGGTTTGTCCTCGCACTTCAGGGTGTTTGAAGACCGGATGATCAAAACATGGTCTTTCAACGGGTCCCTCTGAATCCCTGTCGGTGCCCATCCATTCCTACCGTTCGTCTACATCTGCTAGCACCGCCTGTCCAGATTCGCCGCGTTGTCCAACCAAGCCAGAGCCCATAATGACTTGTGGCTGTGCAGGTAAGCCTTGAGTCTTGAAGTCTCCGTCCGTCTCTTCGAGCCTGGGTGAAGCTTTCCGCAGGATGACATGGCCTCTCCAGCATCCCGAGCATCCACTGGGTTCTCCAGGGAGCCGATCAACCGTCCTCCACCCAGAGTTGCATTGCGTCCGAGGTCTTGAAAGTCTTGTCTTAGTCCGGTCTTGATCATTATATCAACCTCGCATCACTCGTGATATACACTCAACCGATAACCCGTCTACTCAAGCATAGCATTAAGAAATTGTCGTCCCGGGGCCAAGTATCGGGGTGTTGTGTTCCTACCACATGATACTACAACTTACACTAAAGTTTCCAAGTACCTAGGCAGCATGCAATTGGGCAAAGAAGGTGATCTACTATGCATTGAAAACATAGGTAAAATAACATGATCAAAATGACTTGCCTTGATGATAGTTGTCCTGCTCGAGCGCCTCTAAGTAACACGCTTCGCACTCCGGATGATCTACCGATTCAAACACAAATCACACCATAAGTAATTCAATCAAGCCACAAGTAAAAATATCATCACAAGTATTGATTTGCAAAAGTCTAAGCAAAGGAATTTAACACGCGCCAGTATGGCAGAAACTTGTTTCTTTTGAAAACACCAGTAAAAACACTTTAAAAATTCTGAAACTTCTACCACAGTAAGATTTTATCACTAGAAAGCAGTAGCAAAAATAATCAACTCAAAATCATTTTTTCAAACTCCCGGAATAGTCAAAACAAGGTTTAAACTAAATCTGCTCTAACTTATGTTTACAAATTTCAAACATAGACAAATTATATGTTTTTAAAAACTACAGGAAATTTGTGAGCTACTGGAAAAAGAATCAATGTCATTGGACTTAGGGATAAAACGTTGTGGCCAAAACAAAACAGAAAGTTTCTGTTTTTGCAAACAGGCAGAAAATTATAAAACTACTAGTGCATAAAAAGAGGGGTACACGTGGCCTGGGGCTATTGGCTGCGGGGGTGTTTGTTGGAACGCTACGGGCAAACGGCCTAAGGCTAGCAAAAACTACTGGTTAAAACTTAAGTGGGAATAAAAACCGTGGGTTTTCTAAGATAAACCGAACAGGTACTAGGGATCTAATCTAGACCCTATATACAAGATCTAACGGCTAAAAGGAAATAGCATGAAATAACAGAGAGATGGAGGGGGGCTACCTTGCTGGGCAATAGCTTCGGCGAGGGAGGGCGTCGCCGGCGAGGGAGGGAGCTCCGGGGCGTGGAGGGGATGGGGCGGCGGCGGCGGGGAAGTCCTCCTCCTCGGGGGAGGCGGCGGTGGAGCGAAGGGGCGCTGGGGTGGCTCCTCCAAGGGCGGCCGAGGGTGGCAGTAGCTCCGGCGGCCGGCGAGCGGTGGTGCGGCGGCTAGGGGATGGGGCGGCGGCGGCTCGGGGTAGGAACGGGGTCGGCCGAGGGGTGGGCTTTATATAGGCCATGGGGGCGGGGTAGCTAAGGAAGGAGAGGGAGTACTCGGGGAAGAAATCCCGAGGTGGTGCGGCTCGGTTTCGGGTGGAGCAGAAAAGGAAAGTGAGGGAGGAAGGAGAAGGGCCGACGGGGAGGGAGGCATCGGTCGCGGGCCCACTGGCCAGTGAGAGGGGGTAGAGGGGGTCGGTCGGTTGGCCGGATTTAAAGGAATTCGGGATCCCTTGACAGGGGGGGATCGGCCCACCTTATCTAGCGCCCAGGGCGGCGGCAAAAAAAAAGAAACTTTCCTAATATCTAACCTTTTCCAAAACAGAAATATAAAAGCTAAAAAAAAGGAAATAAATCAAAATATCTATATATGGTATTATATATCAAAAAAAATCAGAAAAAGAATCTCTACCCGAATAACATTTTTTTAAGCCAAAATAAAAACTTTTAAAAAATGTTTTTTTTCAGAAATTCCCAATTTGCTTTATTTCTTTTTGCAATTATTTTTGCAAAAGAACTTTGGGTTTTCTTGGCTCCAACATTTCAAAAATTGCCCGCACTTTTGGAGTGTCATTTTCCTCCGCTCTCTCTCTTGCGTGCAAGAGAGTTTTCTCCGGGCATTTCTCGCGCGAGGAAAAAAATGAAAATGCAAATAGAAAAGACGAAAGAAATTCACGAGCTAAATTTATTTCAAACAATATGCATAGATGCTTAGCTACAATGTAGACATTCCCAATTAGGAAAATTGGGATGTTAAAATTGATTGGAAACACAATACTTGTGTGGATACATAGACAAAACAATGTCCCTAGTAAGCCTCTAGCTGACTAGCTCATTGATCAAAGATGGTCAAGGTTTCCTGACCATAGGCAAGTGTTGTTACTTGATAACGGGATCACATCATTAGGAGAATCATGTGATGGACTAGACCCAAACTAATGAACGTAGCATGTTGATCGTGTCATTTTGTTGCTACTGTTTTCTGCGTGTCAAGTATTTATTCCTATGACCATGAGATCATATAACTCACCGGCATCGGAGGAATGCTTTGTGTATATCAAACGTCACAACGTAACTGGGTGACTATAAAGATGCTCTACGGGTATCTCCGAAGGTGTCCGTTGAGTTAGTATGGATTAAGACTGGGATTTGTCACTCCGTGTGACGGAGAGGTATCTCGGGGCCCACTCGGTAATACAACATCACACACAAGCCTTGCAAGCAATGTGACTTAGTGTAAGTCACGGGATCTTGTATTACGGAACTAGTAAAGAGACTTGCCGGTAAACGAGATTGAAATAGGTATGCGGATACTGACGATCGAATCTCGGGCAAGTAACATACCGAAGGACAAAGGGAATGACATACGGGATTATACGAATCCTTGGCACTGAGGTTCAAACGATAAGATCTTCGTATAATATGTAGGATCCAATATGGGCATCCAGGTGCTACTATTGGATATTGACAGAGGAGTCCCTCGGGTCATGTCTACATAGTTCTCGAACCCGCAGGGTCTGCACACTTAAGGTTCGGTGATGTTTCGGTATAGTTGAGTTATAGGTGTTGGTAACCGAAAGTTGTTCGGAGTCCCGGATGAGATCCAGGACGTCAAGAGGAGCTCCGGAATGGTCCGGAGGTAAAGATTGATATATAGGAAGTCATGTTTTGGTCACCGGAAAAGTTTCGGGCTCATCGGTAGTGTACCGGGAGTGCCGGGAGGGGTCCGGGGGCCATCGGGAGGGGTGTCACGCCCCAAGGGGTCTCATGGGCTATGGAAGAGATAAACCAGCCCCTAGTGGGCTGGAATAAGTTCCCACTAAGGCCCATAAGGTTTGAGAAGGAAAAACACAATGTGGGAAGAGTTTCCAAGTGGGAAGGTGGAATCCTACTCCAAGTAGGATTGGAGTAGGACTCCTCCACCTCCAATTTTGGCCAAACCTTGAGGGTTTGAGGCTGCCTCCTCCCCTCCCTCCCTCCTATATATACTAGAGGTATTGAGGGTTTTTGAGACACAACTTTGCCACGGCAGCCCGACCACATACCTCCACGGTTTTTCCTCTAGATCGTATTTCTGCGGAGCTCAGGCGGAGCCCTGCTGAGATAAGATCACCACCAACCTCCGGAGCACCGTCACGCTGCCGGAGAACTCATCTACCTCTCCGTCTCTCTTGCTGGATCAAGAAGGCCGAGATCATTGTCGAGTTGTACATGTGTTGAACGCGGAGGTGCCGTCCGTTCGGCACTAGATCGGAGCGGATCGTGGGACGGATCGCGGGACGGTTCGTGGGATGGTTCGCGGGGCGGATCGAGGGACGTGAGGACGTTCCACTACATCAACCGCGTTTATTAACGCTTCTACTATGCGATCTACAAGGGTACGTAGATCAGAAATCCCCTCTCGTAGATGGACATCACCATGATAGCTCTTTGTGCGCGTAGGAAATTTTTTGTTTCCCATGCGACGTTCCCCAACAGTGGCATCATGAGCTAGGTTCATGCGTAGATGTTATCTCGAGTAGAACACAAAAGTTTTTGTGGGAGGTGATGTGTGATTTGCTGCCCTCCTTAGTCTTTTCTTGATTCCGCGGTATTGTTGGATCGAAGCGGATCGGACCGACATTACTCGTACGCTTACGAGAGACTGGTTTCATCGCTACGAGCAACCCCGTTGCTCAAAGATGACTTGCGAGTGTCGGTTTCTCCAACTTTAGTTGAATCGGATTTGACCGAGAAGGTCCTTGGAGAGAGGTTAAATAGGAATTCATACATCTCCGTTGTGGTGTTTGCGTAAGTAAGATGCGATCCTACTAGATACCCATGGCAACCACGTAAAACATGCAACAACAATTAGAGGACGTCTAACTTGTTTTTGCAGGGTATGCTTGTGATGTGATATGGCCAAATGACGTGATGTGATATATTGGATGTATGAGATGATCATGTTGTAATAGTTAATATCGACTTGCACGTCGATGGTACGGCAACCGGCAGGAGCCATAGGGTTGTCTTTAAACTAACGTTTGTGCTTGCAGATGCGTTTACTATATTGCTAGGACGTAGCTTTAGTAGTAATAGCATGAGTAGCACGACAACCCCGATGGCGACACATTGATGGAGATCATGATGATGGAGATCATGGTGTGACGCCAGTGACAAGAAGATCGTGCCAGTGCTTCGGTGATGGAGATCAAGAAGCACATGATGATGGCCATATCATGTCACTTATGAATTGCATGTGATGTTAATCCTTTATGCACCTTATCTTGCTTAGAACGACGGTAGCATTATGAGGTGATCTCTCACTAAAATTTCAAGATGAAATTGTGTTCTCCCCGACTATGCACCGTTGCGACAGTTCGTCGTTTCGAGACACCACGTGATGATCGGGTGTGATAGACTCAACGTTCACATACAACGGGTGCAAAACAGTTGCACACGCAGAACACTCGGGTTAAGCTTGATGAGCCTAGCATGTGCAGACATGGCCTCGGAACACATGATACTGAAAGGTCGAGCATGAATGGTATAGTTGATATGATTAGCATAGAGATGCTTACCACTGAAACTATTCTCGACTCACGTGATGATCGGACTTGAGATAGTGGATTTGGATCATGTACCACTCAAATGACTAGAGAGATGTACTTTTTGAGTGGGAGTTCTTAAGTAATATGATTAATTGAACTAATTATCATGGACATAGTCTAATGGTCTTTGCGAATTACTATGTAGCTTGCGTTATAGCTCTACTGTTCTTATATGTTCCTAGAGAAAATTTAGTTGAAAGTTGATAGTACCAAACTTTGCAGACTGAGTCTGTAAAACTAAGGATTGTCCTCGTTGCTGCGCAAAAGGCTTATGTCCTTAATGCACCACTCGGTGTGCTGCACCTCGAGCGTCGTCTGTGGATGTTGTGAACATCCGACATACACGTTTCTGATGACTACGCGATAGTTCAGTGCAAAATACTTAATGGCTTAGAAGCAAGGTTCCAAAGACGTTTTGAAACGTCACAGAACATAAGAGATGTTCTAAAGAGATGAAATTGTGATTTCATGCTTGTGCCCTTATTAAGAGGTATGAGACCTCCGACAAGACTCTTTGTCCATGAAGTAAAGGAGAAAAGCTCAATCGTTTGAGCGTGTGCTCAGATTGTCTGAGTACGAAAAACGCTTGAAGCAAGTGGGAGTTAATCTTCCAGATGAGATAGTGATGGTTCTCCAAAGTCACTGCCACCAAGCTGTGAGAGCTTCGTGATGAACTATAACATATCAAGGATAGATACAATGATCCTTGAGCGATTCGCGATGTTTGACACTGCGAAAGTAGAAATCAAGAAGGAGCATCAATAGTTGATGGTTAGTAAAACCACTAAGTTTCAAGAAAGGCAAGGGCTAGAAGGGATACTTCATGAAACGGCAAAACAGTTGCTGCACTAATGAAGAGACCCAAGATTAAATCCAAACCCGAGACTAAGTGCTTATGTTATGAGGGGAACGGTCACTGAGGCGGAGCTACCCTAGATGCTTGGTAGATAAGAAGGCTGGCAAAGTCGAAAGATGTATATTTGATATACATGATGTTGATGTGTACTTTACTAATACTCCTAGTAGCGCGAGGGTATTGGATACCGGTTCGGTTGCTAAGTGATTAGTAACACGAAATGAAAGCTACGGAATAAACGGAGACTAGCTAAAGGCAAGGTGACGGTACGTGTTGGAAGTGTTTCCAAGGTTGATATGATCAAACGTCGCATGCTCCCTCTACCATCGGGATTGGTGTTAAACCTAAATAATTGTTATTTGGTGCTTGCGTTAAGCATGAACATTATTGGATCGTGTTTATTGCAATATGATTATTCATTTAAATAGAATAATGGTTACTCTATTTGCTTGAATAAACCACCTTCAATGGTTTATTGAATCTCGATCATAGTGATACACATGTTCATGATATTGGTGCCAAAAGATACAAGGTAATGATGATAGTATCACTTACTTGTGGCACTGCCGCTTGAGTCATAATTGGTATGAATTGCAAGAAGAGGCTCCATGCTGATGGATATTTATACCCACTTGATTTTGAATCACTTGTGACATGCAAATCATACCACATGAGCAAGGCCTTGTTTTCATTCAGATGAAACAAGATAGTAAATTGTCGGAAGTGATACATTTTGATGTATGCAATCCAATGGGTGCTGAGGCACGCAGTGGATATCATTATGTTCTTACTTCAATGACGATTTGAGTAGATACAGGAGTATTTTCTTAATGAATCACAAGTCTGAAATGTTGAAATGTTCAATTCTGTTTCAGAGTGAAGTTCGTCGTAACAAGAGGATAAACTGTCTACGATATGATCGTAGAGATGAATATCTGAGTTGCGAGTTTTGGTACACAGTTAAGACAATGTGAAAATTGTTTCGCAGTTCATGCCACCTGGAAAACCATAGTGTGATGATGTGTCTGAACGTCATAGCCACGCCCTATTATGATATGGTGCATACTATGATGTCTCTTATCGAATTACCACTATCGTTTATGGGTTATGCATTAGAGACAACCGCATTCACTTTAAATAGGGCACCGCGTATTTCCGTTGAGATGACACAGTATAGACTATGGTTTGGAGAAGCCTAAGTTGTCGTTTCTTGAAAGTTTGGGGCTGTGATGCTTATGTGAAAAAGTTTCAGTCTGATAAGCTCGAACCCAAAGCGGATAAATGCACCTTCATAGGATATCCAAAACAGTTGGATACATCTCCTATCTCAGATCCGGAAGAAAAGTGTTTGTTTCTAGAAATGGATCCTTTCTCGAGGAAGGGTTTCTCTTGAAGGAATTGAGTGTGAGAGTGGTGGAACTTGATGAGGTTATTGAACCGTCACTTCAACTAGTGTGTAGCAGGGCACAGGAAGTTGTTCCTGTGGCGCCTACACCAATTGAAGTGGAAGCTGACGATAGTGATCATTAGAGCTTCGGATCAAGTTACTACAAATCTCGTAGGCCGATAAAGGTCGCGTACTACTGCAGAGTGGTACGGTAACCCTGTCTGGGAGGTCATGTTGTTGAGCAACAATGAACCTACGAGTTATGAAGAAGCAATGGTGGGCCCGGATTCCGACAAATGGTTGGAGGCCATGAAATCCGAGAGAGTATCCATGTATAAAATAAAGTGGAGACTTTGGAAGAACTACTTGATGGTAATAAGACTATTGAGTACAGATGGATCTTTAAAAAGGAAGACCGACGATGATGGTGATAAGTCACTATTAAGAAAAGCTCGACTTGTCACAAAGATGTTTTCGACAAGATCAAATAGTTGACTATGATGAGACTTTCTCACTCGTAGCGATGCTAAAAGTCTGTTGGAATTATGTTAGTAGTTTTTGCATTATTTGTGAAATATTGCACATAGGAAGACAAAACATTGTTTCCTCGACGGTTTCCTTGAGGAAAGATTGTATGTAATACAATCAGAAGGTTTTTTCAATCCTAAGGATACTAACAAGTATGCAAGCTCCAGCGATCCTTTATGGACTGGTGCAAGCATCTCGGAGTTGGAATATACGCTTTGATGAGATGATCAAAGCTTTTAGGTTTATACAAGGTTTATGAGAAACTTGTATTTCCAAAGAAGTGAGTGGGAGCACTATAGAATTTCCGATAAGTATATGTGGTTGACATATTGTTGATCAGAAGTAATGTAGAATTTCTATGAAGCATAAAAGGTTGTTTGAAAGGAATTTTCCAAAGGAATACCTGGATTGAGCTACTTGAACGTTGAGCATCAAGATCTATGGAGATAGATCAAAACGCTTAATAGAAGTTTCAACAAGATGCATGCCTTGACAAGTTTTTGAAGGAGTTCAAAATAGATCAGCAAAGAAGGAGTTCTTGACTATGTTGTAAGGTGTGAATTTGAGTAAGACTCAAAACCGACCACGGCAGAATAAAGAGAATAGACGAAGGTCGTCTTCTATGCCTTAGCGTAGACTCTAGAGTATGTCATGCTGAGTACCGCACCTGATGTCTACCTTGCAGCAAGTCTTTTAAGAGGTACAGAGAGTGATCCAGGATTGAATCACTGATCAGCAGTCAAAGTTATCCTTAGTAACTAATGGACTAAGGAATTTTTCTCGATTATGGAGGTGGTTAAAGAGTTCGTCGTAAAGGGTTACGTCGATGCAAGCTTTGACACTAATCCGAATAACTATGAGTAGTAAAACGGATTCGTGTAGTAGAGTATATATTTGGAGTATTTCCGAATAGCACGTAGTAGCAGCATCTATAAGATGACATAAAGATTTGTAAAGAACACACGGATCTGAAAGTTTCAGAACCGTTGACTAAAACCTCTCTCACGAGCAAGACGTGATCAGACCCCAGAACTATATGGGTGTTAGATTCGTTGGAATCACATGGTGATGTGAACTAGATTATTGACTCTAGTGCAAGTGGGAGACTGTTGGAAATATGCCCTACAGGCAATAATAAATTAGTTATTATTATATTTCTTTGTTCATTATAATCGTTTATTATCCATGCTATAATTGTATTGATTGGAAACACAATACTTGTGTGGATACATAGACAAAACACTGTCCCTAGTAAGCCTCTAGTTGACTAGCTCGTTGATCAAAGATGGTCAAGGTTTCCTGACCATAGGTAAGTGTTGTTACTTGATAACGGGATCACATCATTAGGAGAATCATGTGATGGACTAGACCCAAACTAATGAACGTATCATGTTGATCGTGTCATTTTGTTTCTACTGTTTTCTGCGTGTCAAGTATTTATTCCTATGACCATGAGATCATATAACTCACTGCCACTGGAGGAATGCTTTGTGTGTATCAAACGTCACAACGTAACTTGGTGACTATAAAGATGCTCTACATGTATCTCCGAAGGTGTCCGTTGAGTTAGTATGGATTAAGACTGGGATTTGTCACTCCGTGTGATGGAGAGGTATCTCGGGGCCCACTCGATAATACAACATCACACACAAGCCTTGCAAGCAATGTAACTTAGTGTAAGTCACGGGATCTTGTATTACGGAACGAGTAAAGAGACTTGCCGGTAAATGAGATTGAAATAGGTATGCGGATACTGACGATTGAATCTCGGGCAAGTAACATACCGAAGGACAAAGGGAATGACATACGGGATTATATGAATGCTTGGCACTGAGGTTCAAACGATAAGATCATCGTAGAATATGTAGGATCCAATATGGGAATCCAGGTCCCGCTATTGGATATTGACAGAGGAGTCCCTCGGGTCATGTCTACATAGTTCTCGAACCCGCAGGGTCTGCACACTTAAGGTTCGTTGATGTTTCGGTATAGTTGAGTTATAGGTGTTGGTAACCAAAAGTTGTTCAGATTCCCGGATGAGATCCAGGACGTCACGAGGAGCTCCAGATTGGTCCGGAGGTAAAGATTGATATATAGGAAGTCATGTTTTGGTCATCGGAAAAGTTTCGGGCTCATCGGTAGTGTACCGGGAGTGCCGGGAGGGGTGCCGGGGACCATCGGGAGGGGTGTCACGCCCCAAGGGGTCTCATGGGCTATGGGAAGAGATAAACCAGCCCCTAGTGGGCTGGAATAAGTACCCACTAAGGCCCATAAGGTTTGAGAAGGAAAAACACAAGGTGGAAAGAGTTTCCAAGTGGGAAGGTGGAATCCTACTCCAAGTAGGATTGGAGTAGGACTCCTCCACCTCCAATTTCGGCCAAACCTTGAGGGTTTGAGGCTGCCTCCTCCCCTCCCTCCCTCCTATATATACTAGAGCTATTGAGGGTTTTTGAGACACAACTTTGCCACGGCAGCCCGACCACATACCTCCACGGTTTTTCCTCTAGATCGTATTTCTGCGGAGCTCGGGCGGAGCCCTGCTGAGATAAGATCACCACCAACCTCCGGAGCACCGTCACGCTTCCGGAGAACTCATCTACCTCTTCATATCTCTTGCTGGATCAAGAAGGCCGAGATCATCGTCGAGTTGTACATGTGTTGAACGCGGAGGTGCCGTCCGTTCGGCACTAGATCGGAGCGGATCGTGGGACGGATCGCGGGACGGTTCGTGGGAAGGTTCGCGGGGTGGATCGAGGGACGTGAGGACGTTCCACTACATCAACCGCATTTATTAACGCTTCTGCTTTGCGATCTACAAGGGTACGTAGATCGGAAATCCCCTCTCGTAGATGGACATCACCATGATAGGTCTTCGTGCGCGTAGGAAATTTTTTGTTTCCCATGCGACGTTCCCCAACAACATCAAGGGTGGAGGGGCTGGCAGCGGCGTGCGTTGGACCGCCCGCGTCGGAGGCGAGCAGCTAGCGGCATGGGGTGGGGGTAGGGGTGGGCCAGCCGACGTCGTAGCGAAGGGACTGCGGCAGGAGCGACCGGCATCGGGGGCGAGCAGACGCATCGTCGCCCTCCTAGATCTGGTAGCTGTCGCGTTCTTCCAGCGAGCGCGAGCATGCCAAGCTTCAGGACTGTTTCCTGAAACAATGCTCCAGTTTCAGTAAACGGTCTCGCTAGGTCTCTGCTTCGTTGGCGCGCGGGCACGATCGGGTCCGTCGGGTGGAGCAAGATCAACAGATGAGGAGGCGGTGGATAGATCGCCTGGATCAACCGGTGGGAGGTAAGAGTTTTCCTTTTTCATATTGAGATGTAAGTAAATAGAAGTGTGATGCTATTCATTATTAGGGCACTATCTCAGTGAGGAAAGGATGATGGAGACAATGATTCATTCACAAGTCGGGAAGAGACACCGGACAAAAAATAAAATTAAAAAAAAAGAAAAAATAAAAAGAGAAAAAATAAAGCAAGAAAAAACAGAAGAAAGAAAGAAAAAACAAACAAAAATAAAAAAGGAGAAAATAAAAAAGAAAAAAGAAATGAGAGAAAAGAGAGAAGGGACAATGCTACTACCTCTTTTTCCATACTCGTGCTTCAAAGTAGCACCATGTTTTTCATATAGAGTCTCATGTGTTTGTCACTTTCATATGCTAGTGGGAATTTTTCATTGTAGAACTTGGCTTGTATATTCCGATGACGGAATTCCTCACATGCCCGAAGTCTTCATCAGCACGCAGGTTGGATGCACACCTACTTAGCTTCAGTCGAGTTGTCATATACTTATAGCTCTAGTGCATCTGTTGCATGGTAATCCCTACTCCTTGCATTGATATCTATTGATGGGCATCTTCATAGCCCGCTGATACGCCTAGTTGACGCGAGACTTTCTTCTTCACTTTTACCCCTTTGAAACTGACCACCATATTCTATTCCACCTATATGTCATTTCCATGGTTCATGTTTATGTATTGATTGAGTAATAAAAAGCCGAAACACGTTAAAAAGTATGATCCAATTGTCTACCTTAACACTGTGGTGCTTGGCATTTGCATTTATGTGGTGAAGACGGAGCCATGCCATTCTAATATGAGAAAATGAATGGGGGTAAACATTCTTTAAGGATCGTATATTTTGAACATTGATAATTATGTTACTTATGTTCATGGATATTACTATGTTGATGTTTGTTAATTCATCATTTCTCAATGATCATACGTGCAAGAGATTACATGTTGGGTAGCATGTCACATAAAAAATTATGTTTTATCATTTACCTACTCGAGGACGAGAAGGAATTAAGCTTGGGGATGCTCATACGTCTCCAACGTATCTAGACTTTTTTATTGTTCGATGCTATTATATTATCATTCTAGGATGCTTTTTAGGCATTTACCTATTGTTTTATATTATTTTTTAGCACTAACCTATTAACTTAGTGCCAAAGTGTCAGTTGCTATTTTCTGCATGTTTTTGACTTTTCACGAATAATGTACCAAACTAAGTACAAATACTCCCAAACTTTTTGACGGTTTTTTCTGGACAAAATAAGGACATAGAAGCTTAGGAAGGAGGTCGGAGGCCCCACGGGGTGGCGCCAAGACAACATGGCGTGCCTAGGGGCGTGGTTGCACCCTGATGGCTTGGGGCCACCTTCCTTGGCCTCTGGTGCCCCTCTCTGTCCTATAAATTCTCAATTATCCCAAAAACCCTAGAGAGCCTCCCGAAACACTTTTTCTGTTGCCACAAGTCTTTGTTTCACCGTGTGTCCATGTGGAGCCCCGCTCTGATGCCCTGTCGGAGAGGTGATCGATCACGGAGGGCCTCTTCATCAACATTGTTGCTCCCATGGTGATGTGTGAGTAGTTCACCATAGACCTATGTGCCCCTAGTTAGTACCTAGATGGATCTCTCTCTATATATGTTCTTCATTGCCATGATCAATGTGATTCTTGCGGTGATCTATCTTATGTAATCACTTTGTGTTGTGCGTTTGTTGGGATCCAATGAATTGCGAATTTACAATTAGATTATTCATGAAATATATTTGAGTCTTCTCTAAATTCTTATATGAATGATTGTGATAGCTTCATAATTCTCAGTGATCTATTGATTTGGTTTGGCCAACTAGATTGATCTATCTTCAATGAGAGGGGTGCGTTCTAGTGGGTTCAATCTTGCCGTGCTCTATATCCCAGTGACAAAGTAGGGGGAAAGACACGTATTTGTATTGTTGTCACTAAGGATAAAACGATGGGGTTGATTTATATTAATTGGATTTACTTTGTCTACATCATGTCATTGTTCTCCAAGCATTACTCTGTTTTACTTAATACTCTAGATGCATGGTGCATAGCGGTTGATGGGTGAAGTAAGAGTGGTAGATGCAGGCAGGAGTCGGCGTACTTATTTACGGACATGATGCCTATATATAACTATCATTGCCATGAATAAATTTGCATAACTATGCACTTTTTTACTAATTTCCCACAATAATTTGTTTACCCACCCTATGCTTTCTACAAGAGAGATGCCTCTAGCGAAAACAATGGCCCCCGGGTCTATTCACAAATATATTTACAAAAATATAATATACCTCAATGCATTTTATTTTTTATTACTTTTTATATTTAATATATTTCAACTACCTATCTATCTATCACTACTTATTACTTGCAAGTAACGAGTTCAAGGGGATTGACAACCTTCTTGCCCACGTTGGATGCAAGTGTGTGCTCTTTTGTGTGTAATCGCTGAAGAAGGGAAACTACGTGGTTCTCTTGTTGGTTTGATAACCTTGATTATCATTGAGGGAAATAATTATCTATACTGTGTTGCATCATCCCCTCCTCTTCGTGGAAAAATCCAACACAGATCACAAGTATCATGGTTCTTGTTTTCTGCTCTTGCTCTTCTAACTAAAAATGGTGAATTATTATGTAATCCAACATCGTTGAATGAAATAAAGAAGCAAAGAAATGTGTTTTTTACTCCGCTAAGTTTAGTGGGTCAAGTAGGTCGAGCCAAACTTAGTGGTGTATATACATACTCCACTAAGCCTTTTACTCCATTAACTTATTGGGGGTCGGTTAGAGTTGGCCTAATGAAATTGGACGCCAACCATTTCCAGGCACATGCATCCCTCTCTTTCTCTATCATGTGAAAGAAATACCTGAAAGAAGTATGTTGTCACTAAACAATCAATTTTTTTAAGCCAATCTATAATGAATCGAATCAACGATGGCGCCTCAAACTTAGAGAACACTCCACATGAAAAACAACTACCCAGAAAAGGAAACGATTCAGGGCTTCTTCGGTCAAAAATTAGTGAAGTGTATATACTCCATTAAGCTTTTTATTCTGTTAACTTATTGGGGATCTATTAGAGTTGGCCTAATGAAATTGGACGACGACCATTTCCAGCCACAAGCATCCCCCTATCTCTCTCTATCATGTAAGAAATACCTCGAAGAAGTATGTTTTCACTAAACATTCATCTTTAAGCCAAGTTATAATGAATGGAATAAACGATGTCGCCTCAAACTTACAGAGCACTGCACATGACGAGCAAGAGCAACTACACAAAAAAGGAAACGATTTAGGACTTCTGCACCACTGACGACGAATTAATCTGCAGCGGAGGAAACTAAAACACTACTCGTGAGAATCACGAGTCCGCTCGATCAATTTTTTCGAACCGGGCTCCTCCCCTTTACATTACATTCATAACGGAAATACAATGTTTTTTGGACCACACACAATAAGGCTAGGGAAAGGAAACAAACAAGTTCGGGGCAATGCCAGGAAACCCACTATCTGCTCTTGTCATCAAGAACACAAATCATGTGGCGAAAACCTGAACAACACCCAAAACCGCACCACCGAGTATCTTAAAACCACAAAGTACCGCATAAACTCCCAACATCACAGTACAAACCAAGATAACAGAATAAGACCACCAAATATAACAAACGCAACTACTCAGCACCAAAAGGCTCTCACACAAAACGACCCATCTCATTACTAGAGAACAACAACCTCCTATGAATCAGCACGCTTTCTAGGAGCAGCAAAATCAACTCACAATCCCATTCTTTTCTTCAACCATCATGTGCTCGTCCATGTTTGGAACTGGCGGACCACATAGCATCATCATCTGTGATGCATTCTCCTCCAGCATTTCTGCTCCTTTCTTCGTCCCGGGTTTCTGCAGACCTACCCAATATTTAACAAAAAGCACAAGTTGTGAATTTTCGCTCAAATGTGGCATCGTTCCGGGCGAGCCAAATTGCCTAGCAAATCGCCACCAAGCCAACGGTGTACGTCTCATTCAAACTAGGAAGAAATGCATACACCCACACATAATATTGCCATAGAGAGTTTGGAGAACAGCTAGCCCCGAGCATAGCTCTAACTATTCTCCAAACAACCCTGGAAACACGACATAAAAATAGTAGGTGTTGGGCTGATTCCAGTTGATCACAAAAGGAACACCGGGGGTCCCCTTGCCATTGTCTTTTTTCCATGTTATCCCGAGTCAGGATAAAATCGTGACTAACTTGCCACATAAAGATTTGAATTTTTCAAGGTATTTTGCCACCATATCCGCTTGAAGCAAGAACGAGCAAGATCTCTTTCCAACCATACATACATTGATTTCGTCGTATATTCTTTGGAGCTGTCAAGTTTCCGGTATACTTCATCATCTATATCATTTTGTATAAGGTTTAGCACATACCTCTCCAGCTCTTCCCACTTCTGCATCAATTCAGTAGATAGCCTTCTTTTAAAAAACATAGTTCACTCAGTCTATAGTACAATTTTGATCCACAGAAATATAAAAAAGATTATGATATTTATCTTTTAGAGTAAATTTATCTCCTAGATCATCCATCCAAAGTCTCGATATATTCTCTTTTTTCACTTGGATGCCTCTCCTAGCCATATAATATTCTTTATTTTCATCAGAGATTTCCAACAGGGGAATCACTGGCTTTCTGTTTTACCATGGCCACTGAGTCCGCTCGATCATGACTTCACGAGGGTCGAGAGGCGTGGATTGGTGACGTTGGCAGATGCGCGCCGCAACTTCGATGATTCCCGTCGTCGTTGGGCGTTGACCAACGTCACCAAACCGCCGGCCGACGTGCTCCTCAACGTCGGTGGGCAAGGCTCGGGCCTCCACACACTTATGTTGATTCCTTCTGGCCCGCAATTAACTTGGGCCGAGAATACACTAAGGGCCAGTTCTTTTCCAGCTTATTTTAGCTTAATGTCAAAATAAGGCAAGAGTCCAAAAGAACTTGATTTGTATAAGCTAGCTTAACTTATTTCCATCGGAGTCCCCTTTGCAATGGAAAAAAAGTTGGGGGGAGCAGCTTCCCGCACAAGCTCACTTAGAAGCGAAGGGGTATAATCCGTTGCCCCTCGTTTCGCACTAATTACAATAAGTCTACCACCGAACCCAACCCCTCGTCCCACCACAAAAAATGAATCGAGCCGCTCCAATATGGCGGACCACCAGGGCTCCACTACGGCGGACGACGTCCAACTTCGGCTCACGACCCACTCCAGCAAAGGACCCCCGTCCCTTGCCCTACTTCGACGGACGACCCACTCCAGCTCCACTTCAAGGATATTACAGACTTCGCATTACTCATACCATATATAAGCTAGAAAAACATGCACCAAAAAGACCTGACTAGCTTAAGCTTATTTCCACCCAAGCTCTTTTGGAGCTTATTCTCGAAATATCCTATCTGCCGCTTGTTGCATCAAGTAGTCGGCGCTTCGCATACGCGAGCGCGACCGAGCAACGACGCAACGGCCCAACCCATATAACTGCTCGAGCGTTCCGGTTTTGGGAACCTTCTAGAGGTTTCAATCGGTTTTTCTGGTTTTGGAAAACTTTTAGAAGGTTCCCTGAACCGTTTTTTTTCTTCTTCTTTTCCTTTTTATTTTTTCTGTTTTTTTCCGTTTCTCTTTTAAAATATGTTCTTGATTTTCAAAAAAGTTCTTCAAATTAGAAAAATGTTCTTGCTTTTAGAAAACTGTTCTCAATTTTGTAAAATGTTTTTGGATTTCCAAAAAGTGTTCTTGGTTTTAAAAAAAAATCTGAATTTTTGAAAAATGTTTTAGAATTTGAAAAAATGTTCCGGAATTTGAAAAATATTCCAGATTTTCAAGTAAATGTTCTGGTATTTGAAGAAATGTTCCAGAATTTAAAAAATATTACAGAATTTGAAAAAATGTTCCGGAATTTGAAAAAATATTCCAGAATTTTTAGAAAATGTTTCAGAATTTGAAAAAATGTTCCTAAAATTTTAAAATTGTTCCATAATTTTTATCTCAATTTTTCGATTTCTTTTATAAAATATTCCTAAATTTAAAAGAATGTTCTGGAATTTTTAGCTAAATGTTTCGGATTTTATCCTTTGTATTCTGTTAGTGGGCCGGCCCTGTCGCGATTCCTCGGTGCGTCCGCGCGCTGCTGGACGCAAAGAGCGTCCAATAGGACCTCCCCTTATTCTCAGAATAGCTTATTTGCACGGGAGAACTCAAAAGAACTGGCCCTAATACTGCAGCCCACCAAAACGAGAACGCGTGGCTCGCCTGCTCGGGCCCAACCAGGACTTAGTCGTTTACTCGCAGCAGTCGCAGTCTTCACCTTCCGGGAAACAAATCCCACCGACCTTGATAGATTGCCGTCTCCCTACCCCTCCCCTTCTTCACCAGCCAGCCAGCCAGCTCCGGCCAAATCCCGATCGCGATGAACACGTCGCAGTTCATGGACAAGCAGATCCTCGGGCTCGCGGCGTCGGGCGCGGCGTCGTCGCCTCCCTCCGGCGGCGGCGGCGGCGGCGGCCAGCTGTTCGATCTGATGGGCCCCAACCCGCAAGAGGACGACGTGGTGGAGAGCCATGGCCTCCACGCGCGTCGCGGCGCCAGTGCCACGGAGGAGGTGATGGTGCCCAGCTACGACTTCCAATCCATCCGCACCGCCGCTGCCCCGGTTGCCCCTGCACCGGCTGCGGCGAACGCTTGGGGGTCGCTCGACGCCAATGCCGCGTCCCCCAAACTTAAGGTAATACTACTTGGCCACCTTCAGTCCGACACTGCTGTTCATAGATCTGTTCATCGACACTAGTATTTGCTAGCTAGTGCTGGTCTGAATTCCGTTACGTCCATAAATCGAATCGATGTGGTTGCTCTTTTGGCACCATTTGATTCAGATAGAAAAGGGAAAAGTAGCCCTAGTGGTTGTAGTTCCGGTGCTTGTGAAGGCTGATGAATATCCATGACACTATGTCAAGGTTTTTGTAGTTACTCTTAGGATGGTTGCAGATGCTGCTCTTGCAATGGCCCTAAGTTTACAACTTATTGCTGATTTATGCTCTTTATGGTTGACTGCTTACTCCTTCTCATAGTCTTATATGCCTCATATTGATGTACCTAAATCGGTTAATGTTCAACATCACTTTAGTGGGAGTGTATATAGCAAAGTAAATATCAAAACATGGTCTGCCACCTAACCAAGTTACGCAACTTTGCATTTGCGGGCATGCTTAAGATGTTCCCCGTGCACGTTGGAAGAAAAATGGTAGTGGCACATCATGAATCCATGTCCCTTGGCGCAATTCCGTGAGCTGCATTTATGGTAACTATGAAAAAAGTGTGCATGTGTGTGAAGTTTTAATCATGGGTTAGAGAGATAGTTAGGCAGCAGTAAACAGGTATCTCCAGAGCTGCAGGATGGACCATTGGGCCATGTCATTAATTATTCTACCAATCTTACTGGGCAGTCGAGCTCCAGCATGTTCCATGTTATATTTGTGCATGCAAAGTTATTAGTACTATATTTTTCAACATTTTTCTTATGTACACAGTGGTAGCTGTATACAAAAAAGTGGTAGGCTATGCAATTTAATTGGCAACTGATTGAGTATAAGAATCAGCACAGGCACACTGGGATCTTATGTACCCATTCACCGTATATGCTTCTGTAGCTGTATGCAGTATTAATAACCAATCAAAGAGGTTTTTTAATTCTTTATTAGTTGTTGTGATGCATGATTGTTATCACTTCATATCACCTCACTGGTGTTGTCTTTCCTTGTGATATCTGTACTTAGTTGTTTGATGCATGGTTGTTATCACTTCATATCACCTCATTGGTTTTCTCTTTCCTTGTAATATATGTACTTAATATGCTTAATTTCTTTTCCCATGCAAAGACTGCTGCTATGATGGAGCCTCGTGTGCTGAAGAAAGTTAGTCATGAAGAAGAAAGGAGCAACTTCAATGCAGTCACTATAGCAGATATTGATCGCACCATGAAGAAATATGCTGATAACTTGCTACATGCACTGGAAGGTGTAAGCTCCAGACTTGCACAGCTGGAGGGCAGAACACACCATCTTGAGGACTCTGTTGGCGAGTTGAAGTTAACAGTTGGTAACTACAACGGCAGCACTGATGGGAAACTGAGGCAATTTGAGAACACACTGCGAGAGGTAAGCTTTATTCCAACTCCTCGAACATCTTCCCTTGATTACCTCCTCTCCTTGTTCTTTCTTTTATTGGTAGAGAAAGGATCATGCTTACCTTATCGCAATAACTTGCTTTCTGGTTGGGATAATCAAGATGAGAAACAACTTGGTTTATTATTGAGTAACAATAGTCTCTGTTTTTTCTTTAGCTCAACTATTTGTATTATGTTTGTCTTATTTAATATTTGATCCTATTTTTGAACTGAAGCTTGTCAGCTGATTTTGTATTTTGTATACGAATAGGAATGTACAGTTCTGAAATCTATTGATTATATACTCCATCATGTCATAGTGGATTTTATTATTACTGGTCATTTGTCCAGTTAGGTCACATCTTGTTGATAATTTGCAGTTTATTTGTCTATTTAAGGACTATATTTCATAATTGCCTATAATACACAAGTTACCTAAACCAAGTTTCATCACTAGTTTACACTTTTGAGTTTTCTTCAGCTCCATTCAAGGGTACAATGGCATGCTGACAAGAAGTGAAATTATGAATATGTTTGTCCCCCCTGTTGCATGTTGTGCATCCTAGTGCGCTTCATGTCTCTCTGCCTTCTTCATCTGATGGTTTTACGCGCCTTCACCTAGTGTGGTTGTAGTTAATCATGAGGAATGTTTCGTACCTTCATATTGTGATGTGATTTTCTGAGACATTGTAGGAAGATTTCTATTTTGTGCTTATTTGTACTAATTTGCTCCCTGGACACATATCTGTATTAATTTATTTTGTACTATCGCCAGTTTTTCTTCAGCAGCTAGACTAATTATGTATGCACTACTTGCAGGTTCAAGCAGGTGTGCAGATTTTGCGTGACAAGCAAGAAATTGTTGAGGCCCAGGTTCAACTTACGAAGCTTCAAGTATCTAAAGCAGAGGATGTCGAGTCAGAAAATGCCAGTGCTGGGCAGGTGGACTCAAGGCAGCAGCTGACCGCACCCCAGCCAACTGTTCAACAACAACATCAGGCCTATCCTCCTTCCCAACCAACGGGACTGCCTGCCCTTCCTGCTCCAAATGCGCCACCTCCACCAATGGTTCACAACCAACCTCCACCGCAATTCCAAGGTCATTTACCGCATCCTCAAATGCAATCAGTCGCACCTGCTCCATCTGGGCCGACCATATCGCAGGAATCCTACTATCCCCCATCCACACAGACAACAGAGGCCGCACACCAGCAATATCAAGCACCACCAGCTTCGCAGCCACAAGCACCTCCAGCAGCACCGCAACATTATCAGCACCTGCCTCAGTATGCTCCATATTCTCAACCTCCGCTGCCTGGAAGTGCTAACCCCCAATCTGCAGCTGCATCCTTGCCCCAACAGCCAGAAGAAGCAGCACCTTATGGTCCTCCTGCACAGAGCTACCCACCGAATGTCCGCCCGCTGTCCCCTTACATGCCACCACCCAGTGGGCCTGTTCCTCCTTTCCACGGGCCAAACCCTGGCATGTACGAGCCTCCAGCAGTCAGGCCTAACTCCGGTCCACCACCGTCCTACAATGCTGGATACAAGCAGCAGGGAGGAGGCGGTTTTCCTGAGCAGTATGGATACAGTGGGTCTCCGTCTCACTGCGGTAATGCTGGAATGAACTCGCCCTCACCCTTTGCCCTCACTGGCGCCTCCTCCGCCGGAAGTGGCAAGTACGGCAAGCTCCCGACAGCTCAACTACTACCCCAAGCAGCGCCAGTGAGCTCCACTCCGAGCGGCTCATCCGGCACCAGGGTGGCGGTGGATGACGTGGTGGACAAGGTTTCGACGATGGGGTTCTCGAAGGAGCAAGTGAGGGCGACTGTGCGCAGGCTGACAGAGAACGGTCAGAATGTGGACCTGAACGTGGTGCTCGACAAGCTGATGAACGACACTGATGCGCAGCCTCCCCAGAGAGGCTGGTTCGGGCGATAAAAGCCCAGCTGCCAGTCGTGGAGCAGCATGTGTAGTGTATATGATCGATGAGCGAACAGCTATGGAACCGTTTTGTGCATTCATGAGGGGATTTCGTATTTCGTTTCGTTGATGGGAGGCCGTACAGTTAGTGTTAGCTCTTTCGTTCACCTGTTTATTAGTGCACCAGTGATTGCTATCCATCGTCATTGTGTCTGCAAATGTTACTGTCGTCAAGTACTATTGTTGATGACCTGTGAGACTAGCTCATGGCTGCCTTATATTTCACGCATCTATCTAACGGTGACCTCTCTAACCTGTACGTGTGGCTAGCGATGTGTGATGACACACATTTGTCACGGAGTACTGGCAACAGAGACAAATCGTTGGATCGCTAGCAATGAGCCGTGCACTTTCACCTCCTTATCTCCGAAGTGCGTAGCTCTCAGCTCACCAGGACCACACCTATACGCCTGCAGTTCGCAGACAACGAGGCTAGTGTGCTTGTCACTCAACTCACATGGCTTGGCGCCTCCTCGCAACCGGCCGCTGGTCTGCGTGAGCTGCTCGCGGCATACGTCCATAGTCTATCGTTACGTCAGCCACAGCCAGCAGAAAACACCTCTTCTCATCCCGCCGTCCGCGCGTGTGCGTGCTCTGCTCGCACGCATGACATGCCTGCTCGCGCCTGCCGCATGCGCCGCCCCTGCCGGACATAAAACCACCGGCCACGGTCACCAGCAACCCAAGATAGGGGTCACGCGTGGCGCGAGAAGCAAGGTGTCTGCTGCCACGGCCGGAATGGACGGCGCCGTGCCGCTGGAGCCGGCCATCGCGCCGGACGCCGTCATCAATCTCGAGCTGTGCGTGTTCGCTTTCCGTGTGTTTACACCAGTGCGCGATTACCTAAGGTGTTTTAAATCAATCTGACAACGTGCTTGGCCTCACTGCCGGTTTTGGCTCTGCGTGTCTGCATTGCAGCGGCGACCCGACCATGTACGAGGCGTTCTGGAGGGAGGTCGGGGAGCGGGCGGCGGCGGTGATCCCGGGGTGGTCGGGGATGAGCTACTTCTCCGACGCCCAGAGCCTCTGCTGGTTCCTCGACCGGGAGTTCGAGCGCGAGGTGCGCCGCGTCCACCGCCTCGTCGGTAACGCCGCGGTCGACGACGGCTACCACCTCGTGGTCGGCACCGGCGCCACCCAGCTCTTCCAGGCGGCCATGTACGCCCTATCTCCCGCCGGCGCCGAACGTCCCGTCGGCGTCGTCTCGCCGGCGCCTTACTACTCGGTAATTAACCAAGATCAAACGATCCAAGTGCAAGTTCAGTTACATTCGTGGTGTGGGGTGACTGACTGACATGTGACATGATGTCATCTTGCACGTACGTCGTGGCCTGCTAGTCGTACCCGCCGCAGACGGACCTCCTGCTCTCGGGGTTCTACCGGTGGGCCGGCGACGCCAACGCGTTCGACGGCGACGGCCACATCGAGCTGGTCTGCTCGCCCAACAACCCCGACGGCGCCATCCGCGAGGCCGTCCTCAACTCCGAGTCCGGCAAGGCGATCCACGACCTGGTGTACTACTGGCCCCAGTACACGCCCATCGCCGGCGCCGCCGCCCACGACGTCATGCTCTTCACCATGTCCAAGATCACCGGCCACGCCGGCGCCAGGCTCGGGTGGGCGCTCGTCAAGGACCGCGACGTGGCCAAGAAGATGGTCTACTTCGTTGACCGGAGCACCATCGGCGTGTCCAAGGACTCGCAGCTCCGCGCCGCCAAGATCCTCGCCGTCGTCTCCGACGCCTACGGCGACGACGCGCGGCTCCGGCTCTTCGACTTCGCGCGGCGACGCATGCGGGAGCGCTGGCGGGCCCTGCGCGCCGCCGTGGCGGCCACCGGCGCCTTCAGCCTCCCGGAGGAGACCGCCGGCTACTGCAACTTCACCAAGCAAACCGTGGCAGCTTACCCCGGTACAGTACTAAGTACATTAAACATGCAACATTTCTTAATCCACGAACACAAATTCCGCCATGATTCCAATTTGCTCCGAGTTCTTCTCACCGGGCTTGCAATCGGACGCAGCGTTCGCGTGGCTGCGCTGCGAGAAGGATGGCGTGGAGGACTGCGCCGAGTTCCTGCGTGGCCACAGCATCGTGGCGCGGGGAGGGGAGCAGTTCGGGGGAGACGCCAGGTGCGTCAGGGTCAACATG
Source organism: Hordeum vulgare subsp. vulgare (assembly GCF_904849725.1). Taxonomy (NCBI): domain Eukaryota; kingdom Viridiplantae; phylum Streptophyta; class Magnoliopsida; order Poales; family Poaceae; genus Hordeum; species Hordeum vulgare. The sequence goes on along the minus strand of NC_058518.1, from coordinate 113,955,972 downwards.
ATGGACACGGACGGTGTGTTCGACGTGCTCATACAGCGCCTCTCTTCCGTAACATGATTATTACGATGAGGATGCAAACATAATGCCTCGGATTAATTCGGAGGACAAAACGAAAACGAATGGAAAGAGGATTTCAATGGTCTCATCCGCTTATAGTTTCTCTGTATAGCCACGTAGGTACATGTGTTGCAACACTTCTTCTTGGTACAACTCCAAACACAACTACGGCTGAGATTAAATGATACCCCTTCGTAACAAAAGACAGGATGATCTTTTCCTCCGTTTCGACGTACGCGCGTCAGTCCCACGGACGCCAGCGGACGGACTAACGACGTACGCACGTCGTATCCGCGTTCACCCGGCGTGACGTGGCGTCTTCACGTCGGCCTGATCGCGGTCGCGTCGGATTCGGATCAGTCAATCCGACGGTTCCCGAGGCCGCGCCATTAACCGCGCGTTGCGTCGTCAGTTCGTCGCGTCAGTTTCCGAAGCCGTCGTCATTAATCACCGCGTCAGTGCCCCGTTGCATCGAAACCCGTCGCCCGTCGCCGATGTCCCGTTGGTTCGCCGACTCCCGAGGCGACGCCATTAATGGCGACCGCATCGTCAGAGCCCCGTCGCACCGGTTTCTGACGCCGTCGCCACTGGCCTGTTGGTTCGCCGGCTCCCGAGGCGACGCGGCCAATGGACCGTCGGTCCGCCGCACTCCCGAGGCCACACATTCACTCCAGGGGAGTAACGCGGGCCAACTACCCCGTCGCCTCCCCTTCCGTCCCTGCGCTATATATAGCCGGCGTCCCGCGGCACGTCGACACACCTGTCGCTCTGTTATCCTCTTCCTGCCCTCCGTCGTCCCGCCGCTCCTCCCGACACTCTCGCCCCAACGATTGCTCACTTCGTCGGCGACAACAGTTTTGGCGCAGGTGGCACGCCAGAGAGCAACTGGCCGCTCAGCCTCGACAAGCCGCTGACAGAGGAACTCCATAGCTACGGCCTCCTCGTCCTGTCGGGGTGCTGCCTCGCGAAGCTGTGGAAGGTGAGCAAGGACGGCTACCCGACGCAAGGCGACCCCGCGGCACCGGAGGAGCTCAGACCCATCCCGACGACCGTCACAACATCCGCGGCCGCCACGCTTTTTGCGACGGGAAAAGCTACTACGATGTCGTCACCCGGCACCGGCAGGCGGCAGGAAACGCCGGCGGCATCCAGCGCCGCCGTCGGGCGACAATCCTCCACCCCCCGCCGGCGGCCCCGGCGGTGGCCTCGCCGGAGTACGAACTGCCGCCGGAGCAGTTCGTTCTCCGCGAGGACGGCGACCCCGACGACTCGCCGGGGCTACTCGTCGCCCTGCGGGCGTCTCAGGCGACGGCGCCCGCGGCGGTGAGGGAAGAGGCGGAGATCGTGGCGGAGATCCAGGCGGCGGCGGCGTTGGCGGCAAACTCGACACTCGTCGGCGAGGACGATGACGATGACGACATCGAGTGGGAAGGGCTCACCAACAGCTCCGACGACGACGACGGCGCAGACGGCAACGACGCGATGGACGCGCCAGGCGTTGTCTACGTGGTCAATTCCCATTAGATTTGTTTTAGATTTTAGTAATGTTTAATTTTTAATTATGTTCGAATGTAATCGAAAATGAACTATGAAATTTTATCGAAGTTTTATTATGAATCTAAGTTAAGTGTTCTTATTATTATTTGTTCAAAATATTTCAATTTGTTTAGATAAGTTAAAAATATATATATACAGTTTACAAAAATGGAAAAAAACTAAAAATGAATATCTTATATTTTTTTTAAAAAATATGAAAATTCTATAAAAATGGAAAAAAGTTATATGAACAATTTGAAAAATTTCGACCAATTCGGAGACAAAACGTACGTTGCGTCACGTCCGGCATCTGTTTTTGCCTGTTTTTGAATGGAAATTAAAAAAAAAGCACGGATTGTCACAAAATTCTAAAATTTGACGTGCCACCTTTTGAAGTTCATTAAGAAGCGTGAATTTTTTTTAAAAAAATTTCATGAAGGGGAGTTGCAAGATCGCGTTGTAACACCCCTTCCGTCCAAACCGATACTGATGGATTGCGCATGATGTATATGGATGCATGCATGAAATTTACCCAACTTTTGTCCGTACTTGAGAATGCACATGCAATGATGCCACGCAAAATTTCGACGAAATCGGAGACGAACGCACGTTGCGTCACGTCCGGCATCTGTTTTTACATGTTTTGAAATGGAAATTCAAAAAAAAGCACGGATTGTCAGAAAATTCTAAAATTTGACGTGCCGCCTTGTGAAGTTCATTTGTAAGTGTGAAAAAAAAATTCATGAAGGGGAGTTGCAAGATCGCATTGTAACACCTCTTTCATCCATATCGACACCGATGGGTTGCACGTGATGTACATGGATGCATGCATGAAATTTACCTAACTTTTGACGGCACCTGAGAATGCACATACAATGATGCCACGTAAAATTTCGACGAAATTGGAGACCAAACGCACGTTGCGTCATGTCCAGCATCTGTTTTTTGCCTCTTTTGAATGGAAATTCAAAAAAAAAAGCATGGATTGTCAGAAAATTCTAAAATTTGACGTGCCGCCTTGTGAAGTTCATTTGGAAGCGTGGAAAAAATTGGAAAAATTTCATGAAGGGGAGTTACAAGATCGCGTTGTAACACCCCTTCCATCCATACCGACACCGATGGGTTGCACATGATGTACATGGATGCATGCATGAAATTTACCCAACTTTTGCCGACACCTGAGAATGCACATGCAATGATGCCACGCAGAATTTCGGCGAAATCGGAGACCAAACACACGTTGCGTCACGTCCGGCATCTGTTTTTGCCTGTTTTTGAATGGAAATTAAAAAAAGCACGGATTGTTAGAAAATTCTAAAATTTGACGTGCCGCCTTGTGAAGTTCATTTGTAAGCGTGGGAAAAAATTGAAAAATTTCATGAAGGAAGTTGCAAGATCGCGTTGTAACACCCCTTCCGTCCATACCGACACCGATGGGTTACACATGATGTACATGGATGTATGTATGAAATTTACCCAACTTTTTCCGGCACCTGAGAATGCACATGCAATGATGCCACAAAAAATTTCGACGAAATCGAAGACCAAACGCACGTTGTGTCACGTCTGGTATCTGTTTTTGCATGTTTTTGAATGAAAATTCAGAAAAAAGCACGGATTGTCAGAAAATTCTAAAATTTGACATGCCGCCTTGTGAAGTTCATTTGGAAGCGTGAAATTTTTTTGACAAAATTTAATGAAGGGGAGTTGCAAGATCGCGTTGTAACATCCCTTCCGTCCATACCGACACCGATGGGTTGCACATGATGTACATGGATGCATGCATGAAATTTACCTAACTTTTGCGGGCATGTAAGAATGCACATGCAATGATGCCACGTAAAATTTCGACGAAATTGGAGACCAAACGCACGTTGCGTCACGTCTGACATCTGTTTTTGTCTGTTTTTGAATGCAAATTCAAAAAAAAACACGGAAAATTCTAAAATTTGACGTGCCGCCTTGTGAAGTTCATTTGGAAGTGTGGAAAAAAATTGAAAAAATTTCATGAAGGAGACTTGCAAGTTCATATGGAAAGATTTGTTTTCCCATATAGATAAATTTCGTTTTTAATATGAAAAAATACAACTGACGTCGCCATATTGTTTTTCCACGACGACGGGATTAGCGACGTGCATGCCCTAGCCCTACGTCGACGTGATCTCGCCGCCGTCGCGCCCCCGACGCCTCGCTCTACACTCCCCCGACGCCTCGCCCCCGACGTGTTCTCGCCGTTGCCGTCCAGCCCCGCCGCCCTCCATCCATCCCGACGCCGCTGTGATCTGTCACCCCGTGCGCCCATCACAACTTCGTCGTCGCGGCCTTCACCATCCGTGAGTCGCTGCAGCCTTCACCGTCCGTCCGGGCGTCGCCACGGTCGTCACCGTCCGTCCATCGCCGCGGCCTTGACCGTCCGTCTGTGCGTCGCCGCGGCCTTCACCGTCCGTCCGCCGTCGACCTTCACCGCCCGTCCGTCCTTCATCAGTCTTCTAATTGGGTAACTATGTTTATAATGTTTTCATGTTATTATTGAAATATCAAATAAGTTGCATCGTACGTGATTTTTTTTTTAAATTATGAAGGGTGGATATCGACGGTGTGATTCCATGTGCTGTTGAGAAGTGGGTTAGCCTTGTTGATAAACTTTCAGCAAGTCAAAAATTTACGTTTTACGAAATGGATTTGCAAGGCATGTTACAAATGCCGTCCGTTAAGATGAGTGATTTTTTACTTCACTTTTTGATCCAAGGCTACAATCGCCATAATAAAAAAATCATGGTTCAAGAGTCATCTAGGAGTAAAGGCCTTATTTCAATAGGGCATGATGATGTGTTATCTATCTTTGGTTGAAAAATCAAGGAGTTGATGTAGTTGGTTTTCTTAGAACGGAAGGACAAAAAGCTATGAAAAGAATACCAACTAATTTTGTAGACACAAAAAAGGGTAAGATCATGATTGATGATCTTATCAATAAAATTGTGAAGAATGAAAACACAGATGATGACTTTGTCCGGATGACGTTTCTAGTTTTGTTGGGAACAGTAATCGCACCAGTCTCCCATGAATATATTCCGAAGGAATATTATGCCTTAGTGTCACGCCCAAGATGCGACCCTATCCTCAATTTGGTACGAAGGCCTCGTCAGGGATAGAAGCGCATCTCGTCGTGTTGCAAGAATGGATATCGTTACAAGTACATGTACTGAAAAGAAGAGATATATATTCAGAGTTGGCTTACACTCGCCACAAGCTACATCAGAGTCACATCAGTACATTACATAATCATCAAGAGTAAGAGCAGAGTCCGACTACGGACGAAAACAAACGACAAAAGAAGAACGACGTCCATCCTTGCTATCCCAGGCTGCCGGCCTGGAACCCATCCTAGATCGATGATGAAGAAGAAGAAGAAGCAACTCCAAATGAACAATCAACGCGCTCGCGTCAAGTAACCTCTACCTGTACCTGAAACTGGTGTTGTAGTAATCTGTGAGCCACAGGGGACTCAGCAATCTCATTTCCAAAGGTATCAAGACTAGCAAAGCTTAATGGGTGAGGTATGGTTAAGTGGTGAGGTTGCAGCAGCGGCTAAGCATATATCTGGTGGCTAAACTTACGAGTACAAGAATAAGAGGGGGGTGATCTACGCATAACGGACGTGAACTACTGATGATCAAATGAATGATCCTGAAACACCTACCTACGTCAGACATAACCCCACCGTGTCCTCGATCGGAGAAGGAACTCACGAAAGAGACAATCACGGTTACGCACACAGTTGGCATATTTTAATTAAGTTAACTTCAAGTTATCTAGAACCAGTGTTAAACAAAGTTTCCACGTTGCCACATAACCGCGGGCACGGCTTTCCGAAAGATTTAACCCTGCAGGGGTGCTCCAACTAGTCCATCACAAATTACCACAAGCCGCATAGAAATCCTCAATCACGAACCTCGCGATCTCGTCGGATTCCCTAGTGGAAAACCTCAACTCTGAGATTACCCAAAGCATCACCGGAGTCCCGATGCACAAGATATCTCGTCAAAGGTAAAACTAATCCAGCAAGGCCGCCCGACGTGTCGACGATCCCGATAGGAGTCGCGTACCTCGTTCTCAGGACACGGCGGATGAGCTAGACGTCGGGATCGCTAAACCTCCGGGTGACCAGAGGGGCGCCGGACATCGCTCAGGTGGGGCCAACACTCATGAGGAGCGCTGGCCCGGGGGTTGATTAAATTTCCTCGGGTTAATTACTCCCTATGCAGTTCATTAGTTATTAGACAAATGTAGTACCAAAGTTGGGCCCTGCCAGACCAGCTTTAATCTAAAACGAATTATCAAGGGGGTCCCCATAACAACCCCGATCGTGTTAGGAGCGCTCGTTTATGGAACATAACACCGGTAGCCGAAACTAAGGGGGCAAAGGTGAAACAAAACACCAGGCTAGAAAGGCCGAGCCTTCCACCTTTTACCAACTATATAGGTGCATTAAATTAAGTAGCATTAAATATGGTGATATAACAAGGAACCCATGCTTTGCATGGAAGCAACTGCACCTGCAACTAGCAACGCTATCAACAGGGTTAAGCAAGCAGTAACATAGCCAATCAGTGGTTTGCTAGGGTGAACAGGTTGATGGTTTCATGGCATTGTAGAGAGGCTGATATTTAACAGGTTGTAGGCAACGAGACGTAAACGATAGCAACGGTAAAACTAGCATGGCAATGATAGTAATGGTATCTGGGGAAATGATCATCTTGCCTGAGATCCCGCTTGGAAGAAGAATGACTCCGCGAAGCAGACGAACCGACGTAGTCGAACGGTCCTCACATTCCGACACACTTGCGGAACTCTATCGAGACGGAGGAAACCGGAAACAAACATCAACACAAGTATTCACCACCACAAAGCAAGACATGATGCAAACCCTAATATGATGCATGAACAGGTCATCGATGCACGGGATGGCACGGCAAAACACCTCACACATACACTACACATTAAATGAAGCTCGATATGCAACGGGTTGCATATCGACGAAACTCCACGTTTAAATATTTAATTAACTCCCGTTAATTATCACGGTAATATTAAATGTTGTTAACATGGCAAGGGGTGAGCGATGAACCTACATGACAACCTAGTCGACAGCATGTCGGACTTTGAACGGGGCTACGGCGCAAGAACAAGCAACACAAATTATATATGCCATGAATGCGTTATGCATGCGGGTTCAAACATCACGACAAGGAGGGAAATAAGCATGGTGTTGTCATGGCGAGCGAGAGGAAAACAAGACGGCGAATCGGAAACGATGCCCCGGCAACGTTCCTATCCCGATACTCAACGAGATATCGGTGACAACGAATACGAACGCGTGCGGGAACGGTAAATAAAGGTGGGGCGATCCCGACTACCGGGTTCCCATGTGTCGAGGGCACGACGAAAGGGAAGACAACGTGCACGGGCAACCAAACGGTGCAAACCAACGATGCATAAATACGGTGCATACATGCATTCAACTTGTACAACACACACATCCGTACATCACTAGCACACGGTACACGACATGTCCCATCGGTATACCTTCGACGCGTGCGAATCGGAGGGGTTCGGTCGAAGCGGACGTCATGGTCGTCGTGGAAGTAGTCGTACACGCGCCGGTAGTTGAAGTAGTGGTACACGGTCTCGTCGACGGTAGTCGTACTCTCGGCGTCGGCAGACGGTCTTCAGCGTCGGTAGTCGATCACGTCTCCGTTGATGCTCGGGGTTCGTCGAGGTCGTCGTTGTACTTGCGATCTCGTCGACGACTCACGGTAGGCGAGGATGGTCCCCGCGGTGGCGCAAGCGGCAGCATCATGACTAGAATAAGCGGACAACCGCAAGCCACTAGCTACCTAGACTAGCATCTAACAGCAAAAGCATCAGCTAGCAGCAGCACCATCTACGGCAACTAGCAACAGCACTCGGCAGCAGGCACACCTAAGGCAGTAGAACAGCAACAGGGCGAGCACGGGGGCGCGCGGGACCAAGGCGAGCAGCAGCTAAGCCAAGCTAGCAGCAATATCAACAAGGCACACAGGAGCACAAACTCGGCAGCAACAAGCATGACAGCTTGCATAGCAGTAGCAGCAAAACGGCACAGCTCCAACAGCTAGCTACAGCACACAGCAGCAACAGCAATCAGCGTCTCCAGGCAAGCAGGGCAGCAGACAACGCGCGCATCTACTACCGGCAGCAGGAATAGCAGCATAGCAAAACGCAACAGCGGCCTAGCAGTCTAACAGCAACAGGCAAGCATCAACGCTAGCAGCCAGCGACACAACTTGGCACGAGCGCAGCAACAGCAACGGCAGCGGCGTGCTACCTCGGCGTCGACAAGGGATCGGGCGGTCCGGCGAGCACGACGGGGCGGCGACCGGGAAGCGAGCGAGGACGACCAGGGGGCGAGGTCCGAGGAGGAGGAGGCGTTCACGGCGCGCAGCGTGGCGGAGGGGAGCCCCTGGCGGCGGGCACGACAGGGCGGCTCGCTGACGGCGCGGCCATGACGGTGACGGGGTCGAGGCGCGGGTGACGACGGCGCTGCAGGGCGAGGCGACGCGGAAGGGAGGAGGCGCTGCCGGCGCGGGGAGCCGCGGCACGGCGAGGGAGGAGCGGCGCTCGGGGCTGGAGGGGCGCGGCGACGGACGGGAGGTGCGGGGCTCCAGCAGGCGGCGCGCGAGGCACAGCGGCGGGGCGGAGCAGGGCGGAGGCCGGCGCTGGGGCGAGACGGCGCCGGAGGCGGCGCGGCTCGAGGAGGAGATGGCGCAGAGGCGGCGCGGCGGACCGAGGGGGCGGCGAGGCGGTGCGGGCGGCACAGCAGCCTGGAGGTGGGCGGCGGCAGTAGAGGGTCTCGGGCACAGGGGGCGGCGCGCTCGGGAGCCGGCAACGGGAGAGCAAGGCAGCGGCGTGACGCGGGAGGAGGAGGCGGTGCAAGAGGGGCGCTGGGGAATGCGAGGATCGGGAACGAGGCGAGGGAGAGGAGGCCAAACGGGAGACGCGGGCTAGGTCACGGGGGGGGGGGGGAGCTGGGCCTGGCCGGCTGGGCTGGCTCTCTCCCCCTGATGTTTTTTTTCTTTTAACACATTTAAAACAACCAGTTTTTTTTAAACTAGAAAAAGAAAAAAAATGCTTTAACAAGATAAAATAAAAAAAATGTTTCACTCCTTTTTTGAAAATTATACTCCAACTCTAAAATAGCTTGGGCCTTTTTTTAACAAATAAAATGAAACCCTTTTAAGAATTAAAATAGAACCCTTTTTTAAGAATTAAAAGTCACAACCCCTTTTTTTTAAAGGAATAAAATTAAAAACTCTTTTAGCAAGAAGATAAAAATAACCCCTTTTCAAAAGAATTAATTAAAACCTCTTTATTCAAAGAATAAATAAAAGCCTTTTAAAAGAGAAAATAAAATGGGAGGGTTTTAAAATAAAACAAATGGAGAGTAAAATTTAAACCTAAGGGTTGCCCCCGCATTTAATAAAAGGAACTTTAAAAGAAGACGAATATTTTGGGAGAGGGGTAAAGTTAGAAATCTTTAGCAAAACCACAAAACAACTTAGGAGGGGAGAGGAGGAGAGAAGGTTTAGGTCGGCGCTACGGGGTTTAGCGGTGGCCCTCACGCTCCCTCTCTCACCGCGCCAACAAACGACGCCACTCACGAAACACTAACACCCAACAACACGAAGCAACAAGCAACACCGATGACATGATGCCATGCATGATGCGATGATGCAACTACATGACGATGCAACGAATAATTCTAATCACATGACGAAAACGGAAAAGAAGGGGGAATCTTCTGGAACGTCGGTCTCGGGCTGTCACACTTAGTTAAGGACAAAAGGATGATAAGTAAGTTCAACTGGAACGAGTTTACTTTGAAGTTCTTTCTTTTGGAGATTGGAAAGGTTCTAGAGGATGGTCGTGTTAGGGAATGGCCACACGGGAACCTTTCCATGTGAACGCGTGTTATAGAAAGGATAAGAATTTAAACAGTAATGAGTATGAAAGAGCGTCAAATTCTAATGAACCCGTAAATAGGTGTCTCAATGAGTATTTCAAAGCACCTAAAGTATGTTCCAGTGGTTGTAATGTATACAAATAATGCACTAGTATAACAAATGTTGCATTGATCTGGTTAATATTCTCTTTTTTCTTTATGTAGGCTTATATGGCTCTCAACAAGGATAACACCCATTGGGTTACGGTCATCATGCGTAAGGAAAAGGAAGAGTTCTAGGTTCTAGACTCATTGATGGGAAAAGAACTTGACAGTACAACTAGAAAACTCGTTGAGGACTTGGTAGGTTTTAATACATATTTGCATTGCGAAACCATCATGTGTTTACATTATTTATTGAAAGTTTCTTGCGTTCTTATTGTTATTTTTAGAGAAGAGAAATTGGAGCAGATATTGCAGAAGCAAATGCAATCGGATCTGTGCAGTATCCGTATATATCCACATGGCCTATTAAAACCTACGACATGCCTCAACAAGAAGATGGGTGAGTATGCAGTTGAATATAACGTTGATGTATTATATGTGTGTGATGCATAATTATTTATTGTTAATTACATGCATCAGGAACTCATGTGTATTATTTGTTCTTCATTTCTTTAAAAATTGGAATGGCGATACATGGGATCAATCTTTTTCACAGGTACAAAACTAATATTAGTACTCTTTACTATGAACACTTATAGTGGACTAAAATGATTTGAGTGTTGTTTTCCAGAGATCAGTTGATGATGCGAGGGAGCTAATGATAGCGCAAATTATTTTTTCTTTAAAGAACACACTTGGGGAAATGAAAGATAAAGTTACTAGGATTGCAAGGAGGAAAAATAGATGATATCAGAGGAGATTCATGTGTGTTTGAGTTTACTACGAGACTAGATTATTTTTTGATTTTCGTATATCTTTTGAAAATTTTGTAAGAGACATATAAATTGTCCACATATATTTTATCATATTTTGTGTTTAAAGATTTTATACGTAATGGTAATTCTATTGTTTTGGTAATATATAAATATTACAATGTTGTTGAAAATTCTATAAAATTTGTTATGTTGTCGGTGCATACCGTCCGCCGCGCCGACGGGGTCAACTGCGCCCGCGCGGCATCGGTGCATGCAGCCGACGCGATGTTTTTGAACGAATGAACTGGCGGGGTCAATTGCGTCCGCGTGGCGTCGGTGCATGCAGTCGGCACGATGTTTTTGCACGAAAAAACTGACGTGTAGTCGCTGTCGGAACGGCTGCGCGCGTGACGTCGGCGCATGCTGTCGACGCAACGTGTTTTTGCACGGAAGGCACAACGCCGTCATGGCGTCAGTGCATGCAGTCGCTATCAACTGCTCCCGCGTGACGTCGGTGCATGCAGTCGATGTCAACTGCTCCCGTGTGACGTCGGTGCATGCATTTTGCATTAAAAAATAACACAATCGACGTCAGCTGAAGTGCACATAGTATTGTCTTATATAACATGAACAACATATTGTCTTACATAACATGAAAAACATATACGTCTTGTCTTTAATAACATGAAAAACATATACATATTGCCTTATATAACACAATATTATTACACATATAAAAAATCTGAAGATTGCAATAACACCGCTTCTGTCTTCAACCCGAGTTACTGCATGAAATAAATTAAAGATTATAAGAAAATAATTACCGAAAAAAACAACATAAGTAAAATAAACAAACGAAAACACATATTAATACGTACTCTGAATTTTGGTTGCAAGTGGCCTTGTTGTGACCTGAAAGTATGCATAGTCTACATAGACGACCGCTTTTCTCATCAAATAATTTTGGTCTTCCATTTTTGATCACCTCAGGACCATTCTTACCCTGACTTCTACTATTCTGTTTAGGTGCCCCTTTGGTGGACACCTTCACTGGATAACGAATAAGAATATGATTCTGCTTAGGTTGAAATTCATCATTACTCACAAAGCTTTGCTGACTAGGTTCTTCATTATCCAAGATGTCCTTACTCGTTATAATTTCTTCCATTGCTGCCAGCATCTTGTCGAATAAAAATGGGTTATGACATGCGATATGAGAAGCTTCTGCAGATACAATGCTCAACTTACTATATCTAGCTCTGGCCTCAGTACCCGTCCAACCCCATGAAAACAGATCGCTGGTGCGCTTCACGGGAAATCTAGATCTTGCTTTCTTTGTAAATCGTCGCAGGATACAACACTTAGTTATTGCAGGTAAGTTAAGTGCATTCAAAACATGAAGAATATGTTTGCAAGGAAGGCCTTTGCGAGTCATACTTCGACAACTGCACTTTATAGTTTCTGCAGAGTTACCTGGTGCGTAGTCCACAGTAAACCTATGATCCCTGTTATTTTTCCAAGCAACCACGAATCTGTGACTGTTTGCTCCTCTTAATTTATCAATTACCTTAAGCTGATGTACCTTTTTTAAATCTTCCTGCAAGATGTAAAAGTTTGCCTTCGTGAATGCTTTGGCAGCAAACACCTCAATGGTCTTACACTCAGTCACTGCTACTGGTAGAGTCTGTGAGGCCACGCAATCGCCATGTGATTCATTCTCGTGCAGGCGCATGATGCAATTCTCATAGCATACAATCATGCCAACAATTGTCATACCGTAGTCCAGATGTAGGTGCAGGCATGAGTCCAGGCTCTTGCTCCTCTGATTACCCCGCATACCAAGAAATAACCCACCAGAAAAATATGATGCAACCCAAAGCTTCTTCTTCCTGTACATCCTATGGAGCCATGTTTCTATTTTCTCCGTCTGCCATTTCTGAACAAACGCGGCCCATCTCTCCTCGAAAACTGTATGTGTGGTGGCATACTACAAGAGTGACCTGAATTTCTTCAATGACTTGTGGTGGAGGTGTTTCTGCATGTTCTTTTCAATATGCCATGAACATAGACGATGCCACACGTCAGGAAGCACCTTCCTGATAGCCCTTATCATCGTTGCATCTCCATCAGTAATTAGAGACTGGGGCTTCTTCTGACAGTGAGCTTTCAAAAATGTCTCTAGCAGCCAAACATACGTACCTTCAGTCTCATCTGAAACAATGGCGCATGCAAAAACCGTAGTGCAACGGTGATTATTGAGACCAACAAAAGGAATAAATGGCATTCCATACCTATTCATCTTGTACGTATTGTCGAACACAGTGACATCACCATAGTCAAGATAATTCCGACGTGATTATGAATCACACCAGAACAGGTTGTTCAGCCTACCTTCAGCGTCAACAGTATGCTCAAAGAAGAAATCTAGATCCCTGTGCTTTCTAGCCAACATGATTCCTATAGCAGTGTCAGCATCACCCTGGGCAAGCAATTTCATCTTCTCCGTGTAGCACATATTATAAAACTTCCTCCTTCCAAACCCTGTCTTAGCGTACGAACCATACCTGCTGACAAAGTTATAAAAAATGATGTGCTTTCTTATCCCAGCTCCTGCCATAGCTAAAATCTCTGCTTTCTGGAAATCTTTGATCGCATTGTGAGACCGGAGGAAAGGGACTTCGTCTGGTTTTGCAAGAACATGGCTATAATCATCGAAGAAACTGCTGACATACCAAAGTCCACTCTTTCTATCAAGCTTCACTTTTAAATGGGCTTCACAGAAGCATCGACTCTCCGGTCTCAGTCTGCGGGTCCGGCCTTCCATGGTTAAAAATTTTGCGTGTCGTTTTCCTGCCCTGGAACAGAGATACCTCCTCATGCGTAAAACTTTTTGGGAACCTTTTCCAAATCTTTTCAAGTCCCTCCTGATACTGAATCAACGATCTTTCGTGTACTGGTTGTAGAACATGTAGCCCTCTCCTTCTGACCTGAATGTCTTGGCCATGACTTCCCAATGCCTATCCAATGTCTCTTGCTGATATTCATCACAGCCGATGTCAAGGTCAAACTCAAGATCGCCAACATGCTCATCGTTCCCATTAGGACCATCAACACCCCCCTGCAAAATATGACATATCACCATGTTCGTCAGTCTGTTGCTATGTTTTCAGTTTTCATGAGTAATTTGAACATGTACTATAACTTACTTCGCTCATATTTCCTTCATTAGATGCATTGTCATCATCCTCATCATTATCATCATCCTCATCATTATCATCATCCTCATCATTGTTATCATCCTCATCATTGTCATCATGTAAAGTTCTCGCCTCAGTGTCACCATCGGTATTTCTTTGTGCAGATGCATAAATGTAAGTGGTAATACAATTTGTATGCTAGTAATAATACAACCACATGTTTGAAACATACGTGGGTTCCACTTTCAGCATAAGATTGTTCATCTATATCGTAATCGTCATTGTCATCATTGGCATGCACCTATTTAAATTCAATAGCAATTGTAAGTGTTAATGTAATAGCTTATATTTTCATTATTTACAGTCAACATACACAACACTTACATTACCACTATATGATTCATCCTGACTCATATAGTTGTGTCCGAGTGATTTATTTGCATTCAATGACGAAGATTCATCCTCACTACTAGAGTCACCGCTAGTATATTTGGTGTTATCTTGCTCTAATAATAACCTTTCAATAGGTGTTGTATCAATGTCACAATAAACACTCATACAATGAAATCATGAAAAAGTGTATGGATTAAATGAAAAAACTTACTGTCCGTCGTTGAAGGGTTGACCAACATCGTTCGCTGTGTTCGACGTCGATGCACCGGTGGCTGCAACGTCGTCGTTTGAAGATGGTACGCCACATTGGTCACTGCAACCGCCGGCGTCGAAGCAGAGGGAGGGGAGTCACGTTACCGGTGGAGACTGATACGTCTCCAACGTATCTATAATTTTTGATGGTTTCATGCTATTATCTTGTCAAATTTTTGATGTTTTGCATGCCTTTTATATATTTTTTGGAACTAACTTATTAACTCCTTTCAGACGAGGATTTTGAACGAAGTCCAAACGGAAAAAGATTTTTTCTGAAACAGAAAAAGATCGGGAAGCCGGAGAATCACGGCAGGGGGCCTCTAGGGACCCCACAAGCCCTCATGGCACGACCAGGGGGCCTGCGCCTCCCTGGCTTGTGGACTCACTGGGCCACCTCTGCCCTATGTTTTGAGCCTATATATTCCCTAAAATCACAGAAAAAATCAGGAGATCATCGAAAGTACTTTTCCGCCGCCGCAAGCTTCTGTCTCCGCAAGATCCCATCTGGGGTACGTTCTGGTGCCCTCCCGGAGGGGGGATTTGAACACGGAGGGCTTCTTCATCAACACCATGACCTCTCCGATGATGCGTGAGTAGTTCACCATAGACCTACGGGTCCATAGCTAGTTGCTAGATGGCTTCTTCTCTCTCTTGGATCTTCAATACAAAGTTCTGCATGATCTTTATGGAGATCTATCCGATGTAATGTTCTTTTACCGTGTGTTTGTCGAGATCCAATGAATTGTGGATTTATGATCAGATTATCTATGAATCTTATTTGAGTTTCTTCTGATCTCTCTTATGCATGATTTCATATCCTTGTAATTCTCTTCGAGTTGTGGGTTTTGTTTGGCCAACTAGATCTATGATTCGTGCAATGGGAGAAGTGGTTGGTTTTGGGTTCATACAGTGCGGTGACCTCACCCAGTGACAGAAGGGGTAGCGAGACACGCATCGTGTTGTTGCCATCAAGGGTAAAAAGATGAGGTTTTCATCATTGGTTTGAGATTATCCCTCTACATCATGTCATCTTGCTTAAGGCGTTACTCTGTTCGTCATGAACTCAATACACTAGATGCATGCTGGATAGCGGTCGATGTGTGGAGTAATAGTAGTAGATGCAGAAAGTATCGGTCTACTTGTCTCGGACGTGATGCCTATGTGTATGATCATTGCCTTAGATATCGTCATGACTTTGCGCGGTTCTATCAATTGCTCGATAGTAATTTGTGCACCCACCGTAATATTTGCTATTTTGAGAGAAGCTTCTAGTGAACACTATGGCCCCCGGGTCTACTCCACATCATATTTTCAGCCTTAGACTTTTTCTTCGTTGCACTTTCCGCCTTCAGATCTCACTTTGCAATCAATCTTGAAGGGATTGACAACCCCTTTATAGCGTTGGGTGCAAGCTCTTTGTGTTTGTGCAGGTACTCTGGACTTGATGAGATTGTCCTACTGGATTGATACCTTGGTTCTCAAACTGAGGGAAATACTTACTGCTGCTGTGTTGCATCACCCTTTCCTCTTTAAGAAAAAAACCGACGCAAGAAAGAGAAGTAGCAAAAAGAATTCCTGGCGTTGTCGGGGAAGGACTTTTGTTGCCGTAGCAAAGACGTGTGGGGTGGCGTACCGACGGAGACGGAGGAGACGACGCGTGGTGTAGTCGCGGCGGCGGCGGAGACGGTGGGGGAGTCACGTGGACGGTGGAGACGACTCGTGGTGGACTTGCGGTGTCGACGGAGACGTGCGGGGGTGGAGCCACGTTGGCGCCGGAGACGGCAGTGGAGACTACGCGTGGTGGAGTCGCGGCGGCGGAGGCGTGCATGATGAAGATAGTTTTTTTTTCTTTTTTTTTAAACCAACCGCGACGCGTGGGCTGACATGGCGTACGTACGACGGGCGGGCGGACAAGGCGACGCATACCATATACAACGTGTAATGATCATACTGTCCTTATACGTTTAGTGGTGGTGGTGGGGTGGGGGGGGGGTGTGTGTGTGTGTGTTTGTGTTTGGTAGCGAAGTGCTTCTCGTGTTACAAAAGAAAGCGAGTCTAGTAGCGTAGCTTTTCTAGGTCGTTGTGTATGCGCGGTACAAGCCAACTTGAAGGCAGCCCGTCAGCTTCGTTAATTCGTTTAATCCTGCGTCGTCTGCCGGAAAGCACTCGACGGCATGGACTGCGGGCGCCAGCGCCATGGCGGGGAAGGAACCCCTGCCTGATTGATAAACATTAGAGTAGCAAAAATGCCCCTAATTAGTGAATATACTACCAAAAATCTGTTGTAGTATTGGCTCATTTTGGTCCTCCAAGCCACATAATTGAACGACCCAAATTGATTTGATGTACGAAAAAGATAAGAGCAGTTTTAACATGGTCCATCACAGGAAACAGAGCAGAAGTACTAGTGCAGGAGCGAATGCAAGGTGAAAATCCATGACGTGAGCAAGAAAAACAACAACAGTTTTAGTAGCTTGCATGAACAAGTGGAGCAAATTGCTCAGAGGTACATCCGTGGCGATCGTACATTTTTTTTAGAAAAGGAGGCAAGGTCCCGGCCTCTGCATCGAGAGATGCATACAACCCTTTATTAATTAAAAAGAAACCAAATCCGAAACGAGTACAACAAAGTTGAGAGTAAAAAACAAGAACGAATCGATACAAAGCGCCCAAAGCGCCCAAGCAGTAAAAGTATAATAAGTAGATGCCTAGCCACCTATCCTATTAGCTTGCCGCCATCCAAACCGGTTGAAGATAACGTGTGCTACCATCTCCCAGCGGATACACCCAGTAACCATAAGCTCCCTGGAATCCGCAGGAGTGAGTAATGACCACGTGCGGGTCAGTGCGGTAGCCCTGTATATAACCTGCAAAAAATGTATAGATGTGCATCTGTTAAAAACTTAATCATTCCTACAGTTCCAAATTGTCCATAGTAATGCGCAAGCTCCAACCCGGATACTCTTTGCCAAATGACCACCCACTCCCTGTACCCACGTCCCAAACAACGTGTTGACACTAGTGGGGGGGGGGGGTTGTGTGATATTAAAAGCAATGTGTATAGAACGCCATAAGATTTTAGCCATCGGACATTGGAAAAAGAGGTGATTGATAGTTTCCTTGTTGCATCGCTGGCGATCGTACATGGACGAACTAATATGTCAGTGAGTATCCTCGTATACACTTTGTTCAACATCGGATTTTTAATGGACACTTGCAGACGAGAAGAAGTTGTTGTGTCCTCCAGCGTGAAGATTGGCGAGGTCGTTGTACCTCTTCTCCTTCTCGATCGCCTCTTCGGCCTTCTACGCTGCTTCAAATGGATCGAAGGAGCACGGCCGCGGTTTGAACAAGTGGTCCTATCCCTGAAGCGATGGGGTGTCAATATCCGACGCGACATTGTACCTCTTCTCCTTCTCAGCATCATGGAAGGCAGGGTTGTAGATGTTAATCATGTTGCTCATGTAGGATCAGGAAAGAAAGCCAAACCGAGTCCTAGTAGTATTAGGATTCCTAGTCCTAGTCTATTTCCATAGTCCCTTGTGGACGTGTATAAAAGACACCCTAGGGGTGTTGATTGTAACACCAGAAAAACGAAAAGCAATACAAAGCAAAGGCTCGACACGGGCCTTTAGCCATCAAATCAAATCGATCAGTTTTATTCGTGTCGCTAGTTACGCAAGTTCCGTCAAGTAGCCGGCCGAAGCAAGAATCGCGTAGGCACGCCTGTACAGCTGCATACGCACGTTCAAAAGCCAACAATTGGTATCAGAGCCTCGACGATCTACGATCTACGATGACGGACAGCGACGCTGAGTCGGTCAAGTCCGGCAGCGGCGGTGCCAAGGCGAACAAGAACGGCGACAAGGTGAAGAAGGGCGTCAAGTCAGCAACCAGTGGTGGAGGAACGAGCGGCGCTAATGTCCAGGCGCATCGCAACATCCCCATCCAGTACCCGATGCTCACCGACGCCAACTACGGCGTTTGGGCGGTGAAGATGAAGATTATTCTCCGAACCCTTCGAGTGTGGCAGGCAATCACGGACGACGACGTTGATGACGAGTCCGACGAAGGTGCCATGGCCGCCATAGCATAGCCTGTGCCGGATTCCGTGCTGATGACATTGGCGGAGTTCGAGACGGCAAGAGAGGCGTGGAACGCACTCAAGGAGATGAGGATCGGAGAAGATCGCGTCACCAAGGCAAGGGCACAAGTGCTGAAGCGCCAATTTCACAAGTTGCAGATGGAGGAAACTGAATCGGTGAACGACTATGCC
The DNA here is from genome assembly GCF_904849725.1 of Hordeum vulgare subsp. vulgare. NCBI lineage: Eukaryota > Viridiplantae > Streptophyta > Magnoliopsida > Poales > Poaceae > Hordeum > Hordeum vulgare. The sequence continues at coordinate 113,937,357 of NC_058518.1, read as the reverse complement.
ATGCGTCTTACTACTCTGGTGGGAGAGATCCGCGCGCTTGGTTCAAAGCTCGAGGAGACCGAGATCGTGGAGAAGTTTTTCAGTTCAGTGACTGATAAATTCACGTACATCATCGGCACGCTCGAGCAGCTTTACGACATCGACGACATGACCATAACGGAGGCGATCGGACGCCTGCGGACGTGGGAAGAGAATGCTCGTGGCTGTCGAAAAGGCAAAGGAGGAGGTAGTGACCAACTCATGTACTCGCGCGCAGATTGGGAGGCCCCAAGTAGCAAAGGAAGGCGTGACGGTGGCGAAGGCTCAAGCAACACGAAGGGCGGTGGACAAACCGGAAAAGGCAAAGGAAAAGGCAAACCACAAGGTCGTGGTAAGGCGGGCCAATCTAAAGAGCAGAAACCACGGAACTTGGAATTGTCCGAGGCCAAGTGCTATAACTGCAATAAGATGGGTCACTTTGCGAAGGATTGTCCAAAGCCTAACAAGCGGGAGATCAAGGCAAATTTGGCAAAGCAGGAAGACGAAGGTCCAGGTCTTCTGATGGCCGAAGTTTGTGATCTCGCTGAAACGGTGGTTGTGAAACCAAGCCGGAAGGTGCTACTTCATGAGGAAAAAGTGACACCAAAGTTATCCAGTGATTAGAACGTGTTGTGGTATCTCGACACAGGTGCCAGTAACCACATGACGGGGTGCAAGGAGAAATTCCTCGAGCTGGAATACGATGTTGAAGGCTCGGTCAAGTTCGGTGATGGTTCAGCTGTGGAGATTTGCGGGCAAGGATCTGTCCTCTTTGAGGGTCTCACAGGCGAACATCGCATACTCACCGGAGTGTACTACATCCCACGGCTGCGCAACAACATCATCTCTATTGGGAAGCTTGACGAGAATGGATGCAAGGTGAATATAGAGAGCGGAGTGATGACGATCTTCGACAACCTCCGAAACGTGCTAGCTCGTGTTAATCGCACACGGAATAGGCTCTATATACTCAACCTTGATCAATCTCAACCGGAGTGTTGGCTCGCCAAGAGTGATGATGATTCGTGGTTATGGCATGCTAGATTTGGACACGTTAACTTCTACGCCTTGAAGAAGATGTCAAAGATGGAGATGGTATCCGGGATGCCAGTTATCGACCATGTTGATCGAGTATGTGACGGGTGCTTGGTTGGAAAACAGCACCGCAGGCCATTCCCTGCTCAGTCTACCTATCGTGCAAGTGATGCACTCGAGCTGCTCCATGGTGATCTATGTGGCCCTATCACCCCGGCAACTCACGCTGGAAAGAAGTATTTCTTCCTTGTGGTACACGACTACTCGAGATATATGTGGGTCGTTCTCCTACGGTCTAAAGATGAGGCGTTTGAAGCATTCAAGAAGCTGAAGGCTGCAACGGAGATGGAACACAAGCTGAAGGTTCGCGCTCTACGGACAGATCGCGGCGGAGAGTTTACGTCGAATGAGTTCAACGACTACTGCGAGAAGATTGGCATAAAGAGGTTCCTCACGGCACCTTACACGCCGCAACAGAATGGGGTCGTTGAAAGGCGCAATCGAACCGTCGTTGACATGGCAAGGAGTTTACTCAAGAGCAAGAACCTGCCGGGGATTTTTTGGGGAGAATCTGTCTCGACGGCGGTCTATCTTCTCAACCGGGCTCCAACGAAGGCGGTGATCGGCAAGACTCCGTATGAAGCAATTTACGGACGTAAGCCGAATGTGTCTCATCTACAGACATTCGGGTGCGTGGCACATGTGAAGATGGCGGAGCCGCACCTCTCAAAGCTTGCCGATCGTAGCACCAAGATGGTGTTCATCGGATACGAGAGCAGTTCTGGCACCAAGGCATACCGTTTCTACGATCCACAAACCAAGCGTCTATGGATTTCACGCGACGTCGTGTTTGAAGAAAACCAAGCGTGGAATTGGAGCGCCGCAGCCGACGATGCTCCAAACAGTAACATATTTGCAGTTGAATTTCCAACTGATGATGATGCAGGGGAGGATGTCCAGGTGATTGGCAAGATGCCCAACCAAGGTGACCACAATGGTATTGATCATCATGGTGCCGACACCGACGACGACGCGCATAGGTCGCAAGGAGATAGCGACAACGCCGCGCACGACACAGGCGGAGATCTCGACGACAACATCGACAACGAGGCGCATAGTGACGACGACAATCAAGATGATGGTCACGGTCACGACGACTACGCCGACGACACGGATGTCGATGACACACCAAGGTCTCAGCCGTCTTCCTCAAGTGCATCAACACCGACACAATTTGTGTCGCCTCCTTCGCAAGCCACAACGGACTCCTCAGGGCCTCGTCGCTACAAGACCCTCAAGAAAGTCTACAAGTACACAAAGCCAGTTACGCTCGAGTACTCCGGACTATGTCTGTTCGGAGTTGAGGAGCCGGCGAACTTCGTAGAGGCGAGCAAAAGACCTAGCTGGACGCACGCCATGGATGAGGAGATGAAGGCAATTGAGAGCAATGGCACGTGGACTTTGGTAACCCGACCTCCAAACCAAAAGACGATAGGTTTGAAGTGGGTTTACAAGTTAAAGAAGGACACGGAGGGTGCCATTGTGAAGTACAAGGCAAGACTCGTTGCAAAGGGCTACGTTCAACGTCAAGGAGTTGACTATGATGAGGTGTTTGCACCGGTTGCTCGAATCGAGACGGTGAGAGTGCTCCTAGCTTTGGCAGCACAAGAGGATTGGAAGGTTCATCATATGGATGTTAAATCCGCTTTCCTCAACGACGATCTCACAGAAGAAGTGTACGTGGAACAACCCCTCGGCTACGAGAAGAAAGGCGAAGAAGGGAAAGTTTACAAGCTCAAGAAGGCACTTTACGGGTTAAAGCAAGCGCCAAGAGCTTGGAACTCAAAGTTAGACCGAAGTCTGGTCTCGCTCGGGTTCAAGAGATGTCCCCTCGAGCACGCAGTCTATACAAAGAACTCCAAAGGCTCAAACCTGCTAGTTGGAGTTTATGTCGACGATCTGATTATCACCGGAGATAGCGTACAAGAAATTGAACGTTTCAAGGCGCAAATGAAGAACAAGTTTAGCATGAGTGATCTGGGATTACTCAGCTATTACGTGGGCATCGAAGTGAAGCAAAGCTCCGGAGAGATTTCCCTATGTCAATCGGCTTACGCGGTCAAGTTATTGGACAAGTGTGGCATGTCAGATTGCTACGCGACACAAGTTCCAATGGACCAACGTCACAAGTTGAGCAAGCGTAGCTCAAATCCGCCGGTGGACACCACAATGTATCGAAGCGTTGTGGGCAGCCTAAGATATTTGGTGCATACCCGACCTGACTTGGCTTATTCAGTCGGGATCGTGAGTCGTTTCATGGAGAATCCGACAACCGAGCACATGAGCGCGGTCAATCAAATCTTGCGCTATGTGAAAGGCACCATTAATCTTGGTTGCACGTACAGAAAGGGAAAGGAAGGATTGATCCTTCGTGGATATTCAGATAGCGACATGGCAGGTGATGTTGATGACCGAAAGAGCACAACGGGCATGGTTTTCTACCTTGGCCCGAATCCGATTAGCTGGAATTCTCAGAAGCAAAAGGTGGTGGCACTGTCTTCATGCGAGGCAGAATACATAGCGGCAAGCACGGCGGCTTGTCAAGCAGTGTGGCTGAGAAGACTCCTAGCTATTCTTGCAAAGCGGGAGGTGCAGAAGGTGTCACTGAAGATCGATAACCAAGCTGCAATCTCGTTGTGCAAAAATCTGGTTCATCACGAAAGGAGCAAGCACATAGATACCCGGTTCCACCATATCCGGGAGTGCATTGAAGAAGGGTTGATCGAGGTTCAACATGTGAACACGAAAGACCAACTTGCCGATATTTTCACCAAGTCCCTCGGTCGACAGAAGTTCATTGAGATGAGGAGGAAAGTCGGAGTGCAAGAAGTGAAGTCAAGCAACAAGATTAAGGAGGTGAATGTAGATGTTAATCATGTTGCTCATGTAGGATCAGGAAAGAAAGCCAAACCGAGTCCTAGTAGTATTAGGATTCCTAGTCCTAGTCTATTTCCATAGTCCCTTGTGGACGTGTATAAAAGACACCCTAGGGGTGTTGATTGTAACACCAGAAAAACGAAAAGCAATACAAAGCAAAGGCTCGACACGGGCCTTTAGCCATCAAATCAATCGATCAGTTTTATTCGTGTCGCTAGTTACGCAAGTTCCATCAAGTAGCCGGCCGAAGCAAGAATCGCGTAGGCACGCCTGTACAGCTGCATACGCACGTTCAAAAGCCAACAAGGGTTACCGGATTGCAGCATGCCCTCCAGTATGCCTTGGTCCAGGGCATCCATTTACAGAGGTCCCTGTTGGCTGATTTCCACGCCAGTGTTGGCTCCAGTACCCTGGAGCTCGTTCCAGGAGCCCCCAGTGACCGGCTCAACTTCAATTGGGTCGGCTTCCATCATTCTCATTAGTTTTTCAAGATCAAAACCATCTTCTTCCCCATCCAGCAGATTGGAAATAGGATCCAATGACTCAAAGACACCCTCTTCAGATGTGCTGCTTGCAATGCTTGAGCCAGCCTCAGGAACAATCTCTTGTTGGCTGTAATGCATGACAGACTCCAGCACGTGTGGCTGGGAGGAAATCTCAGGAGCTTGAGCTTGTCGCTGCTGATCATGTGAGGAATAAGCAACGTCGGAGTGGTTGGATGTCGTTGTGGACTCGCATGATGCTGGTACGGCAACGCACATCCTCTTCTTGGGGCGCGGCGGATGAGGATCGGCGGCAGTAGCCGGCGCTGGCCTCTTGTGTGGTAGCTCTGGTTGCGGCGTCGGCTTCGGTCGTCCTTGAAGCTTGTACGCGGCCGATTCCTGGCGGGCCGCGTCAGGAGCATGCTGAGCCAAGTGCATCCTGCAGAACACCTTCACCCCCTCGGCGACGGTGGCCTCCCGCAGCAGGCACCGGTACTCCTCCATGACCCAGCCGGTGGACTTGCCCTTCTTCTTGAAGGACAGGTTCTTGATCTCGCCGACCTTGCCTCCCGCGTGCGTAATCTCCGTGGTCTTCTGGATGGCCCAGGTGCCGCCGCCGGCGCTGCGCACGCTCTGGAGTTTGCTCCCGTTCTTGCTCTTGCACGTGATGAAGAAGAACCTGTCGCCGCTGCTGACGGCCTGCGGCACGGGCGCGTATCGGGCGGCGAGATTCTTGGGCTCCCAGTCGTAGATGTAGACGCGGTGGATGAGCTTCTCGGCGCCATGCAACGTCTCGCCGGAGATGAGGCGTGGCAGGTAGTAGGTGACGGCCTCCACTTCTGTAGGGTTCAGGCGGTAGTGCTGGAGGATGCCATCGACGTCGAGCCCTTCCATCCCGGGCGGCGGCTGGTCGGTCTGCTGCTTCTAGCTAGGGATCGATGTGGATCGAGGGGTGGCGACTGGGATATGGGAATTGGGCAGCGGCGGGATCGGAAGGTGTTGTGGGACGAGAAGGGGTACTGATATTTAAAGACGACGTGCTTGCACTTGCACGCGATGGAAGACGCGTGTCAGATTTCCGTTTCTGAATCCAATTCGCTCCCCATTTTCCCGTCAGGTTTCTGAAACTTGCCGCCTCGGTTGCTTTTGATTTTCTGAAATTCTCCGTGAATCCGATCATGATGTGGTTCTGAAGATGTAGAGGACAGATGCCGTGCTGATTGTAATTCTTGATTTTGAGTTCTGGGCACCTTTCTTGAACCTTCTCGGGGTCTATATCTGTTAATCCATGGAACATGTGTTGCGTGATTCTAATATACAGAAGACATCCCCGTCGTTCGTCCCAAGACTAAGTTCAGTTTTTTTAAGGTACGACTAAGTTCATTACCAACATCACGAGCCCAGAGAAATTGTGCGCACGAGGCCAGAAAGCTAGAACAGAGGTCACGAATTCCCCGCAGTTGTACCTTAATTTGCTTGGCATGTTGCCACATTGCACTGTACCACTGCAGCAGCAAGCGAATTCAACCAGAGAAATTGTTCGCCCCTGTCCGACCACATGTGCAATTAACGCCGGCCATGGAACCACCGGCCTACGTGATGCATATTCATGAAATACATGATTCACGTCGTGTCTTCAAGTTACTAGAATAGACTCATATGACCTGGAAGTGGTAGTCACCCAGCCATGACGTGAGCTTCCAACGGTCAGTTTAGCCCCTCGCGTCGCGTGGACGGCGGTTTGGGCGTGCGATGCCGTCTTTACCTTTTTTTTCAAGGGTATACAAATTGCGTACCTTATTTTTATACTCCCTCCGTCTCAAAATTCTTGCATTAGATTTGTTTAAATATGAATGTACGTAGTCATTTATAGAGTTTAGATACATTCATTTACGAACAAATCTAAGACAAGAATTTTAGAACGGAGAGAGTAGAAAAGAGAAATTAGTTACAAGACATACAAGAGGGGTTATACCACAGGCGACTAACACCCCCAAACTCCACTCCACGCTAACTATGACAACTACTCGACAATGTAATGGATTCCTCTACCACCTGTCCTAGCCCAAAGACTAATTTCTTGCATGATCTTGTTGTATGTGCCGCATTCATTTCCTGTATCCGTGCATGAGAAGACCCTCCCAGTTCTTTGCTTTCATAAGTTCCAACAGATGAGGATAATGAATGAGGCGAATCCTTTGCGGTGTGATTTTAGAATGCTCTTTCTTGCACACAACTATCACTATTCAAGGCGATCTTGCATCGCTGGTAAGAGCGTGATATCGAACCCAACCTTTCAGAAGCACATGAACCCGACTTGGCAGGCAAACACACACTGCAACAGAATGTGATCCACCGTGTCCTCCTCTTGGTTGCAAAGGAAACAGGGCGAGCAGTGGTCTTGGAGATCATGCCGAAATCTCCTATCCGATGTCCATAGTCTATACCGCAGTTCCAGCCATATGAAGATCTTGCAAGTCAGCGACGCCCAACAGCTCCAAATCGCCAAGGAACACTGGAATCGAATTCCTCCTTCGCAAAGCATTTTGTATGCCGAGTTGGCGGAGTAGGTCCCTTTGGAGTCCCACTGCCAAATCGGTTTATCCTCACTGTTTGGTACCAGGTTCACGCTTAAGATCAACTCCCAAAGACGGATGAACTGCACCAAGCCGTCCGTGCTCATTTCTCCAAGAATATCAAAGGTCCAGGCATGGAGGTGTAGGGCGTCCCTTGCCGTCCTCCTGTTGACCGCTTGGGTCCTGACCATGGCAAAAACCAGTGGGGCAATTTCAGCCACTCGGCTCCCATTAATCCATCCGTCTTTCTAGAACAACACCCTCATTCCGTTGCCTAACTCCCACTTGACCAGGCTATTAAAAGCGAATGCCACATTTTTGTCTGTCGGAAAGCTTAGCCCTTGCCAAGGCCGGAGATCATCGGTGCGCTTGAGCCATTCCCAGCAAAGTCGAAGTGTGATCCCTTGCTTGTGGAGATCCAGTACCCCTATACCTCCCAAGTATTTTGGCCGGCACACACGCTGCCAAGCCACCAGTCACTTTCCTCCATGCATATCCTCCGTCCCCACCCAGAAGAAACTCCTGCAGCTTTTGTCGATTTTTTCCAGCGCCCACTTTGGAGCCTCCGCAATGATCAGATGGTGAGTGGGTCGCGCTCGAACCATGTTGTTGACCATGATCAATCGCCCATGCCTCGTGACCAATCCTCTTTGCCATCCTGGCATGAGACGAATAACATCATCCAAGATTGGTTGCCATTCAGATCGTTTGAGCTGCTTCATGCCCAGTTGTAGCCCCACGTACTTCAGCGGGAAGGTCTCCATCTTCCATGGTAGGGCTGCCCTAACGAGCTTCGTCTCTTCCTCCGTGGCTCGTATCATGGTCGCCGAGGACTTTGTATAGTTTACCACCAGGCCCGATGCCTCTCCAGATATACTTAGAGCATCTCTCACAAATAGCAGGTCCAAGTCCATCGGTCTAATGAACAGCACCACGTCGTCAGCATATAAGGACAAGCGCTGCATAAGTGTGTATCCCGGGATCTTGGTGAGCACCTGAGCCTCCTGAGCTTTGACCATCATCTCGGTAAGCACGTCCATGGCGATCACGAATAGAAGGGGGGGGGGGAGAACAAATCGCCTTGCCACAATCCGTGAGCGTGCATAAACTTTTTCACGCACAAAAATTGTCAATCACTCTGGAGCTAGAAAAATTGAGCAAATTGGCAATCCAAGAAATCCATAACTCAGAGAAGCCTTTGGCACGAAGCACTTCAAAGAGGAATGGCCAAGATAAGGAATCAAAAGCCCTAGCTATGTCCAGTTTGAGAAGCACACCTTTGTTTTTTTTCCTTTGATGCATCTTGCGTGCCATCTGTCTTACCAATAAGAAATTGTCATGGATGCATCTTCCTTTGATAAATGTAGATTGATTGACGTTCACAAGTTCCCCCATGCGCTTGCTCAGCCTAGATGCGAGCAACTTAGATGCGATCTTAGGTGCACTGTGTACCACATTGATCGGGTGAAAGTCTCAAATGTAGGATTGATGCAGCACAGGAGCAGTAAGTATTTCCCTCAGTTTGAGAACCAAGGTATCAATGCAGTAGGAGAATCGCGTCAAGTCCAGATTACCCGCGCAAACACAGAAGAGCTTGCACCCAACGCTATAAAGGGGTTGTCAATCCCTTCAAGATTGATTGCAAAGTGAGATCTGAAGGCGGAAAGTGCAACGAAGTAGACCCCAGGGCCATAGTGTTCACTAGAGGCTTCTCTCAAAATAGCAAATATTACGGTGGGTGAACAAATTACTGTCGAGCAATTGATAGAACCGCGCAAAGTCATGACGATATCTAAGGCAATGATCGTACATATAGGCATCACGTCCGAGACAAGTAGACCGATACTTTCTACATATACTACTATTACTCCACACATCGACCGCTATCCAGCATGCATCTAGTGTATTGAGTTCATGACGAACAGAGTAACGCCTTAAGCAAGATGACATGATGTAGAGGGATAAACTCAAACCAATGATGAAAACCCCATCTTTTTACCCTTGATGGCAACAACATGATGCGTGCCTCGCTACCCCTTCCGTCACTGGGTGAGGTCACCGCACGGTACGAACCCAAAACCAAGCACTTCTCCTATTGCAAGAATTATAGATCAAGTTGACCAAACAAAACCCACAACTCGAAGAGAATTACAAGGATATGAAATCATGCATATAAGAGATCAGAAGAAACTCAAATAAGATTCATAGATAATCTGATCATAAATCCATAATTCATCGGATCTCGACAAACACACCGCAAAAGAAGATTACATCGGATAGATCTCCATGAAGATCATGGAGAACTTTGTATTGAAGATCCAAGAGAGAGAAGAAGCCATCTAGCTACTAGCTATGGACCCGTAGGTCTATGGTGAACTACTCAAGCATCATCAGAGAGGTCATGGTGTTGATGAAGAAGCCCTCCGTATCTGAATCCCCCCTCCAGCAGGGCACGAGAACGTGCCCGAGATGGCATCTTGCGGATACAGAAGCTTGCGGCGGTGGAAAAGTATTTTCGTGGCTCTCCTAATTTTTTCTGGGATTTTAGGGAATATATAGGCGTAGGAGCTAGGGCAGAGGAGGCCTAGAGAGCCCACAAGCCTGGGAGGCGCGCCCCCTGGCCGCGCCATGAGGGCTTGTGGGGTCCCAGGTGACCCTCTGCCTTGGTTCTCAAGTCACCCGATCGTCTTCTGTTTCGGAAAAAATCTTTTCGGAAGTTTTATTCCGTTTGGGCTCTGTTTAAAATCCTCCTCTGAAGAGGGTGAAAAACACGGAAAAAACAGGAACTGTCACTTGGCACTGAGTTAATAGGTTAGTCCCAAAAAAGATATAAAAGGCATACAAAACATCCAAAGTTTGACAAGATAATAGCATGAAACCATCAAAAATTATAGATACGTTGGAGACGTATCAAGCATCCCCAAGCTTAACTCCTGCTTGTCCTCGAGTAGGGAAGTGATAAAGACTGAATATTTTATGTGGAATGCTACCTAGCATAGTTGTCCTTTGTAACTTCTTTCATGTGACATGAATGTTCAAATCCGTAAGATTCAAAACAATAGTTTGATATTGACATGAAAACAATAATACTTCAAGCAAACTAGCAAGGTAATCATGAACTTTCGAAATAACAAGGCCAAAGAAAGTTATCCCTACAAAATCATATAGTCTGGCTATGCTCCATCATCCCCACACAACTAATTTAAATCATGCACAACCCCGGTATTGGCCAAGTAATTGTTTTCGCACTCTTATTTTCTCAAACCTTTTACAACTATCACGCAATACATGAGCGTGAGCCATGGATATAGCACTATAGGTGGAATAGAATGTGGTGGTGGTTGTGAGACAAAAAAAGGAGGAGATGGTCACATTGACTCGGCGTATCAAAGGGTTATGGAGATGCCCATTAATAGATATCAATGTGAATGAGTAGGGATTGCCATACAAAGGATGCACTAGTGCTATAAGTATGTGAAAGCTCAAAAGGAGAACTAGTGGGTGTGCATCCAACTTGCTTGCTCACGAAGACCTAGGGCAATTTGAGGAAGCCCATCATTGGAATATACAAGCCAAGTTATATAATAAAGATTCCCACTAGCATATGGTGGTGACGAAACGAGAGGCTCTCAATCATGAAGAACATGGTTCTATTATGAAGCACAAGTGTGGAAAAAGATAGTAGCATTGTCCCTTCTCTCGTTTTCTCTCTTTTATTTATTTATTTGGGCTCTTTGGCCTCTTTTTTTTATATGGGAAACCTTGGACTCTTTTGATTTTATTTCCTCACATGGGACAATGCTCTAATAATGATGATCATCACACTTTTATTTACTCACAGCTCAAAGCTCAGAACGATGATGACTCTATAGGAAATGCCTCCGGCAGTGTACCGGGATGTGCGACGATCTAGCTTGGCGTATTACGTTAAAACATCTCGCTAGCTATCTTACGATCATGCAATGGAAATATGAGGGTGACGACACAAGTCATGAGACGGAACGGTGGGAGTTGCATGGCAATATATCTCGGAATGGCTATGAAAATACCATAGTAGGTAGGTATGGTGGCTGTTTTGAGGAAGGCATATGGTGGATTTGTGCACTCGCGAAAATTGCGCGGTACTAGAGAGGCTAGCAATGGTGGAAGGTGAAAGTGCATCTATACCATGGGCTCACATTAGTCATGAAGAACTCACATAATTGTTGCGGAGGTTTTTATTAGTAATCGAAACAAAGTGCTAAACGCATACTCCTAGGGTAAGGGTTGGTAGGTGTTAACCATCGCGATCCCGACCGCAACACAAAGGATGAAAATCAATAGATCAATTATACTCCGACTTCCTAACATAGCGGTTCACCATACGTGCATGTTACGGGAATCACTAACCTCAACTCAAGTATTTCTAGATTCACAACACCCTACTAACATAACTCTTAATATTACCAAATCCACGTCTCAAAACTAATTGAGAGGAATCAAACTTCTCTTTCTACTCAATGCACATGAAGATGGAAGTTTTTGTATCCTCTTTGGGTACCTATCACCTTTAGGACTACTTTCATAGCACAAGCCAACTACCAAGTTACGCACCGCCGTGCTCTAAAAGATCTAAGTGAAGCACATAGAGCAAAATTATCTAGCTCAAAAGATATAAGTGAAGCACGATGAGCATTCTAGCAAAATCACGATGAGTGCATGTCTCTCTCAAAAGGTGTGCAGCAAGGATTATTGTGACACAACAAAAAGAAAAGACTCCTATGATACAAGATGCTCCAAGAAAAATACATACAATGTGGTGAATAAAAATATAGCTCCAAGTAATGTTACCGATGGATTGAAGACGAAGAGGGGATGCCTTCCCGGGGCATCCCCAAGCTTAGGCTTTTTGGTGTCCTTGAATTTGGCTTGGGATGCCTTGGGCATCCCCAAGCTTGAGCTCTTTCCACTCTTTATCCCTTTGTCCATGAGAACATCACCCAAAACTTGAAAACTTCACAACACAGAACTTAAACAGAAACTCGTGATATCATTAGCACAAGAAAACAAACTACCACCTCTTTAGGTACTGTAGCAATCTTTATTTCTATTTATATTGGTGTTATGTTACTGTATTATCACTTTTCCATGGCTAGTACCCCCCGATACTATCCATAGTTTCATCAAAACAAGCAACCAACTCAACAAAAACAGAATCTGTCAAAAATAGACCAGTCTGTAGCAATCTGTATACTTCGTATACTTCTGGTACCTGAAAAATTCTAAAAAATTACGAATGCCTGGGAAAAAGGCATATCAACCAGAAGCAAAAAGAATCAACTAAAAGTCTCTTTCTGAATAAAAACAAAAAATAATCTCGTGAGCAAAAAGTTTCTGTCTTTTTCCAGCAGGATCAAACAACCATCACCAAGAGTAGTCATAAAGGTATTGCTTGGCTCAAACACAAAAAGAAACACAAAATACACTATCATAACATAATTATGATAGTGTGGACTCAAGAAAACAGAAAGAAAGAGATAAATTCATTGGGTTGCCTCCCAACAAGCGCTATTGTTTAACGCCCTTAGCTAGGCATAAAGCGATAGAATCACGTATCGTCGTCTTTGGTGCTCAAACCATAAGTAGCCCTCATCATGGATTCATAGGGCAATCTTATTTTATTTCTAGGAAAATGCTCCATGCCCTTCTTTAAAGGAAATTTAAATCTAATATTCCCTTCCTTCATATCGACGATAGCACCGATAGTCCTTAGGAAAGGTCTACCAAGAATGATAGGGCATGTAGAATTGCAATCAATGTCAAGCACAATGAAATCCACGGGTACATAGTTCCTATTTGCAATAATAAGAACATCATTGATCCTTCCCATGGGTTTCTTGACAGTAGAATCCGCAAGATGCAAATTAAGAGAACACTCCTCAATATCATTAAAACCCAGAACATCACATAAAGACTTTGGAATCGCGGAAACACTAGCACCCAAATCACACAAAACATTGCATTCATAGTTTTTTTATTTTGATTTTGATAGTAGGTTCCCACTCATCATGAAGCTTTCTAGGGATAGAAACTTCCAATTCAAGTTTCTCTTCAAGAGATTTTATCATAGCTTCGACGATATGATCGGTAAAGGCCTTGTTTTGGCTATAAGCGTGTGGAGAGTTTAGCATGGATTGTATCAAGGAAATGCATTCAATCAAGCAGCAACTATCATAATTGAATTCCTTGAAATCCAAAGTAGTAGTTTCGTTACTATTCAAGGTTTTAATATCTTCTACTCCACTTTCAATGCTTTTAGCATCAAGATAGATGGACTTCGAATCATTGGGGCGTTTTTCAACCAAAGTGGATTCATATCCAGCCCCATCATCATTACGTTTGACACAAGAAAACAAAGATTCAATGGGAGTCACACCAAGCACTTTAAGATCTTCATGATTCTTATCACGAGAACACACCTTTTTAAGGCATTCATGTCTAGCACGAATTTGGGCCGTTTTTTCTTTGCTCTCACTCATGGAAACACGCATAGCTTTCAAAGTTTCATCCATTTTGATCTTGGGAGGAGCACATCTAACTTTCAAAGCATCAATATCACTAGACATTCTATCAACGCTCCTAGCCAAATCGTTAATTTTGAGTAGTTTTTCCTCTATGGACGCATTGAAAATCTTTTGTGAGTTGATAAACTCTTTGATATTACTATCTATATAGAGGGTAATATATTGTAATTTCCATGAGTATTGTTGTAGGAGTTGCCAAAGTTATTAGAGGGGTTACTAGGAAAAGGCCTAGGAACATAGTTTCCTCTAAAAGCATTGTTGTTGCCAAAATTATTCCTACCAACAAAATTAACGTCCAAGCTAGCGTTGCTACTCTCAATCAAGGAAGACAAGGGCATATCATTAGGATCTAAAGGAGCACTTCTACTAGCAACCAAATTCATTAACTCATCCATCTTAGAACTTAACGAGTTAATTTCTTCTATAGCGTGTACCTTTTTACTAGTAGGTGACCTTTCAGTGTGCCACTGAGAGTAGTTCGTCATGATATTGTCTAGGAGTTTTGTAGCTTCTCCTAACGTGATTTCCATGAACGTTCCACCTGAGACGGAGTCCAAGATATTTCTAGAAGCGAAATTCAAGCCAGCGTAAAAGATTTGTATAATCATCCAAAGACTCAAGCCATGAGCGGGACAATTTCTAATCATCAATTTCATTCTCTCCCAAGATTGTGCAACATGTTCATGATCAAGTTGCTTAAAATTCATGATATCATTACGGAGAGAGATAATCTTAGACGGCGGAAAATACTTGGATATGTAAGCATCTTTGCACTTATTCCAAGAATAAATACTATTTTTGGGCAAAGACGAAAACCAATTTTTTCCTCGATCTCGCAACGAGAAAGGGAAAAGCTTCAATTTAATCACATCATTATCCACATCTTTCTTCTTTTGCATATCGCAAATCTCAATGAAGGTATTAAGATGGGATGCGACATCTTCACTAGGAAGGCCGGAGAATTGCTCTTTCATAACAAGATTCAGCAAAGCAACATTGATTTCGTATGATTTCGCACTAGTGGCGGGAGCAATCGGACTACTAATAAAATCATTATTATTATTATTCGAGAAGTCACAAAGTTTGGTGTTTTCAGTCATGGTGACTTCAGCAAGCAAGCAAGCACACAAGCGAACAGAAAGCAAGCGAGAGAAAAGGGCGAACGAAAAAGGCAAACGAAGAAGGCAAACAAAGAAAAGGGCAAACAAAAAAGGCAAATATTTTTGTAAATTTTTGTTTTTCAGAAGTGGGGGAGAGGAAAACGAGAGGCAAAAAAGGTAAATGCAAGAGATGAGTTTGCGACACTTACTTGGATATGTTCTTGACTTGATCCTCCCCAGCAACGGCGCCAGAAATTCTTCTGCTACGGCAACAGACAAGAGCGTCAGAAATTGGCACGTTGATGGAGACTTGGCTGGCGCTGGTTTTTTCCCTTGAAGAGGAAAGGGTGATGCAGCAGAGGAGCAGTAAGTATTTCCCTCAGTTTGAGAACCAAGGTATCAATCCAGTACGAGAATCACGTCAAGTCCAGAGTACGTGCGCAAACACAAAAGAACTTGCGCCCAATGCTATAAAGGGGTTGTCAATCCATTCAAGATTGATTGCAAAGTGAGATCTGAGGGCGGAAAGTGCAACAAAGTAAAAGTGTAAGGCTGAAAATATGGTGTGAAGTAGACCTAGGGGCCATAGTGTTCACAAGAGGCTTCTCTCAAAATAGCAAATATTACGGTGGGTGAACAAATTACTATCGAGCAATTGATAGAACTTTTTGGACTTTTTGTCATTCGAAACTTGTTGAAAAATCTTGGTGTTCACGTCTCCTTCCTGCAGCCAGCGAATTCTCGATCTTTTCCTAGCCATCGTCCTTTCCAGGGAAGCAAGACCGTGGACCAGTCACTTGAGCATACCTATGAGCTCTCTCTCCATATGGGACAATGCACAAGACTCCTGGGCGTAGTCGAATCTGAGGATCACCAGGTTAGCGACTACAATCTACAACTTAAAATTACCCAATTTCCTATGCCCCCAAGGCGTAAGATGCTTTGCACAGTTTCTCAGCAGCACATCCAGCCGGAGAAAGGGATCCATGATGGCCTGATCACACACCCAACACTTATTAACCACGTCCAAGAACCCGTCCAACTTAACCCACAAAAGCTCAAATCTAAAGCGTGTGCACGGCTGCAAGTGATCGTTCATGGATAGATAAAGGGGGCAGTGGTCAGACACGCGTGTAGATAGAGCCTGAAGCGAACACTACTGGTGCTCGAGCTCCCAATCAATGGAGACGAACGCTCGATCAATTCTTGTCATAGTTGGCATTTCCCTTCTGTTACTCCAAGTAAGTTTTCTTCAATGGAGAAACAACTCTTTGATGGCATTGTCCTCCACAAAGCATTTAAATCTTCCTATCATCCTCCGGTCAAGGAGGGAGTTGTTTTTGTTCGCTGCTTGCAGAATCAAGTTAAAGTCCCCGATCGCCATCGAAGGTCCAGGGCAAAGTGCTCGGCACTCAGAGAGGTCCGCCAGGAATTGCACCTTCAGAGCATCCTCTTGGGGTCCGTAAACTACCGAGAGCCACCAAGGCGGGCCGTCCACTGGTGATACATATCCCATTAAGAAATTTTCATCTCTGACAATATTAGAGATGCTCGCCTTGGCCGAATTCCAAGCGATGTAAATGCCTCCGCGGGTCACGGATGCGAGGAGATAAATAAGACCATCATACGATGGTCCGAAACATTGCATTATTAGGAATTGGTCTACATGCTCAAGTTTCGTTTCCAAGGTGCACCAAATCACCACCTACATGGAATTAACTAATTCCCTCAAAGCATCCCTCCTTGCCGGATTGTTAAGTCCTCTAACGTTCCAGCACACAAGCTCCAGTGATATGTACGACATATTGAGGCTAGCCTGCAATGTCGGTACACACATCCTATGAAAATGTGGCCACGAGCTTATCCATCTCACCCTCGAGGTTTAGCGTAATGGACTTGGCAAAGATTTCCACGACCACCTTCATCTGTCCCTCTTGCAACGGAGAATCAAACATGATCTACAGCTAGTCTAGAGCACCATCAGACACATCCAAGTCATCATAAGCTATACACAAGGTTTCAAGAAGAATCGTATCAGCAGCAGATGCTTTAGACTTAGACAGTGCGGTCATGCAGAGCGATCTCGTGGTGCATCTAGGCGTGAAAGGGTCTTGGCCTGATCGCACACCACGCATTGCCTCAATCTCCTTGAGAAGTGGTGGCGCAAATTTTTTCAGCAGACCTACGCAAAAGGATTTCATGTTGTTCAACACGACTTGCTCTTTTGCATTGGGGCGGTCCTCCATGGATTGCAAAGCTCCAGGCTCAGCCAAATAGGAATTGGGCCATGAGCTGGATGCATGGTAACATGGTCACATCGCTTGCACCGGTGGGGTCCATCACATCCGTGAAAAGCACCAAGCTCGGGTCCATCTCGGCGATCCCGCCCAGCCGCCCAGCAACCACACTATAGCCATCCACCACCACGGGGCCCTCTTCTCCGCTAGCATTGTACGAAATGAGCTCTAACACAGGGTGCCATTCATTATTGCACGAAATCGGCATAGCTGACAGGATAGGCTACTCTAGAAGAAAAGCATCAGTGGCCATGGGTTCCACATGCGCTTCGCCGGCCTGGCCCAGGAGATCATGTGATTTCCCCCGTGCAGTAGCCGATGCCGCTGGCATCGCTACACGCGCGTCCAACGAATCCTCGTGTTCCGCCTGTCCCTGATCAGTAGCCATGGTCCGAGGCCCAACCACCAAAGGAACCACCGCCAACCGTCTTGCTGTCAGATCTATCTCGGTCACTCGAGCGGTTGGCATGAAGCCCTAGATGGAACCAAATTATGTCCCTCCAGTTCCTTGGTCACCACTTCTAACTCGGGGGTAGTTGCTGCCAACAGGATGTCTGTGTTGGTTTCCTGACAAGATCGCTAGCCCCTGTCCTCTCAGAGCAAGTACAATAAGGTACATTCAGCAGGCTGTAAGGATTAAAATACTATATTTTTGCTGAGTTGGATGAGAGAGAAGAGGAGAGAGAAGGGAAGCAGGCTCTTCGCGAAGAGCCAGCTCTAGCATGTGCTCCTAGGTGCTTTGTGAGAATGAAAGGTGGGCCATATATGATAAAAGTAGGACTCTTTTATAACTAACTATTGTACAAGCTAGCTATAAGATGGGCTATAAGACTGCTTATAGCCAGCAGTTGGCTATACTATTAACCATGCTCTCAGCAGATATCCGATCCTTCGCCCTTGGAGCGCCAGATGTGGGGACCTGAATGGCCATCTGCTCCGTGGAAACCATGCCCGTATTCAAAATGGTTGGACTCACTAACCCAATCGCCGAGGGGGATCCTACTTTAGCTTTGTCAGAAAGCCCAGTCTCCAACGTCATGGACAAAATCCTCCAGTCAAATGGACCCATGTGTCCTATCAGCGCTTGCCTGTATGAACAACCGCCACCGACACCTTGCGCTCCAGCCAGCCATCGGCCGGCTCCACAGTTGTCGAACACCCCACGTGACCAGCTTGGGACTTGCACGTCACCCTTGGGACCAGAATCGTCAGAATCCTCCGGCAAGCCGCTCTGGCTGCTACCATCCGAGCTCCCCTCTCGCCGCCATACGTTACGTTTGGAGCAGGGAAGTCACGCAGCCTCCCGATGTGAATGATGGTGGGGTACTCTAGAAGTTGCTTGAATGAGGCGTGACGCGCCGTCGAGTTTGGGTTCATCTCGGACGGCTCCGGCATCCACAAACGGTTGCCCATCGGCATGTCCTCCGGATCAGTGCACCAAGCACGCAACTTGAGTAGGGATAGGTCCTCCCTGCTCTCCGTCTCTGGTGCCAGACTCTCAATCAAGCAGGAACTACCCAAGAACTCAGCCGCCGCTTAGCGTGACCAAGCATGAGACGACACTCCCTCGATCATGATATCCACCTGCGTGCGCATGATCCTGGACTTCTCTTGGGCCCGTCGGAGCCATGGCTTGATGAAGAGCTTGAAGCCATCGTGCTCAACAGACAGGACACCCAACGCCTTGTTCCTAAACTCGTGGACGGCGAAAACCACCACCAAGAATTCCTCTCGGTGATACTTGTGAACTGAGAATCGGAGCCGTGAAATGGCTAGACTGTTGGGGATCGTAGGAATAATTCAAAATTTTCTTATGTCACACCAGATCAAGCTAGGAGATGCTAGCAACGAGCAAGGGGTAGAGCATCTTCATACCTTTTAAGATCGCTAAGCGGAAGCGTTTTTATGAACGCGGTTGGTGGAGTCGTACTCATAGTGATTCACATCACGGAAGGTTCCGATCTAAGCGCCCAACAACAGCGCCTCCACGTTCAACACGTGCAGACCGGTGATGTATCCTTCACCTTGATCATGCAAGGAGAGAGGAGAAGTTGAGGGAGAGCTCCGGCAGCACGACGGCGTGGAGACGGTGGAGCTGCATGGTACTCCGGTAGGGCTTCGCCAAGCGCTACAAAGGAGGAGGAGGAGGAAGAGCAGGGCTGTGGCAAGGGAGGAAGAAATTGGTGTGTGTTGCAGCCCTCAACCCTTGGGTATTTATAGGAGGAAGAGGAGGAGGAGGGCCATCCACCCTAGACCAATCTAGGGTGGGTGCAGCGGCCAAGGTGGGGCGGCGACCAAGGTGGGAGGTGGCTTGCCTCCCAAGTTTGGGAGGTGGGCCACCATCGCCCTAGGGTTCCCAGCCCTAGGCGCCCATGGGCCTTGGTCGGTCGAGCCAGCCCACCTAGGTGGCTGGCTCCGACCTTATTTCGGCCCTTGTGGCCCTCCGGGGCTGGTGGCCCCTCCCGGTGGGCCTCCGATACACTTTCGGTGGTCCCGGTACAACACCTATATACCCTGGAACCTTTCAGGTGACAAAAACTCGAGTTCCTATATATAAACCTTTACCTTCGGACCATTCCGGAGCTCCTCGTGACGTCCGGGATGTCATCCGAATAACCTTCAGTAACCACATACTATTCCCATTACAACTCTAGCGTCATCGAACCTTATGTGTGTAGACCCTACGAGTTCGGGAACCATGCAGACTTGACCGAGACACCTCTCCGGTCAATAACCAACAGCGGGATCTGCATACCCATGTTGGCAGCCATATGTTCCACGATGATCTCATTGGATGAACCACGATGTCGAGGATTCACTCAATCCCGTATGCAATTCCCTTTGTCTACCGGTATGATACTTGAGAGATTCGATCGTCGGTATCCCTATACCTTATTCAATCTCGTTACCGGCAAGTCTCTTTACTCGTTCTGTAACACATCATACCATGGCTAACTCCTTAGTCACATTGAGATCATTATGATGATGCACTACTTAGTGGGCCCAGAGATACCTCTCCATCACACGGAGCGACAAATCCCAGTCTCGATTCGTACCAACCCAACAGACACTTTCGGAGATACCTGTAGTGCACCTTTATAATCACCGAGTTACGTTGTGACGTTTGATACACCCAAAGCACTCCTACGGTATCCGGGAGTTGCACAATCTCATGGTCTAAGGAAATGATACTTGACATTATAAAAGTTCTAGCAGACGAACTACACGATCTTGTGCTATGCTTAGGATTGGTTCTTGTTCATCACATCATTCTCCTAATGATGTGATCCCGTTATCAATGACATCCAATGTCCATGATCAGGAAACCATGACCATCTATTGATCAACGAGCTAGCCAACTAGAGGCTCACTAGGGACATGTTGTGGTGTATGTATTCACACATGTATTACTGTTGCCAGTTGATACAATTATAGCTTGAATAATAGACAATTATCATGAACAAGGAAGTATAATAATAACCACTTTATTATTGCCTCTAGGGCATATTTCCAACAGTCTCCCACTTTCACTAGAGTCAATAATCTAGTTACATTGTGATGAATCGAACACCCATAGAGTTCTCGTGTTGATCATGTTTCGCTCATGGAAGAATTTTAGTCAACGGATCTGCGACATTCAGATTCGTATGTACTTTAAAAATATCTACATATCCATCCTGGATGTATCTGTTGGGGAACGTAGTAAATTCAAAATTTTCCTACGCCATACAAGGATCTATCTATGGAGAGACCAGCAACGAGAGAGGTTGTAGAGCATCTTCATACCTTTGAAGATCGCTAAGCGGATGCGTTACTATGAACACGGTCGATGGAGTTGTACTCGCAACGATTCAGATCGCGGTTGGTTCCGATCTATGTGCCGAATCACGGAACCTCCGCGTTCAACACACGTACAACCCGGTGACGTCTCCCACGCCTTGATCCAACAAGGAGGAGGTAGAGGTTGATGGAGAGTTCCGGCATCACGACGGCGTGGTGGCGGTGGAGCTACGAGGTTTCCCGGCAGGGCTTTGCCAAGCATCGTGGGAGAGGAGAAAGAGGAGAAGCAGGGCTGTGCCGAGAGCATGATTTCATGTGTCTCAAATCAGCCAAAAGCTCCACTATATATATGAGGAGAGGGAGTGGGGCGCCCCCTTTAGGGTTCCCACCCCCAAAGGGTGCGGCAGCCCCATCTAGGGCTGGTGGTGGCGGCCAGGGCAAGGGAGAGGGGGGTGGCGCACCCCAGATGGGCCTTAGGCCCATATGCACTAGGGTTCCCCTCCTTCCCTCTCTTGTGGCGCCTTGGGCCTAGGTGGGAGGCGCACCAGACCACTCTGGGCTGGTTCCCTTCCACCTTTTGGCCCATGCTAGCATTTGGGGCTGGTGGCCTGATACGTCTCAAATGTATCTATAATTTTTTATGGTTTCACGCTGTTATCTTGCCAACTTTGGATGTTTTGTTTACCTTTTATATCTTTTTTGGGACTAAATTACTAATTCAGTGCCAAGCGCGAGTTCCTGTTTTTTCTGTATTTTTGACTCTTTTCAGATCTGATTTTGGAACGGAGTCCAAACGGAATAGAATCCCCGAAATAATTTCTCCAGAACGGAAGAAGATCGGGAGGCTTGAGGGCCAAGCAAGTGGGCCCACAGGGGGCCCACAAGCCCTGTTTCCGCGGCCAGGGGGAGGCCGCGGCAGCCAAGCTTGTGGCCCCCCTGGCGCTCCCCTGCCCTAGGTCTTTGGCCTATAAATTTGTTGGAAATATGCCCTAGAGGCAATAATAAATTAGTTATTATTATATTTCTTTGTTCATGATAATCGTTTATTATCCATGCTATAATGGTATTGATTGGAAACACAATACTTGTGTGGATACATAGACAAAACACTGTCCCTAGTAAGCCTCTAGTTGACTGGCTCGTTGATCAAAGATGGTCAAGGTTTCCTGGCCATAGGCAAGTGTTGTCACTTGATAATGGGATCACATCATTAGGAGAATCATGTGATGGACTAGACCCAAACTAATAGACGTAGCATGTTGATCGTCTCATTTTGTTGCTACTGTTTTCTGCGTGTCAAGTATTTATTCCTATGACCATGAGATCATATAACTCACTGACACCGGAGGACTGCTTTGTGTGTATCAAACGTCGCAACGTAACTGGCTGACTATAAAGATGCTCTACAGCTATCTCCGAAGGTGTTAGTTGAGTTAGTATGGATCAAGACTGGGATTTGTCACTCTGTGTGAACGGAGAGGTATCTCGGGGCCCACTCGGTAATACAACATCACACACAAGCCTTGCAAGAAATGTAACTTAGTGTAAGTTGCGGGATCTTGTTTTATGGAACGAGTAAAGAGACTTGCCGGTAAACGAGATTGAAATAGGTATACGGATACTGACGATCGAATCTCGGGCAAGTAACATACCGAAGGACAAAGGGAATGACATACGGGATTATATGAATCCTTGGCACTGAGGTTCAAACGATAAGATCTTCATAGAATATGTAGGATCCAATATGGGCATCCAGGTCCCGCTATTGGATATTGACCGAGGAGTCTCTCGGGTCATGTCTACATAGTTCTCGAACCCGCAGGGTCTGCACACTTAAGGTTCGACGTTGTTTTATGCGTATTTGAGTTATATGGTTGGTTACCGAATGTTGTTCGGAGTACCGGATGAGATCACGGACGTCACGAGGGTTTCCGGAATAGTCCGGAAACGAAGATTGATATATAGGATGACCTCATTTGATTACCGGAAGGTTTTCGGAGTTACCGGGAATGTACCGGGAATGACGAATGGGTTCCGGGAGTTCACCGGGGGGGGGGGGGGGGGGGCAACCCACCCCGGGGAAGCCCATAGGCCTTCAGGGTGGCGCACCAGCCCTTAGTGGGCTGGTGGGACAGCCCAAAAGGGCTCTATGCGCCAAGAAGAGAAAATCATGAGAAAAGAAAAAAAAGGAGGAGGTGGGAAGGAAGGGGGACTCCCTCCCACCAAACCAAGTCCAACTCGGTTTGGGGGGGGGGGAGTCCTCCCCCCTTGGACTCGGCCGACCCCCTTGGGGCTCCTTGAGCCCCAAGGCAAGGTCCTCTCCCTCCCACCTATATATACGGAGGTTTTAGGGCTGATTTGAGACGACTTCTCCACGGCAGCCCGACCACATACCTCCACGGTTTTTCCTCTAGATCGCGTTTCTGTGGAGCTCGGGCGGAGCCCTGCTGAGACAAGGTCATCACCAACCTCCGGAGCACCATCACGCTGCCGGATAACTCTTCTACCTCTCAGTCTCTCTTGCTGGATCAAGAAGGCCGAGATCATCGTCGAGCTGTACGTGTGCTGAACGCGGAGGTGCCGTCCGTTCGGTACTAGATCGTGGGACTGATCGCGGGATTGTTCGCGGGGCGGATCGAGGGACGTGAGGACGTTCCACTACATCAACCGCGTTCACTAACGCTTCTGCTGTACGATCTACAAGGGTACATAGATCACTCATCCCTTCTCGTAGATGGACATCACCATGATAGGTCTTCGTGCGCGTAGGAAATTTTTTGTTTCCCATGCGACGTTCTCCAACAGTGGCATCATGAGCTAGGTTCATGCGTAGATGTCTTCTCGAGTAGAACACAAAAGTTTTTGTGGGCGGTGATGTGCGTTTTGCTTCCCTCCTTAGTCTTTTCTTGATTCCGCGGTATTGTTGGATCGAAGCGGCTCGGACCGACATTACTCGTATGCTTACGAGAGACTGGTTTCATCGCTACGAGTAACTCCGTTGCTCAAAGATGACTGGCGGGTGTCAGTTTCTCCAACTTTAGTTGAATCGGATTTGACCGAGGAGGTCCTTGGATGAGGTTAAATAGCAATTCATATATCTCCGTTGTGGTGTTTGCGTAAGTAAGATGCGATCCTACTAGATACCCATGGTCACCACGTAAAACATGCAACAACAAAATTAGAGGACGTCTAACTTGTTTTTGCAGGGTATGCTTGTGATGTGATATGGCCAACGATGTGATGTGATATATTGGATGTATGAGATGATCATGTTGTAATAGATAATATCGACTTGCACGTAGATGGTACGACAACCGGCAGGAGCCATAGGGTTGTCTTTATAACTAACGTTTGTGCTTGCAGATGCGTTTACTATTTTGCTAGGACGTAGCTTTAGTAGTAATAGCATGAGTAGCACGACAACCCCGATGGCGACATGTTGATGGAGATCATGATGATGGAGATCATGGTGTGACGCCGGTGACAAGAAGATCGTGCCGGTGCTTTGGTGATGGAGATCAAGAAGCACGTGATGATGGCCATATCATGTCACTTATGAGTTGCATGTGATGTTAATCCTTTTATGCACCTTTTTTTGCTTAGAACAACGGTAGCATTATGAGGTGATCTCTCGCTAAAATTTCAAGATGAAATTGTGTTCTCCCCGACTGTGCACCGTTGCTACAGTTCGTCGTTTCGAGACACCACGTGATGATCGGGTGTGATAGACTCAACGTTCACATACAACGGGTTCAAAACAGTTGCGCACGCGGAACACTCGGGTTAAGCTTGACGAGCCTAGCATGTGCAGACATGGCCTCGGAACACATGAGACCGAAAGGTCGAGCATGAATCGTATAGTTGATATGATTAGCATAGAGATGCTTACCACTGAAACTGTTCTCGACTCACGTGATGATCAAACTTGAGATAGTGGATTTGGATCATGTACCACTCAAATGACTAGAGAGATGTACTTTTTGAGTGGGAGTTCTTAAGTAATATGATTAATTGAACTAATTGTCATGAACATAGTCTAATGGTCTTTGCGAATTACGATGTAGCTTGCGCTATAGCTCTACTGTTTTTTTATGTTCCTAGAGAAAATTTAGTTGAAAGTTGATAGTAGCAAACTTTGCAGACTGAGTCTGTAAAACCGAGGATTGTCCTCGTTGCTGCACAGAAGGCTTATGTCCTTAATGCACCACTCGGTGTGCTGCACCTCGAGCGTCGTCTGTGGATGCTGTGAACATCTGACATACACGTTTCTGATGACTACACGATAGTTCAGTACAAAAATACTTAATGGCTTAGAAGCAAGGCGCCAAAAACGTTGTAAAACGTCACGGAACATAAGTGATGTTCTAAAGAGATGAAATTGTGATTTCATGCTTGTGCCCTTGTTAAGAGGTACGACACCTCCGACAAGATTCTTTGTCCACAAAGTAAAGGAGAAAGGCTCAATCGTTGAGCATGTGCTCAGATTGTCTGAGTACGACAATCGCTTGAATCAAGTGGGAGTTAATCTTCCAGATGAGATAGTGATAGTTCTCCAAAGTCATTGCCTCCAAGTTGTGAGAGCTTCGTGATGAACTATAACATATCAAGGATACATACAATGATCCTTGAGCGATTCGCGATGTTTGACACTGCGAAAGTAGAAATCAAGAAGGAGCATCAATAGTTGATGGTTTGTAAAACCACTAAGTTTCAAGAAAGGCAAGGGCTAGAAGGGATACTTCGTGAAACGGCAAAACAGTTGCTGCACTAATGAAGAGACGCAAGATTAAACCCAAACCCGAGACTAAGTGCTTCTGTAATGAGGGGAACAGTCGCTGAGGCGGAGCAACGCTAGATACTTGGTAGATAAGAAGGCTGGAAAAGTCGAAAGAAGTGTATTTGATATACATGATGTTGATGTGTACTTTACTAGTACTCCTAGTAGCATGAGGGTATTGGATACCGGTTCGGTTGCTAAGTGATTAGTAACACGAAATGTAAGCTACGACATAAACGGAGACTAGCTAAAGGCGAGGTGACGATACGTGTTGGAAGTGTTTCCAAGGTTGATATGATCAAACGTCGCACGCTCCCTCTACCATCGGGATTGGTGTTAAACCTAAATAATTGTTATTTGGTGCTTGCGTTAAGCATGAACATGATTGGATCGTGTTTATTGCAATACGATTATTCATTTAAAGAGAATAATGGTTACTCTATTTTCTTGAATAATCACCTTCAATGGTTTATTGAATCTCGATCGTAGTGTTACACATGTTCATGATATTGGTGCCAAAAGATACGAGTTGATGATGATAGTACCACTTACTTGTGGCACTGCCGCTTGAGTCATGTTAGTATAAATTGCATGAAGAGGCTCCATGCTGATGGATCTTTGTACTCACCTGATTTCGAATCACTAGTGACATGCAAATCATACCACATGAGCAAGGCCTTGTTTTCATTGAGATGAAATAAGATAGTAACTTGTTGGAAGTGATACATTCTGATGTATGCAGTCCAATGGGTACTGAGGCACGCAGTGGATATCATTATGTTGTTACTTCACTGACGATTTGAGTAGATACAGGAGTATTTACTTGATGAATCACAAGTCTGAAATGTTGAAAAGTTCAATTCCGTTTCAGAGTGAAGTTCGTCGTAACAAGAGGATAAACTGTCTACGATATGATCATGGAAATGAATATCTGAGTTACGAGTTTTGGTACACAGTTAAGACAATGTGGAAATTGTTTCGCAGTTCATGCCACCTGGAACATCATAGTGTGATGATGTGTCTGAACGTCATAGCCACGCACTATTTGGTATGGTGCATACTATGATGTCTCTTATCGAATTACCACTATCGTTTATGGGTTATGCATTAGAGACAACCACGCTCACTTTAAATAGGGCACCGCGTATTTCCATTGAGATGACACAGTATAGACTGAGGTTTAGAGAAATCTAAACTGTCATTTCTTGAAAATTTGGGGTTTCGACACTTATGTGAAAAAGTTTCAGTCTGATAAGCTTGAACCCAAAGCGGATAAATGCATGTTCATAGGATATCCAAAACAGTTGGGTACATCTCCTATCTCAGATGCGAAAGCAAAGTGTTTGTTTCTAGAAACGGATCCTTTCTCGAGGAAAGGTTTCTCTCGAAAGAATTGAGTGGGAGGGTAGTAGAACTTGATGAGGTTATTGAACCATCACTTCAACCAGTGTATAGCAGGGCGCAGGAAGTTGTTCATGTGGCGCCTACACCAATTGAAGTGGAAGCTGATGATGATGATCCTTGAGCTTTGAATCAAGTTACTACAAACCTCGTAGGTCGACAAGATCGCGTACTGCTGCAGAGTAGTACGGTAACCCTTTCTTGGAGGTCATGTTGTTGAGCAACAGTGAACTACGAGTTATGGAGAAAGCGATGGTGGTCCCAGATTCCGACAAATGGCTGGAAGCCATGAAATCCGAGAGAGGATCCATGTGTGAAAACAAAGTGTAGACTTTGGTAGAACTACTTGATGGTCATAGGACTATTGAGTAAGAATGGATCTTTAAAAGAAAGACAGACGATGATGGTGATAAATCACTATTAAAGCTCGACTTGTCGCAAAGATGTTTCCGACAAGATCAAACTGTTGACCATGATGAGTCTTTCTCACTCGTAGCGATGCTAAAGTTCTGTTAGAATTATGTTAGTTGTTGATGCATTATTTATGAAATATTGCACATAGGATGTCAAAGCATTGTTTTCTCAACGGTTTCTTTGAGCAAACATTGTATGTGATACAACCAGAAGGTTTTGTCGATCCTAAAGATACTAGCAAGTATGCAAGCTCCAGTGATCCTTCAATGGACTGGTGCAAGCATCTCGGAGTTGGAATATACACTTTGATGAGATGATCAAAGATTTTGGGTTTGTACAAGGTTTATGAGAAACTTGTATTTCCAAAGAAGTGAGTGGGAGCACTATAGAATTTCTGATAAGTATATATGGTTGACATATTGTGGATCAGAAGTAATGTAGAATTTCTGTAAAGCATACAAGGTTGTTTGAAAGGAGTTTTCAAAGGAATACCTGGATTGAGCTACTTGAACGTTGAGCATCAAAGATCTATGGAGATAGATCTAAAGCGCTTAATAGAAGTTTCAACAAGATGCATGCCTTGACAAGTTTTTGAAAGAGTTCAAAAATACTTCAGCAAAGAAGGATTTCTTGGTTGCGTTGTGAGGTGTGAATTTGAGTAAGACTCAAAACCCGACCACGGCAGAATAAAGAGAATAGACGAAGGTCGTCTTCTATGCCTTAGCCGTAGAATCTAAAGTATGCCATGCTGTGTACCGCACCTGATGTGTGCCTTGACTCAAAATCTGTTGAGAGGTACAGAGAGTGATCCATGATTGAATCACTAGCAGCGGTCAAAATTTATCCTTAGTAACTAATGGACTAAGGAATTTTTCTCGATTATGGAGGTGCTTAAAGAGTTCGTCGTAAAGGGTTACGTCGATGCAAGCTTTGACACTAATCCGAATAACTATGAGTAGTGAAACGGATTCGTATAATAGAGTAGATATTTGGAGTATTTCCGAATAGCACATAGTAGCAGCATCTATAAGATGACATAAAGATTTGTAAAGAACACACGGATCTGAAAGTCTCAGAACCGTTGACTAAAACCTCTCTCAAGAGCAAGACGTGATCAGACCCCATAACAATATGGGTGTTGGATTCGTTGGAATCACATGGTGATGTGAACTAGATTATTGACTCTAGTGCAAGTGGGAGACTGTTGGAAATATGCCCTAGAGGCAATAATAAATTAGTTATTATTATATTTCTTTGTTCATGATAATCGTTTATTATCCATGCTATAAGCCTCTAGTTGACTGGCTCGTTGATCAAAGATGGTCAAGGTTTCCTGGCCATAGGCAAGTGTTGTCACTTGATAACGGGATCACATCATTAGGAGAATCATGTGATGGACTAGACCCAAACTAATAGACGTAGCATGTTGATCGTGTCATTTTGTTGCTACTGTTTTCTGCGTGTCAAGTATTTATTCCTATGACCATGAGATCATATAACTCACTGACACCGGAGGAATGCTTTATGTGTATCAAACGTCGCAACGTAACTGGGTGACTATAAAGATGCTCTACAGGTAGTATGGATCAAGACTGGGATTTGTCACTCCGTCTAAACGGAGAGGTATCTCGGGGCCCACTCGGTAATACAACATCACACACAAGCCTTGCAAGCAATGTAACTTAGTGTAAGTTGCGGGATCTTGTATTACGGAACGAGTAAATAGACTTGCCGGTAAACGAGATTGAAATAGGTATACGGATACTGACGATCGAATCTCGGGCAAGTAACATATCGAAGGACAAAGGGAATGACATACGGGATTATATGAATCCTTGGCACTGAGGTTAAAACGATAAGATCTTCGTAGAATATGTAGGATCCAATATGGGCATCCAGGTCCCGCTATTGGATATTGACCGAGGAGTCTCTCGGGTCATGTCTACATAGTTCTCGAACCCGCACGGTCTGCACACTTAAGGTTCGACGTTGTTTTATGCGTATTTGAGTTATATGGTTGGTTACCGAATGTTCTTCGGAGTCCCGGATGAGATCACGGACGTCACGAGGGTTTCTGGAATAGTCCGGAAACGAAGATTGATATATAGGATGACCTCATTTGATTACCGGAAGGTTTTCGGAGTTACCGGGAATGTACCGGGAATGACGAATGGGTTCCGGGAGTTCACCGGGGGGGGGGGCAACCCACCCCGGGGAAGCCCATAGGCCTTCAGGGTGGCGCACCAGCCCTTAGTGGGCTGGTGGGACAGCCCAAAAGGGCTCTATGCGCCAAGAAGAGAAAATCAAGAGAAAAGAAAAAAAGGAGGAGGTGGGAAGGAAGGGGGACTCCCTCCCACCAAACCAAGTCCAACTCGGTTTGGGGGGGTGGAGTCCTCCCCCCTTGGACTCGGCCGACCCCCTTGGGGCTCCTTGAGCCCCAAGGCAAGGTCCCCTCCCTCCCACCTATATGTACGGAGGTTTTAGGGCTGATTTGAGACGACTTTTCCACGGCAGCCCGACCACATACCTCCACGGTTTTTCCTCTAGATCGCGTTTCTGCGGAGCTCGGGCGGAGCCCTGCTGAGACAAGGTCATCACCAACCTCCGGAGCGCCGTCACGCTGCCGGAGAACTCTTCTACCTCTCCGTCTCTCTTGCTGGATCAAGAAGGCCGAGATCATCGTCGAGCTGTACGTGTGCTGAACGCGGAGGTGCCGTCCGTTTGGTACTAGATCGTGGGACTGATCGCGGGATTGTTCGCGGGGCGGATCGAGGGACGTGAGGACATTCCACTACATCAACCGCGTTCACTAACGCTTCTGCTGTACGATCTACAAGGGTACGTAGATCACTCATCCCCTCTCGTAGATGGACATCACCATGATAGGTCTTCGTGCACGTAGGAAAAGTTTTGTTTCCCATGCGACGTTCTCCAACAAAATTCCCTAAAAATCCCGAAAAAATCAGGGCATCCACGAAAACACTTTTCCGCCGCCGCAAGCTTCCGTTTTCGTGAGATCTCATCTGGAGAACCTTCCCGGTGCCCTGCCGGAGGGGACTTTGGAGTTGGAGGGCTACTTCATCAACATCATCTCCCCTCCAATGACTCGTGAGTAGTTCACTTCAGACATACGGGTCCGTAGTTAGTAGCTAGATGGCTTCTTCTCTCTCTTGGATCTTCAATACAAAGTTCTCCATGATGTTCATGGAGATCTATCCGATGTAATCCTCTTTGGCGGTGTGTTTGCCGAGATCCGATGAATTGTTGATTTGTGATCAGATTATCGATGATATATATTTGAGTCTTTGCTGATTTCTTATATGCATGATTTGATATCCTTGTGAGTCTCTCCGAGTCTTGGGTTTTGTTTGGCCAACTAGATCTATGATTCTTGCAATGGCAGAAGTGCTTGGTTTTGGGTTCATACTGTGTGGTGACCTTTCCAAGTGACAGAAGGTGCAACAAGGCACGCATCATGTTGTTGCCATCAAGGGTAACAATATGGGCTTTTATCGTAGATATGAGATTTTCCATCTACATCATGTCATATTGCTTAAGGCGTTACTCTGTTCTCATGAACTTAATACACTAGATGCATGCTGGATAGTGGTCGACGTCTGGAGTAATAGTAGTAGATGCAGAAAGTATCGGTCTACTTGTTTTGGCCATGATGCCTATAGATATAATCATTGCCGTAGATAACATCACGACTTTGCGCGGTTCTATCAATTGCTCGACAGTAATTCGTTCACCCACCGTCTACTTGCTTTCTTGAGAGAAGCCACTAGCGAACACTACGCCCCCGGGGTCTATTCACACCTATCGTTTTCACTTTCGTTTTTTACTTTGCTTTGTTCCATTTTTGCTTTCAGTTCTCACTTGGCAAACAATCTATAAGGGATTGGCAACCCCTTCATAGCGTTGGTGCAAGCTCTTTGTGTTTCTGCAGGTACTTCTGATAATCCTTCACTGGATCGATACCTTGGTTCTCAAAATTGAGGGAAACACTTACCGCCGCTGTGCTACATCACCCTTTCCGCTTCGAGGGAACACCAACGCAAGGCTCCAAGGCCACGAGGGAATTCTTTGCATATTTGCCAAGGAAGTCCCTAAAGGCGTAGCCGTAGCAGAAGGATTCCTGGTGCCGTTGCTGAGGAGTATCAATCCCTTATAGATTGTTTGCACGCTTGTTTCTGGCGCCGTTGGAAGGTCTTTTGTTGCAGTAGCATGGCCCCTCCCGGTGGACCCCCGAAATCCTTTCGGTGGTCCCAGTACATTACCGATGTCACTCGAAACAATTCCAGCGACCAAATCCTCACTTCCTATATAGAATTCTTTACCTCCGGACTATTCCGGAGCTCCTCATGACGTCCGAGATCTCATTTGGGACTCCAAACAACCTTCGGTAACCTTGTACAACAATTCCCTATAACCCTAGCGTCATCAAACCTTAAGTGTGTAGACCCTACGGGTTCGGGAGGCATGCAGACATGACCGAGACACCTCTCCGGCCAATAACCATCAGCGGGGTCTGGATACCCATGGTGGCCCCCGCATGTTCCACGATGATCTCATCGGATGAACCACGATGTCAAGGATTCAATCATTACCGTATACAATTCCCTTTGTCTACCGGTATAGAACTTGCCCGAGATTCGATCGTCGGTATCCCCATACCTTGTTCAATCTCGTTGCCGGCAAGTCCCTTTACTCGTTCTGTAGCACATCATCCCGTGACTAACTCCTTAGTCACATAGAGCTCATTATGATGATGTTCTACCGAGTGGGCCCAGAGATACCTCTCCATCACAAGGAGTGACAAATCCCGATCTCGATTCGTACCAACCCAACAGATAATTTCGGAGATACCCGTAGTGCTCCTTTATAGTAACCCAGTTATGTTGTGACGTTTGATACACCCAAAGCACTCCTACGGTATCTGGGAGTTGCACAATATCACGGTCGAAGGAAAAGATACTTGACATTAGAAAAGCTTTAGCATACGAACAACACGATCTAGTGCTATGCTTAGGATTGGGTCTTGTCCATCACATCATTCTCCTAATGATGTGATCCCATTATCAATGACATCCAATGTCCATGATCAGGAAACCATGATCATCTATTGATCAACGAGCTAGCCAACTAGAGGCTTGCTAGGGACACATTGTGATCTATTTATCCTCACATGTATTACTGCTTCCTATTAACACAATTATAGCATGAACAATAGACGATTATCATGAACAAGGAAATATGATAATGACCGTTTTATTATTGCCTCTAGGGCATATTTCCAACAGTATCCACGAATGGAGTTGAAGCGGCGCTTGATGTGCTTGGTATTCTTGTGAAACCTGGGCTCCTTGGCAATGTCAATAGCTCCAGTGTTGTCACAGAAGAGAGTCATCGGGCCCGACGCAGTGGGAATCACTCCTAGGTCGGTGATGAACTCCTTCATCCAAACTCCTTCCTGTGCTACTTCCGAAGCAGCTATGTACTCTCCTT
This sequence comes from Hordeum vulgare subsp. vulgare, assembly GCF_904849725.1. Classification (NCBI taxonomy): domain Eukaryota; kingdom Viridiplantae; phylum Streptophyta; class Magnoliopsida; order Poales; family Poaceae; genus Hordeum; species Hordeum vulgare. The sequence continues at coordinate 113,904,469 of NC_058518.1, read as the reverse complement.
CACATGTAGATTCCGCCACGATGCTTTGCTTGCAACTCCACCAGTTGACTGCCCCATCATTCAAAATATACACGTATCCGGTTTGTGACTTGTAGTCATCTAGATCTATGTCGAAGCTAGCATCAACGTAACCCTTTACGACGAGCTCTTCGACACCTCCATAAACGAGAAACATATCTTTAGTCCTTTTCAGATACTTAAGGATATTCTTGACCGCAGTCTAGTGATCCACTCCTGGATCACTTTGGTACCTCCCTACCAAATTTATGGCAAGGTTCACATCAGGTCTGGTACATTGCATGGCATACATAATGGATCCTATGGCTAAAGCATATCGGACGGTACTCATCTTTTCTCTATCTTCCGCCGTGGTCGGGCGTTGATCTATGCTCAACCTCACACCTTGCAATACAAGAAAGAACCCCTTCTTGGCCTTATTCATATTGAACTTCCTCAATATCTTGTCAAGGTCTGTGCTTTGTGAAAGACCAATGAGGCGTCTCGATCTATCTCTATAGATCTTGATGCCTAGTATGTAAGCAGCTTCTCCAAGGTCCTTCATTGAAAAACACTTATTCAAATAGGCCTTTATGCTTTCCAAAAGTTCTATATCATTTCCCATCAACAATATGTCATCCACATATAGTATGGGAAATGCTACAGAGCTCCCACTCACTTTCTTGTAAATGCAAGCTTCTCCATAAGTCTGTACAAACCCAAACGCTTTGATCATCTCATCAAAGCGAATGTTCCAACTGCAAGATGCTTGCACCAACCCATAGATGGAGCGCTGGAGCTTGCATACCTTGTCAACATTTCTAGGATCGACAAAACCTTCCGGCTGTATCATATGGAATTCTTCCTTAAGAAAGCCGTGAAGGAATGCCGTTTTGACGTCCATTTTTCCATGTCTCATAATCATAAAATGCGGCAACTCCTAACATGATTTGGACGGACTTCAGCATCGCTACTGGTGAGAAAGTCTCATCGTAGTCAATTCCTTGAATTTGTCGATAACCCTTAGCGACAATTCAAGCCTTATAGATGGTCACGTTACCATCTGCGTTAGTCTTCTTCTTAAATATCCATTTATTTTCTATGGCTCGCCGATCATCGGGCAAGTCCACCAAAGTCCATACTTTGTTCTCATACATGGATCCTATCTCGGATTTCATGGCTTCAAGCCGTTTGTCGGAATCCTGGTCTACCATCACTTCTTCATAGTTTGAAGGTTCACTGTTGTCCAACAACATGATTTCCATGACAAGGTTGTTGTAACACTCTAGTGTGGAACGTGTCCTTGTGGACCTTCGAGGTTCAATAGCAACTTGATCCGAAGATTCATGATCATCATCATTAACTTCCTCTCTAGTCGGTGCAGGCACCACAGAAACATTTTCCTGCGCTCCGCTACTCTCCGATTCGATAGGAGGTACAATTACCTTATCATGTTCTACTTTCCTCCCACTTACTTCTTTCGAGAGAAACTCTTTCTCTAGAAAGGATCCATTATTGGCAACAAATATTTTGCCTTCGGATCTAAGACAGAAGGTATACCCAATAGTTTCCTTAGGATATCCTATGAAGACACATTTTTCCGCTTTGGGTTCGAGCTTCTCAGGTTGAAGTTTCTTCACATAAGCATCGCAGCCCCAAACTTCCATAAACGACAGCTTAGGTTTCTTTCCAGACCATAATTCATACGGTGTCGTCTCAACGGACTTAGACGGTGCCCTATTTAAAGTGAATGCGGCAGTTTCCAATGCATATCCCCAAAATGATAGGGGTAAATCAGTAAGAGACATCATAGATCGCACCATATCCAATAGAGTGTGATTACGATGTTCGGACACACCATTACGCTGAGGTGTGCCAGGCGGCGTGAGTTGTGAAACAATTCCACATTTTCTTAAGTGCATGCCAAACTCGTGACTCAAATATTCTCCTCCATGATCAGATCGTAGGAACTTAATTTTCTTGTCATGTTGATTCTCTACCTCACTCTGAAATTCCTTGAACCTTTCAAAGGTTTCAGACTTGTGTTTCATTAAGTAGACATACCTCTATCTGCTTAAGTCATCAGTGAGGGTGAGAACATAACTTTAGCCATCGCGAGCCTCGACGCTCATTGGACCGCATACATCGGTATGTATTATTTCCAACAAGTTGGTTGCTCGCTCCATTGTTCCGGAGAATGGAGTCTTGGTAATCTTTCCCATGAGGCACGGTTTGCATGTATCAAATGATACATAATCAAGAGACTCCAAAAGTCCATTTGTATGGAGTTTCTTCATGCGCTTGACACTGTTATGACTAAGGCGGCAGTGCCACAAGTATATGGGACTATCATTATCAACCTTACATCTTTTGGTACTCACACTATGAATATGTGTATAATCACGTTCGAGATTCATTAAGAATAAACCATTGACCAGCAGGGCATGACCATAAAACATATCTCTCATATAAATAGAACAACCATTTTTCTCAGATTTAAATGAGTAGCCATCTCGCATCAAGCGAGATCCCGATACAATGTTCATGCTCAAAGCTGGTACTAAATAACAATTATTAAGGTGTAAAATTAACCCCGAAGGTAGATGTAGAGGTAGCGTGCCGACGGCGATCACATCGACCTTGGAACCATTCCGTACGCGCATCGTCACCTCGTCCTTTGCGAGCCTCTGCTTATTCCGTAGCTCCTGTTTTGAGTTACAAATGTGAGCAACTGCGCCGGTATCAAATACGCAGGAGATACTACGAGCGCTGGTAAGGTACACATAAATAACATGTATATCATATATATCTTTGACGTTGCCGTCCTTCTTATCCGCTAAGTACTTGGGGTAGTTCCGCTTCCAGTGACCATTTCCCTTGCAGTAATAACACTTACTCTCAGGCTTGGGTCCATTCTTTGGCTTCTTCTTCCCGGCAACTGGTTTACAGGGTGCGGCAAATGCTTTGCCGTCCTTCTTTAAGTTCTTTTTACCCTTGACTTTCTTGAAACTGGTGGTCTTATTCACCATCAACACTTGATGTTATTCCTTGATTTCCACCTCCGCTGATTTTAGAATTGAATACAACTCGGGAATGGTCTTTTCCATCCCTTGCATGTTGTAGTTCATCACAAAGCTCTTAGAGCTAGCTGGGAGTGACTGGAGGATTGTGTCAACAACCTCGTCATCCAGAAGGTCAACTCCCAGCTGAGACAAGCTGTTGTGCAACCCAGACATTCTTAGTATGTGCTCGCTAACAGACCCATTCTCCTCCATCTTACAACTCAAGAACTTGTCGGAGACTTCATATCTCTCGACCCGGGTTCCAAAAGTACCTTACCGGATTCCTGGAGATGAAGATGCGACTTGCGTTTTATTCCAGGGAATCCCCAACAAAAAATGCGGAATCCTGGCCGCAAGGAGTAAAAATTCATTTTTTTAGCTTGGAAAACCAGTTTCAGCTCTTAGAACATCTCATATGCTCCATGTTGCTCAAAACGCCTTTGAAGGCCCAGTCCTAAACTGTAAAGCTTGCCGCACTGAACCAGGGAGTAATCATCACTACGCAACTGCCAGGCGTTCAGAATGTCATGGGCTACCACGGCAACGGGAGCGTCACCTAGCGGCGCATCAAGGACATATGCCTTCTTGGAAGCAATGAGGATTAGCCTCAAGTTACGGACCCAGTCTGCATAGTTGCTTCCATCATCTTTCAGCTTGGTTTTCTCTAGGAACGCCTTGAAATTGAGTGGGACATGTGTGTTTGCCATTGGATCTACAATATAGAATGTAAAGACAATTTTAGACTAAGTTCATGATAATTAAGTTCATATAATCAAATTATGTAATGAACTCCCACTCAGATAGACATCCCTCTAGTCATCCAAGTGATACATGATCCACATCGACTAGGCCGTGTCCGATCATCACGTGAGACTGACTAGTCATCAATGGTGAACATCTCCATGTTGATCGTATCTCCATATGACTCATGTTTGACCTTTCGGTCTCTCATGTTCCAAGGCCATGTCTGTACATGCTAGGCTCGTCAAGTCAACCTAACTGTTTTGCGTGTGTAAATCTGGCTTACACCCGTTGTATACAAAAGTTAGAATCTATCACACCCAATCATCACGTGCTGCTTCGAAACAACGATCCTTCGCAACGGTGCACACTTAGGGGAAACACTTTTCTTGAAATTTTAGTGAGGGATCATCTTATTTACTACCGTCGTTCTAAGCAAATAAGATATAGAAACATGATAAACATCACATGCAAATCATATAGTGACATGATATGGCCAATATCATCTTTCTCCTTCGATCTCCATCTTCGGGGCACGGCATGATCATCATTGTCACCGGCATGGCACCATGATCTCCATCATCATGATCTCCATCATTGTGTCTTCGTGAAGTCATCTTGCCAACTATTACTTCTACCACTATAGCTAACTGTGAGCAATAAAGTAAAGTAATCACATGGCGTTGCATCTCATACAATAAATTAAGACAACTCCTACGGCTCCCGCTGGTTGTTATACTCATCGACATGAAAGTCGTGAATCCTATTACAAGAACATGATCAATATCATACATCACCCACCCACCCACACACACACACACAGACACACACACACACACACACACACACACACATATATATATATATATATATCATCACATAGCATACCCTGCAAAAACAAGTTAGACGTCCTCTAATTGTTGTTGCAAGTTTTATGTGGCTGATTTGTGTTTCTAGCAAGAATGCTTCTTACCTACGTGACAGCCACAACGTTGATACGACAATGCTATTTACCCTTCATAAGGACCCTTTTCATCGAACCCAATTCGACTAAAGTGGGAGACACAAACACCCGCCTGCCACCTTATGCAACAAGTGCATGTGAGGCGGTGGAACCAGTCTCACGTAAGCGTACGTGTAAAGTAGGTTTGGGCCACTTCATCCCAAAATACTGCCGTAAAAATATTGGACTAGTAAAGGCAAGCAATTGACAAAATCATCGCCCACAACTTCTGTGTTCTAGTCGTGCATAGAATCTAAGCATAAACCTGGCAATGATACCAATGTTGGGGATTGTAGTAACAATTCAAACTTTTCCTACGTCACACCAAGATCAACCTAGGAGATGCTAGCAATGAGAAAGGGGTAGAGCATCCTCATACCTTTGAAGATCGCTAAGCGGAAGCGTTCTATGAACGCGGTTGGTGGAGTCGTACTCATAGTGATTCGGATCGCGGAAGTTTCCGATCTAAGCGCCGAACAACGGCGCCTCTGCGTTCAACACACATGAAGCCTGGTGACGTCTCCTTCACCTTGATCCAACAAGGAGATAGGAGAAGTTGAGGGGGAGCTCTAGCAGCACGACATCGTGGTGACGGTGGAGCTGCGTGGTACTCCGACAGGGCTGCACCAAGCGCTACGGAGGAGGAGGAGGAGGAGGAAGAGCAGGGCTGCACCAATGGAGGAAGAAATTGGTGTGTGTTGCAGCCCTCAACCCTTGGGTATTTATAGGAGGAAGATGAGGAGGAGGGACGGCCACCCTAGACCAATCTAGGGTGGGTGCAGCGGCCAAGGTGTGAGGTGGCTTGCCTCCCATGTTTGGGAGGTGGCCCACCATCGCCCTAGGGTTCCCAGCCCTAGGCGCCCATGGGCCTTCGTCAGCCGAGCCAGCCCACCTAGGTGGCTGGCTCCCACCTTATTTCGGCCCTTGTGGCCCTCCGGGGCTGGTGGCCCCTCCCGGTGGGCCTCCGATACACTTTTGGTGGTCCCGGTACAATACCGATAGACCGTGTAACCTTTCCGGTGACCAAAACCCGACTTCCTATATACAAATCTTTACCTCCGAACCATTCCAGAGCTCCTCGTGATGTCTATGATCTCATCCGGGACTCTGAACAAACTTCAGTAACCACATACTATTCCCATTACAACTCTAGCGTCATCGAACCTCAAGTGTGTAGACCCTACGGGTTCGGGAACCATGCATACATGAACGAGACACCTCTACGGACAATAACCAACAGTGGGATCTGGATACCCATGTTGGCTCCCACATGTTCCACGATGATCTCATCGGATGAACCACGATGTCGAGGATTCATTCAATACCGTATGAAATTCCCTTTGTCTACTGGTATGATACTTGCCCGAGATTCAATCGTCGGCATCCCTATACCTTGTTCAATCTCGTTACCGGCAAGTCTCTTTACTCGTTCCGTAACACATCAACCCATGGCTAACTCCTTAGTCACATTAAGCTCATTACGATGATGCACTACCGAGTGGGCCCAAAGAAACCTCTCCGTCACACGGAGCGACAAATCCCAGTCTCGATTCGTACCAACCCAATAGCCACTTTCGGAGATACCACTAGTGCACCTTTATGATGGTCGAGTTACGTTGTGACGTTTGATACACACAAAGCACTCCTACGATATCCGGGAGTTGCACAATCTCATGGTCTGAGGAAATGATACTTGACATTATAAAAGCTCTAGCTGACGAACTACATGATCTTGTGCTATGCTTAGGATTGGGTCTTGTCCATCACATCATTCTCCTAATGATGTGATCCCGTTAACAATGACATCCAATGTCCATGATCAGGAAACCATGACCATGTATTGATCAACGAGCTAGCCAACTAGAGGCTCACTAGGGACATGCTGTGGTCTATGTATTCACACATGTATTACGGTTTCCGGTTAATATAATTATAGCATGAATAATAGACAATCATCATGAACATGGAAATATAATAATAACCACTTTATTATTGCCTGTAGGGTATATTTCCAATAGAGACACCTCGATAAGGCCACCACCGCATCCTCGCAGGACACTGGCAGCCACACACCACCCATGTACATCACGATGATGACCCACAAGTATAGGGGATCAATCGTAGTCCATTCGATAAGTAAGAGTGTTGAACCCAACGAGGAGCAGAAGGATCTGACAAGTGGTTTTCAGCAAGGAAATATCTCCAAGCACTGAAATTATCGGTAACAAGTGATTGTGCAGTGAGATGATTCGTAGCGAGCAACAAGTAACAAAAGTAACAACGGTGCAGCAAAGTGGCCCAATCCCTTTTGTAGCAAGGGACAAGCCTGGAGAAAGTCCTATAAGAGGAAAAATGCTCCCGAGGACACATGGGAATTTCTGTCATGCTAGTTTTCATCATGTTCATATGATTCACGTTCCTTACTTTGATAGTTTGATATGTGGGTGGACCGACACTTGGGTACTGCCCTTACTTGGACAAGCATCCCACTTATGATTAACCCCTCTCGCAAGCATCCGCAACTAGGAAAGAAGAATTAAGACAACGTCTAACCATAGCATTAAACTAGTGGATCCAAATCAGCCCCTTACGAAGCAACGCATAAACTAGGGTTTAAGCTTCTTTCACTCTAGCAACCCATCATCTACTTACTACTTCCCAATGCCTTCCTCTAGGCCCAAATAATGGTGAAGTGTTATGTAGTCGACATTCACATAACACCACTAGAGGAAAAACAACATAGAACACATCAAAATATTGAACGAATACCAAATTCACATGACTACTATTAGCATGACTTATCCCATGTCCTCAGGAACAAAAGGAACTACTCAAAAAGCATAATCATATTTATGACCAGAGAGGTAATGAGTAGCATCAAGGATCTAAACATAAACTCTTCCACCAAGTAGTCCAACTAGCATCAACTACAAAGAGTAATTAACACTACTAGCAACCTTACAAGTACCAATCGGAGTCGCGAGACGAAGATTGGTTACAAGTGATGAACTAGGGTTTGGAGATTAGATGGTGACGATGAAGATGTTGATGGTGATGAGTCCCCTCCGATGAGAGGAGTGTTGGTGATGACGATGGCGACGATTTCCACCTCCGGGAGGGAAATTTCCCCGGCAGGATCATCCTGCCGGAGCTCTAGATTGGTTTTGCTCAAGTTCCGCCTTGTGGCGGCGGCGAATCCACGAAAAGGCCTCCTCTTGCTTTTTTTTCCGGACGAAATCCTTCATATAGCAGAAGAGGGGGCCCAGAGGGCCAGCTGGGTGCCCACAAGCCCCCTAGGCGCGGCTAGGGGGGTGGCCGCGCCTAGCAGGCTTGTGACCACCTGCTGGCGCGCCTCTGGCACTTCTTCGGCCTAGTATTTTTTATAAATCCAGAAAAAAATCATCGTTGATTTTTACGGCGTTTGGAGTTGCGAAGAATAGGTATCTCAACTTTGCTCCTTTTTCAGGCCAGAATTCCAGCTGCCGGCATTCTCCCTCTTCAAGTAAACTTGCAAAATAAGAGAGAAAATGCATAAGTATTGTACGTGAAGTGAAGTAACAGCCCAAAAAGCGATAAATATCAACATGAAAACATGATGCAAAATGGACGTATCAACTCCCCCAAGCTTAGACCTCGCTTGTCCTCAAGCGAAAGCCTAACTCAATAAATATGTCCATATGTTTAGGGAGAGAGGTGTCGACAAAACAAGGTACGAACATGCATGCATCATGATCATGATCAGAACAACAATACAAACATATAATCTCTGATGCTAAAGTGACAATTCCTTCACAAAGTAAAGCATGGATCAAGAACCATATCGAGAAGTAATAACCGGTAGCCTGTAGTCATTGAAGCAATTGCAATTTATCACAACATCAGAAAGAGTCAAATAAGAGGTTGTAAAGCAAATCCACATACTCAATCATCCTTTCATTCTCTACAATTTCTACAACTCACGTGGTACTCATGAGATCAAAGTTTCTGCTGGACATAGAGAAAGATAGGGGCTTATAGTTTTGCCTCCCAACTGCTTACCTCAAGGGTAATGTGAACAGTAATAATTCATGAATGCTTACCTCCAAGTTGACATATGAATATAGATCTTTCCCTAGCATATGACGTTAGCCAAGATAAAGGCGAAACAAGGAATTGGTGAAGATCACCATGACTCTTTCAAGCGCAAAAAGTAAAGGTACAAGATAGACCCTTCATAGAGGGAAGCAGAGGTTGTCATGCGCTTTTGAGGTTTGGATGCGTGTCCTATTAGTGCGGAGGAACGTTACTTTATATTGCCTCCTGTGATAAAGAACTTTATTATGTAGTCTGTCGCTTTTATGTCTTCCTCATCAAAGGTTCATACAAAGCTTATTTTCCACACACTAATAGATCATACATATTAGGGAGGAATTTTTATTGCTTGCACCGATGACAACTTACTTGAGGGATCTTATTCAATCCATAGGTAGGTATGGTGGACTCTCATGGAAAAACTGGGTTGAAGGTTTGTGGATGCACAAGTAGTATCTCTACTTGGTGCGGGAGTTTTGGCTAATATGAGGTTGAAGCAATCTTCACATGCTAAGAGATCTCTAGTCATATAACATTGTTCGGAACCAAGCAGACACAATTCATTATGTTGTCTTCCTTGTCCAACATCTACTTCTAGGCATGCAATAGTTTAGTGAGTGTTCACAATCATAGATGGTGTCAAAGATGATGTATTTATATGTGAACCTCTCCTTCTTTATCACTTCCTATTAATTGCAACAATGACCAAGGTCTACGTTTGTCTACCCTCAACAAGTTTCAATCAACATTCTTTTTATATGTGAAGCCATCACTTCTCATAAGATCATTACATGGTCTTTCATGCTTTTGTTCTTTTCTCAGTCTTTTGATCATGGCAAGAGGCAAAGCCCTCAACTAAGACACTATTTATTATATGACTGAGGAGCTCGAATATATCGGGGGTGACACAAAGCAAAACTCAAGACTAAAACACTAAGACCTTTATTCTACTAGAAAAAGAGAAAACTGAAAAGGAAAACTAAAAAAAAGGTAAAGGCAAAAGATGTGATGGTGATACGATACCGGGGCAACTTCCCCAAGCTTGGCATAAGCCCAGGCTTTTGCCCATACCCATGCTCAGTTGTCTTCCTTTGGGGGTGATGGTGGTGGAGTTGTTGCAGAGGTCTTGAGCTTGTTTAATTTCCACTTGAGCATAAAATTCTGCTCCCTCAGATCATCATTTTCCTCTTCAAGCTTCAACACCCTTTGGCATAATTCCTGCTTACTCTCCTGCAAGAAACGAGAAGGGATAAACAAAGTCTTAGACTTCTTCCTTGAATCAGGGAGGCTCGACTTCTTGAACTCCACATGCGTGTGTCCAGGTTGAGGTAGAGGAGCCTCCTCTTCGTCGGAACTTGTTTGTTCCTTCCCCTTGGGATAATAATATTCTTCCTCATCAGAGGTTCAGCTATAAGGATCCAAGTCCCCATAGACCTTGGGTTAGCAAGGTAATAGGCCACATAGCTCTCCCCTCCGAATCTTGAGAAGACATCTTGCCCTAAATCTGTGGCAGAAAACAGGATCGAAACGAAAACAGAGAGAATCTGCGTGATACAGGGGTCAGACCTCACGGGAGAATATATAATGATTTTTTCCAGACCAGAAGGAGTGCTCCGCACGAAAACAGAGTCCGGGAGGCAGATGAGGTGGTCACAAGCCCCCCAGGCACGACCAGGGGGTGGACCGCGCCTGGCAGACTTGTTGCCTCCTCGCGCGCTTTCCGGTCTTCTTACAGTTTTTCTATTTTTTCAAATATTCCAAAACGGAGAAAATTTCCTACAGGAAAAGTTTTGGACTCTGTTTTCTTACCGAATCACATACCTCTTCGTTTTCGGAGTCTGAAATAGGCTGATAAATGTCCCTTAGGTATTCTTCCGGAGTTATGGTATTGATGATATTGCTTTCAACATTTATGGGACTACATGAGATAAAATGCTTGATTCTCTGCCCATTTACAACTCTCGGACAATTACCTTCCGTGTTGTTGATCTTGATAGCACCGGAACGATATACTTCCTCAACAATATAGGGACCTTCCCATTTAGAGAGAAGCTTGCCTGCAAAAAAATCTTAAACGAGAATTGTATAACAAGACATAATCACCTACATTGAACTCACGCTTTTGTATTCTCTTATCATGCCACCTCTTAACCTTCTCTTTGAACAACTTGGCATTGTCATATGCCTGAGTTCTCCATTCATCAAGCGAGCTAATGTCAAATAACCTCTTCTCACCGACAAGTTTGAAATCAAAATTGAGCTCTTTGATTGCCCAATAAGCTTTATGCTCTAGCTCAAGAGGTAAATGACATGCTTTACCATACACCATTTTGTACGGAGACATGCCCATGGGATTCTTATAGGCAGTTCTATAAGCCCACAATGCATCATCGAGCTTCTTAGACCAATTCTTTCTAGACCCGTTGACAGTCTTTTGCAGAATTAGTTTAATCTCTCTATTGCTTAGCTCTACTTGACCACTGGACTGAGGGTGATAGGGGGACGCAATTCTATGGTTGACATCGTACTTAGCAAGCGTTTTACGGAAAGAACCATGAACGAAATGTGAACCACCGTCGGTCATTAGATATCTAGGGACTCCAAATCTAGGGAAAATAACTTCTTTAAGCATCCTGATAGAGGTGTTGTGATCAGCACTACTAGTGGGGATAGCTTCTACCCACTTAGTGACGTAATCAACAACAACTAGGATATGAGTGTACCCATTGGATTTTGGAAAAGGTCCCATATAACGAAAGCCCCAGACATCAAATGGTTCAATGACAAGTGAATAGTTCATAGGCATTTCCTGACGTTTACCGATATTACCTATTCTTTGACATTCGTCACAAGACAAGACAAACTTACGAGAATCCTTGAAGAGAGTGGGCCAATAGAAACCTGATTGCAATACCTTGTGTGCCGTTCTATCTCCCGCATGGTGTCCTCCGTAGGCCTCGGAGTGACACTTCTGTAGGATCTGTCCCTGTTCATGTTCACGTACACAACGTCTAATGACACCATCTACTCCTTCGTTATAAAGGTGAGGATCATCCCAAAAGTAATGTCTCAAGTCAAAGAAGAATTTCTTCTTTTGCTGGTATGTGAAACTAGGTGGTATATATTTGGCAACAATATAGTTTGCATAATTAGCATACCACGGTGCACTACGTGAAGCATTGATGACATTCAATTGCTCATCGAAAAAGCTATCATCAATAGGTTGTGGGTCATCAAGAACGTTGTCCAACCTAGACAAGTTATCTGCTACTGGGTTATGAGTACCCTTTTTATCAACAACGTGCAAATCAAATTCTTGTAGCAAGAGAACCCATCGGATAAGTCTAGGTTTAGCATCTTTCTTCTCCATGAGGTACTTAATAGCAGCATGATCAGTGTGAATAGTGACTTTGGAATCAACTATGTAAGACCTGAACTTTTCACATGCAAACACGACTGCTAAAAATTCCTTTTCCGTAGTGGCATAGTTTCTCGAGGCACTGTCTACAGTTTTACTAGCATAGTGGATAACATTCAACTTCTTGTCAACTCTTTGCCCTAGGACAACACCAACAACATAATCACTAGCATCACACATGATCTCAAAAGGTAAGTTCCAATCAGGTGGTTGAACAAAAGATGTAGTTATCAAAGCCTTCTTAAGTATTTCGAAGGCTTCCTCACAATCATCGTCAAAAGCAAAAGGAATATCCTTTTGCAAGAGATTGGTAAGAGGCCTAGAAATCTTAGAGAAGTCTTTAATGAACCTTCTATAGAAACCAACATGACCAAGGAAACTTCTTATACCTTTGATATCTGTGGGGTATGGCATTTTCTTGATGGCATCAACCTTAGCCTTATCGACTTCAATACCTCTTTCAGAAATTTGATGTCCTAAGACGATGCCTTCATTAACCATAAAGTGGCACTTCTCCCAATTCAAGACAAGATTGGTGTCTTTACATCTCTTCAAGACTCGATCAAGGTTGCTAAGGCAATCATCAAAGGAAGACCCGTAAACGGAGAAGTCATCCATGAAAACATCAACAATCTTTTCACAAAAGTCAGAGAATATAGCCATCATACATCTTTGAAAGGTGGCAGGTGCATTACATAAGCCAAAAGGCATACGTCTATAAGCAAAGGTACCGAAAGGGCAGGTGAAAGTGGTTTTCTCCTGATCAAATTGTGCAACTGGTATTTGGGAGAAACCAGAATAACCGTCTAGAAAGAAAAAGGGTGTGTGTTTAGACTGTCTCTCTAGAATTTGGTCGATAAAAGGTAAAGGGTAATGATCTTTCCTAGTGGCTTTATTCAATTTCCTAAAATCGATCACCATCCTATAGCCATTAATAATCCTCTGTGGGATAAATTCATCCTTATCATTAGGGACAAAGGTAATGCCTCCCTCCTTAGGGACACAATGCACAGGACTCACCTAATTGCTATGAGCAACAGGATAGATAATACCTGCTTCGAGGAGCTTTAGTATTTCTTTTCTCACTACTTCTTTCATCTTAGGATTCAATCTCTTTTGATGATGAGCAACTGGTTTGAAATCAGGATCGGTTTTAATCTTGTGTTGGCATAGAGTGGGACTAGTGCCCTTAAGATCATCAAGAGTATATCCAATAGCAGCACGGTGCTTCCTCAGAGTTTTTAGTAACTTCTTTTCTTCATGCTCTGAGAGGCTAGCACTAATAATAACATGATATATCTCTTTTTCATCAAGATAAGCACACTTAAGAGTATCAGGCAACTGTTTAAGCTCAAAAACAGGATCACCCTATGGTGGGGGTGGATCCCCAAGCAGTTCAACAGGCAAGTTATTCTTAAGGATAGGATATTGTTCTAAGACAACTCTATCTATTTCATCCCTTTCATCCATATGCATATCATTTTCATGCTCAAGCAAGTATTGCTCTAAGGGATCAGTAGGAGGCACGACAATAGAAGCTAAGGCAATAGTTTCATCCTTACTAGGCAACTCTTTTTCATGAGGTTGTCTACCAAACTTGGAGAAATTGAACTCATGTTACACACCTTCAAAGCCAATGGTGACAGTTTGCTTCTACAGTCAATATGAGCATTGATGGTATTGAGGAAGGGTCTGCCAAATATGATGGGACAAAAGCTATCTTGTGTGGTAGCAAGAACGAGGAAATCAGCAGGATACTTCGTTTTACCACACAAGACTTCAACATCCCTAACAATTCCCACAGGGCAGATAGTATCTCTATTGGCAATCTGAATAGTGACATCAATGGGTTCTATCTCGACAGGTGCAATCTCGTCTTTAATTTCATCATATAAGGATTGAGGTATTGCACTAACACTAGCACCCACGTCACATAAACCATGATAACAATGATCTCCTATCTTCACAGAAACCACAGGCGTGCCAACAACATGCCTATGTTTGTCTCTAACATGAGGTTTAGCAATTCTAGCAGCATCTTCAGAGAAGTGAATATTATGTCCCTCAACATCGTCGGACAGAAGGTCTTTGATAATAGCAATGCTAGGTTCAACTCTAATTTTCATAGGGGGTGTAGATGTTCTAATGTAGCCTCTACGTATCACAGTTGAAGCTTTAGAATGATCCTTTATCCTAAAAGGGAAAGGTGGTTTCTCAATGTAAGCACTGGGAACAATAGGATCATTATAGGAAATGACTCTCTCTTCAACTGGATTGGGTTTAACTGCATTGACTTCTAAAGGAGGATGATATTTAAACACTTCTCTTTGGGGAGATCAATATGAGAACCAAAAGGTTCACACAATGAAGGTACTATCTCAGAGTCAAGTCCATACTTAGCGCTAAAGTCACAAAAATTATTTGTTTCAACAAAGGATTTAACGCAATCAAACGTGAAATTCATACCTCACTCCTTACCTTCTTCAAGCTCCCAATCTTCAGAGTTGCGTTTAAGTCCCTCCAATAAATTCCATCTGAAGTCAATATCTCTCTTCATAAAAGAACCGGTACAAGAAGTGTCACGCATGGTGTGATCATCATAAGAAAGCCGAGCATAGAAGTTCTGAATGATAATTTCTCTCGAGAGCTCATGATTGGGGCATGAATATAACATTGATTTAAGCCTCCCCAAGCTTCAGAGATGCTTTCTCTCTCACAAGGCCAAAAATTATAAATATAATTCCGATCACAATGTACTAAATGCATAGGATAAAACTTTTGATGAAATTCCAATTTCAATCGATTGTAGTCCCATGATCCAGTATCATCACATAGCCTATACCATGTCAAGGCCTTATCCATCAAAGATAAAGGAAAGACCTTCTTCTTGACCTCATCCCCAGACAAACCTGCAAGCTTAAATAAACCAAAAACTTCATCTACATAGATTAGATGCAAGTCTCGATGTGATGTTCCATCTCCTGTAAATAGATTAGCCAGCAGTTTCTCAAGCATACCAGAAGGAAATTCAAAGCAAATATTTTCAGTAGGTGTAGCAGGTTGAGGAGCAACTACTTGTGCTTCCGTTCGAGGTGAAGATACCCCAAACAAGCCCCTCAAAGGATTAGTATCCATAGTGACAAGTGACAATAAATTTCAGCACATTATATGAATGTTTCCTTACCAAGTTCCACTTACCAAAGGTACTTCACTCCCCGGCAACGGAGCCAGAAAAGAGTCTTGATGACCCACAAGTATAGGGGATCAATAGTAGTCCTTTCAATAAGTAAGAGTGTCGAACCTTTCAATAAGGATCTGACAAGTGGTTTTAGCAAGGAAATATCTGCAAGCACTGAAATTATCGGTAACAAGTGATTGTGCGGTGAGATGATTCATAGCGAGCAACAAGTAACAAAAGTAACAACGGTGTAGAAAAGTGGCCCAATCCCTTTTGTAGGAAGGGACAAGCCTGGACAAAGTCTTATAGGAGGAAAAACGCTCCCGAGGACACACGGGAATTTCTGTCATGCTAATTTTCATCATGTTCATATGATTCGCGTTGGTTACTTTGATAGTTTGATATGTGGGTGGACCGGCGCTTGGGTACTGCCGTTACTTGGAAAACCATCCGTCTTATGATTAACCCCTCTCGCAAGCATCCACAACTACAAAAGAAGAATTAAGACAAAGTCTAACCATAACATTAAACTAGCGGATCCAAATCAGCCCCTTACGAAGCAACACATAAACTAGGGTTTAAGCTTGTGTCACTCTAGCAACCCATTATCTACTTACTACTTCCCAATGCCTTCCTCTAGGCCCAAATAATGGTGAAGTGTTATGTAGTCGACGTTCACATAATACCACTAGAGGAAAAGCAACATAGAACACATCAAAATATCGAACGAATACCAAATTCACATGACTACTATTAGCATGACTTATCCCATGTCATCAGGAACAAAAGTAACTACTCACAAAGCATAATCATATTCATGACCATAAAGGTAATGAGTAGCATCAAGGATCTGAACATAAACTCTTCCACCAAGTAATCCAACTAGCATCAACTACGAATAGTAATTAACACTACTAGCAACCTTACAAGTACCAATCGGAGTCGCGAGACGGAGATTGGTTACAAGTGATGAACTAGGGTTTGGAGATGAGATGGTGTTGATGAAGATGTTGATGGTGATGAGTCCCCTCCGATGAGAGGAATGTTGGTGATGACGATGGCGATGATTTCCTCCTCCGGGAGGGAAGTTTCCCCGGCAAGATCGTCCTATCGGACCTCTAGATTGGTTCTGCTCAAGTGCCGCCTCGTGGCGGCGGCGAATCGACGAAAAAGCCTCCTCTTGATTTTTTTCCGGACGAAACCCTTCATATAGCAGAAGAGGGGGGCCGGAGGGCCAGCTGGGTGCCCACAAGCTCCGTAGGCGCGACCAGGGGGGGGGGGTGGCCGTGCCTAGCAGGCTTATGGCCACCTCCTGGTGCCCCTCTGGCACTTCTTCGGCCCAATATTTTTTATAAATCCAGAAAAAAATCATCGCTGATTTTTACGGCGTTTGGAGTTGCGCAGAATAGGTATCTCAACTTTGCTCCTTTTTCAGGCCAGAATTCCAGCTGCCGGCATTCTCCCTGTTCAAGTAAACCTTGCAGAATAAGAGAGAAAAGGCATAAGTATTGTACCCTGAAGTGAAATAACAGGCCAAAAAGCGATAAATATCAACATGAAAACATGATGGAAAATGGACGTATCACACGACCGCTAGTTGGAGTCTGCATTCCAAATCCTCGATCCTCGGCGAGCGTGACATGATGCAGATCTCCAAAGGCACAGTCGGCTTCACGGGACCAACTATCATGCAAGGGGGGTTGGGCACAACTCACAGGGTAGAAGCGCCTGGAACCCCCTGTCCAAGCTCCGACAACCTCCATCCCAGGGGCGGTGTGTGCGCCGTTCTGGACACCTTCGCGATAACCGCACGACGAAGCTCCTCTTCCTCCGGCTGGCTACGATGCCACTTGCACTGCCAGGAGACATGTATCGTGAGACCACATCGAATATAGATCGGCGGGTTTGAGCAGTCTTGACGTCGGTGCCCCTCCTCAAAGCACCTGATGAAGCGCCCATGCATGTCCTGGGCATCTATCTTTGGAGTGAGGACTACGAGGGCGAGGGGCGCCCCCCATGCCCATCGGACTCCTGGTGCCACTGTGGAGCCTTCCGACAATGCCACATGGCCTTGCAAGAGGGACCATTCTGCCTCCAAACCGGTTTCGGGGCAGGCGGCATGGCCTGCCCAGGTGCCGCCCCCACAGACGAGGAGTGCGTCGAGCCCGATGACGCCGACAGGCCCAACCCAAACACGATGGGGCGCTCACGCTGGAAAGCCGAGGACACTGACGACGGGTTGTGAGATACAGAAGCCATCAGGGACATGAGATAGTGCGCCGGAGCAGAAACAGACGTCGATAAGGAAAGGGAGGCATGGACACTGGGGCCGGAGTGGCCGTTCGCAGGGGAGGTGGCCGCAAGGACCGGAGTGGCGTCCGATGAAGGAGGCGGGGGATTGGAGGAGGCGGGTAGTTGACCCTGTAAACTCTGTTTGTCAACTCCCGTTCGCCATTTCTCAACCCGGTTCATTCAAAGCTAAAATTTGTCAACTGCCGTCCTGTAATTTTATGGGAGTTTACTGAGATAATTTCCTTTGGAAACATCTCAAAAAGCTAAAACAGACAGAAATGGTTTTCAGGGTTTTGCTCAAATAATATTAATATAAAATAGGGTTGAAAATCTTATATATGGAAAATATATGTCCTTCTGAGCTTCCATGAATTTACTCAGAATTTTCTAAGGCAGGAAAGCAATGTTCCTTGTGGGAATATCATTACTGGCCTTAGAAACAGACATAGATATAAAATAGGAAAATATTATTTTAAATCACCAATTAATGTTTTCAATGAATGAAAATAATATTTGGATCAGATCACCAACTTTGGTTGGAAGTGCCACTTGGCTTCATGAGCTAGTAGTGTATTCCAACATGATGAAGGTGATCTTGATATAAAGGAAAAAGGGTTTTTGAAGAGAGCAAAATAATAAGTTTTTCATGGGTTTGAGTCATCAAACAAGCAAGCATTCACTCAAACAAGGGTTGACATTGCACTCACAACATTATTTGAAAAAGTTTTAACAAGCTCTGATTTTTGCAGCATAAAATACTTGTGGTGAAAAACAGGGTGTGACAGACCTATCCCTCTTACAAGAATCTCGTCCCCGAGATTCCTAAGCTAAGCGTTAAATAGCTCGGGAAATTCTGATCGGAGATAGTCTTCACGTCCCACGTGGCTTCTGCTTTGGTATGGTTGCTCCACTGAACCTTGAAAAACTTGATGGTGCGGCTTCTGGTGCAACGTTCGGCTTCATCCAAAATGCGGATCGGTCTCTCGTGGTAGGTAAGGTCCGGTTGAAGGTCAATAGCTTGATGATCAATGTCCTTGAAAAGATCAGGACGGTTCAGCACTTGTAAACACTTCCGGAGCTATGACACGTGAAACACGTTGTGCACACCCGAAATCTCAGGAGGTAGCTCCAACTGATAAGCTACTTCCCCGCACCTGGCCGTGATCTTGAAGGGTCCAATGAACCTTGGAGCTAGCTTCCCCTTGACGTGGAAACGCTTGGTCCCCTTGAGAGGCGTGACTTGCAGGTACACCTGGTCTCCGGGAACAAACTCCACGTTTCTGCGGCGAGGGTCCGCATAGCTCTTCTGCCTTGACTTAGCTGCCTCCAAGTTCTCTCAGACAAGCTGAACCTTGTCCCCTGCTTCCTGCAGTGCTTCTAGTCCGAAAACTAGTCCTTCACCGGTTTCAGACCAATTGAGCGGGGTGCGGCACTTCCGCCCATATAATGCTTCGAATGGGGCCATCTAAAGACTGGACTGGTAGCTGTTGTTGTAAGAAAACTCAGCAAACGGCAGACAGTCTTCCCACTTGGCACCATGATCCAAAACACAAGCGCGGAGAATGTCCTCAAGTATCTGGTTTACCCTCTCGGTCTGTCCGCCCGTCTGTTGGTGGAAAGCCATACTGAAGGAGAGTTTGGTTCCGAGAGCTTCTTGAAACTTCTTCCAGAATCTTGAGGTGAATTGCGTGCCGCGGTCGGACACGATCTTCTTGGGAACTCCATGGAGACTCACCACTCGATGAATGTACAGACTGGCCAGCTGTCTGCCATCGTAGGTGGTGTTAACGGGGATGAAATGGGCCACCTTGGTCAAATGATCGACTATGACCCAAATGGAGTTATGACCCTTATTCGACCAGGGCAACCCGGTGATGAAGTCCATGCCGACTTTATCCCACTTCCATTCCGGCACTTGAAGAGGTTGCAACAATCCAGCAGGTCGCTGGTGTTCAGCCTTGACTCGCTGGCATACATCGCATTTAGCGACATAGGAGCCAATTTCTCTCTTCATGCCATGCCACCAGAATCGTTCTCGGATGTCTTGGTACATCTTGGTACCACCTGGATGGATAGAGTACGGTGTGTCATGAGCCTCTTGCAGGATCAAGTCCTTAAGTTCGGCCTTGTTAGGTACGCATAAGCGCTTCCCGTACCACAGTACTCCTTGCTCATCAATCGAGAATCCCGGGGCTTTGCCTTCTCGCACCTTCCTCTTGAGGCCTTCGATACTCTTGTGCCCCTTCGGGGCTTCCTTGATGTCGTCTTCCAGAGTAGGCTTGACTTCGAGATTGGCCAGGTACCCTGGTTCAACTATCTCAAGTCTGAAGCCCTCCATCTCTTCATACAAGACGGGTAACCTTTCCTTGAGCGTGACGTTCAAGGAGCCTGCCTTCCGGCTCAAGGCATCGGCTACCACGTTCGCCTTGCCGGATGATACTGAATGCTGAGGTCGTAATCCTTGATTAACTCAAGCCGTCTCCGCTGCCTCATATTCAGATCCCTTTGGGTGAAGATATATTTCAGGCTTTTGTCGTCTGTATATATCTCACATCGCTTCCCCAGAAGGTAATGTCGCCACGTCTTTAGAGCATGCACTACAGCTGCTAGCTCGAGATCATGGGTGGCGTAGTTCTCCTCATGCGGTCGCAGTTGCCATGACAAGTACGCCACGACCCTGCCATCTTGCATCAGGACTCCATCGAGCCCGGTTCCAGAGGCATCACAATATATCACGAATTCCTTGTTGATATCTGGGGTAGCCAATACCGGGGCGGTAGTTAGCCTCTTCTTCAACTCCTGGAAACTTGCTTCACACGCCGGTGTCCACTCGAACTTCCGGCCTTTCTTCAAGAGCTGAGTCATAGGTCGAGCGATGCTGGAGAATCCTTCGACAAACTTGCGGTAGTATCCCATGAGCCCGAGGAAACTCCTGACATCCTTCACGTCCTGTGGTGATTCCCAGTTAGTCACTGTAGTAATCTTGGACTGATCTACGGCCAAACCGCGTGACGTCAGGGTATGACCCAGAAATCCAACTTCGTTCAGCCAGAACTGACACTTGCTGAATTTGGCATAAAGTTGGTGCTCTCGAAGCTTTCCCAGAACTAGCCTCAGGTGTTGCTCATGCTCCTCTTCGGAATTGGAGAAGATTAATATGTCATTGATGAACACGACGACAAACTTGTCCAAATATTCCATGAAGACCTTGTTCATGAGATACATGAAGTAGGCTGGGGCATTTGTCAAACCGAAGGGCATGACCCTACATTCATATAGACCATACCGGGTCACGAATGCAGTCTTGGGTATATCTTCAGGTCGAATCTTCACTGGTAATATCCCGATCGAAGATCGATCTTGGAAAATACCCTGGCCCCGTTTAACTGGTCAAACAGGTCTTCGATCTTGGGGAGCGGGTACTTGTTCTTAATTGTGACTTCATTAAGAGAATGGTAATCGGCGCAGATTCGAATGGTACCATCCTTCTTTGAAACAAATAGAACAGGTGATCCCCAAGGTGATGCACTCGGACGGATGAACCCTTTCCTGAGTTGCTCATCCAGCTGCTTCTTCAGCTCTGCCAGCTCTTCGGAACCCATCCTGTAAGGCTTTTTATATATAGGCCTTGATCCGGGCATGAGCTCAATGATGAACTCGATGTCTCGGCCAGGAGGCATTTCAGGTAGCTCGTCAGGAAAGACGTCCGGGTATTCACAGACTACAGGCACTTGATCAAGCTCTACCTCGGATAGACTGTTGACTCGAGGCACTTGAGCCGATACTGGCTCGGAGACAAACTTGACCTTGACCCCTTGGTTGCTTGTCATGGTAATGGCCCTGTTGGCAGAGTCCAAAATACTCTGGTGCTTGGCCAACCAATCCATGCCGAGGATTACTTCCACACCTTGCGATTTAAGCACAACGAGGTCTGCCAAAAAACTCATCCCATTGATAACTATCTCGACCCTTCTACACCCTAGGTTGGTCCTCAATACTGCTCCCGGGGTTTGAATTGCCATCTGTCCACGGAGTAGAGTGGGTTTTAAACCACACTTCTCCGCAAACCCTTGAGTAACAAAAGAATGCAAGGCACCACAATCAAACAACACTGTTGCTGGAGTTGAGTTGACGAGGAACGTACCCAGAATGCAGTCCGGGTCTTCCTGCGCCTCTTCTGTAGTGATGTGATTGATCCGGCCCCTGCCATTGAACTGCTGGTTGCGGGGGGCCTGGTTCCTTCCTGGTGCACCTTGACCGGGGTTGGATGCATTGGGACGCGGTGCGTCGGGCTTCTTGTTGGGGCACTGCCTGGAATAGTGCCCGGTCTGACCACACCCAAAGCAGGTGACCTGCCCCGGAGGGTTGGTCTTGACTCCACCGTTGTTCGGCGGGTTGACTACTGGCTTGGCTTGCTGCTGAGGCTGATAATTCTGGCGGAACACTGGGTACTTGTACTGCTGCTGCTGAAAGTTGGGTCTTGCAGGTGCTGACTGCCATTGTCTTGGTCTTGCGTTACTGGGTCCTCCACTGCCTATCAGTTTGCGCTTGCGGGGGTCGTCCATCGCACAACGCTTGTCTTCCAGCATAAGCGCCTTGTTAACCAACTCGTTGAAAGTCTGGCTGTCGCAAACCACCAGCTGGTATTGCAGGGACTACTGTAACCCTTCCATGAAGCGTTCCACCTTAGCGGCCTCAGTGTTAACATCTTCGGGCGCGTACGTCGACAAGAGGTTAAACTTCTGCAGGTACTCCTTAACAGTTCCACTGCCCTGCCTCAAGGCTCGGAATTCCCGCTTCTTAATGGTCATCAGTCCAAGTGGAATGTGAGCCGCGCGAAATCCTTCCTTGAACATCACCCAAGTGATGACTTGCCCTATCCGCATGATGTGGAATCCATCCCACCATGCCCTGGCGGTGCCTCAGAGACAGTGAGAAGCATAAAGGACCTTCTCATGATCGTCGGTGCACTTGACCAGCGCAAGGAGGTCTTCAATGGTGTGAATCCAGTCATCGGCGTCTAGTGGTTCAGTCGACTCCGTGAATATGGGGGGCGTAGTCCGCATGAACTCAGAAAGAGTAGAGAGACCACCGCCATTCCCATTCCGCGACGGGTTGTCCACCAGGACTTGAGTCAGCTGCTGAATAGCGGCATTGCTGGCTTGACGCTCCTCCCGAAGAGCTTGAAGGAACAGAGGCATCGTCAAGTTCTCAGGAGGAGGTGGTGGCGGAAGGTCTCTAGGCTGCTCGTGGTGACCTCCAGCGTGAGCTTCTCCTTCGGTTCCGTGCGGCGTCCCTGAGGAGCCGGCGCCGGGGTTGCCGAAGGTGCTGTTGCGGGTTGCGTTCACCATCCTGTCATAGAAACAGAGAGGTCAAAATGCCACCTTGCTCGGGAATACAAGGATTCGCTCCTAGTAAGAGGGGGTCCAATACATGCATGTGCCAAGTTTTCAAAACCAAAGTTTTTGACAAACTGGAAATGGCATTCATAACAACTAGGTGATGTAGTCACTTACAGGCTGCCTAAGGAAATATGTGACTTACATCATGCACACATACGCAAATTAGAAACGGATACATGGATACCCTATGCTCGGGGTACTCCTAATTGTCTACGCTAAATCCTACGCGGCAGACTGCTCGGTCTCAAAGGCGGATTCAACAAGATCCTCATCTTTGTCCTCGTCTTCATCAACTTCTTCTTCCTTTATAAGAGTGGAAGAAAGAATCCGCACATCACGGCGTCTCTTAGGCGAGGCGGCGAAGATCTCAGTGTACTCTTCCGCTGTCAGGCGGCGACTCCGAAGAGGGACTGCCTGGATGGGTAACACACCACCCCTAGTGGCAACAGCTGTCCTCCCTTCAGGTGCGCCTGCCTTCTTTAGCTTGCGGTTTTGCATCTTCTCAGTGTGGAGCAGGCCCTTGACTAGGTGCAGCTCTTGACGAAGCTTGACTGATTCCTTAACCAGGAAGTGTGTCAGGGTGTCCAACGAGAGGCTGAAGTAGGTCTGAAACCTTAATGGCATCCCATCCTCCGTGGCTAGGGTGAGTGTCCAACTCCCATCCACTCCTTCCTTAATGAAAGGTAGGTGACGAGTGACAGGCTCATTAGCCATCTCAGGGAGGATGCTGCGGAGATGCACGAGCGCCTCTCGTGCAGCTGCCTCTACTGCCAACATCAGCTCTCCCATCTGTGGTCCTTCGAAGAACCAACTAGATGGGGAGTCATTAGCCTTCACTATCACGTCCACGTGATATTCCTTAGTGTCGGTGTTGACCCAGTGCTCGTGGTAGAGGAAGATGTGCGTGCGACATACGTGGCACTTCTCGAGACAATCCACCAGAAGTAGTGGAAAGCCGGTCTCCAGAAGCGTCTCAGGTACGGCAGCCATCTACAAGGCATAGGAGAGAAGTCAGAAGGTTGTATGTGCAAAAGTCTTGTGCAAGGTTGGCGTTCTAATGTTCTCGGCTAACGTCCATGCTATCTAAGGCTTCCTATAGTCAGGATGGCTCTGATACCAGTTCTGTGGGGACCCCGACTAGCAAGTCGAGTTCGCCGTGCTCAGTGACCCCAAGGATCAAAGTTCACTGAACACAGATACTGAATGATAGAGTCTTACAACCAAGTACCGAAATTATTACATCAAACGACCAGAAGGTCGGGTTCAAGAGCGAGGCCTAAAGCCAAATTAAATAGATACATCGAGTAGCGGAAACTCATAAGGGCTAAGCGGTGCCCATGCCATCAAGCCTACACCAACAGGCATTCTGACTTGGAAGCGTCCTAGATCGCAGGTTCGTCTCCGACGGCGTACTCGTCGCTAAACTCCAGTCCTTCCATGTCTGGTCAATAATATAACCAGTGGCAAGCCAATGAGTACTTTGAATGTACTCGCAAACAGCCCATGATATGAACATTTATAGTGAAGAATAACAGTGACATGCATCTTTAGTGGAATGCAATTTGGTGGAATGATCAGGTATATGCAACAAGTTAAAGAATTACTCTTTAAGAATAGGTTGCAGATATCATCATATCTGCTAAGGGTTGAACACACCGGGTTCACCCTAAATGCCAAGTCATCGGACTTGTCATAACCTAAATGTATTAATGAGGGCTAAACCATCCGGGTTTACCCTATATGTCAAGTCATCGAACTTGATCATATTATTGTGATTATCATAACAACACCTTTTTAACACCGCACACACACACTCTTGGTTTATGCGGAAACGCTGGACGTAGATTAAGCAGCACCACCCAACTGTCCTTGATCGTGGACACGACTATTCGAATAGTTTACACTCTGCAGAGGTAGTACGCTGGACCCACGAGAAACGGGAAACTTCCGTGTCATCCACGACTCGCGGTATATCACATATACCCGAGGTAAGTACCCGATCATCATCTTTCCCCTGACGATACTAGACAAAGAGGTCCACTCGATTGGTACCCAGCCTACATGTTGTACGTCTTACGAGCACCGACTCTGGAATGTATCAACCATGCAGGGACCAACGGTGTGCCTGGAACTCATAATAATGGCATAGTCGTCCTACCTGGCACGACCCCATCTCGAGAGTGACACCGATCACTCCCGCCACTAGTAATGTGGCTCTTTGCTAGTACCGACCAGAGTAATCAACAAAGCCCCGTCCCATAAAGGGGTATCGTGGTCGTACTGGTAAGGTTGGGACGGTCGACACATCATAAATATAATCCCATTTCCGAAACCATACTCACACAAAACACCAGTGCATCACTTCACCAAAAGTGATCACCAACTCATCATCACCCTCGGGCATTAGTGGCACCCGACGGGGTTTTCATAAACTCTTTGATTTAACTCATCATCATGCTCATGATAATATGCTTCTATCTTTACTTGTCAACATGGTATTAACTTGACCCTCAAGGGGTAGGGTTAAGCTCAGTGCAATGATCTTACTCTACTAGTCAACATGACAGTAGCATGATCCTCATAGATAGTAGGGTCAGCTCATCATGTTTGTGCTCCGAGGAGCCATGTGATTAACATCATCAACATGCAATGGCTTTGAAGAAGCCTCCGGTGCCATCACATCAATGATGCACCGGCATCGTGATCACATGCAACGGGAAAATACCAACTATACTAGCATGCAACAATGTTTGTGCTCAAGTCATGGTCAAAGGGCTGGTTGCCTTGGTCAGCTAGGTATCCGGGGTCTTTGAGGTCTTCCCTTCCGGATCCTCCGTCACTCAGTAACTCTACCGTCGAGAAAGAATGAAATAAATAATAGCTCTCACTAAAACAGACCACAAAGTGCTTTTAAAAATGTTGCAAAGTTTGAATAAATTCAGTTTATTATTTTGGAAAATGTTTCCTATAGTTTTTATTAGCTAAGCATATTTATTTAAAAGCAAACAGAAGCAAACAAATGCTTTTAATACCATTTTATTATACCAAAATAGTTTCTGTTTTTGATAAATGTCAAACTCTACAGAATCAATTACTACACATTTTTAGAAAATTACTGGTGGGAGAATCATATTTTTCTACTGGCTAAATCTTTTTATAAAAATCATTGAAGTTGCTGGATTAAAACAAAAGGAAAAAGGCCAGGGGAAAAGATCCAGCTGGCCCAGCCAGCAGGCCTGGCCACCACGCGCGCGCGGGCCAGGTTCAAACCTGACCTGCGGGCCCCTGGGTCAGCGTCAGCGGCTGCGCGTGCTGGCTGCCCCTGGACACCGATAGGTGGGCTCCACCTGTCGGGTCCTTCTCCTACCTCCAGCCACAGAGGTGGAGACGGACGCCGGCGAGGCTGCCGTTGTCCTCAGGCCAATCTAGGAGCGGGAACGGGTCCCGCGGGCCTCCGCCTACCTGCTCGTGGTCGGGACGTCACCGGAGGTGGTCTGGGTCACCGGCGACAAGGTGACCATGGCGGAAGGGTTTCGGGTCGGTGTTGAACTAGTGGCTAGGGGCACGAATTCGCTCGGGAAAGTTAGGGGAAATGGTCCTGGCGTCAAGGGGAGCGTAATGGGAGGTCGGGCAGCGCAGGAGCCGACGTGTAGCCGGAGATCGACCGGAGCTCCGAGGCGGAGGGGCCTCGGTCGGTCTCGAGCACAGGGGCTCTGTGAGCTCGGTTGGGTGGCTAGGGGCTGTCTACTGGTCGTGCTGAAGCTGCTTGGAGGGTGCTGGGGTGCCGGGGACCTATTTATAGGCCAGCGACGGTGACCCGACTCGGGCGCGCCGGTGACTCACCGTGGCGCGCGTGCGAGCACAGTGAGGTGCTGGCCGCGAAACCACGGGTTCGGGACGTGGTTTAGGACCTCCTGGTGCATCGGCCGCAGAGGGAAAGCGAGTGGGGTCGAGCCGCAGCGACCGTGCATGCTCGGCCGTGTCGGGCGTGCACGGGCACGCGTCGTCTGAGCTCTTGCGCGAGGGGAGAGGGTCCCTGGGGGTAGCTTTGCTCTGAATGGTTGTCGGGGGAGCGTTTGGACATAACTTGGGAGGTTGGGACCGGCCGCGGCGTCGTCCCCTTGCGGGAGACTCTCTGCAGAGCGCCCAGAGCGCAGTTTTGGCATGCCACGGCATGCTGGCGCGCTCTGGGGCACTTGGGACGTGTCCTCCATGTCCTGAGTGTTGCTGGGAGTGTGCCTAGCCATTGTGGGTTAGTGGGAGCTCGAGGTGGTCAAGGGAGCAAGGAACACTAGTGTTGCCAGTACTGCCCTGCGGCTCAAATTGGAGTTCTTGTCACTTGTGCTTGGAGTTGTGGAGGGGCTGATTGACTGAGTGCTCAGGGTGTTCTGGGGCTCTAACCCACCAAGTTTGGGGCCTTGAGATTTGGTAAAACAGTGGCTAGGAGGGTTTTTACCTTCCTGTCAGTAGGTGTTCGACAGTGACTTGGGGTGCTTCCACTCCACCACTGGAAATGAAACTTAACAGGTTTGGTCTTGGGGTAAAAACATGGGGTTTCACCAAATTTGAGCTCCATTGAACAAGTTTAGCTTTGTAAACTTGAAAATGCCTCAAAATGACCAGTATTGTCCTTTACAAAGGAAGTGTGGCCAAACAGAGTCTCACAAATCCCATCTTTGGTGTGGAGTCCTCATTTGGGGTGTCAAACACCTCTGCAAAGTTTCAGCTCCAATGGAGAAACTTTGCAATGTAGAGTTGTTCCAACTCTTCTCTGGACAGAGAGGGTTTTGGGCTCATTAGGTGCACTTCCCCACCTTGGATCAAGGTGATATTTTAGGTGAGCACCTAATATGGCTTGGGAGGGCTCTTGTAATTTTATGGGAATTTACTGAGATAATTTCCTTTGGAAACATCTCAAAAAGCTAAAACAGACAGAAATGGTTTTCAGGGTTTTGCTCAAATAATATTAATATAAAATAGGGTTGAAAATCTTATATATGGAAAATATATGTCCTTCTGAGCTTCCATGAATTTAGTCATAATTTTCCAAGGCAGGAAAGCAATTTTCCTTGTGGGAATATCATTACTGCCTTAGAAACAGACATAGATATAAAATAGGAAAATAATATTTTAAATCACCAATTAATGTTTTTAATGAATGAAAATAATATTTGGATCAGATCACCAACTTTGGTTGGAAGTGCCACTTGGCTTCATGAGCTAGTAGTGTATCCCAACATGATGAAGGTGATCTTGATATAAAGGAAAAAGGGTTTTTGAAGAGAGCAAAATAATAAGTTTTTCATGGGTTTGAGTCATCAAACAAGCAAGCATTCACTCAAACAAGGGTTGACATTGCACCCACAACATTACTTGAAAAAGTTTTAACAAGCTCTGATTTTTGCAGCATAAAATACTTGTGGTGAAAAACAGGGTGTGACACTTTACTCTGTCCACCCGAGTATGGCTCAACTATAAATAATACTAGCACCCCGTGTTGGCGATGCACCAGGCCTCCCCATGCTCTCTCCCATTCTTCCTCGTCATATCCATAGCAACTCCACCTCACCCACGACCTGCCACTGATGTCGAGCAACAGAGGTTCCCGCAACAACAGTCGACGCGGGGCGGCTCCGACGGAGTCCGGGCCCTCATCGCTAACGCTGGATTGCTACCTCTTGAGCTTGCGCTGGTTTTCCCTTGAAGAGAAAAGGGAGATGCAGCGAAGTAGATAAGTATGTCCCTCAGTTTTTGAGAACCAAGGTATCAATCTAGTAGGAGAAAGAAACAAGACTCCAATAGTAGTACCTACACAAATAATCAAACACTTGCACCCAACGCTATAAAGGGTTGTCAATCCCTCCAGAGTTATTTGCAATGATGAGATCTGATAGAGATATGTATAAAATATTGATAGATCTGAAAGTAAAACTAAAGTAAATAAATTGCAGCAAATTATTTTTGGTACTTTTGGTTTATAGATATGAAAATATGATATGGAAAATAGACTCGGGGGCCATAGGTTTCACTAGAGGCTTCTCTCAAAAATGTAAATAATACGGTGGGTGAATTTTTTTTACTGTCGAGCAATTGATAGAAAAGCAAATAATTATGAAGATATCTAAGGCAATGATTATGCATATAGGCATCATGTGTGTGTCAAGTAGACCAAGATGATTCTGCATCTACTACTATTACTCCACACATCGACCGACTCTTGCCTTCATTTAGAGTATTAAGTTCATGAAGAATAGAGTAACGCATTAAGTTAGATGACATGATGTAGAGGTATAAACTCAAGAAATATGATGAAAACCCCATCTTTTTATCCTTGATGGAAAGAATACAATATGTGCCTCGCTACCCCTACTTTGTCACTGGGTGTGGACACCGCAAGATTGAACCCTAAACTAAGCACT
Source organism: Hordeum vulgare subsp. vulgare (assembly GCF_904849725.1). Classification (NCBI taxonomy): domain Eukaryota; kingdom Viridiplantae; phylum Streptophyta; class Magnoliopsida; order Poales; family Poaceae; genus Hordeum; species Hordeum vulgare. The sequence continues at coordinate 113,874,886 of NC_058518.1, read as the reverse complement.
TCTCCCATTGCAAGAATTACCAATCTAGTTGGCCAAACCAAACCAATAATTTGAAGAGACTTGCAAAGATATGAAATCATGCATATAAGAACTCAAAAGAGACTCAAATAATATTCATAGATAATCTGAACATAAACTCACACTTCATAGGATCTCGACAAACACACTGCAAAAGAGCATTACATCGGATAGCTCTCCATGAAGATCATGAAGAACATGGTATTGATGATCAAATAGAGAGAAGAAGCCATCTAGCTACTAGGTATGGACCCGCAGGTCTGTGATGAACTACTTACACATCATCGAAGGAGCAATAGAATTGATGTAGATGCCCTACGTGATCAATTCCCTCTCCGGCAGATTACCAGAAAAGGCTCCCATATTGGATTTCTCGGGAATAGAGGCTCCCAGTGGCGTAAAAGTATTTTTGTGGCTCTTTTTGGCGATACGGGAATATATGGGAATTTATAGGCCAAGAAATAGGGTTCGGAGACCTGCAGGGGGCCCACAAGCCAGGGGGTGCGACCACCCCCCTAGGGCACGTCCTGCAGGCTTGTGGCATCCCGGCAAGTGCCTTTCCTCCTACTCCAAGTCTCTGTGGTGTCTTCTGGTCCAAGAAAAAACTTTCTGAAGATTTTGTTCCGTTTGGACTCCGTTTAATATTCCTTATCTGCAATACTCAAAAACGTGGAAGAAACAGAAACGGGCACTAGCCTCTAGATTTATAGGTTAGTCCCAAAAATAATATAAAACAGCATATTAATGCATATAAAACATCCAAAATAGATAATATAATATCATGGAACAATAAAAATTTATAGACACGTTGGAGACGTATCAAGCATCCCCAAGCTTAATTCCTGCTCGTCCTCGAGTAGGTAAATGATCAAAACAATTTTTTTGATGTGGAATGCTACCTAACATATTTATCCATGTAATATTATCTAATGTGGCATGAATATTCAGATCCATAAGACTCAAGACAAACGTCTATATTGACATAAAAACAATAATACTTCAAGCATACTAATAAGGTATTTGCTTCCTTTCAAAATAGCATGATCTTAGAAAGTTATCCCTACAAAATCATATGATATGGCTACGCTCCATCTTCACCACACAAAGTATTTAAATCATGCACAACCCCGGTGAAAGTAAAGCAATTGTTTCACACTTTTTATGTTCTCAAACCTTTTCAACTCTCACGCAATACATGAGCGTGAGCCATGGATATAGAACTATAGGTGGAATAGAATGTTGTGGAGGTTGCAAAAAGAAAGGAAGAAGATAGTCTCACATAAACTAGGCATATCAACGGGCTTACGTGATGTCCAACAATAGATATTAATGTGAGTGAGTAGGGATTTCCATGCAACAAATGCACTAGAGCTATAAGCGTATGAAAGCTCAAAAAGAAAACTAAGTGGTTGTGCAAAATATGTATACCACTAGTTATATGAAAGTGAAAACATATGAGACTCTATATGAAGAACATGGTGCTACTTTGAAGCACAAGTGCGGACAAAGATAGTAGCATTGTCCCTTCTCTCTTTCTCTCAATTTTATTTCTCTTTTTTTCCTTTTTTTGGATGAGCTTCTATGGCCTCTTTTATTTTTTATGGGCTTCGCTGTCCTCTTTTATTTTTTGTAAAGTCCGGAGACTCATCCCAACTTGAGGGAATCATAGCGTAAATCATCTTTTTTCTCACATGGGACAATGCTCTAATAATGCAAAATCGTCACACTTTTATTTAATTACAACTCAAAAGATTACAAAGTATGACTCTACAAGCAATATGGAAGTGATGGTGCGTGTCATAAAAATGGGACGGTGGTGTTGCATGGCAATATATCTCAGAATGGCTATGAAAATGCCATAATAGGTAGGTATGGTGGCTATTTTGAGGAAAAATATATGGTGGCTGTTTTGAGGAAGGTGGGTTTAATGTACCGGCGAAAGTTGTGCGGTACTAGAGAGGTTAACAAAGGTGGAAGGGTGAGAGTGCGTATAATCCATGAACTCAACATTAGTCATAAAGAACTCACATACTTATTGCAAAAGCCTATTAGTTATCGAAGCAAAGTGTTAGACACATGCTCCTAGGAGAAGGGTTGGTAGGTGTTAACCATCACGCGATCCCGACCTCCACACAAAGGTTGACAATCATTGAACAAGTCATGCTCCGACTTCATCACATAACGGTTCACCATACGTGCATGCTACGGGAATCAAAAGCTTCAACACAAGTATTTTTTCTAATTCACAATCACCTACTAGCATGAATCTCATATCACCATCCTCACATCTCAAAACTATATGCAAGGAATCAAAGTTCTCATCATATTCAATGCACTTAATATGAAAAGTTTTTATTATATCCCTTTTTGGATGCGTATTATATTATGACAAAATTCATAACCTAAACCAATTACCATGCTGTTTAAAGAACCCTCAAAATAATATAAGTGAAGTATGAGAATTTAATAATTTAATAACACCGCCGTGCTCTAAAAGATATAATTGAAGTACTAGAGCAACATTCCCTAGCTCAAAAGATATAAGTGAAGCATAAAGAGTATTCTAATAAATTCACGATTCAGTGTGTGTCTCTCTATAAAAGATGTGTGCAGCAAGGATGATTGTGGAAAACTAAAAACTAAAGACTCATATATTACAAGACACTCCAAGCAAACACATATCATGTGGTGAATAAAAATATAGCCTCAAGTAAATTTACCGATGGACTCAAGACGAAAGAGGGGATGCCTTCCGGGGCATCTCCAAGCTTAGGATTTTTGGTATTCTTGAATATGGCTTGGGGTGCCTTGGGCATCCGCAAGCTTAGGCTATTTCCACTCCTTATTCCTAGTCCATCAAACCTTTACCCGAAACTTGAAAACTTCACAACTCAAAACTCAACAGAAAACTCGTGAGATCCGTTAGTATAAGAAAGATAAATCATGACTTAGGTACTATTGTGAACTCATTATTTATTTATATTGATTTAATATTTAATTTATTATAACTTATTCATGGTTCATGCCCACCGAAACAACCCATAGATTCATCAAAATAAGAAAACAACACAAAGAAAAACAGAATCTGTCAAAAACAGAACATTCCGTAGCAATCTGTTTACTTCGAATACTTCTGTAACTCGAAAAATTATGAAAAATTAGGAAGACCTGGTAAATTTGTAATCCAATCTTTTGTAAAGATTGTTAATCAAAATCACGTTCCAGTGAATTTATAAAATATGTGGACTGAGAGCGAAAGTTTCTATTTTTGATCAAAATCAACTTGCAAGCACCATAGACCATCCCAAAGGTTTTACTTGGCTCAAACACTAATTAAAACAAGAAAACACAATTATTACAATGTTAATAATATGTGCAGCACACAAAAACAGAAACAAAAACAAAAGAAAAACAAATAAAATTGGATTGCCTCCCAACAAGCGCTATTGTTTAACGCCCCTAGCTAGGCATAATGCAATAGATCTAAGTATTATCGTCTTTGGTATGCAATTCCTCAATTGAACACTAGTGAAACCTTGGAGATCCTTTGGTTTTATCAATAATCATACGCCTAGGTGAGAAATCCAGAATTTCACTAGTAGTAATAAGCTCCCTAATAAAGCTAGGGTGAACGCTTATCATCTTAAGATCTTCATCACTTTTTCTAGAGGATTCACCTTTATTTTTAGGAACATAAATAAACTTGGCAGTCTTAGGAGGAGGAGTGGTTTGAACAGAGGAAAAGGCGGAACCCAAGTTGGTAATAATATCCTCAAGCTTTCCAATTCTAGAAGAATCTTGATCCAATTTTTCGTTAATTATGGGTTCATTTTCCCTTAGGTTTTTTAAAGTAACTACTACCTTAGATCCAAATTGAGTAATATGATTATGAATAATTTTGTCCAAGTTTTCAATGAGCTCAAAGGTAGCAATTTTATTTTCAATAGCATCTAGCCTACGCATTACATGTTCCAAAGTTAAGATTATTTCATTAACCACGAGTGGGGGTGAACCTACCAGATTTGTCATAGCATTATAAGAATCAAAGGTGTGCCTACCCAAGAAGTTTCCTCCCATGATGGTATCCAAAACGTATCTATTCCGAGGAGAAACACCCACATAGAAATTGCAAAGGAGAACGGTAGTAGATTGCCTACGAATAGATCTATTTTGAGCATTGCAAATTCTATACCAAGCATATTTTAAGTTTTCTCCCTCCCTTTGCTTAAAATTAAGAACTTCATTCTCATGAATACTAGCGATAGTACCAAGGCCAGCCAGGAGTTTCACTAGAGGCTTCTCTCATAAAGGAAAATAATACGGTGGGTGAAAAAATTACTGTTGAGCAATTTATAGAAAAGAAAATAATTATAAATATATCCAAGGCAATGATTATGCATATAGGCATCACGTCCGTATCAGTAGACCGAAACGATTCTGCATCTACTACTATTACTCCACACATCGACCGACTCCTGCGTGCATCTAGAATATTAAGTTCATGAAGAACAGAGTAACGTATTAAGTTAGATGACATGATGTAGAAGGATAAACTCAAGCAATATAATGAAAACCCCATCTTTTACCTGTGATGGCAACAATACAATACGTGCCTCGCTACCCCTACTGTCACTTGGTGAGGACACAGCAAGATTCAACCCAAAACTAAGCACTTCTCACATTGCAAGAATTACCAATCTAGTTGACCAAACCAAACAAATAATTCGAAGAGACTTGCAAATATATGAAATCATGCATATAAGAATTCAGAATAGACTCAAGTAATATTCATGGATAATCTGAACATAAACTCACAATTCATCGGATGCCAACAAACACACCGCAATAGAGTATTACATCAGATAGATCTCCATGAAGATCATGAAGAACATGGTATTGAAGATCAAACAGAGAGAAGATGCCATCTAGCTACTAGCTATGGACCCGTAGGTCTGTGGTGAACTACTCACACATCATCGGAGGGGCAATGGAGTTGATGTAGATGCCCTCCGTGATCAATTCCCTCTCCGGCAGATTACCGGAAAAGGCTCCCAGATTGGATCTTTCGGGAACAGAGGCTCCCGACGGCTTAAAAGTATTATGATGGCTCGTTTTTGGTATTTCTAAAATATTTGGAAATTTATAGGCCAAGGATTAGGGTTATGAGACCTTCAGGGGCCCCAAAACCAGGGGGCGCGGCCACCCCCAGGGCGCACCCTGCAGGCTTGTGACCTCTCGGCAACTTCCTTGCCCCTACTCCAAGTCTGTTGCGTGTCTTCTGGTCCAGAAAAAAAATCTTTCCACATATTTTATTCCGTTTGGACTCCGTTTAATAGTCCTCATCTGTAATATTCAAAATCGTGAAAAAAACAGAAACTGGCACTAGGCTCTAGATTAATAGGATAGTCCCAAAAATAATATAAAACAACATATAAATGCATATAAAACATCCAAAACATATAATATGATAGCATGGAACAATAAAAAATTATAGATACGTTGGAGACGTATCATGGATCAGGCAGAAGATCTAGCACGGTACAACATCCTGGTGCTGCCGGCCTATTGTCGGGCTAGCACATCAACGGGGGCGGCTACGTGGTCGAGGGACCCGTTGTCCCCCACAATGAGCAACTACAATGTCATGGAGGCTGGTGGAAAATGCACGGCGGGCGGAAATTCTATGAGAGGAAGAACTTCGACGAGGTCATCGCGAAGGCTATGTAGCAGGAAGTTGCGTGATGCTGTGCTGGTGTGGCGTGACGAGTCCATCCTCCCCAGCCCCCGCCACGGCACCCGTGTTGAAGATCCCACCTGAGCTAGCGGTGTAGAGAGTTTAACAACCCCGACGACATGCCTGACCTCTTCTGCGTTATCAGGGCCGATCCTGAGATTTTAGGGCCATGGGGTAAACTAAATTTTGAGACCCTTAATAATAATCAATACATGTATGTATATAAAAATGTTTTTGATGAACACTTCATATCTATGTCATTGTGATCTTATAATTAGCACTATATATATAGAAAATATATGAGGATCGTTATCACAACACATTGTTGGAAAATGTACTCATGTTAATTGCTAGGCTTATTAGAATAATGGAGCATAATTATATGGTTTCAGTTACCGAAAGTTCAAAGGCAATGACTCCATGAATACCGTTAAAGGAAATTTGATCCAAAATGCATGGTTGTTCTTGGACCGCTTAATGATAAGATTATTATTCTGTAAATAGCAGTATCAAAGAAAATGAGATAAGAGGAGCAAATCAATAAAAACGATTTGCAAAATATTATTCACAGGTTAGAAATAAAATCTGCAACAATACAAAGTTACTCCTACTAGTTGTGCGAATTTGTTGTGCCATCCTACAATTCAACCCAAAACTAGTCGCCACGATTTGCATCCAGGACATCACCCTGTTCTTAATATATTTGTGATCTACATCATACATGTTAGAAGTAGAAAGTAAAGAACGAGAGAGATGAATGAAAAATGATTCATTAGTCTTTATTGATGATAGCAATGGGGTATTTATACCCCGGCGAAAGTACACATGTTGCTTGGGAGTCAAGTAAACTTGAAGTTACTTAAGGGCCAAGTTATTACATAGTTTCCTTGAGAGTCAAGGAAGTGCATGGTTGCTTGAGGACTAAGTAACCTATCTAAGAATTAACTTAATCCTAATCAGCTTATTTAATAAGCAACTAGTCTATTCTTAACAATACAAACCTTGTTCCCAAAGTGTAGAAGCATAACGGTCAGTGATATATACAACAAAAGACATTGACGTGGCAGGTAACTCTCAAATCCAAAAACTACATACCGGTGCGTCGCTGGCTCCGACGCGCAGTCATGTTTCTTTGGGTCTCCTTCTCGATCAAGTGTTAGAGCAACTCTAGTAGACCCCGTATCCCGTCGGCCTGTAAAACGCGTTTGCAGTTTACGCAAAACCACTTTTGCGGGCCGGTGCGGGGTGACACAGATGCAAACCCCAAACGGATCCGTAAAAATGTATATTCGCGGAATATGCTTTTTTACGGGTCGACTTCTACGGATTCTGTTCGGGCTCCATCGTGACGACCCGCAAACAGAAAACTGGAAATCTCGCATTTGACATAGGGTTTGGCAAACAAGTTCAAATTCAAACGAAATAAATAGTTTGCGCGCAAATAAATGCGAAGTTCATTACGCAAAAGAGGGCATGCAAAGGTTTGCGCCCATGTCCGGCATCATCTTGGGGTCCGATCTTCACTGCGCGCCATGGAGTCCATATTGAAGATCATCGGCGCCACGGAGTCCACATCTGTCGCTTGTTCCAACTCCTGCACCGAAATCATCCACACTGGCACCATATGGAGGAGAGAAAACATCACCGCAACTGGAACACGGACCGGTCGAGGCGACCATTCTCCTTTTCAAGATCTCCCTCCTTGCCATATCATGCCATGTTTTGGTGAGGTCGTCCATGTCATTGCGGTTCATTGACATGATCTTGTTCTCCTAGGCGAGCAACAATGACATCGATTTGATTTCAGAGGCGCGTGCTTTTCTCTCCTCAATAGCAGCTTTGCGGAGCCCCTCTTCCTTGAGCATTTGCCATTTTTCTTGCTTTTCTTTTGCCTTCTTCTCGGCCAACTCTTTCTTGATCTCCAACGACTTCAACAACATCAACTCGTTTGATTGCACCATGGAATCAATATTCTCCCTCAAGCTCACTGCTTCTTGCTCTCTCTTCATCTTCTCTTTAGTCTTCTTGTCACCATCGGGCTTGTGCAAATTTCTTGGGCCATCATCATCCTCATCTTCATCCATGTTTATAAGCGAGCCTCTCTTTTGTGGGGATTCTCTGTCGATCAACTTCCACTTTTCGCACTTTTGGAGCAACTCCCAACAATGCTCTAATTTGAAGAATTTTCCTTCCGAAGCTTCCATGTCCTTGTATCTATGTTGAGAAATCTTGTCCCACAAAATGTGAACAAAGTGATGCAATCATTTCCCATGATACATTATGATGATGGAAAAATTGAACAAAGGAAAAACAAACTCACATAGTCGGACTCCACGGTGCCACTTGGAGGTGCATTGCGTACTTGCTCCAAGGAAGCTGCCCAACGACTGCACATAGGTTTGATATTCTCCCAACGCCCTTCAAGTGACCGAAATGTGCGTGTAGTCCTATTAGGATACTTTTTCCTAATGCGGAAGTATTGATCTTCGATCCTTTGCCAATATCTCTTGGTGGTTTGAGAAACACCGTGCATGCATCAAGAGACACCGCACTCCATGCTTGGATCAAAGCTTTATCTTCCAAGATCGTGTAGTTCTTCGATCTTTGGATTTTCCCATCCTTTGCTTACGATTGCTCAAACGCTTCCGCTTCGATCTCCTCCAATTCGTACGCAGCACCATGATCATCCACGCCGCCGTCCGTTTCATTGTAGTTGAATGGTTTGAAAGAGGCTTGATCAATGTCAACTGCGTTCGTGTCCAACATGTTCATGAACTCGGTTGTTGCATTGTTTGAACCACCGCTATAGCGAAAGATAACAAGTCATGAGCTATCAAGACTAATGGCGAAAAATGAAAAGGAATCGCCAAGACCGAAGAGGCATACCTTCCGGCCATTTCGTCGAATAACTCGGCCCTGGGGGAGCGGAATTGTTCAATGGCATCGCCGGAGCACCTCCTTGCGGGGGCGGGGGGGGGGGGGGGGGGTGAACTCAGAGGTTGAATAAGGTGGCTTCCTTGAAGCAGGAACCTTCCTCTGCTTTACGGCCACGACCTTGCCGGCCTTCTGCGCCGCCAGCAGGGATCGCACTACAGCGTTGGCGCCCGGAGCGCGGGCCGTTGCGGCAGGGGCAGCCGGATTCCCGCCCTGCACGACCGCGGTTCCCTGCCTCTTTCAGGAAGGCGCAGTGTGTGCTTGGGCGACGACGAAGGGGGCAACCTGGCCAGCGACGAGATCCGCCCGAGGGAACGGAGTATGCGCGGCCTCAATGGTGACGGGGGACAGCATGGTGTCCTCCATGGCGGCGAGGAACGGCCGGGGAGGAGGAAACGAAGCTTGCAGAGGGGGGCAATGGTGGCGGAGGGTGCGGGGAGTGGGGAAAGGGCTCGCGGAAATGTCCCTCCCACCAAATCTCGTGCCGGATAGGGGTTCAGCTCGGGTCGGCCTGCCAGTCCATGGAGATGGAGGTTGGGGGAGCAGATTTGCCGCGCCCCACAAAAAATAATGCGGGTCGGCGCGGGATGCGGGGTCTGCTCGTGCGGATTTTCCGGTCTCGACCCGCAATTTGGCGGTTATTTTGCGGGTCGGGGTGGGATGCGGGGTCTGCTAGAGTTGCTCTTAGGTTAACTATGGCAATCTCATCGCTGGGTGGAAAGGCGGCGCGTGCTAGTGGAATTTGCCCTGGATCCTAGCCCATAATCCTGGTCGACGGTCCATCATTTTTGAAGGGGATCACACGCTTCAGATACACACATCAACTTAGAGCATCTCTAACAGCTGTTGTAAAAAACACGCGCGCTGAAACGTCATTTTAGCGCGTGCGGGATGGTTTCGCACGTTCCAGCGGAGGCAATAAAGTCACGCGCGCGGAAAACGATTGCGCGCGGGAAAAAGCAAGCAGAGACGCGCGAGATTTGGGGCACGGCGTCCAGCGCACCTATAAAATGCACTGCTCGCCACACGCCCTTCCTCCGAAACAGTCGCTCCTCGCCTCGCCACACGCCTTCCCTCGCCGCGCCACGCACCTCTGTGCCTCTTTTCTCGCCTCGCCGCTGCCGCGCCACCATGCCGCCGTGCCTCAGGGGATCTTCGGGCTACCGCAACATCCGCGCGCCCCTCCGGCACCTTCTACGCCGAGATCCGATCTGGCGACTGATACGTCCATTTTGCATCATGTTTTCACGTTGATATTTATCGCTTCTTTGGCTGTTATTTCACTTCACGGTACTATTCTTATGCCTTTTCTCTCTTATTTTGCAAGGTTTACATGAAGAGGGAGAATACCGGCAACTGGAATTCTGGCCTGAAAGTGGAGCAAAGTTGAGATACCTATTCTGCGCAACTCCAAACGCCGTGAAAATCAACGGGGATTTTTTCCCAATATATAAAAAATACTGGGCTAAAGAAGTACCGGAGGGGCACCAGGGAGTGCCCACAAGCCTGCACGGCACGGCCACCCCCACGCTGCGCCATGGGGGCTTGTGGGCAGCCCACTGGCCCACTGGCCCCCCTCTTTTGCTATATGGAGAGTTTCGTCCAGGAAAAAAAAATCATAAGGGAGCCTTTTCGTGGTTTCGCCGCCGCCACGAGGCGGAACTTGAGCAGAACCAATCTAGAGCTCCGACAGGACGATCCTGCCGGGGAAACTTCCCTCTCGGAGGGGGAAATCATCGCCATCGTCATCACCAACACTCCTCTCGTCGGAGGGGACTCGTCACCATCAACATCTTCATCAGCACCATCTCATCTCCAAACCCTAGTTCATCTCTTGTAACCAATCTCCGTCTCGCGATTCCGATTGGTACTTGTAAGGTTGCTAGTAGTGTTGATTACTCTTTGTAGTTGATGCTAGTTGGGTTACTTGGTGGAAGAGTTTATGTTCAGATCCTTGATGCTATTCATTACACCTCTGATCATGATTATGATTATGCTTTGTGAGTATTTACTTTTGTTCCTGAGGACATGTGGTAAGTCATGCTAATAATAGTCATGTGAATTTGGTATTCGTTCGGTATTTTGATATGTTTTATGTTGTTTTTCCTCTAGTGGTGTTATGTGAACGTCGACTACATAACACTTCACCATTATTTGGGCATAGAGGAAGGAATTGGGAAGTAGTAAGTAGATGATGGGTTGCTAGAGTGACAGAAGCTTAAACCCTAGTTTATGTGTTACTTCGTAAGGGGCTGATTTGGATCCACTAGTTTAATGTTATGGTTAGACTTTGTCTTAATTCTTCTTTCGTAGTTGTGGATGCTTGCAAGAGGGGTTAATAATAAGTGGGATGCTTGTCCAAGTAAGGGCAGTACCTAAGTGCCGGTCCACCCACATATCAAACTATCAAAGTAACGAACGCGAATCATATGAACATGATGAAACTAGCATGACAGAAATTCCCGCGTGTCCTTGGGAGCGTTTTTCCTCTTATAAGACTTTGTCCAAGCTTGTCCCTTGCTACAAAAGGGATTGGGCTACTTTTCTGAACCGTTGCTACTTTTGTTACTTGTTGCTTGCTATGAATCATCTCACCACACAATCACTTGTTACCGACAATTACAGTGCTTGCAGATTTTTCCTTGCTGAAAACCCCTTGTCAGATCCTTCTACTCCTCGTTGGGTTCGACACTCTTACTTATCGAAAGGACTACGGTTGATCACCTATACTTGTGGGTCGTCAGCGACATGCACCTCGGCACGTTCGACACCGCCGATGAGGCCGCCCGTGCGTACGACGTGGCGGCGTGGCGCCTCACTAGGCCTCATAGGGAGATGAATTTCCCCGAGGTGATGAGCTGGAGTGGCCGCACAATGTCGCACCTTGTCCATGGGTTGTCACTGAAAAGAAACGTCGTCGGAACCGGAGCGCCACCTCAGCATTTCTGATATGGACGAGCATGCCATGGCGGAGTGGCGCCAACAGTTCCCGCAGGACGTGCTCGACGAGCGTGAATTTTTCACGCAAAGGAGGATGGAGAGGGCGGAAAGGACGATGGAGCAAGCCGCCTATCGTAAAGATAGGCCTACGCGGAAGCAAGCCGCACTCTTCCAGATGGAGCTGAAGGAATCGTTGACTTGGTCCTCCGACGATATACGTTGGGCTGACGCCTTCATCACGACGGAGGAATCGTACACCGGCGCGTCGGAGTCCGACGACGACGATGAGGAGTAGTCTTCTATCTATATAGGATATCTATGCTATGTATCTATCTAGTCGGTTTTATCATTTTCTATCTATCTAGGCTATCTATGCAACTATGCTATGTATCACTATGTATCGTTTAAAATATCCTATGATCAACAATGCATGTTGCATGCGCCGAGTTTTTACGCGTGTGCTGGAGTGCCGCGCGCGCGCCAAATTTTGCGGCTTTCGCTCGAGCCAGCGCTCACCGGCGCGCTAAATTTCATGGCGTGCACGCTGTAAACTAAATTTTTATGCTCCGCATGTTGGTCGGCTGTTGGAGATGCTCTTAGCTATTACTACTTAGGCTAGGTGGAGCGATCAGATTGGAATGAAAGCACTATGTCCCCTAAGAAAAGAATGAAATTAATATGATGTATGTACGTGTGTTCTCGGCTGCACTGCGTGCGTACGCTACATGCTACATGTACGTACCTTGGAGGGGCCCCTTAATCAGGGGGGCCCGGGGCGGCCACCCCTCTTGCCCCCCTCAGGACCGGCCCTGTGCGTGATTCACGAGTCCGCGATGGATCCACGGTGGGTTCCATCGCGTTCACCCAGCCAACCAGAGACATGCTGGGAGGGAACAAGGCCCTCTTTCTCTCCATGGAGGCGGCAGCGGTGGCAACGAAAGCCGACGACTTCGACTTCCTCAGCACGGACGCCAGCAGCAACGACGACTCGAGTAACGGTAGTGGCGGCGGGCTCGACATCATCGTGATGGACGACGCCAGCGACGATGAGTCAATTAGTTTTTTTAAGTTTTAGTTCAAATTTCATTTAAATCTTTGTAAAAAAATCGTAAAAATTTGATTGAAGTTTGAATTATGTTTAAATGGTGTCCAAATCCATCGGTTTGAAATTCGTTCAAATTGTTTTTAGAAAATGGTCTCCCCTACCATCCAATTTTCATTTGAAATCTATATATGAAAAATATTTAAATAAAAAATGCCTTGTGCCTGCTAAAATATGCTTATAATTTGTGTTGAAAGCCAGCCCAAGTAACTGGTCCTAAACCTAGTAGGCCCGTCCCAAATCAAGCCCAAATGGGAGAAAAGGGACAAACTTTGTGAAAATGCATGTAGTCTCCATGTGTGGATTTGGTAATTGGTGACAATCCTAATGGACTAACGTTTGCATTAAGTTATACATTTGAAGGAAAGTTCCATTTGCAATGCAAGAAGAATATTAGATGTTTGTTCGATGGTGATGCAAGAAGGAGATCGAATGAATTCAAAATGAATGTCATATGCACATTGTGTGCATGCATCAATGATGAGTTCAGTGATTGAATAGAACACAATGCGATCAAGATCTCGAGAGAATAGTTAAAGAGAAGAATTCCTGAAAATAAGATCATGACGAGCTCATATGTTGAGTCATGGATGATTATGTCTTCAAGTAAGTAATTCAAGTGAAGAATTCACTATTCCTCTCAAGAGACTATGTTGGATCATGAAGACGAGCAAGTTATAGCCAATGTGAGATTCATGGAAAAACTTTGATATGGTCATGGTGAATTGAGATATTGATAATCATATCTTGAAACAATGAAGCATCACGAAGAAATCAATAGTGCCTTCAAGACATCAAGATTAATCATGGATCAAAGTTAAATGTTTACAAATATGATGATCAAAGATTTAACTCAAAGATGGTCATCACACAAGCACAAATGATCTACCACATGTGATCTTGTAGTATGGTAAGAATTGTCATTTGCACATTGTGTGCTAACTCATACTATCTGGTGTGTATGTTTATGATGGTTAAGTTATTCTCATGGGCTCGCATCAAGAAAGAGATTTCAAGTGTCCATGAGAGGATGACATCAAGTGCTCATGATCATGGTTGACAAGGTCAAGTTCAAGATAACCATCCTAAACGATTACATGCTTGAAGCTTGTGGATGTTCACATAATGGACAAATGAATATGAATACAGATCAAGGCTTCCACATTGTGTATGGGAGAGCTACTTGAAGACTTATCCAATGTCTTGCCTTTAGCTAGGGTCAAGAATAACCAATAATATCAAGCTCAAGTGAAAGGCTTGAGTCAAAGGTATTAGTTCCTTTAACGTAAGTGGTGTGGAGTGATAACCATCAAAGAAACATATACACTCAAGAATGGATTAACGATAGCTATGTAGTGTAGATCTTTTATGATTCTTGAGTTATAGGGATCCCACACTAATAAGAGGGGATCAAAGGGGTTCGTGATGGATTTTCTATAGTCAACATCTTGTATAAACAATTCCACTCCTATCCTATATGCCAAAGAAATCCATAGCCAAGTAGGCTCCCCAAAGTATGCGATTTCACTAGCTTCAACACGAGCCCAAGGTCATCAAAATCGAAGTTTTTATGAAAAAGTTATGCATGTTTTAATTTTGGGGCGCATGCAGCTTTTGTGATGGCTGGATTGTGTCCCCCATCGCTGTTCATAAACCATGTAGAAATGTTGTTCATAAACGACTATCGCTGTTCATAAACCATGTAGAAATGCTGGTTGTGTCCCCCGGATGTCTGGTACTTGCCGGATGCCCCGGGCCCCCACATTGGCCAGATGTCCAGGCCATGTACATTGACACCATATCTCCTTGTTCGTACGCACACTTCATGTAAGTGCAGCTAGTGCCCCTTAGTGATTTTGACGGTTTGAAGACTTATAAGTTAAGAGACTGATCTGTTTGTGAGTGTACACATGCTCTATAAGTCGTTGATGAGTTTGAGTTATTGGATGAATATCGACCCCTAAAATGAATGTCTTCAAGTGAAGACTTTGTCCATTCTTTGAAGACTTTGATCGCGAAGAAATTGATATTCCTCACGAAGATATTGAAGATGCGGTGTGTCCTGAAGAAAACACTGTGAAGACTTCGAAGCGTGAAGATTTACTCTTTCTGTTTCGTTTTCTTTACAGTTGAGTCATAGGAACACCATACTGTTAAAGGGAGTCGAGGTAAAACTACGGAACGATTTTCCGCATGATGTTCAACCCAAGCCTAAATCTTCCAAAGCCTCAAAGTGAGGAATATGCATGAGGACTTTCACAGTTGAAAGTTCTGACCGTTGCCGCTCCACGCGCCACCTAATAGATCTTATCCACCCAAAGATCATATTATTTAAGGGCATTTATGTCAAATCATGTCGGGATGCTCCCAAGCTATAAATAGCCGCCCCTACAACCACTTGCTGGTTGGCTGCTCCGAGAGAAACTGACACTAGTTATTTAGAGCAATCCAAATTCGTCAGATTCTTCAAGAGAAAATCATCAAGTGAGAAAATAACCCAAACACCTAACCCAAACCAAAACCCAAGTTATTGAGCATCACTTAGAAAGTTGTTCCTATGTGGAACCGATGCTTGTTACCTTTGAGGACTGTATCCACCAGACGGTTAGGCGTCATGGTCTAGAGCATCCAACAACCAATTGTGGATCGCCGGGTGACCGAGTTTGTGAGGGTTTGGAAGTCTTGTCTGAAGACTTACCACGAGTGTTGGGCGAGGACCGTGTATCCTTAGCTCAAGGAGAATACGGTAGGGACTGTGTGTCCTTAGCTCAAGGAGAATACGGTCAAACTACATCATACATACATATCATGCCGGTCTTGAAACCGGGTCAAAGCATAAATTTTTGCAGGTGCAAATAAATCTTTGAATAGCCAACTTGGCTGGATATTCATCATGGTTTATCATAACTAGGGTTAAATGATTGGGTTTTAAAGCCATCTCGGAAAAATTGACTATCGTCGAAGAGCCGCCCTATCGCATATAATGCCGGGTCATCTAATTGATCGACTCTTGGATTTCTTCAACTTGTTCTCTGTAGTAAACAAGAACACTTATGGATTTCTCAACCATATATTTGCCGGGTCACATTGCAACCATGGCCAAGGATTTTTTTTCATCACAAAGGCATCATGAGAGTGGATATGATTCTACAATGGAAGGAATAGTCCCAAGTCAATGCAGGCACACAACCCGACACTTGGGGGCTACATTATTCAAATCAAGATTACACCAAAGTATGAAAGTCCCATGTTGCTGCAAGCATGCACCATGACACTTGGGGGCTAATGCAATCCGCTTTTCAAATCATCACATCATCAACACACTCGGCTACCTCAAGGAGATAAGCCGGCCCTCGAGGGCCACATGCCGCTTTTTATTCAAGTATGGATTCAAGGAAGAACCGGTTCATCATTTTTATAATGACCCGGCCCTTGGGGGCTACACATTACTGCTCGAGGTTACATCATCAGATTGACAAAGTCCCTGCTCATTATTGCATAATGACCAGGCCCTTGGAGGCTACATCATATGATGTTTTATGTTCAAAGGAGAAGAATGTGGAAGTTCCGAGTCGCCTCAAGCAATCAACCCGGCACTTGGGGGCTACACTATTCAGATCAAAATTTATAAAGTCCCAAGTTGCTGCAGGCAAGACAACCCAGCACTTGGGGGATACAACACTCAGTTGTTTTACAGATCATGAGGTCCAAATTGAAGACCCGACCCATCACACACTGATGAGCCGGCCCTTGGGGGCTACACCAACTGAAGCTTTATAAGTATAAGATGATTACAAGTCCCACGCTGTTGTAGGCAAGACAACCCGACACTTGGGGGCTACATGGTCAAAGATATTATTGCAAATCTCCAAGTCATCATGAGCTGCTAAACTTGGAGCTTGGGGGCTACAGGTAATATGGATACACCAAAAAAAATGAAGATCACTTTCAAGATGTTAATTATGAGCAAGACCGGCTCAACATATTCTTATCTAGTTGAAGCATTGAAAGACCGGTTCAACATTACATGGATTTCTTTATCCCCAACAATTTGATCAAGTCAATTGGAGTTCAGCTGTTTGACGGGGCATTACCAACAATCATAACCCGCCATTATCAATCATAAACTCGCCGAAACAAAGAGAAGCCGGTTCAACATTGTTTGGATTTATTATTCACCAAATTTACATCAAGCCAAAGCATTGAAGTCCAATTCAATGGCATATGTATTTTATTGTGGAGGACAAGTACGTGCAAAATGATTGAAGACAGTTCAAAGAACAAACCCAGATTTTTCAAGGAGACACTTCAGTAAATCAAGACGGCCAGAGGAGCAAGCCGGTCCCTTATCATATTTATTATTCTTATTTTAGGAGCTTACCATGAATAAATTCAAGCTAACCTGGGCGCTAATGTCAGAGATATACCCCGTAGTGTAACCCGGTTTGAAGTATGACCCGCCAGGGACATGGCGACTAACCAGCGACTCAGCAGTGACCTGACACGCGGCTCATACTTGACCCCACACGCGACTCAGACAAATGTCGAAGGCCCAAGGCCCGACGTACACCCTGGCATAAGGCGTCTCATAGAGAGGCCAGGAGGGCCGACTCACAAGAGAAGGCCGAAGAAGGGGAGATAATCCCTCACAAAGGAAACAAGACCCGGATTAGGATTCAAGAGAAACTAGTCCTATTCCTACTCCTAGTAGGACTCTACATGTAAACCTACCCCTTCCACTTTTATAAGGAGGGGTAAGGCGCCCCAAGAGGGACAGATTCACAACTTAGGTCTAGACAAGACAAATCATGAGATAGACAGATTAGACACCCATGAGATTAGAGGTGGCGAGTCTGCACCCTTGTAATCGAGATCATCACCTTCATCAATGAAACACAAGCAGGACGTAGGCTTTTACCTCCATCAGAGGGGCCGAACCTGGGTAAACTCGCGTCTATCAATTCCGACCAACCCCTCTCAAGCCGCCACATGGTTGAGATTGCCTTGCACCTAAGTCCTTGTACGAGAACATATGCCATGACAAAACCACGACATGGTTGATGTAGTGGAACGTCTTCGCAATCCAAATCACAAGTCATCACACGATCCAATCATGATCTAGCATCGAATGAACGACACCTCCGCGTTCAACACACGTGTAGCTTGATGACGATCCCCGCCTTCTTGATCCAGCAAGAGAGACAAAGAGGTAGGTGAATTCTCCGACAACACGACGGTGTGACGGTGATGATGTTGGAGCTATTTCGGCAGGGCTTCGCCGTGCACTACCTAAATAACCTATGGGGTGTCACGAAGTAGTGGAGGGAGAGGGGCTGTGATGGCTGCTGTGTATCCCTTGCAATGGCGCCAGAAATAGTTGTGTCGACGGCACCAGGAGTCCTTCAGCTGCGGCTACGCCTTAAGGGACTTCCTAGGCAAGTATGCAAAGGATTTCCCCCATGGACTTGGAGCCTTGCGTTGGTGTTCCCTAGAAGCGGAAAGGGTGATGTAGCACAGCGATGGTAAGTATTTCCCTCAGTTTGAGAACCAAGGTGTCAATCCGGCGGAAGAGTATCTCAAGATCCTGCGCAAACACAAAAGCTTGCACCCAACGCTATGAAGGGGTTGTCAATCCCTTATAGATTGTTTGCCAAGTGAGAACTGAAAGCAACAAAGTAACAAAGCAAAGTAAAAATAGAGTTGTAAGCGATGGATGTGAATAGACTCGAGGGCCGTAGTGTTTACTAGTGGCTTCCCTCATAAAAGCAAGTAGACGGTGGGTGAACAAATTACTGTCGAGGAATTGATAGAACTGTGCAGAGTCGTGACGATATCTATGCAATGATTATTTCTATAGGCATCACGTCCGAAACAAGTAGACCGTTACTTTCTGCGTCTACTACTATTACTCCACACGTCGACCGCTATCCAGCATGCATGTAGTGTATTAAGTCCATAAGAACAGAGTAATGCCTTAAGCAAGATGACATGATGTAGAGGGATAATCTCAAACAAATGATAAAACCCCCATCTTTGTACCCTTGATGGCAACTGCTTGATGTGTGTCTTGCTGCCCCTACTGTCACTGGGAAAGGTCACCACATGGTAGAACCCAAAACCAAACACTTCTCCCATTACAAGAATCATAGATCTAGTTGGCCAAGCAAAACCCAAGACTCGGAGAGACTTACAAGGATATCAAATCATGCATATAAGAAATCAGCAAGACTCAAATATATACCATAGATAATCTGATCACAAGTCCACAATTCATCGGATCTCGACAAACACACCGCCAAAGAAGATTACATCGGATAGATCTCCATGAAGATCATGGAGAACTTTGTATTGAAGATCCAAGAGAGAGAAGAAGCCATCTAGCTACTAACTACGGACCCGTAGGTCTGAAGTGAACTATTCACGAGTCATTGGAGGGGCGATGATGATGATGAAGAAGCCGTCCACCTCCAAAGTCCCCTCCAACATGGCGCCGGGAAAGGTCTCCAGATGAGATCTCCCGGAAACGGAAGCTTGCGGCGGCGGAAAAGTATTTTCGAGGCTCTCCTGATTTTTTGCGGAATATTTGGGAATATATAGGCGCAAGACCTAGTTGAGGGGGCTACCAGGGAGGCCAGAAGCCTGCCCACCACTGCCTGCCCCCTGGTGGCGGAGTGGGGGCTTGTGGGCTCCCTGGAGCGCACCTGGCTTGGCCCAAAAGCCCCTTGGACTTCTTTCGTTTGGGAAAAAATAATTTCGGGGTTTTTCTTCCGTTTGGACTCCGTTCCAAAATCAGATCTGAAAAGAGTCAAAAACACGGAAAAACAGGAACTGGCACTTGGCACTGAATCAATAAGTTAGTCCCAAAAAAGATATAAAAAGATACATAAAACATACAAAGAAGGCAATATAACAGCGTGAAACCATCCAAAATTATAGATACGTTTGAGACGTATCAAGCATCCCCAAGCTTAACTCCTGCTCGTCCTCGAGTAGGGAAGTGATAAGAATGAATTTTTGATGCTTTCATGCTACCTAGCATAGGTGTCCTTTGTAATTCCTCTTTTGTGACATGAATGTTCAGATCCATTTGATGCGACACAATAGTTTGCTATTGACATGGAGACAACAATAATTCAAGCAAACTAGCAAAGTAATCAAGAACTTTGAAAATAACAAGGCCAAAAGAAAGTTATCCCTACAAAAGCATATAGTCTGGCTATGCTCTATCATCATTGCACAACGAATTTAAATGATGCACAACCCCGGTATTGACCAAGTAATTGTTTCACACCTTTACTTTCTCAGACATTTTCAACTCTCACGCAATACATGAGCGTGAGCCATGGTTATAGCACTATAGATGGTTTGGAATGTGGTGGAGGTTGCAAGACAGAAAGGAAAATATAGTCACATTAACTAGGCATATCAATGAGCTGTGGAGATGCTCATCAATAGATATCAATGTGAATGAGTAGGGATTGCCATACAAATGATTCACTAGAGCTACAAGTATGTGAAAGCTCTTAAAGAAAACTAGTGGGTGTGCATCCAACTTGCTTGCTCACGAAGACCTAAGGCAATTTTGAGGAAGCCTATCATTGGAATATACAAGACAAGTTATACAATGATAAGTTCCCACTAGATATATGGTGGTGACAAAACGAGAGACTCTCAATCATGAGGATCATGGTGCTCGATATGCACAAGTGTGGAAAAAGTGGTAGCATTGTCCCTTCTCTCTTTTTCTCTCATTTTTTATTTATTTTGGTGGGCTCTTTGGCCTCTATTTTATGGGCTTCTTTGGCCTCTTTTATTTCCTCACATGGGACAATGCTCCAATAATGATGATCATCACACTTTCAACTCAAAACTTCGGTAGTGTACCGTGGCAATGATCTAGCATGGCATAGACATCAATGGAAACATCATGCTAGCTATATTACGATCATGCAATGGCAATGTAGACGTGGTGGCACATATCATGGCGGTTGTTGCATGGCAATATATCTCGGAATGACTTTGAAAAAGCCATAGTAGGTAGGTATGGTGGCTGTTTTGAGGGAGGCTAATGGTTGGTTTTGTGCACCGGCGAAAGTTGCATGGCACTAAGAAGATAGTGATGGTGGAAGGTGAAAGTACATCTAAACCATGGACTCAACATTAGTCATGAAGAAATCATATACTTGTTGCAAAAGTAATCGAAACAAAGCATTCAACGCATACTCCTAGGGGAAGGGTTGGTAGGTACAAACCATCGCGCGATCCCGACCGCCACACAAAGGATGACAATCAATATACTAATCATGCTCAGGTTTCATCACATAGCGGTTCACCATACGTGCATGCTATGGGAATCACTAACTTCAACAAAAGTATTTCTAAATCCACAACACCTTACTAGCATGATTCAATATTACCATAACCACAACTCAAAACTAATTGAGATGAATCAAACTTCTCTAACTATTCAATGCACATGAAGGTGGAAGTTTTCGTATCCATTTGGATAACTACCCCTTTTGAGACTACTTTCAAAGCATAGATCAACTACCAAGCCACACACCGCTGTGCTCTAAAAGATATAAGTGAAGCACATAGAGCAAAAGTATCTAGCTCAAAAGATATAAGTGAAGCACATGTGAGCTGAATTGTCTACCAAAAGATATAAGTGAAGCTCGAGAAAATCACGATGTGTGCATGTCTCTCTCTCTAGGTGTGCAGCAAGGATGATTGTGACACAACAAAAATAAAAATAAAAGACTCCTACGATACAAGACGCTCCAAGCAAAAACACATAACAAGTGGTGAATAAAAATATAGCCCCAAGTAACGTTACCTATGGATTGAAGACGAGAGAGGGGATGCCTTCCCGGGGCATCCCCAAGCTTAGCCTTTTACGGCATCTTTGAATCTCTTGGGGTGCCTTGGGCATCCCCAAGCTTGAGCTCTTGCCACTCTTTATCTTTTTTTCCATAAGAACTTCACCCAAAACTTGAAAACTTCACAACACGAAACTTAAACAGAAACTCGTGATAACATTAGTACAAGAAAGCAAAGCACCACTTCCTTAGGTACTGTAGCAAACTTTAGATTCTACTTGTGCTGATGTTGGGTTACTGTACTTTCAATCTTCCATGGCTAATACCCCCCGATACTATCCATAGTTTCATCAAAATAAGCAACCAACACAACAAAAACAGAATATGTTAACAACAGACCAGTCTGTAGCAATCTGTATGTTTCATATACCTCTGGTACTTCACAAATTCTGAAAAATTACGGCAGTCTGAAGAATTTGCGTGACAATCAGCAGCAAAAAGAATCAACTCAAAATCTCTTACAGAAAAAAAAAATTAAAATTCTTTTCGTGAGCAGAAAGTTTCTGTCTTTTCCAGCATGATCAAACGATCATCCCCAAGACTAATCGTAATGGTTTTGCTTGGCACAAACGCAAAAAGAAACACAAAAAACACAATCATAACAGAATTATGAAAGTGCAGAAACACAAAACAAAAAGAAAAAGGATAGATTCGTTGGGTTGCCTCCCAACAAGCGCTTTTGTTTAACGCCCTTAGCTAGGCGAAAGTGATGGAATCACGTATAGTCATCTTTGGTGCTCAAACCATAAGTAGCCCTCATCATAGATTCATAAGGCAATCTTATTTTCTTTCTAGGAAAATGCTCCATGCCCTTTTTTAAGGGAAATTGAAATCTAATATTCCCTTCCTTCATATCGATGATAGCACCAATAGTCCTTAGGAAAGGTCTACCAAGAATAATGGGACATGAAGGATTGCAATCTATGTCAAGTACAATGAAATCCACGGGTACATAGTTCTTATTTGCAACAATAAGAACATCATAGATCCTTCCCATGGGTTTCTTGACAGTATAATCCGCAAGATGCAAATTAAGAGAACACTCTCCAATCTCATGAAAAACCAAGAATATCACATAAATACTTTGGAATCTCGGAAACACTAGCACCCAAATCACACAAAGCATTGCACTCATAGTTTTTGATCTTGATTTTGATAGTAGGTTCCCACTCATCATGAAGTTTTCTAGGTATCGAGACTTCTAGTTCGAGCTTCTCTTCAAGAGATTTCATCATAGCATCTACGATATGCACGGTAAAGGCTTTGCTTTGGCTATAAGCATGTGGAGAGTTTGCAATGGATTGCATCAAAGAAATGCATTCAAACAAGGAGCAATTATCATAATTTAATTCCTTGAAATCCAAGGTGGGAGTTTCATTACTACCCAAAATTTTGAATTCTTCTACTCCACTATCCACACCTTTATCATCAAGATAGGTGGACTCCGAAGCATCGGGGCGTTTTTCAACCAAAGTGGATTCATATCCAAGCCCACCATAAGTAGGTTTGTCACGCGAAAACAAAGATTCAAGAGAAGACACACCAAGCACTTTAAGATCCTCGTGATTTTCATCAAAAATTTCAGGTTTAGCTGCCATCTTATTGACTAAGGTAGCCTGCTTATCAGAAATTTGGCCCACCAATTTTTCAAGATGAGCAAACTGGGAACTAAGTGCAAGGAAATCATTGGCCATGTCATCGACCTCTTTATTCAAGCAGACCAAAAAGGAATTTTGCCCTTTTAATTCCCTATGGAAGTAACTATTTTGGTCAAACTGAGAAGACATGAAACCTTTGACATTAGTTTCAATCTCTTCCAATTTTCTGAAAAAGTTTAGTTTGCCATGGGGAAAGGTCTCTCACGAACAAACCTAAGAGTGGACGGGCGAAAGGGAATGGCAAAGGCAAAAGAAAACGGCGAAGGAGAAAGGCGAATGAAAACGGTGAATGTGAAGTAGGGGAGAGGAAAACGAGAGGCAACTGGCAACAAAAGTAAATGCAAGAGAAGAGTTTGTGAGACCTACTTGGATAGATCTTGATTTCTCCTCCCCGGCAACGGTGCCAAAAATACTTATAATGGCTAGTGTGTATCCCTTGCAACGGCGCCAAAAATAGTTGTGTCGATGGCACGAGGAATCCTTTAGCTGTGGCTACGCCTTAAGGGACTTCCTAGGCAAGTATGCAATGGATTTCCCCTGTGGCCTTGGAGCCTTGCGTTGGTGTTCCGTCGAAGTGGAAAGTGTGATGTAGCACAGTGACGACAAGTATTTCCCTTAGTTTGAGAACCAAGGTATCAATCCGGCGGAAGAGTATCTCAAGATCCTGCACAAACACAAAAGCTTGCACCCAACGCTATGAAGGGGTTGTCAATCCCTTTTAGATTGTTTGCCAAGTGAGAACTGAAAGAAACAAAGTAACAAAGCAAAGTAAAAGCGGAGTTGTAAACGATGGATGTGAATAGACCCCGAGGCCGTAGTGTTTACTAGTGGCTTCTCTCATAAAAGCAAGTAGACGTGGGTGAAAAAATTACTGTCGAGCAATTGATAGAACTGTGCAGAGTCGTGACGATATCTATGCAATGATTATTTCTATAGGCATCACGTCCGAAACAAGTAGACCGATACTTTCTGCATCTACTACTATTACTCCACACGTCGACCGCTATCCAGCATGCATCTAGTGTATTAAGTCCATAAGAACAGAGTAACGCCTTAAGCAAGATGACATGATGTAGAGGGATAATCTCAAACCAATGATAAAAACCCCATCTTTTTACCCTTGATGGCAACTGCTTGATGTGTGCCTTTCTGCCCCTACTGTCACTAGGAAAGGTCACCATATGGCAGAACCCAAAACCAAGCACTTCTCCCATTGCAAGAATCGTAGATCTAGTTGGCCAAACAAAACCCAAGACTCGGAGAGACTTATAAGGATATCAAATCATGCATATAAGAAATCAGCAAAGACTCAAATATATATCATAGATAATCTGATCACAAGTCCATAATTCATCGGATCTCGACAAACACACCACCAAAGAAGATTACATCGGATAGATCTCCATGAAGATCATGGAGAACTTTGTATTGAAGATCCAAGAGAGAGAAGAAGCCATCTAGCTACTAACTACGGACCCGTAGGTCTGAAGTGAACTACTCACGAGTCATTGGAGGGGCGATGATGATGATGAAGAAGCCCTCCACCTCCAAAGTCCCCTCTGGCAGGGCGCCGGGAAGGGTCTCTAGATGAGATGTCGCGGAAACGGAAGCTTGCGGCGGCGGAAAAGTATTTTCGAGGCTCCCTTGATTTTTTGCGGAATATTTGGGAATATATAGGCGCAAGACCTAGGTCAGGGTGCGGCCAGGGAGGCCACAAGCCTGCCCACCGGAGCCTCCCCCCTGGTGGCGGAGTGGGGGCTTGTGGGCTCCCTGGAGCCCACCTGGCTTGGCCCTAAAGCCCCCTGGACTTCTTTCATTTGGGAAAAAATCATTTTGGGGTTTTTCTTCTGTTTGGACTCCGTTCCAAAATCAGATCTGCAAAGAGTAAAAAACACGGAAAAACAGGAACTGGCACTTGGCACTGAATCAATAAGTTAGTCCCAAAAAAGATATAAAAATATACATAAAACATACAAAGAAGGCAAGATAATAGCGTGAAACCATCAAAAATTATAGATACGTTTGAGACGTATCAGGCTGCGTTGTGGCTTGAGGTGCGGCTAGCCTCTCTCTCCTCCACAATATATAGGAGCGAGGGAGGGTGTCGCCCTAGGGTAAATCCCTAGGGTTCGGCCGACGCACACAAGGAGGGAGGAGTCCTCCTCCAATTCAGTTTGGTGAAGGAGGAGTCCTCCTCCTAGTAGGTTTGCCCCACCTCCCCTCTCTTTGGCACATAGGCCCATTAGGCTGGCTGCCCAGCCACTAGGGTCTGGTGCGCCACCTTCTAGGTCTATGTGGCCCTCTCCGGGTGCATGGCCCCTCCCGGCAGACCCCGGAACCCATTGTCACTCCCGTTACTTTACACAGAAATTCTCGAAAACCTTCAGGCATCCAAATATACCTTTCCTATATATCAATCTTCATCTCTGGACTATTGCGGAAGTCCTTGTGACGTGTGGGATCTCATCCGAGACTCCGAACAACATCCGATCACCAACATACATAATTCAACTATACCGAAACGTCACCGAACCTTAAGTGTGGAGACCTTGCGGGTTCGAGAACTATGTAGACATGACCAAGACACTCTCTGATCAATAACTAGTAGTGGGACCTGGATGTCCATATTGGCTCCTACATATTCTACGAAGATCTTTATCGGTTGAACCTCTATGTCAAGGATTCAGTAAATCCCGTATAACGTTTCCTTTCTGCTTCTGTATGTTACTTGCCCGATATTCGTTCATCGGTATCTCTATACCTATTTGAATCTCGTTACCCGCAACTCTCTTTATTCATTCTATAATACAAAATCCCATGTCTAACTCTTTAGTTACATTGCTTGCAAGGCTTGTTATGATGTTGTATTACCGAGTGGTCCTCGAGATACCTCTCCGTCATACGGAGTGACAAATCACAGTCTTGATCCATGCTAACTCAACAGATACCTTCGAAGATACCTGTAGAGCACCTTTATAGTCACCCAGTTACATTGCGACGTTTGATACACACAAGGTATTCTTTCGGTGTCAGTGAGTTACATGATCTCATGGTCAAAGGAACGTATACTTGACATGAAAAAAACTAACAGCAATAAAATGACACGATCACATGCTATGTTCATAGATTGGGTCTTGTCCATCACATCATTCTCCTAACGATGTGATCCCATTATCAAGTGACAACCTTTGTCTATGGCTTGGAAACCTTAACCATCATTGATCAAAAAACTAGTTCAGTAGAGGCTTACTAGGGACAGTGTGTTGTCTATGTATCCTCACATGTATCCGAGTTTCCATTCAATACAATTCTAGCATGGATAATAAACGATTATAGTGAAAAGTGAAATATCATAATAACTATTTTTTTATTGCCTCTATGACATATTTCCAATAGTGATGATGTATGAGCATTCTTACTCCTCCTTGAAATCCCGTGTTGATTAGGTCGGGGTCGCGCTATGGTTAACTCCTCCCAACCTCCCCTAGAGGCATGCGAGTAGTACTTTGCTTTGAGAGAGCTGATAAAACCTTGCGATAAGTTTGTGAGTTCTTTGTGACTAATGTGAACCATGGATGTATGTACTCGCACCACCTCATATATAATAGCCTCTTCGGTACCATGCATTGCCCATTCGCACCTGGAGGATTGGTGCGACCTTCGTTGGTGTATCCCAACCCCACGACATGATACACTCTCTTGCACATAAGCCACCAGAACCAACCATAAGCATGTCATATGATCATATCGTATCACATAGTTTGTTGCTACTGCTTTCTCCATCTCAAGTATTTGTTGCTACGACCATGAGATCATGCAACCCCCTAAAACTGGAGGAATTCCTTGTGTGTATTAACCATCACTTTGTAACTACTTGATCATAAAGGTACTCTACACGTATCTCTGAGGGTGTCTATTGGATTGGCATGGATTGAGAATGGGATTTGTCACTTTGTATGATGGAGAGCTCTCTCTGGGCCCTCTCTGTAATACAACATCACAAGAAGCTTGCAAGTAATGTAACTAAGGAGTTAGTCACGGGATATTGTATTACGAAACAAGTAAAGGTACTTTCTGGTAACGATATTAAACTAGGTATGCAGATATCGATGATCGAATCTTGGGCAAGTAACATACTGATACGTCTCCAACGTATCTATAATTTTTGATGGTTTCATGCTATTATCTTGTCAAACTTTGGATGTTTTGCATGCTTTTTATTTATTTTCTGGGACTAACTTATTAACTCAGTGCCAAGTGCCAGTTCCTGTTCTTTCCATGTTTATGACCCCTTTCAGAGGAGATTTTGAAACACAGTCCAAACGGAAGTAAATCCCCGAAAAGATTTTTTTTTGAACGGAAGAAGATCGGAGAACTTGGGAGCCAAGCCACAGGAGCGCCAGGGGCCCCACAAGCCCCCACCCCGCGGCCAGGGTGGCCGCGCCATCCAGGCCTGTGGGCCCCCTGGAGGTCCCCTGACCTAGATCTTGCGCCTATATATTCCGAAATATTCCCAAAAAAAGCAAGAGACGATCACAATCACTTTTCCGCCGCCGCAAGCTTCTTGGATCTTCAATACAAAGTTCTTCATGATCTTCATGGAGATCTATCCGATGTAATCTTGTTTTGCGGTGTGTTTGTCGAGATCCGATGAATTGTGGATTTATGATCAGATTATCTATGAATCTTATTTGAGTTTCTTCTGATCTCTCTTATGCATGGTTTCAAATCCTTGTAATTCTCTTTGAGTTGTGGGTTTTGTCTAGCCAACTAGATTTATGATTGTTGCAATGGGACAAGTGCTTGGTTTTGGGTTCATACCGTGCGGTGACCTCACCCAGTGACAGAAGGGGTAGCGAGGCACGCATCGTGTTGTTGCCATCAAGGGTAAAAAGATGTTGTTTTCATCATTGGTTTTAGATTATCCCTCTACATCATGTCATCTTGCTTAAAACGTTACTCTGAAGCCTCTAGTGAACACTATGACCCCCAGGGTCTACTCCACACCATATTTACAGCCTTACAGTTTTTACTTCGTTGCTCTTTCCGCCGTCAGATCTCACTTTGTAAACAATCTTGAAGGGATTGACAACCCCTTTTAAGCGTTGGGTGCTAGCTTGTTTGTGTTTGCGCAGGTACTTTGGACTTGACGAGGCCCTCCTTCTGGATCGATACCTTGGTTCTCAAACTGAGGGAAATACTTACTGCTCCTATGCTACATCACCCTTTCCTCTTCAAGGGAAAACCGACGCAAACCAGAGAAGTAACAAGAAGAATTCCTAAGCGCCAGGGAAGGACTTTTGTTGCCGTAGCAGAAGAATTTCCGGCGCCGTTGTTGGGGAGGAAGATCATGTCAAGAACTCATCCAAGTAGGTGTCGCAAACTCATCTCTTGCATTTACTTTGTTTGCGAGTTGCCTCTCGTTTTCCTCTCCCCCACTTCACCAATTTGCCTTTTTCGTTCGCCTTTTCGTTTGCCTTTTTGTTCACCCTTTTTCTCGCCTGCTCTTTGTTTGCTCGTGTGCTTGCTGAAGTCACCATGAACGAAAACACCAAGCTTTGTGACTTCTGGAATACTAATAATAATGATTTTATTAGTACTCCAATTGCTCCCGCCACTAGTGCGGAGTCATACGAAATCAATGCCGCTTTGCTGAATCTTGTTATGAAAGAGCAATTTTCTGGCCTTCCTAGTGAAGATGCCGCATCCCATATCAATACCTTCATTGAGCTTTCGATATGCAAAAGAAAAAAGATGTGGATAATGACGTGATTAAATCGAAGCTTTTTTCCTTTCTTGTTGCGAGATCGCGCAAAAACTTGGTTTTCTTCTTTGCCCAAAAATAGTATCGATTCTTGGGATAAGTGCAAAGATGCTTATATATCCAAGTATTTTCCGCCGGCTAAGATCATCTCTCTCCATAATTATATCATGAATTTCAAGCAACTTGGTCATGAACATGTTGGACAAGCTTGGGAGAGAATGAAATTAATGATTAGAAATTGTCCCGCTCATGGCTTGAGACTTTGGATGATTATCCAAATCTTTTACGCTGGATTGAATTTCGCTTCTAGAAATATCTTGGACTCCGCCTCAGGTGGAACATTCATGGAAATCATGTTAGGAGAAGCCACAAAGCTCTTAGACAACATCTTGACAAACTACTCTCAGTGGCACACTAAAAGGTCACCTACTAGTAAGAAGTTACACGCTATAGAAGAAATTAACTCGTTGAGTGCTAAGATGGATGAGTTAATGAATTTGGTCGCTAGTAGAAGTGCTCCTTTGGATCCTAATGAGATGCCTTTCTCTTCTTTGATTGAGAGTAGCAACGCTAGCTTGGACGTTAATTTTGTTGGTAGGAAAAACTTTGGCAACAACAATGCCTTTAGAGGAAACTATGTTCCTAGGCCTTTTACTAGTAACTCCTCTAATCACTTTGGCAACTCCTACAACAATACTCATGGAAATTACAATAGCTTACCCTCTGATCTAGAGAGTAATGTCAAAGAGTTCATCAACTCTCAAAAGATTTTCAATGCGTCCATAGAGGAAAAACTACTCAAAATTGACGATTTGGCTAAGAGCGTTGATAGGATTTCTTGTGATGTTGATGCTTTGAAAGCTAGATGTGCTCCTCCCAAAATTAACATGGATGAAACTTTGAAAGCTATGCGTGTTTCCATGATTGAGAGCCAAGAAAGAACTGCCCAAATTCGTGCTAGACATGAATGGCTTAAAAAGGCGTGTTCTCTTGATGAGAACCACGAAGATATTAAAGTGCTTGGTGTGACTCCCATTGAATATTTGTTTTCTTGTGTCAAACCTAATGATTACGGGGCTGGATATGAATCCACTTTGGTTGAAAATTGCCCCAAGGATTTGGTGTCCATCTATCTTGATGCTAAAAGCATTAAAAGTGGAGTAGAAGACGTTAAAACTTTGAGTAGTAATGAAATTACTACCTTGCATGATCGTACTAGATCGTTGCACATCCCGGTACACTGCTGGAGGCATTTCCTATGGAGTCATCATCATTGTGATCTTTGAGCTGTGAGTAAATAAAAATGTGATGATCATCATTATTAGAGCATTGTCCCATGTAAGGAAATAAAAAAAGAGGCCAAAGAGCCCAAAAACAAAAAAGGGGAAAAGAAAAAAGGAGGCCTAAGAGCCCTAATAAAAAAAAGAAATGAGAGAAAAAGAGAGAAGGGACAATGCTACTATCTTTTTCCACACTTGTGCTTCATGTTAGCACCATGTTCTTCATGATTGAGAGCTTCTTTCTTTGTCACTACCATATGCTAGTGGGAATCTCCATTTTATAACTTGGCTTGTATATTCCAATGATGGGCTTCCTCAAAATTGCCCTAGGTCTTCGTGAGCAAGCAAGTTGGATACACACCCACTAGTTTTCCTCTTGAGCATTCACATACTTATAGCTCTAGTGCATCTCTTGTATGGCAATCCCTACTCATTCACATTGATATCTATTAGTGGGAATCTTCATATCCTATTGATACACCGAGTCAATGTGACCATCTCCTCCTTTTTGTCTCACAACCACCACCACACTCTTTTCCACCTATAGTGCTATATCCATGGCTCGCGCTCATGTATTGCGTGATAGTTATAAAAGGTTTGAGAAAGTAAGAGTGCGAAAACAATTACATGGCCAATCCCAGGGTTGTGCATCATTTACATTAGTTGTGTGAGGATGATGGAGCATAGCCAGACTATTTGATTTTGTAGGGATAACTTTCTTTGGCCTTGTTATTTTGAAAGTTCATGATTACTTTGCTAGTTTGCTTGAAGTATTACTGTTTTCGGATCTGAACATTCACGTCACATAAGAGGAATTACAAAGGACACCTATGCTAGGTAGCATGAAAGCATCAAAAATTTATTCTTATCACTTCCCTACTCGAGGACGAGCAGGAGTTAAGCTTGGGGATGCTTGATACGTCTCAAACGTATCTATAATTTTTGATGGTTTCACGCTGTTATCTTGCCTTCTTTGTATGTTTTATGTACCTTTTTATATATTTTTGGGAATAACTTATTAATTCAGTGCCAAGTGCCAGTTCCTGTTTTTCCGTGTTTTTGACTCTTTTCAGATCTGATTTTGGAACGGAGTCCAAACGGAAGAAAAACTCCGAAACGATTTTTTCCCAAACGGAAGAAGTCCATGGGGCTTTTGGGCCAAGCCAAGTGGGCTCCAGGGACAAGTTTTAATTAAGATTGGGACAGCGGGTCCCGAACGTCATTGGGACAAGTTTTAATTAAGATTAAAAATTAATTAATCAGATTAATTTAGTGGGGGACCCACGTGTCATACTCTAATTATTCTAATTATCCAATTAGTTAATTTAACTAATATATCTATTTATTTATTTAATAAAAACATTAACATTATCTTTATTTTTTTAATTATCGCGTGGGGCCTCCCTCTCATAGACAGCGGGTGCGTTGGCCCCACCGGTAAGTGACTTTAGGTCATATACTCATTTTTTTCACAGATACATAATCATGCAATTATCGTATTCCTCCAAATACCTATATACGCAATACATACATTGCATCTCATACATGCATACATACATACGTCATCTAATACATATTTTATTTATTTTCTTTTAAGTCTCAACAGTCCCATCTCTCTCTGTGTTAACAGAGTTACACAGAAGAACTCTCTGCTCTTACTCAATACAGAAGAACAACATCTTCAAATCTTCCTACCGGTCACTACCGTCGATGGATCGGAGTCCCGTTTGCCGGAACGGAACCGGGACGGTGAGGGGAACGCGATGGTGGGAGGAGCCCGAGGAGGGGCTCACCAACGTTGATGAGACGGCCCGGTGAAGCCGGAGTTCGCGGGAAGGCGGAGGTGACGGCGGTGATGGCGTGGTGGTGACGGTGACGATGAGGACGGTGGTGACAACGGTGACGGTGCCGGTGGGGTCAGTCGGTAAGGAAGAGGGTTCTCCCTGCCCGGTCCCTCCTGGACCGAGCGGGAGGAAGGGGCCGGCGCGACGGGGAGCGGCCGTGGCCGACGGGGTGGCCAGGGAGGGGGGCCTCGGTCCCGGTTGAGGACGAGGAGAAGGGCTCGCCGATCTGGGGGTTGCTGGGATCCGAGAGAGGGAGAGGCCGAAGTGGTGGGAGGAGAGCCCTCGGCCTCGTGTTGGAGAAGGGACCGGGAGGGGTGGAGAGGCAGGGCGAGCTCGGGGCTAGGGTGGATATGGGGGGGGGGGGTCGGCCTCTAGAGGGGCGAGGGGCTCGGTCCTCGGGCGAGCAGGGGGGGGGGGGGGTCGGGCGAGCAGGGAGGCAGGGGACGATGGGGGGGGGGGGTTCTGTGAGGGGGGGAGACGAGAGAGAGAGGTGTCCGTGGGGTGGGTGCGCACCGACGGAGAGAGAGAGGAGATCGATGGGGAGGGGGCCCCAAGGGGGGTCTCGCGTGGGGGGGGGGGCTCGTGGGCGCTGGGTGGGGTGGCAGCGCAAGTGGGAGGGGAGGGAGCAAGGCAGGGGGTCCCTCGCCCTAGGGTTCCAGTGGCGTGGGGTGGGCTGGCTCGGCTGGGCCCCTTTGGCCAGTCCGCCAGGGGGTGGGGGGGTTTCCTCTTCTTCTTTTTCTTTTTTTTCTTTTCTTTTGTTTTGTTTTTTCTTTTTCTATTATTTCTTCTTTCTAATTTCTTTTTTTTTAATTTCTTTTCTTTCCTTTCTTTTATTATTATTATTTTAATACTTTCTTTTTATACATATATTCCTTTAATAGTTAATATGAATTTATAAATATACTTATCTTTTGTTTTCAATTTCTGAATCCGGATAGAAATTCAATGCGGGTCAACGACGGTAATTCTCGATGATGTGGCATCATTAGCGGGTGATCACTGTAGCTTAATTACAATATTTATTGTAGCAAAAGTCGAGGATGTCACAATTCTCCCCTACTAACAAGAATTCTCGTCCCGAGAATTAAGAGGTAGAGGGAAAGAGCCCGGGGTATTCATCACGAAGATGATCCTCGCGTTCCCAAGTGGCTTCATCTTCAGAGTGATTTGACCACTGCACCTTAAGGAACTTGGTGACCTTGCGACGAGTCTTACGTTCAGCTTGGTCGAGAATGCGGACTGGATGCTCTTTATAAGAGAGGACTTGTTGTAGCTCAAGCATATCGCGATCCACTACTCGAATAGGGTCCTTGAAGCAGCGACGGAGCTGAGAAACATGGAAGACATCGTGAACCTGAGAAAGGTTCGCCAGCAGTTCCAATTTATAAGGCACTCTTCCACGCCTTTCGAGAACAGTGAAAGGACCAATATAACGAGGAGCTAACTTGCCCTTGATTCCGAAACGGTGTGCACCTCTCATTGGTGTGACACGAAGATAAGCCTTTTCGCCAGGTTGATAGACCATATCTTGATGATGACGGTCATACTGACTCTTCCGACGAGACTGAGCAACCTTCAGATTCTCATGAATAATGCGGACTTGATCTTCGGCATGTTGAATAATATCCGGAACGAAGAGTGATCGTTCCCCAGTTTCTGACCAATTCACAGGAGTTCGACACCTTCGCCCATACAATACTTCAAAAGGGCCCATCTTCAGACTAGCTTGATAGCTATTGTTGTAAGAGAACTCGGCATACGGGAGAGATTCCTCCCATTTCT
Source organism: Hordeum vulgare subsp. vulgare (assembly GCF_904849725.1). Lineage (NCBI taxonomy): Eukaryota > Viridiplantae > Streptophyta > Magnoliopsida > Poales > Poaceae > Hordeum > Hordeum vulgare. The sequence goes on along the minus strand of NC_058518.1, from coordinate 113,840,951 downwards.
TACCGAAAGAAATGACACAAGCTCGAAGCATGTCCTCGAGAATTTGGTTGACTCCTTCAACTTGTCCCTGGGATTGAGGATGAAATGCAGTGCTGAAGGACACATGAGTCCCCATAGCCTTATGAAAACTTTCCCAAAATTTTGAAGTGAACAAACTGCCACGGTCCGAACTGATTACCAACGGAATACCGTGAAGGGAAACAACTCTTGACATATAAAGATCTCCCAACAGACTAGCATTAATCGTTTCTTTGACGGCCAGGAAATGTGCAACTTTGGACAGTCGATCAATGACGACAAGAATAGCATCATTACCTTTGTGACATCTGGGGAAACCAGTGACAAAGTCCATTTCAACATGGTCCCATTTCCACTCAGGAATAGATATAGGTTGCAGAGTTCCAGCAGGCTTTTGGTGTTCTGCTTTGATACGCCGGCATATATCACATTCTGCCACATAGCGTGCAATGTCTTGTTTCATATTGCGCCACCAGAATCTTTGTCGGATGTCTTGGTACATCTTGGTACTACGCGGGTGAATAGACAATGGTGTGTTATGAGCTTCTTCATCACCTTCCCGGTCATCCTGAGATTTTCCTTCTTATTTGGGACGAATAGGCGACCCTTGAAATACAAGGCGCCATCTTCATCAACAGTGAAAAAGGAGGGTTTACCCTTCGCAATATAGCTCTTAATCCTATCGACATCATCGTCAAAGCCTTGGAGATTCTTTATGGAGCTCACAAGATCTGGTTCAACCACTAGGTTACTAAGGGAACCCTGATTAACAACACGAAGGTTCATCTTTTGACACTCTTTAGGAGGGGGAACAAGGTAACCCTAAGGAACAATGTGGAGGTTCAGCTTACGGAATTCCTCTTGCAGACGATCGTGAACCTTATGAACCTGGAGGTGGTTGTAGTATGACTTGCGACTCAAGGCATCAGCCATTACGTTAGCCTTGCCAGGGGTATATGATATACTACAGTCAAAATCTGCTATACGCTCCATCCATCTTTGTTGACGTAGGTTCAGCTCCGGTTAAGTGAGCAAGTACTTCAGACTTTGATGGTCGGTGTAGATTTCACAGCGGTTACCGACAAGGTATTTTCGCCATTCCTTCAATGCGTGAATGACTGCGGCAAGCTCGAGATTATGAACTGGGTAGTTCTCTTCATGAGCACGCAGTTGACGTGAAGCATAAGCGATCACCTTGCGATCCTGCATCAGGACACAACCTATTCCTTGACGAGAAGCATCACAGTATATGACGAAATCCCTTTTCGTATCCGGAGGAGCAAGTACTGGAGCGGACGTCAGTTTGTCCTTGAGTGCCTGGAAACTTTCTTGACATTTATCAGTCCACTCATACTTAACACCTTTGTGGAGCAGGTTGGTTAAGGGCTTCGCAATCTTGGAGAAGTTCTCGATGAATCGACGACAATAGCTCGCGTGTCCAAGAAAACTTTTGAATTGCTTGACATTCTTCGGGGGAGTCCAGTCAAGAATAGCTTGAATTCGTTCGGGGTTGACCGCAATACCATCCTTGGAATTCACATGACCAAGGTAAGTCACTTTGTCTTGCCAGAACTCACATTTGGAATACTTCGCATAGAGTTTATGCTCCCGAAGCTAATCCAGTACAAGACGAAGATGTTCAGCATGCTCTTCTCTGTTCTTTGAAAATACCAGAATATCTTCCAGATATACCACGACAAATTTGTCGAGGTAGTCCATGAATAAATAATTCATCAATCGAGAGAAGGTTGCCGGTGCATTGGTTAAGCCGAAGGACATGACGGTGTACTCGTATGATCCATAATGAGTAACAAAGGCGGTCTTTGGAATATCCTCCTTGCGAACACGGATCTGGTGGTATCCCAATCTCAAGTCAAGCTTAGAGAAGACGATGGAATTAGCAAGTTGATCATACAAATCATTTATCCAAGGGAGAGGATATTTGTTCTGAATAGTGGCCTGGTTGATAGGACGATAGTCTTGAACCAATCGATTTGTCCCATCCTTCTTCTTAACAAAGAGAGAAGGTGCTCCCCAAGCAGAGGAACTTGGACGGATGAAACCCTGACGGAGCGAGTTGTCAATTTCTTGCTTAAGTTCAAGGAGTTCATGTGGTGGCATTTTATAAGGACGCTTGGCAATAGGAGTGGTACCGGGTACCAAGTCAATGACAAACTCGACAGCTCGAGCAGGTGGAATCCCCGGAAGTTCTTCTGGAAAGACATCTTGGAATTCTCGGACCACTGGAATGTTTTCAATCCCTTCAAGAGGCGACGCATTTAATGCATTCAAGGCATATAGCCGTGCCTCAGCATTTCGGACGAGGTGAGCATGGTAGCTTACTAATTCATCTGAAGGGTGTAGGAGGTGGACGGTTTTGGTGGTACAAACGATCGATGCCGTATGAGCTTTCAACCAGTCCATCCCCAGTATGAGATCAATGTTGGATGACTTTAGTAGGATGGGGTTGGCAAGGAATTCTAATCCTTCAATTTCAACTGGAACATGGGGCAAACCACAGAGGTTCGGCATTCGCCCCCAGGGGTGTTTACCACTATGGGGATGTTCATCTCTTCGCTCCTAATGTCATGCATGTATGCAAAATTTTCCGACATAAAGGAATGCGATGCTCTTGTATCAAACAATACACAAGCAGGTACTGAGTTAATGAGAAGTGTACCCATCACGGTAGCAGGCTGGTCTTGAGCTTGACCCATATCAATGTTGTTGGCCTGACCACAAACATAAGCAGGCTTAGCGTTGAAGTTGCGGTTATGGTTGTTGCCACTGCCAGTTGCGGGAAGTGTCAGCTGATTCGGATTCTGCCTCCAGTCTCTTGAACGGTGACCTGGACGGCCACACTTGAAGCACAGCCCGTCCTCAGGACGGGAAGGAGGAACTCGAGGAGGTGGAGCTTGAAGCCTCGGTTGCCTAGGTGGTGGAGGAGGCAGGAGAGGTGCAGCATGGGACGGCCTCGGAGCAGGAGCAGGTGCATGGTACATGTTGTTGGGAATCCAGATCTTCCGCTTCTGTGCAGATGAGCCCGAAGATGAGCCCATGACACGGTTGCGCTTGCTGCTATCTTTGTATTCCTGCAGACCAGTCTCAACCTGAATAGCCTTGTTCACCAGGGTGGCGAAATCAGCATAGTCCTGAATGAGGAGTGTTAGCTTGATATCAGGGTGGAGGCCTTCACGAAACTTCTCCTGCCTGCGTGCATCAGTTGCAATGTCTTCTTCAGCATAGCGAGATAAGTCCAGAAATTCCCGCTGATAAGCATCCGTAGTCTTGTTGCCCTGAACCAAGTTGCGGAACTCATGCTTCTTCCGGTCCATGATTCCCCGAGGAATGTAACGAGCACGGAAAGCAGCCTTGAACTCTGCCCAAGTGATGATAGTCCCATAGGGCTGAGAGCGCCTGTGGCTGTCCCACCATTGAGCAGCGAGACCCTTCGGAAAGTAGGCGGCAAAGTTGACATAGCTCGCGAGGGGCACACTGGCAGACTCAAGCTCGTAAGAAATGTCACGGAGCCAGTCATAAGCATCAAGAGGCTGAGTTGAGCTGTGGTAGATCGCAGGGTTGAGGCGGCAGAAGTCTTGCAGTGTCACGCCTTGCGGTTGGTTCATGTTCAGCCTTTGGAACTGATCCATGAGCCCTTGCATAAACTGGCGGTTCAGCTCAAACTGTTGGATCATCCCCGCCATATACTCAAGAGGCGGGGGTGGTGCATCGTTGGCAGGGGCACGCGGGTGGCTAGCTGGTCTAACCATCCTGTTAAATACTTAACAGGGGTAGTTTAGCTTAAAGTAATTGCAAAGGCATCACACGCATTCATGAAGTAATCAAGCATAATGAAAGGGAAATGCGACAGATACTCCATAGTAGTTGAGTTCGACATACAGACCCATACATAAGTTCGATTACAGACTAACAATTACAAATTCGAAATTTGGCGATAGGCCGGACGCATTAGACGATAACCTGGACTCACTAGGCGGCGCGCAGGCACGTGGTGGAAGAGTACCACAACGAGATGTAGCGATAAGGCTACATCAACGTCGGAGAGGACGATCGAATCCTGGTAGCTGGCGGTGATAGAAGGTAGGGACATGACCCTGTGTCCCGTTGTGACTCTGGTGAGGGTACCGCATCCAGTCGAGGAGCTGAGGTCCAAGTGCAGGGGTTCTACCCCCAACATCAGGCCACTCGAGAGCTGATGGTAGCTCTGTCCTCCTCGGCTCACGGATGGGCATAGGGGGAAACCTCGGGCAGTGTGATGGCAGCAGCTCTGTCAACGCGTCGTAAAGACGAGCGCGCGTAGCATACAGCTCCACAGTTAGAGCTCGGAAAGCACGATCCATTGCCTCAGTGTACTGCACCAGAAACCGCGCGTCGTAGCGACGCGTTACGTAGGGGGCGCAGACAGCGACGTAGGAACGGTCGCTGCGCTCCCGTACGTCAGAAGCGTAGGCAGTGAGATCAGACCCAGTTTCATCCCCAGCAGGAGCATGCGAGATGTATCTGAAAGGGCTCTCCTCCAGGTGAGGGTACGCTCCACGGAGACGGGTGATGGCGATGTAGGCCGCATCATGGACGGCCATCTCGACCGACACTCCAATACCACAGAAGACGTGGCGCTCGAGGGTCTCGCCGCCCCTCTGGTCAAAGATGCGAACCTCAGCCTGGTACTGGTACTGGTTGTACTCGCGGAAATCCTCGAACACAGTGTACTCGGGGTACCAGCGATATCCCAACCTGGTCAGGAGGTCGACCAAAATGGCCGGGAACCTAGTCGTCTCAGTGGCCTGTGTCAGGCGCACGTGATGTCTTGCGGGACGCATCTGAAAATAAGATTGACGGATGTCAAATGACAGTGTGTGTAATATATATTCAGGAGAAAGAGTAGATAGTCCAGCGCTCCGGGTCGATGTGGTTACGAGAACCTAATGTTAGAGTTAGTAAAATCTTTTACCCGAAAGAGAAGAGAGAGTAGAGCCCAGAGTATAGGAAAGGAGTAAAAGATACTAATACCACCCAATTGAGATGTGGGCCCCTAAGCCACAACATCAGTGTTAGTAAAGTTTTTCAAACACTGGACTCAACTTCGGCCAAGGAGTTGGAAAGGGGGCTACCTACAGGCAGTCGGCTCTGATACCAACTTGTGACGCACTCGGTTTAATTGTACGCTAATCATACACGCAAATGCGTACGATCAAACCCAAGGACTCACGAGAAGATATCACAACACAACTCTAGACAGAAATAAAATAACATCAGCTTCATATAACAAGCCAGGGGCCTCGAGGTCTAGAATACAGAAGCTCGATAAACACACGAGTCAGCGGAAGCAACAAAAGATACAACGATCGAACGAGGCGAGGCCTCCTGCCTGGGAACCTCCTAACTACTCCTGATCATCAGCGGCCTCCACGTAGTAATAGGCACCGTCGGGGTAGCAGTTGTCGTCGGCAGGGACCTCCATCTCCTGGGCTCCATCATCTGGTCGCAGCAACAGATCAAGGGGACAAGGGGGGAGCAAAGCAGCAGTGAGTACTCATCCAAAGTACTCGCAAGTCTTACATCAGAACTATTCTAATTATGCATCAGTATCAAAGAAGGGGGGGGGGTTATATGTCGACTGACTTTATCAATGCGAGAATAGAGAGAGAAGGCCTAGTCCTATCGAAGACTAGCATCTTCAGGGTCTTGCAGCAATAGACAACAGTAGAATAGGGGTAAAACAATAATAGTCATATTGTTGCAGCAATATTAAAGTGAGGTCACGCCTAAAGATCCTCCCTCGACTCCCTGCGAGGAAGCAATCCCGAGGCAAACTAATTCCAGTTAAGTAACAATTGTAGTTGTATATGATCGGGGCACAACTCCAAGTCGTCCTGTAACCGTGGACACGGCTATCCGAATAGTTAATTTTCATCCCTACAGGGGTGCACCACATGTCCCGTCATGCTCGATAACACTCTGGCCGAACATACTATTCTGGGTCCTGCCCGGCTTCGGAATATCGACACGTCGCAGCCCCACCTAAGACTAATCAGAGAGGCCAACCCACCGGTCTAACTCCTAAGCACAAAGGGTTCGTGGGCCCAGTTCCCCTTCGCGCTCCTGCACGTGGCGTGGGCGGCCGACGTCGGTCCTAGCATCCCTTAATCACAAGAGCGATGCATCTCGGGACCTCTTGGGCGCGCGCCACTACATTGCTGGCATCTGAAAAGCTTCGGCTGATACCGCGACGCCGAGTACCCATAATTCTTCCCGCGTAGCCTGTTAGTGCGAAAAGGTCTCCGACCAACCCAGATCAAATACCCAAATCCATTAACATTTTAATTTGGCCAACAACACAGTCTCACGGGAATCCACCAGTCATACAACTAATCACCAAAGATCCCAGTAACATGGTCGAGTAACTGTGTGAGTATAACATTGGGGGAATCCGAGGTATCACCCTCGTTGGATTCCGAATGATGTTTCCGTCAAGGTGGGCTTAGAGGAATCACCCCCGGGGGTCCCACACTTGAGGGGTTGCACGACAGGGGCATCGTCGGGAATGGTGAAAGAGGAATCACCCTCGATAACCACGAGCGACTAGCTATACTACAAAGATATCATCAGGAGTACTTAGCGAGGTGTCACCCTCGGTACCCCATAGTATCTCTGTAGCGTCGTACAACTAAGGGGGGTGTATGTGATGTGTCGGGTTTGGCTCGTCGATCAGGGATCGAGATTTGAAAACAAGCGGGGAAACTGGACTACGGGGTCAAAGGGGATGACTGCTCCACCTATACTAAGCAGATTAAAGGTACATGACTGAAAGTAGAAGTTCATCAAAAATAGGCTATGCATCAGATATTGGAGCTAACTACAAAAGTAGCAAAAATACTAATGCAAGAAGTAGGAAGAAAGACATAGGCGATATAGGAATGATCAAGGGGGGTTTGCTTGCCTTGCTGCTCTGCGGCAAAGGACTAATCGGCAGGGTCGTAGATGTACCCGGCAGGAACGTCAGTCTCGGGGTCTACCTGTAAGAAGAGGGGGAAGAAACAATAAATAATAGCAAAGGTGCAACACAAAGCATGACATGGCAAGATGCAGGCTAGACATGAGCTAACGCAGCAACATCCGTCATAGACGGGTCGGAAGAATATCTGACGATATTTTCCAGGTCTCGGGCTACTACCGGTCATACTGGAAATGATGGAAATGTTCCATGTTTGCTATGCTAGGGACGTGTGACACACGAACGGGCCGTGTATCCGGGTTCGTCTCGTTCTGCTGATCAACTTTCATGTTGAAAATATTTTGATCTAACTTACGGATTATTTAATATTAATTTTTAAAGTTTTATTCAATAATTAGGAATTAAAAACAGAATTAAATAATTTAATAAAAAGCTATTATGACATCATCATGATGTCATGCTCACATCAATAGTTGACTGGTCAACTGACCAGCGGGTCCCGAACGTCATAGGTACAAGTTTTAATTAAGACTAAATATTAATTAATCAGATTAATTTAGTGGGGGACCCATGTGTCATACTCTAATTATTCTAATTATCCAATTAATTAATTGAACTAATATATCTATTTATTTATTTAATAAAAACATTAACATTATCTTTATTTTTTTAATTATCGCGTGGGGCCTCCCTGTCATAGACAGCGGGTGCGTTGGCCCCACCGGTAAGTGACTTTAGGCCATATACTCATTTTTTTCACACATACATAATCATGCAATTATCGTATTCCTCCAAATACCTATATACGCAATACATACATCGCATCTCATACATACATACATACATACATACGTCATCTAATACATCTTTTATTTATTTTCTTTTAACTCTCAACACTCCCATCTCTCTCTCTCTGTTAACACAGTTACAGAGAAGAACTCTCTGCTCTAACTCAACACAGAAGAACAACATCTTCAAATCTTCCTACCGGTCACTTCCGTCGATAGATCGGAGTCCCGTTTGCCGGAACGGAACCGGGACGGTGAGGGGAACGCGATGGTGGGAGGAGCCCGAGGAGGGGCTCACCAACGTTGATGAGACGGCCCGGTGAAGCCGGAGTTCGCGGGAAGGCGGAGGTGACGACGGTGATGGCACAGTGGTGACGGTGACGATGAGGACGGTGGTGACGACGGTGACGGTGCCGGTGGGTTCAGTCGGTGAGGAAGAGGGTTCTCCCAGCCCGGTCCCTCGTGGGCCGAGCGGGAGGAAGGGGCCGGCGCGACGGGGATCGGCCCTGGCCGACGGGGTGACCAGGGAGGGGGGGCCTCGGTCCCGGTTGAGGACGAGGAGAAGGGCTCGCCGATCTGGGGGTTGCTGGGATCCGAGAGAGGGAGAGGCCGAAGTGGTGGGAGGAGAACCCTCGGCCTCGTGTGGGAGAAGGGACCGGGAGGGGTGGAGAGGCAGGGCGAGCTCGGGGCTAGGGTGGATCTGGGGGGGGGGGTCGGCCTCCAGAGGGGCGAGGGGCTCGGTCCTCGCGCGAGCAGGGGGGGTCGGGCGAGCAGGGAGGCAGGGAACGATGGGGGGGGTTCTGTGTGGGGGGGAGACGAGAGAGAGAGGTGTCGGTGGGGTGGGTGCGCACCGACGAAGAGTTAGAGTAGATCGGTGGGGAGGGGGCCCCACGAGGGGTCTCACACGGGGGGGGGGGGGGGGGGCTCGTGGGCGCTGGGTGGGGGGGCTCCCTCGCCCTAGGGTTCCTGCGGGGTGGGATGGGCTGGCTCGGCTAGGCCCCTTTGGCCCAGTCAGCCAGGGGGGTGGGGGGTTTCCTCTTCTTTTTTTTTCCTTTTTCCATTATTTCTTCTTTCTAATTTTTTTTAATTTCTTTTGTTTCCTTTATTTTATTATTATTATTTTAAATACTTTCTTTTTATACATATCTTCCTTTAATAGTTAATATGAATTTATAAATATACTTATCTTTTGTTTTCAATTTCTGAATCCAGATAGAAATTCAATGCGGGTCAACGACGGTAATTCTTGATGATGTGGCATCATTAGCGGGTGATCACTGTAGCTTAATTACAATATTTACTGTAGCAAAAGTCGAGGATGTCAGAGACGTGATGCCTATATGCATGATCATTGCCTTAGATATCGTCATGACTTTGTGCGGTTCTATCAATTGCTCGACAGTAATTTGTTCACCCACCGTGATATTTGCTATTATGAGAGAAGCCTCTAGTGAACACTATGGCCCCCAGGGTCTACTCCACACCATATTTTCAGCCTTACACTTTTTACTTCGTTGCTCTTTCCGGAGTCAGATCTCACTTTGCAAACAGTCTTGAAGGGATTGACAACACCTTTGATGCGTTGGGTGCAAGCTTGTTTGTGTTTGCGCAGGTACTTTGGACTTGACGAGGCCCTCCTTCTGGATCAATACCTTGGTTCTCAAACCGAGGGACATACTTACTGATCTTGTGCTGCATCACCCTTTCCTCTTCAAGGGAAAAACCGACGCAAACGAGAGAAGTAACAAGAAGAATTCCTAAGCTCCAGGGAAGGACTTTTGTTGCCGTAGCACATACCGATGGATAAAGGGAAGTGCATACGGGAATTACTGAATCCTTACAATCATGGTTCGAGTGATAAATTTCTTTGTGGAATATGTAGGAACCAATATGGGCATCCATGTCCCGCTATTGATCATTTTCGTAATGATGTTATCCTGTTCTCAAACGACAACTCATGTTCAAGGTTAGGAAACCTTAACCATCTTTGATCAATGAGCTAGTCAAGTAAAGTCCCACTAGGGACACGATGTTTTTTACATATTCACACATGTATTTAAGTTTCCGGTCAATACAATTCCTGCATGGATAATAAACAATTATCACGAACCACGGAATATGATAATAACAACTCTATTATTGCCTCTAGGCCTTATTTTGTTGGAAATTTGCCCTAGAGGCAATAATAAATTAGTTATTATTATATTTCTTTGTTCATGATAATCGTTTATTATCCATGGTATAATTGTATTGATTGGAAACACAGTGCACGTGTGGATACATAGACAAAACACTGTCCCTATTAAGCCTCTAGTTGACTAGCTCGTCGATCAAAGATGGTCAAGGTTTCCTAACCGTAGGCAAGTGTTGTCACTTGGTAACGGGATCACATCATTAGGAGAATCATGTGATGGACTAGACCCAAACTAATAGACGTAGCATGTTGATCGTGTCATTTTGTTGCTACTGTTTTCTGCGTGTCAAGTATTTGTTCCTATGACCATGAGATCATATAACTCACTGACACCGGAGGAATGCTTTGTGTGTATCAAACGTCGCAACGTAACTGGGTGACTATAAAGATGCTCTACAGGTATCTCCGAAGGTGTTCGTTGAGTTAGTATGGATCGAGACTGGGATTTGTCACTCCATGTGGCGGAGAGGTATCTTGGGGCCCACTCGGTAATACAACATGACACACAAGCCTTGCAAGCAATGTGACTTAGTGTAAGTTGCGGGATCTTGTATTATGGAATAAGTAAAGAGACTTTCCGGTAAACGAGATTGAAATAGGTATGCGAATACTGACGATCGAATCTCGGGCAAGTAACATATCGAAGGACAAAGGGAATGACATACGGGATTATATGAATCCTTGGCACTGAGGTTCAAACGATAAGATCTTCGTAGAATATGTAGGATCCAATATGGGCATCCAGGTCCCGCTATTGGATATTGACCGAGGATTCACTCGGGTCATGTCTACATAGTTCTCGAACCCGCAGGGTCTGCACACTTAAGGTTCGACGTTGTTTTATGCGTATTTGAGTTATATGGTTGGTTATAGAATGTTGTTCGGAGTCCCGGATGAGATCACGGACGTCCCGAGGGTTTCCAGAATGGTCCAGAAACGAAGATTGATATATAGGATGACTTCATTTGGTTACCAGAAGGTTTTTGGGCATTACCGGTAATGTACCGGGAATGACGAATGGGTTCCGGATCTTCACCGGGAGGGGGGACGACCCACCCGGGAGGGCCCAAGGACCTTGGGGGTGGCGCACCAAGTAGGTGGGGTCAGCCCAAGGCTGTCTTGCGCAAGAGAGAAAGAAAAACCAAAAGAAGAGAAAAAAAAGGAAAGGTGGGAAAGAAGAGAAGGACTCCACCTTCCAATCCTAGTTGGACTAGGATTGGAGGAGGACTCCTCCTCCCCTTGGTGGCGCAGCCCTTGGGGCTCCTTGAGTCTCAAGGCAAGCCTCCCCTCCCCTCCTCCTATATATATGGAGCTATTAGGGCTGATTTGAGACAACTTTTGCCACGGCAGCCCGACCACATACCTCCACGGTTTTTCCTCTAGATCGCGTTTCTACTGAGCTCGGGCGGAGCCCTACTGAGATTAGATCACCATCAACCTCTGGAGCGCCGTCACGCTGCCGGAGAACTCATCTACCTCTCCGTCTCTCTTGCTGGATCAAGAAGGCCGAGATCATCATCGAGCTGTACGTGTGCTGAACGCGGAGGTGCCGTCCGTTCGGCACTAGATCGGAACGGATCGTGGGACGGATCACGGGACGGTTCGTGGGACGGTTCGCGGGGCAGATCGAGGGACGTGAGGATGTTCCACTATATCAACCGCGTTTCTTAACGCTTCTGTTGTGCGATCTACAAGGGTACGTAGATCTAGGGTACGTAGATCGGAAATCCCCTCTCGTAGATGGACATCACCATGTGTAAGTGCATCTAGTGCCCCTTAGTGATTTTGGTGGTTTGAAGACTTATAGGTTAAGTATCTAATGTGTTTGTGAGTTTACACAGGATCTATAAGTCACTGAGGAGTTTGAGATATTTGAAGAATATCGACCCCTAAAAATATATGTCTTTAGTTGAAGAAATTAGTCCGAAGCCGAAGAAATGAATCGCGAGGAATCTGCGATGAAATTGATATTCCTCAAGAAGATACTAATATTAAGAAGTCCGGTGGTCCCTGAAGAAAATCATTCTAAAGAATTGAAGCATGAAGATTTACACTTTCTGTTTTACTTTCTTCGCATTTGAGTAATAGGAACACCGTACTGTTAAAGGGGGTCGAAGTTACACTATGGAATGAATTTCCTCATGATGCTCAACCCAAGCCTAATCCTACCAAAAGCCTCAAGTGAGGAATATGAGTGACATGAGGAGTCTCACAGTTGAGGGTTCCGACCGTTTCGATAGCCACGCCAAGTCACTGGTCTTATCCACTCCAACGGTCATAATACTTAAGGGCATTAGTGTCAAATCATGTCGGGATGCTCCCAGGCTATAAATAGCCACCCCCACAACCACTAGCTGGTTGGCTGCTCCATTAGAAACTGACACTTGTCATAAGAGCAAACCAATTCCTCAGAGCCTTCGAGAGTAATTCATCAGTGAGGAAATACACCATCCACCGAAACCACAAACCAAACCTAGTGATTGAGCATCACTTAAGAAGTTGTTCCTGTGTGGGACTGAAGCCTTTTACCTTTGAGGAATGTGCATCCTCCAGACGGTTAGGCGTCATGGTCTAGAGCTTTCCAGCAGTCAATTGTGGATCGCCGGGTGACCAAGTTTGTGAGGGTTTGGAAGTCTGCCCTGAAGACTTACCACGAGTGTTGGGCGAGGACTATGTGTCCTTAGCTCAAGGAGAATACGGTAGGGACTGTGTGTCCCGGGACTGGGTGTCCTTTGGTTTCAATACCAAGCCGCTCCAAACCAGATGTACGACTGTCACAGCAGTTGGAACTGGGTCATCAACGACTGTCTTCACTAAGAAACGGGTTCTAATTCCTCAACTCCTTACTTTCCTCGTACTATGTGTTGATGACTTTCACTGTGACTGTTTGAAGAATTGGTTGAAGACTTTCTCTGAATTTCCTCAACCCCAAATTCTTCACGTCAGTTAATCCTCATCTGTATTCTGCGTGCCTGCTCACAGTGCAATCTGTTTTCACATTCTTCACTCTGAAAAACTGCTGTTGTGAAACTTTGCACATCTGATCCTTTACTGTTTCCGCTGTAAGTTAGTCATCAGTGAGGAATTTCCTCAAAAGGAATTTCCTCAGTGATGAAATTCTAAAAATCTCCTATTCACCCCCCTCTAGTCGATATAACGCACTTTCAATTGGTATCAGAGCAAGGTACTCCTTTGTTCTGTGTGATTTTGGTATAACCACCTGGAGTTTTAGTTATATCGACTGCAGGCACGTTTAAGGTGACTGCAGCATGTCCTACCTACGAATGAAAGAACTTTCCCTTCTGGAAGAACAAAATGCAAATGCATCTACAAGCTATTGATAATGATCTATGTTATATTGTGGAAAATGGCGTCCCCATCATCTCTGCCAGTGTCACTGCGACTGATGTGAAGAAATTCAAGCAACTCGATTCTCAAGCGAAGAACATCATCAGTGGCCATCTGAGCCCAGGCCAGTTTGGAAGAGTAAGTGCTTTGGGCTCTGCAACACTGATCTGGGAGAGACTGTGCAAGGTAAATGATGGAGTATCAACCCAGCGTGACTCTCGTGTTGATATTCTTCGCAATCTCTTCAATCGCTTCGAAAGACATGCCAATGAAAGCTGCCAAGACACCTTTGATTGCCTCACTGACATATCAAATGAACTGCAAGCACTGGGAGCTCGATACATCACTGATCACGAAGTTGTGATGAAACTGCTGAGATCTTTGGATTCTTCATTCGATACTTTAGTTCTGATGATTCAAGAAAGACCAGACTACAAGATGCTTGATCCAGCTGATATACTTGAAAGGCTAAATACTCATGAATTCGAGCTAGAAGAAAAGAGAGATCTATATGGACAAAGCTATTCCAGAACACGTGCGCTGAAGGCTAGAGCAATTTCCTCATCTGAAGAAGAAGACACAGATGGCAGCATTTGTGACCCTGAAGAATTTGGACAGGAGCTTGCAATGCTCGTGAGGAAATTCCAGAGATTTACACGACGTGGCCAGTTCGATAAATCTTCAAGAAGAGACATGAGGAAATCAGAATCTTCATCTAAGGACTACAAGAAACGAACCTGTCACAAGTGCAAGAAATCAGGTCATTACATTGCTGATTCTCCCCGTTGGGGAAAGGAATCAAAGAAGAAGAAATACAAGGATGACAGTTCTGATGACTCGAAGAAGAAGAATAAATCTTCAAAATCCTCATCTTCAAAGCCCTCATCACACAAGAAGACTAGTTTCAGAAAGGCTCGGGCACTTATTGGCAAGGAAATGGACTCCGAGGCAGAATCAGAGGAATGTGATGAAGAAGAGGGTTCTGATGAAGATTCAGAATCCGGACATGCTAGTCTTGCACTGGCAACCACTTTCGTCAGGAAGTCAATCTTCAATCTTGAAGAAGATGATTGCACCATCCATATTGATGACTATGCTGATGACTTCGCTCCAACCTATTGCTTCATGGCAAAAGGTTCAAACGTACCAAATAATGCCTCCTCCTCTGATTGAAGTGACTGTGAACCTAATGATTATAAGAAACCCAGTTACAGTAACTTGCTATCATTGCCACTAAACAACAAACTGCTCTGGAAAAGCTTTAGAAACTGCTAGATAAAAGTGATGATCTGTTGAATGATGAAATGAACCTTACCCAAATCCTCACTGATGATGTGAAAAGTCTTCAGTCTAGATTTTATAATCTTCATGATCGTTATGATACACTCCTCACTGATCATGAGAAGTTTTCCTATGAATTTATTCAAAGGAAGCTTGATCTTGAGAAGCTGAGGATGTCTCATGATGGTCTTCGTATGGAAAATGATTCATTACTAGCTCAACAGATCAGCGCTGGTCAAGTTGAATTTGTTCCTCCATGTCTTAAATGCATTGAACGCGAAACTGCTAATTCCTCACCAGAATCATAAAATGCTACCATTGCTACAAATTCTTCAACTGCACCTGCTGTGTCTATTTCCTCACTTGAGGAAAACACAAATGTTACTGATCTTCGTGACAGGCATGTACAAAAGCCTGAAAGGACATCAAACCCTTTGTGATGTGCTCGAAAAGCAAATCTTGAACAGGAACCCGAGGAAAGAAGGAATTGCCTTTGAGAGGAAATTAAATGCTGATGGATCCTATTGGAAACCTGAGCAGTATCCCAAAACCTCATGGGTTTCTGCTACTGGGCCTCCTTTTGATCCATCTAATGTAACTGGCTTTTCATGTGAATTATCCTATTCCTCAGATGAGTCATTTGATTCCAACTATAAACTGTTCAAAAATCAATCTGGTGAAGTATTTGCTCGATATGTTGGAACTAACTACAGGAATGGCCCTCCTCTAAGGAAAATCTGGGTTCCCAAAAGCTGTCTTGAAAATCTTCAGGTGAATGTCCTCATGACACCACCACTGAAGAATCTGAACCCCAGATCAAATTCCTCAGGAGGACCAAAGTCTTCAAGAGGATCAAAATCCTCAACTGGTCAAAACTATGCTCGTACCCGTGCTAATGCGTCTAACATGCAGGGAAACTACAAGGAATATGAATATGAGCGTTACTCCTCAAATCATTATGTTCATAAATCCTCAAACCAGTTCTATGCATATTCATGCGAGTACTTTAATCCCCCTACTGTTAAGAGAAGTGCATTGGCTTCAATGGCACCTTTCTCATATGGTGCTCGCAGGATGATGAATGCTTTACCACCCCTTCAGATGTGGGTGGTGAAGAAATCGAACTAATCAGTTCTGCAGGTGAGGTCTCTAGATGAAAATCATCATCTAAAGAATTTGCTGGAGACCTCAGGAATTGCCTGATAGGACGCAAGCTAATGATTGATGAAATAGAAATATTTCACACGTCCTTACATTTATGTTATGATGAAATTACTAATCTGATGAAATTAGTATCATATTCTTCAAATGTGAAGCATATGAGATGGTAAGCTGTACTAATTCATCTGCAGGATGATAAACCCAAGAATACTGAGTGGGTTCTTGATAGTGGCTGCACACATCACATGACTGGTGATAAAATCTTCTGATGAATATGCCACTAGCTCCATCACCTCTGAAGCAAATCACATATGCTGACAAAGGTAAAAGCAAGGTATTGGGACTTGGCAAAGTGGCTATTTCCATTGATAGGCATATGGACAAAGTGATGCTTGTTGAATCCCTTGGTTTTAACCTTATGTCAGTCTCGATGCTTTGTGATCTTGATATGATTGTTATCTTTGGTAGATATAGATGTGTAGTCATCATGGAATCTGACAGATCCAAAGTCTTCGAAGGTGTAAGAAGAGGGGATTTGTACATTGTTGATTTCTCTACAGGTCCTGAACCAGCCACTTGCTTACTAGCAAAAACCTCAGAAGGATGGCTGTGGCACCGAAGACTAGGTCATGCAGGCATGAGGAATTTTCACACGCTCGCGAAGAAGAAGCATGTCATCAGCATCGAATCGGTCAAATTCCTCAAGGATCATCTCTGCGGTGCTTGTGAATCTGGGGAAATGACCACATCCAAGCATCCCTCTAAGACTATCATGACCACTACACGTCCATTCGAATTGCTTCATATGGATTTATTTGGACCTACTCACTATGCCACACTAACCAATGCAACATCTTTATATGGCTTCGTCATAGTTGATGATTATTCCAGATATATTTGGGTGCATATCATAGTGTATAAAACTGAAGTGCAGGAAATCTTCAAACGATTTTCTTCAAGGGCCTCGACGAACTTTGGCATCAAGATCAAACATATCAGGAGTGATAATTGAACTGAGTTCAAAAACACTGGTCTTGATGATTATCTTGATGAACTTGGTATTACTCATGAATTATCTTCTCCTTATACTCCTCAGCAGAATGGCGTCGTTGAAAGGAAGAACAGGACTCTTGTTGAAATGGCAAGAACTATGCTTGAAGAATATCAGACTCCTCGTCGCTTTTGGCCTGAAGAAATCAACACTACATGCCATATCATCAACAGGGTATATCTTCACAAATTCCTCAAGAAAACCTCATATGAACTCCTCACTGACAAGAAACCCAATGTAAGTTATTTCAAAGTCTTCGGTGCAAAATGCTGGATTAGAGATCCTCACCATAGCTCAAAATTTGCACCTAAGGCACATGAAGGTTTTATGCTCGGTTATGGAAAGGCCTCGCACACTTACAGAGTCTTCAACAACTATCACAACAAAGTTGTTGAGACTGTAGATGTGCGGTTCGATGAAACTAATGGCTCGTAAGGAGAGCAATTGCCTTCTAATCCAGATAAACTATCTCGTGAGGAAGCAATAAAGCTCAAGCCTACTGAAGACATTGTCCCCACTGAGGAAATTGGTGAAGAAACGATCCCCATCACTGATAAAAATCAAGAAGATGCTCCTGAGGAAATTGCACAAGCACCAGTTCCTCAGCCTAGACAAAATCCTCAACCTGCTCATCCAAGGATTGCAAACGAAGTAGAACTTGACAAAATCCTCAATGACATCAACGCGCCAGGTCCTCTCACTCGCTCAAAAGCTTCACACTTAGTTAACTTTTGTGGGCATTTTTCCTTTGTATCCATCACAGAACCCTCAAAAGGTTGCTGAGCCTTTTCTGGAATTGGAGTGGATCCAAGCTATGGAAGACGAACTTCTTCAATTCAAGCTGAATGACGTATGGGAGCCCGTCAAACGACCAGATCCTCGCAAGCACAACATCATCGGCACCAAGTGGATTTTTCCGAAACAAGGAAGATGAGGATGGTCAAGTGGTGAGGAACAAGGCACGACTTGTAGCCCAAGGCTACACCCAGGTTGAAGGAATAGATTTCGATGAAACTTTTGCACCTGTTGCTAGACTTGAAGCTATTCGAATACTACATGCTTATGCTAATCATCATAACATCATCTTATATCAAATGGATGTGAAAAGTGCATTCCTCAATGGTAAGCTTGAGGAAGAAGTATATGTTGCTCAGCCCCAAGGTTTTGAGGATCCAAAGAATCCAGACAAAGTCTTCAGAGTCAAAAAGGCTCTTTATGGTCTCAAGCAAGCCCCTCGGGCATGGTATGATACATTGAAGGAATTCCTCATGAAGAAAGGCTTCAAACCTGGTTCACTCGATCCAACTCTTTTCAGAAAATCCTATGGTAATGAGCTATTTGTATGTCAAATATATGTCGATGATATCATATTTGGCTGTACTGACAAACGATACTGTGATGAATTTGCCTACATGATGAGTGAAGAATATCAGATGTCCATGATGGGGGAGCTGAAATTCTTCTTAGGTCTTCAAATTCGTCAACAAAGCAATGGATTCTTCATATCACAGGAGAAATACCTCAAGGATGTTCTGAGGAAATTCGACATGCATGAATGCAAAGGTGCCAAGACACCAATGCGTACCAACGGCCACCTCGGCACTGATGAAAATGGTAAAGACTTCGATCAGCAGGTATATCGTTCTATGATTGGCTCCTTATTGTATCGGTGTGCATCTAGGCCAGATATAAAGAAAATGTGCACACACTAAGCATAAGGCTGTGAAACATATTCTTCGATACTTAGCTCACACACCAACACTAGGATTATGGTATCCCAAGGGCTCCAATCTTCATCTGGTAGGGTATTCTGATTCTGACTATGCTGGTGACCGTGTGGATCGCAAGTCAACTTCTGGCACATGCCATTTCCTCGGAAGATCACTAGTTTGCTGGTCCTCAAAGAAGCCGAACTGCGTATCACTATCCACTGCCGAAGCTGAGTACATTGCTGCTGGTTCTTGTTGTGCTCAATTTCTCTGGATGAAGCAAACGCTCAAGGACTACGACATCAACATGAAGAATGTGCCTCTCTACTGTGACAATGAGAGTGCTATCAAGATTGCATACAACCCAGTACAACACTCGAAGACCAAGCACAACCAGATTCGTCATCATTTTCTTCGGGACCATGTCCTCAAGGGCAATATCCTCATCGACCATGTGAAGACTGATGATCAACTGGTAGATATCTTCACTAAGACCTTGGATGAGAAAAGGTTTTGCAAGTTGCGGTGTGAGCTAAATATCTTAGAATCTTCAAATGTTTTGTAAAAACATGCACACATCCTAACACTTACGCAAAGTTGATGACTTAGATGTGCAACACATGATGAATCGATTTTCTTCAACTAATGAAGAGTGTCACTCTGAATGTGAAGAAATTAACAAAGAAATTGATTCTCAGGGCCCTACGACAATTGTACGCGGTGTTTGTAATCAACATTCTTATATGGTGGGTCACGCCACCGTCCAATGTGAAATTCCTCAAGTTGATTTTCTTCAAATGTTCTATTTCCTCACAATGTGTTTTTTTTTCAAAACAACTGTTCTTCATTGTGATGATTTATTACAAAATCTTCAAAAACACTTGATGACTTTCATTTGACTAGATAGACTGTGATTTCTAGTCCTCAACAACATTCACTTATTGCTATTTCTTCAAGTTTATGTTTCTGCTAAGTGGATGTGATTGGACCCTACTTTGCCTCTATGCTATACTCATCCAGCCTATTCAATTCTTCATATGCGTTCTACTTGAAATTTGTTCAAAATCCTCACTGCGTCCTTGTCAGCTGATGATTTTGTAACGAAAATCCTCAAATCTTCAAAAAATGTTTCTTTAAGACACAGTAACTGAACCCCACTTCCCACGATTGGATAACCACGATCTCCACTATCTCCACCGCATCGTACGGGAGCTACACGTCTCCTGCGGAGACGTAGAGGCAGGGGCTATTTGGTCCGAAATTCTTGCGCCAACAGTAACTTTTGGCTATAAATATGTCCTTATCCCCCTCGGCATACTCTTCTTCGCTCCATCGCTCTCCTGCCACAACATACACCACCGAACCCTAGCGCCATCGCTGGTAGTCTCGTCGCTGGTGAGGAAGAGCTTCACTGCCTCGACTTCTCCGTCACCGGAACCATGCCGGAGTCGGACCATCTTCGTCCGCCGCCTCCGTAGACGTCCTCTGTCGCCGGGTTAGGGTGCATTGGACACGCGACCGAAGAGCTTCTCCACACACAACTTTCTGTGTACTTCGTGCGCACCTTCCAGGGTAAATATATCCCATTTTTACAGCAAGTTAGATCTAAAATTTTACATCTTATATGTGAAATCTGTTTTTCCTCAAGAAACGATAAGCACGTGATTTCTCAAACACTGCCTATTATCACATCATTGATTAACTATGCTAAGCATCTAAGATTTTCACGAGATTCCTCAATTGTGCGAATTTTCGGATCTGTACAACTCTGGAACCCAAGAACAGTATGCTTAGGTAAATTCCTCAACCACTGGTTATATTCCTCAAACTGTCAAACTTTTTCATTTTCTTCAAATCTGAGAACGCATATGACCTCTCCAAATTCCTCGCAACTATACTCTGTTCACAAGTACACAAATGTCAGCTGATGAATCTCTCGGTTCTCATCACATTAACTCATTTGCAGCGTTTTTGGAAGAAACTCTTCAAGTCTCATCAGAATCCTCAAGAGTTCAATCTCATCAGCAAAATCCTCAACTGAAGAAAATGGAGGAAGACAGAAAACAGAAGGGAGGGAAGAAACTTGAGCAAAACACAGCTGCTGATATCTGTGAGGACATTTACTTGGACTATTGCACGCCTCATGAAAATGAGACAATGGCCAAGAGAAAGATACGGCTGCAGAAGATTGAACGCCGATGGGCGAAGGAATGGAAGGAATACATGTTTGTGACTCCCAAATATGCGAAAAAAATTCGCTCTGAAGCCTCCTAGCAGAAGGGCCCCACTTGAGGATCATCAAGTAGCACATCCCTCAAGCCTCATGACTATTGATGACTATCCAGATGAGAAGGAAAAGCATCTGGCTAAGCTCAAAAAGCAGGCAGAAGCTGCAGTTAGGAAATTCAATGAATCCTCAGCTGCTGCCTCAGCTGCTGCTACCTCCTCTGCCGCAGAAACCTCTGGCTCAGAAATTCCTCAAATGCAGTCTGTGCCATCAAAGCCAAGGGCTCCAAAGCCTCAAGAGAAGTCTGCTCAGGCTTCTGTCACAAAACCCTCAGCACCAAAACCCTCAGTACCAAAACCTTCAACACCAAAACCATCAGCGCCAAAGCCCTCAGTACCAATCTCCTCAGCTCCACCTCCAAAGCCTCAAGAGAAACCAGTACAGAAGCAAGTCGTGAAGCCTACGACCGCCAGCTCCAGCTCCTCACTCCCAGCTGCAACCATCTCAGAGACAAAGTCTTCAACACCTCCTGTGAAGACTTTGGTAACTGCTGAACGTGCAACTCTGCCCAGCCCAAGCAAAATCATCACCGTACCGTCTGCATCAGAGGGAAGTGATGAATTTGATGATGAAACCCTGCAAGCCATCATTAGAAACAAGTAGGAAAGAGTAGCTCAAGCATCAGGAAGTGCCATTCCTCTGGCCATGGACCCCAAGGTCCTCCTTGACTACATCAACATCTGGTATGAGGACCCAAACACTCCAATTGATGATTTAAAGCTTACGCCTGGCATCAGTCACATGGTGACCACTTTCATAAATGAAGCCAAGTGGAAAGAACAGCAGGCTAGGCAGGCCAAAGTTGCAAAGATTAAAAAGGAGAAATTCCTCAGGCAGAATCTCCTCAAATTGACTCCTGATGCACTGGTGACAACACAGGCAGAGCTGAAGAAACTGACTGACAGGTACTCCAAGCTGTCAGATCGTAAAAGCCTCAAGAGCAATTTCATCAAGCTGGCCACTAGTGCTGTTGATGACTACAACAAGAAGGCCGCACCCCCAGCACCAACTCCTCAGCCCTTCATTGAGGAGCCAGCGGATGAATCTCCTCATGATGAGGAAACTCCTCAAGCTGAGGAAGTACACCAAGAGCGCCGTGTTGATGAACCGGCTATTGAGGAAATCATCATGAAAACTCTAGCTGATGAATTTGCTGCCACTGATGAGACTGCCCCTGACCCAGCTGCTGCATCAAAGCAGGTTGATGACTCTGTTCCAGCTGGTTCCTCAATACCAGCTGAAGAAACTATAGAGAGAACACCTTCACCAAAAGCTTCAAAGGTGAAGAACATGATTCCGTCTGCATCAGATGTGAAGAAAACCATTGCTGCTGAAAAGGAAGCCAAAAAGAGAAAGGTCTCCTCAGCAGAAGAAGAAACATAGGCAAAGCGGCTCAAAGCACTTGAAGAATCTGCTCCTCTGGACCTTGTGCCCCTGAATGTCGCTCCTTCCTATGAAATGGTCATCATTGATGATCCAGCGAAAAAGGCAGATGAGGAAATGAAAGATGTCGCCTCTGAGGAACACATTGATGAGGAAATTCAGATAGACAACAGTCCTCAACCTTTCATTCCTCAAACAGACAATGTTCAAGCATCAGCTGCACCAGCTGATGAAACTGCATCTGCCACCAAGCCAGCTGAGGACGAACAAACTAAAAATCCTCAAGCTGATGAAATTCGACACTCTAAGCCGAATCCTCAAGATGAGGAACAGGCTGATCCAACTCCTCCAACTGAGCAAGAAGCACAAATTCCTCAGCCTGAAGCACAGCCAGAGCAAGCTCCTCAGCCTGACGCCCAGCAAGCACCATCTCCTCAGCCTGAAGTACCAACAGCTAAAATTCCTCACCCTGAGGAAAATGCTGAGGAGAATGCACCTGATCAAGACAATGCACTCGTCGTGCTCAACCCAGAGACTGCCATTGTTGTCTCCCCTCCTATTCCTGAGCAAAATCTTCAGCCAGTTCAGCGTCAGCCATTCTCCAAGCGTCCAAAGTTTCAAAAGGAAAATTTCTTTGAAGAACACATGTACTTCATTGGTGAGAACCCCTATGACAAGCCTCAAATGAGGCATCTGAAGTTTTGGACTAGGACTCAAATGAATTACTATGCCTCTGTGCTATGTGGACGAAACAAGATATTCCAGCACATGCATATTCCTCATGTTGAACTTGAAGCAATACCGTGCGTGGAGCCAGTCCTCAGTGTACTCCATGATGCAGGTTTACTCCCAATGTGCTCCGACATATCTGACTGGAACAACGAGTTAATTCTTCAGTTCTATGCCACTCTTCACATATCTGGCAACTCTGAAGACATTAACACTTGGGTGTTTGACTGGATGTCACAAAACACTCACTACAAGGCTCCTGATACTGAACTCCTCAGAGAACTGCCCGTACCAATTCCCTCAGATGAGGTTGTGAAGCTTTATGGTGAGCGTGAGCTCCCAAATGGAATGATGGAAGTCCTCATGAAGCCTTTGTCTGAAGGAAAATGTTCAAGAACAACCTTCCTCATCCACGAGCTCAAGTACACACCCAGGTCTGTCTACAGAATCCTCTGCAGTGTGCTCGCGCCGATCAAAGGCCATGACGATGAAGAAGATGTTGTAGGCCTCATGAAGAATATCCTCTTCAACATCATTCATGGTATTCCTATCAACATCCATGATTTCTTATTGAGGACTTTGGCCGACAATGCTATGTGCCCTTTTGATCACAAGATATATGCCCCATGGATCATGAGATTCACCAGGACAAGGACATGCATCAACTTTCACGCTGATTGCCAAAACCATGTTGGTTATATGCCTCCTATCCGGGTCAACAAGAAGACTTTCGAGCCCATTGAAAGAAAATGCAAATCTGTGATTGAAGAAGGCAGTAGGCCCCTTGATGGCCAGTTCAGAGAACCAGAAGCTTATTCTTCATGGGATGATACTGAGACTCGTCCGGCAAGCCCCGTTCCTCCTCGCGTGATGAATACCAGAGAGCTCCTCCTCAGTCTTCACCAGAAGGTGGATCGCAACCACAAATGGGTCAAACGCCAGTTTGGTGCCATTGTGAAAACCCTCACTGAAACACAGAACTCTGTGAAGCTCAACCATCACTATCTGCATGAGGTTTTTGATCGCGCCTGGGCTACACTTGCACATCTTAAGACTCAGACTGAGCTTGAAGAAATGGACTTTGAGCGAGACTTTGACTGGTCGTGGCCTCCCAAGAAGAAGTTCAGGCCCATTCCAGTGACAGACCTTGAAGACAGCTCCTTTTCTTCATTCCGCACTGCCGAAACTGATGAAGAACAGCTCGACACTGCTACCGGTCCAAGGAAGAAGACTACTCCCAAGAAGCATCACGGTTCTTCCTCAACCGCCAAGAAGTGAAGTCTTCACGGGCGTTAGTCCTTAGTTTGTCCCTTTTTGTCACTTGATGACAAAGGGGGAGAAACTTGAGAGTTAGTATTCAAGCGGGATATTTTTGGGGCTTATAAACTATATTTAAGTTACAAACTCTTGGCTCTTCTGAAGTTTTTATGTAATGAGTTGTAACTTAAGCCCGATGGTAGTCTGACGCTTTTGAACGTTTTTCTTCGCATGCTTATTCCTCAAGTTTTAATGCACGCATGATGGAATTCGTCAGATACCATTTGTCATCATGCATCTTCATTTTCTTCATATGATATGTTACATGTATGCATGATTTACAAGACTCAGGGGGAGATCTCCATGATATAAATCATCAATGTGCATTTGCTGTAAAAAGCAAAATCCTCAAGATATGCACATCTTCAGGGGGAGTCTCTCTGAATCTTGATTTGAAATTTCTCAAATGAGTATTTACACTTCATTTTTTTGATCCCTGTTGAAGACTTAACCTAATTGTCATCAACCACCAAAAAGGGGGAGATTGTAAGTGCATCTAGTGCCCCTTAGTGATTTTGGTGGTTTGAAGACTTATAGGTTAAGTATCTAATGTATTTGTGAGTGTACACAGGATCTATAAGTGATTGAGGAGTTTGAGATATTTGAAGAATATCGACCCCTAAAAATATATGTCTTCAGTTGAAGAAATTGGTCTGAAGCTGAAGAAATGAATCGTGAGGAATCTGCGATGAAATTGATATTCCTCATGAAGATACTGATATTAAGAAGTTCGGTGGTTCCTGAAGAAAATCATTCTGAAGAATTGAAGCATGAAGATTTACACTTTCTGTTTTACTTTCTTCGCATTCGAGTAATAGGAACATCGTACTGTTAAAGGGGGTCGAAGTTACACTATGGAATGAATTTCCTCATGATGCTCAACCCAAGCCTAATCCTACCAAAAGCCTCAAGTGAGGAATACGAGTGACATGAGGACTCTCACAGTTGAGGGTTCCGACCGTTTTGATAGCCACGCCAAGTCACTGGTCTTATCCACTCCAACGGTCATATTACTTAAGGGCATCAGTGTCAAATCATGTCGGGATGCTCCAAGGCTATAAATAGCCACCCCCCACAACCACTAGCTGGTTGGCTGCTCCGTTAGAAACTGACACTTGTCATAAGAGCAACCCAATTCTTCAGAGCCTTCGAGAGTAATTCATCAGTGAGGAAATACACCATCCACCGAAACCACAAACCAAACCTAGTGATTGAGCATCACTGAAGAAGTTCTTCCTGTGTGGGACTGAAGCCTTTTACCTTTGAGGACTGTGCATCCTCCAGACGGTTAGGCGTCATGGTCTAGAGCTTTCCAGCAATCAATTATGGATCGCCGGGTGACCAAGTTTGTGAGGGTTTGGAAGTCTGCCCTGAAGACTTACCACGAGTGTTGGGCGAGGACTGTGTTGTTGGAATTATGCCCTAGAGGCAATAATAAATATAGTTATTGTTATAATTCCTGTATCAAGATAATAGTTTATTATCCATGCTATAATTGTATTGAATGAAGACTCATTTACATGTGTGGATACATAGACAAAACACCGTCCCTAGCAAGCCTCTAGTTGGCTAGCCAGTTGATCAAAGATAGTCAGTGTCTTCTGATTATGAACAAAGTGTTGTTACTTGATAACTGGACCACGCCATTAGGAGAATCACATGATGGACTAGACCTAAACTAATAGATGTAGCATGTTGATCGTGTCATTTTATTGCTACTGTTTTCTGCGTGTCAAGTATTTATTCCTATGACCATGAGATCATATAACTCACTGACACCGGAGGAATACTTTGTGTGTATCAAACGTCGCAACGTAACTGGGTGACTATAAAGATGGTCTACAGGTATCTACGAACGTGTTAGTTGAGTTAGTATGGATCAAGACTGGGATTTGTCACTCCGTGTGACGGAGAGGTATCTTGGGGCCCACTCGGTAATACAACATCACACACAAGCCTTGCAAGCAATGTGACTTAGTGTAAGTTGCGGGATCTTGTATTACGGAACGAGTAAAGAGACTTGCCGGTAAACGAGATTGAAATAGGTATGCGGATACTGACGATCGTATCTCGGGCAAGTAACATACCGAAGGACAAAGGGAATGATATACGGGATTATATGAATCCTTGAAACTGAGGTTCAAACAATAAGATCTTCGTAGAATATGTAGGAACCAATATGGGCATCCAGGTCCCGCTATTGGATACTGACCGAGGAGTCTCTCGGGTCATGTCTACATAGTTCTTGAACCCGCAGGGTCTGCACACTTAAGGTTCGACGTTGTTTTATGCGTATTTGAGTTATATGGTTGGTTACCGAATGTTGTTCGGAGTCTCGGATGAGATCACGGACGTCACGAGGGTTTCCGGAATGGTCCGGAAACGAAGATTGATATATAGGATGACCTCATTTGATTACCGGAAGGTTTTCGGAGTTACCGAGAATGTACCGGGAATGACGAATGGGTTCCGGGAGTTCACCGGGGGGGGGGGGGGGCAACCCACCCCGGGGAAGCCCATAGGCCATTAGGGTGGCGCACCAGCCCTTAGTGGGCTGGTGGGACAGCCCAAAAGGGCCCTATGCGCCATACAAAGGAAAATCAAAGAGAAAGAAAAAAAGGGGAGGTGGGAAGGAAGGGAAGGACTCCCACCCACCAAACCAAGTCCAACTCGGTTTGGGGGGGGAGCCTTCCCCCCTTGGACACGGCCGACCCCCTTGGGGCTCCTTGAGCCCCAAGGCAAGGTCTCCTCCCTCCCACCTATATATACGGAGGTATTGGGGCTGATTTGAGACGACTTTTCCACGGCAGCCCGACCACATACCTCCACGGTTTTTCCTCTAGATCGCGTTTCTGAGGAGCTCGGGCGGAGCCCTGCTGAGACAAGGTGCCGTCCGTTTGGTACTAGATCGTGGGACTGATCGCGGGATTGTTCGCGGGGCGGATCGAGGGACGTGAGGACGTTCCACTACATCAACCGCGTTCACTAACGCTTCTGCTGTACGGTCTACAAGGGTATGTAGATCACTCATCCCCTCTCGTAGATGGACATCACCATGATAGGTCTTCGTGCGCGTAGGAAATTTTTTGTTTCCCATGCGACGTTCCCCAACAGTGGCATCATGAGCTAGGTTCATGCGTAGATGTCTTCTCGAGTAGAACACAAAAGTTTTTGTGGGCGGTGATGTGCGTCTTGCTGCCCTCCTTAGTCTTTTCTTGATTCCGCGGTATTGTTGGATTGAAGCGGCTTGGACCGACATTACTCGTACGGTTACAAGAGACTGGTTTCATCGCTACGAGTAACCCCGTTGCTCAAAGATGACTGGCAAGTGTCGGTTTCTCCAACTTTACTTGAATCGGATTTGACCGAGGAGGTCCTTGGATGAGGTTAAATAGCAACTCATATATCTCCGTTGTGGTGTTTGCGTAAGTAAGATGCGATCCTACTAGATACCCATGGTCACCACGTAAAACATGCAACAACAAAATTAGAGGACGTCTAACTTGTTTTTGCAGGGTATGCTTGTGATGTGATATGGCCAACGATGTGATGTGATATATTGGATGTATGAGATGATCATGTTGTAATTGAAAATATCGACTTGCACGTCGATGGTGCTTGCAGATGCGTTTACTATTTTGCTAGGATGTAGCTTTAGTAGTAATAGCATGAGTAGCACGACAACCCCGATGGCAACACGTTGATGGAGATCATGGCGTGGCGCCGGTGACAAGAAGATCGTGCCGGTGCTTTGGTGATGGAGATCAAGAAGCACGTGATGATGGCCATATCATGTCACTTATGAATTGCATGTGATGTTAATCCTTTTATGCACCTTATTTTGCTTAGAACGATGGTAGCATTATGAGGTGATCTCTCACTAAAATTTCAAGACGAAATTGTGTTCTCCCCGACTGTGCACCGTTGCTACAGTTCGTCGTTTCGAGACACCACGTGATGATCGGGTGTGATAGACTCAACGTTCACATACAACGGGTGCTAAACAGTTGCGCACACAGAACACTCGGGTTAAGCTTGACGAGCCTAGCATGTGCAGACATGGCCTCGGAACACATGAGACCGAAGGGTCGATCATGAATCATATAGATGATATGATTAGCATAGGGATGCTTACCACTGAAACTATACTCAACTCACGTGATGATCGGACTTGAGCTAGTGTAAGTGGATCATGAACCACTCAAATGACTAGAGAGATGTACTTTTTGAGTGGGAGTTTAGCAAATAATTTGATTAAGTTAAACTCTAATTATCTTGAACATAGTCTAAGTCCACTTTGAATATATTTCTGTTGTAGATCATGGCTCACGCGACAGTCATCCTGAATTTTAATACGCTCCTAGAGAAAGCTAAGTTGAAAGATGATGGAAGCAACTTTGTAGACTGGGCTCGTAATCTTAAGCTAATCTTACAAGCTGGGAAGAAGGATTATGTCCTTAATGCTGCGCTAGGAGATGAACCACCCACTACGGTTGATCAGGATGTTAAGAACGCTTGGTTAGCACGTAAGGAGGACTACTCAATAGTTCAATGTGCAGTCTTGTATGGCTTAGAACCAGGACTTCAACGTCGCTTTGAGCGTCATGGAGCATTTGAGATGTTCCAGGAGTTGAAGTTTATCTTTCACAAGAACGCCCAGATCGAGAGGTATGATACCTCCAATAAATTCTATGCTTGCAAGATGGAGGAAAACTCGTCTGTCAGTGAACATGTGCTCAAAATGTCTGGGTACTCAAACCGTCTAGCTGAGCTGGGGATTGAACTCCCGCAAGAGGCTATCACTGACAGAATCCTTCAATCACTGCCGCCAAGCTATAAAGGCTTTGTGTTGAACTACAACATGCAAGGGATGAACAAGTCTCCCGGCGAGTTGTTTGCGATGCTGAAAGTCGCAGAGTCTGAACTCCGTAAAGAGCATCAAGTGTTGATGGTGAATAAGACCACTAGTTTCAATAGAAACGACAAAGGCAAGAAGGGTAATTCGAAGAAGAGCGGCAAGCCTGTTGCCAATCCGACGAAGAAACCCAAAGCTGGACCTAAGCCTGAAACAGATTGTTACTATTGCAAGGGTATGGGTCACTGGAAGCGCAATTGCCCCAAGTACCTGGCAGATAAGAAGGCGGCCGAAGAAAAATCAGGTATATTTGATATACATGTTATCGATGTGTACTTAACCGGCTCTCGTAGTAGTCCCTGGGTATTCAATACCGGTTCTGTTGCTCATATTTGCAACTCGAAACAGGAACTGCGGAATAGACGAAGGCTGGCGAAAGATGAAGTGACGATGCGCGCAGGAAATGGTTCCAAGGTTGATGCAATCGCCGTCGGCACAGTTTCACTTCAGTTACCATCAGGATTAGTGATGAACTTAAATCATTGTTATTTAGTGCCTGCGTTGAGCATGAACATTATATCTGGATCTTGTTTATTGCGAGACGGTTACTCTTTTAAGTCAGAGAATAATGGTTGTTCTATTTCTATGAGTAACATCTTTTATGGTCATGCACCGAATGTGAGAGGATTGTTCATATTGAATCTTGATAGCGATACGCATATACATAACATTGAGACCAAAAGAGTTAGAGTTAACAATGATAGCGCCATATTTTTGTGGCACTGCCGCTTAGGTCATATTGGTGTAAAGCGCATGAAGAAACTCCATGCTGATGGACTTTTAGAGTCACTTGACTTTGATTCACTTGACACGTGCGAACCATGCCTCATGGGCAAGATGACTAAGACTCCGTTCTCCGGAACAATGGAGCGTGCAAGTGACTTGTTGGAAATCATACATACCGATGTGTGTGGTCCGATGAGCGTGGAGGCACGCGGCGGATATCGTTATTTTCTCACCTTCACTAACGATTTGAGTAGATATGGTTATGTCTACTTGATGAAGCATAAGTCTGAAACATTTGAAAAGTTCAAGCAATTTCAGAGTGAAGTGGAAAATCATCGTAACAAGAAGATCAAGTTCCTATGGTCTGATCGTGGGGGTGAATATCTGAGTTTTGAGTTTGGTACTCACTTAAGACAATGTGGAATTGTTTCACAGTTAACACCGCCTGGAACACCACAGCGTAATGGTGTGTCCGAACGTCGTAATCGTACTCTATTAGAGATGGTGCCATCTATGATGTCTCTTATTGATTTGCCGTTATCGTTTTGGGGTTATGCATTAGAAACAGCTGCATTCACTTTAAATAGGGCACCATCAAAATCCGTTGAGACGACACCATACGAACTGTGGTATGGCAAAAGGCCAAAGTTGTCGTTTCTTAAAGTTTGGGGATGTGATGCTTATGTCAAAAAGCTTCAGCCTAAAAAGCTGGAACCCAAAGCGGAAAAGTGCGTCTTCATAGGTTACCCAAAAGAGACAGTTGGGTACACCTTCTATCTCAAATCCGAGGGCAAAGTGTTTGTTTCTAAAAACGGAGCTTTTCTCAAGAAGGAGTTTCTCTCGAGAGAATTGAGTGGGAGCAAGATAGAACTTGACGAGGTTGTCGAACCTCTCATCCCTCTGGATGGTGGCGCAGGGCAAGGGGAAACCACTTTCGTTGCAACGCCGGTTGAGGAGGAAGTTAATGATGATGATCATGAAAATCCAGTTCAAGTTTCTGTCGAACCACGCAGGTCGACGAGACCACGTGCTGCTCCAGACTGGTACGGTAATCCCGTCTTATCGATCATGTTGTTAGACAACAATGAACCTGCAAATTATGAAGAAGCAATGGTGGGCCCAGATTCCAACAAATGGCTAGAAGCCATGAAGTCCGAGATCGGATCCATGTATGAGAACAAAGTATGGACTTTGGAGGTACTACCTGAGGGCCGCAAGGCTATTCAGAACCAATGGATCTTTAAGAGGAATACGGACGCTGACGGCAATGTGACCGTTTATAAAGCTCGACTTGTGGCAAAAGGTTTTTCACAAGTTCAAGGAGTTGACTACGATGAAACATTCTCACCCGTAGCGATGCTTAAGTCCGTCAGAATCATGTTAGCAATAGCTGCATTTTTCGATTATGAAATCTGGCAGATGGATGTCAAAACAGTGTTCCTTAACGGTTTCCTTAAGGAAGAGTTGCATATGATACAACCCAAAGGTTTTGTCGATCCTAAGAATGCTAACAAGGTGTGCAAGCTCCAGCGATCCATTTATGGACTGGTGCAAGCATCTCGGAGCTGGAACAAACGCTTTGATGAGGCGATCAAAGCATTTGGGTTTATACAAGTGGTTGTAGAATCTTGTATTTACAAGAAAGTGAGTGGGAGCTCTGTGGCGTTTCTAATATTATATGTGGATGACATATTACTGATTGGAAACAACGTGGAGTTTTTAGAGAGCATAAAGGATTACTTGAATAAGAGTTTCTCTATGAAGGACCTAGGAGAAGCTGCTTACATTCTAGGCATTAAGATCTACAGGGATACATCAAAACGCGTGATAGGACTTTCACAAAGCACATACCTTGATAAAGTTTTGAAGAGGTTCAAAATGGAACAGTCCAAGAAAGGGTTCTTGCCAGTTTTACAAGGTACGAGATATAGTAAGTCTCAGTGCCCAGCAACTGATGAAGATAGAGAGCATATGCGCTCCGTCCCCTATGCTTCAGCCATAGGTTCTATCATGTATGCAATGTTGTGCACTAGACCGGATGTTAGCCTAGCCATAAGTATGGCAGGTAGGTTCCAGAGTAATCCAGGAGTGGATCACTGGACAGCGGTCAAGAACATCCTGAAGTACCTGAAAAGGACTAAGGAGATGTTCCTCGTTTATGGAGGTGACGAAGAGCTCGCCGTAAAAGGTTACGTCGATGCAAGCTTTGACACAGATCCGGACGACTCTAAGTCGCAAACCGGATACGTATTTATTCTTAATGGGGGTGCGGTAAGCTGGTGCAGTTCCAAGCAAAGCGTCGTAGCAGATTCTACATGTGAAGCGGAGTACATGGCTGCCTCGGAGGCGGCTAAGGAGGGTGTCTGGATGAAGCAGTTCATGACGGATCTTGGAGTGGTGCCAAGGGCACTGAATCCAATAACCTTGTTCTGTGACAACACGGGTGCCATTGCCTTAGCAAAGGAACCACGGTTTCACAAGAAGACCAGACACATCAAACGACACTTCGACCTCATCCGCGACTACGTCGAGGGAGAAAAGTGCACACGGATCTGAATGTAGCAGACCCGCTGACTAAACCTCTTCCACGGCCAAAGCATGATCAACACCAGAACTGTATGGGTATTAGATTTATTATAATGTAATTCACATGATGATGTGAGGGCTAGATTATTGACTCTAGTGCAAGTGGGAGACTATTGGAATTATGTCCTAGAGGAAATAATAAATATAGTTATTATTATAATTCCTGTATCAAGATAATCGTTTATTATCCATGCTATAATTGTATTGAATGAAGACTCATTTACATGTGTGGATACATAGACAAAACACCGTCCCTAGCAAGCCTCTAGTTGGCTAGCCAGGTGAGCAAAGATAGTCAGTGTCTTCTGATTATGAACAAAGTGTTGTTGCTTGATAACTGGATCACGTCATTAGGAGAATCACGTGATGGACTAGACCCAAACTAATAGACGTAGCATGTTGATTGTGTCATTTTATTGCTACTGTTTTCTGCGTGTCAAGTATTTATTCCTATGACCATGAGATCATATAACTCACTGACACCGGAGGAATACTTTGTGTGTATCAAATGTCGCAACATAACTGGGTGACTATAAAGATGCTCTACAGGTATCTCCGAAGGTGTTAGTTGAGTTAGTATGGATCAAGACTGGGATTTGTCACTCCATGTGACGGAGAGGTATCTCGGGGCCCACTCGGTAATACAACATCACACACAAGCCTTGCAAGCAATGTGACTTAGTGTAAGTTGCGGGATCTTGTATTACGGAACGAGTAAAGAGAATTGCCGGTAAACGAGATTGAAATAGGCATGCGGATACTGACGATCGAATCTCGGGCAAGTAACATACCGAAGGACAAAGGGAATGATATACGGGATTATATGAATCCTTGGCACTGAGGTTCAAACGATAAGATCTTCGTAGAATATGTAGGATCCAGTATGGGCATCCAGGTCCCGCTATTGCATATTGACCGAGGAGTCTCTCGGGTCATGTCTACATAGTTCTCGAACCCGCAGGGTCTGCACACTTAAGGTTCGACGTTGTTTTATGCGTATTTGAGTTATATGGTTGGTTACCGAATGTTGTTCGGAGTCTGGGATGAGATCACGGACGTCACGAGGGTTTCCGGACTGGTCCGGAAACGAAGATTGATATATAGGATGACCTCATTTGATTACCGGAAGGTTTTCGGAGTTACCGGGAATGTACCGGGAATGACGAATGGGTTCCAGGAGTTCACCGGGGGGGGGGGGGGGGGCAACCCACCCCGGGGAAGCCCATAGGCCATTAGGGTGGCGCACCAGCCCTTAGTGGGCTGGTGGGACAGCCCAAAAGGGCCCTATGCACCATACAAAGGAAAATCAAAGAGAAAAAAAAAGGTAGGTGGGAAGGAAGGGAAGGACTCCCACCCACCAAACCAAGTCCAACTCGGTTTGGGGGGGGGGGAGCCTTCCCCCCTTGGACTCGGCTGACCCCCTTGGGGCTCCTTGAGCCCCAAGGCAAGGTCCCCTCCCTCCCACCTATATATACGGAGGTATTGGGGCTGATTTGAGACGACTTTTCCACGGCAGCCCGACCACATACCTCCACGGTTTTTCCTCTAGATCGCGTTTCTGCGGAGCTCGGGCGAAGCCCTGCTGAGACAAGGTCATCACCAACCTCCGGAGCACCGTCACGCTGCCGGAGAACTCTTCTACCTCTCCGTATCTCTTGCTGGATCAAGAAGGCCGAGATCATCGTCGAGCTGTACGTGTGCTCAACGCGGAGGTGCCGTCCGTTCGGTACTATATCGTGGGACTGATCGCGGGATTGTTCGCGGGGCGGATCGAGGGACGTGAGGACGTTCCACTACATCAACCGCGTTTACTAACGCTTCTGCTTTACGGTCTACAAGGGTACGTAGATGACTCAGCCCCTCTCGTAGATGGACATCACCATGATAGGTCTTCGTGCGCGTAGGAAATTTTTTGTTTCCCATGCGACGTTCCCCAACATGTGTGTCCTTAGCTCAAGGAGAATACGGTAGGGACTGTGTGTCCCGGGACTGGGTGTCCTTTGGTTTCAATACCAAGCCTCTCCAAACCAGATTTACAACTGTCACAGCAGTTGGAACTGGGTCATCAACGACTGTCTTCACCGAGAAACGGGTTCTAATTCCTCAACTCCTTACTTTCCTCGTACTATGTGTTGATGACTTTCACTGTGACTGTTTGAAGAATTTGTTGAAGACTTTCTCTGAATTTCCTCAACCCCAAATTCTTCACGTCAGTTAACCCTCAACTGTATTCTGCGTGCCTGCTCACAGTGCAATCTGTTTTCACATTCTTCACTCTAAAAAACTGCTGTTGTGAAACTTTGCACATCTGATCCTTTACTGTTTCCGCTGTAAGTTAGTCATCAGTGAGGAATTTCCTCAAAAGGAATTTCCTCAGTGATGAAATTCTAAAAATCTCCTATTCACCCCCCTCTAGTCGATATAATGCACTTTCACCATGATAGGTCTTCGTGCGCGTAGGAAAATTTTAGTTTCCCATGCGACGTTTCCCAACATATTTCCAACGGTCTCTCACTTGCACTAGAGTCAGTAATCTGGTTCACATCGCCATGTGATTCAGACGCAATGAGTTCTGGGGTTTGATCATGTTTTTGTTATGAGAGAGGTTTTAGTCAATGTTTCTACAACATTAAGATCCGTGTGTACTTTGAACATCTATATGTCGTACTATACAAGCTGCTACGATGCTCCACTTGGAGCTATTCCAAATGACTGCTCCACTAGACGTATCTGGTTTGCTACACAAAGTCGTCCGGATTGGTGTCAAAGCTTGCATCAACGTAACCCTTTATGACAAACTCTTCATCACCTCCATAATCGAGACACATTTCATGAGTACTCTTTAGGTACCTAAGTATAATTTTGACCGCTTTCTAGTGATCCACTCCTGGATCACTCTGGTACCACCTTGCTAGACTCATGGCAAGGCACAAATCATATATGGTACACAACATGGCATACATTACAGAGGCTATGGCTGAGGCATAGGGGATTACCTTCGTCCTTTCTCTTTCTTTTTCCATGGTTGAGTTTTGACTCTCAGTCAACTTCACACCTCAAAACACAAGCAATAAATCCTTCTTTGACTGATCCATTTTGGACTCCGTCAAAATCTTGTCAAGGTATGTGCTCTATGAAAGTATTATCGGGCGTCTTGATCTAACTCAATAGATCTTGATGCACAATATTGAAGCAACGTTACTTAGGTCTTCCTTTGAAGAACTCCTTTAAAAAAGCCTTTATGCATAGCAGAAATTCTACGTCATTACAAATCAACAATATGTCATCCACATATACTTATCAGAAATGCTATAGTGCTCCCACTCACTTTCTTGTAAATACAAGTCTCTTCAAAAACTTCGTATAAACCCAAAAGCTGTCATGACCTCATCAAAGCATATATTCCAACTCTAAGATGCTTGGATGAGTCCATAGAATGATCGTTGGAGCTAGCATACCTTTTAACATCCTGAGGATCAACAAAGCCTTCTCGTTGTATCACATACAACCTTTTCTTAAGGCAATTGCAAAGGAAATGTTGTTTTGACATCCATCAAACATATTTCATAATTGAAAAATGCAAGAACTTCTAACATAATCCCAATAGACTTTAGCATCGCTACGGGTGAAAATCCATACTTGGTTATCATACATGGATTCTATCTCGGATTACATGGCATTTAGCCATTTGTCGGAATACGGGCCCATCATCGCTTCCCCATAGTTCGTACGCTCGTCGTTGTTGAACAACCAGACTTCCAAGAAAGGATCACCGAACCAGTCGGGCCAGTACGTGTCCTTGTTGCCCTACGAGGTTTGGTAGTAACTTGATCTGAAGTTTCATGATCATCATCATTAGCTTCTTTTCAATTGGTGTATGCATTACATAAACACATTCCTGCATTTTGCTACTTTCCTATTCATGTGAAGGTTCGATAACCTTATCAAGTTCTATCTTTCTCCCTCTCACTTCTTGTGAGAGAACTTCCTTCTCTGGAAAGTATCCATTCTTGACAACAAAGACCTTGCCTTCAGATCAGCGATAGAAGGTATACCCAATTGTTGCTGTAGGGTATCTTATGAAGATGCATTTTCCCCTTTGGGTTCGTGCTTATCACACATAAGTGTCGCATTCCCAAACTCTAAGAAACGACAGCTTAGGTTTCTCACCAAACCATCATTCACATGGTGTCGTCTCAACAGATTTATATGGTCCCTGTTTAAAGTGAATGTAGTGGTCTTTAATGCATAACCCCAAAATGATAGTGGCAAATCGACAAGAGACATCACAGAACACACCGTATCCAAAAGAGTATGGTTATGACGTTCAGACACACCATTACACTAAGGTGTTCCAGGTGGCGTGAGTTGTGAAACAATTTCCACATTGTCTTAAATGCATACCAAACATGTAACTCAGATGTTATCTCGAAAATCATATCATAGATTTTTTATCTTCCTGTCGCAATGATCTTTAACTTCACACTAAAATTTCTTGAACTTTTCAAAAGTTTCACACGTGTGTTTCATCAAATAAATATACCCATATGTACTCAAATCATCTATCAAGGTAAGATAATAACGATATCTACCGCGTGCTTCAACACTCATTGGACTACCTACATCAATATGTATTATTTCCAATAAGTCATTTGGCTGCTCCATCATACCAGAAAAATGGGTCTTAGTCATGTTTCCCATGAGGCATGGTTCACATGTGTCAAGCGATTCAAAGTCGAGTCAGTCCAAATATCCATGAGCATGGAGTTTATTCATGTGTTTTATACCAATATGACCTACGCTGCAGTGCCACAAGTAAGTGGTACTGTTGGGGATATACCCCACAGGTTAACCTGCCATGGGGATAACTCACCTGGACTATACTTTGGGCAGGAGGCCCTAGACACAATGGCCCAGGGGGCGACTCATCAAGAGGAGAACTCAAGCCCATCACATGGAAGCTAGCTCATCAAGGGAAACATGGAGATTCTCCATCTCCCAAGTTAGTAAGAAGTATAAGAGGATATGGGTTGCAATACAACCCGGACTCTATTGTGGTCTAATGGCCTCCATGTGCATATATAAAGGGGATACCTTGAGGTGAAAAGCGACAAGTAAGAAAGACATGAGAGCTAGATTAGCGATTTTGCACCCTTCTAATCGAGATCATCATCATCAATAGACACAAAAGGAGGACGTAGGCTTTTACCTTCATCGAAGGGCTGAACCTGGGTAAACTCACGTCTCTCATCTCCCCACTAACCCCTTCAAGTCGCCACATAGTGGCGATGGCTCCTAGACTTCGTCCTTTCACGAGGAAATCTATCGTGAAAAAACCATGACTGTTACTATCATTATTAACTTTGCATCATTTGGCCTTAATATTATGAACATGTGTATCACTCCGAATGAGATTTAATAAAACATTCATGTTGGGTGCATGATCATTAAGATATTATTCATGTAAACACAACAACCATTATTATCTGACTTAAATGAATAATCTTCTTGCGATAAACAATATCAATATAATATTCATGTTCAACGCAGGCACCAAATAATTTTTATTTAGGTTTAAAAGTAATCATGAAGGTAGAGTGAGAGGGACGATGGTGATCACATCAACCTTGTAGACACTT
The DNA here is from genome assembly GCF_904849725.1 of Hordeum vulgare subsp. vulgare. Lineage (NCBI taxonomy): Eukaryota > Viridiplantae > Streptophyta > Magnoliopsida > Poales > Poaceae > Hordeum > Hordeum vulgare. Next base: position 113,802,843 of record NC_058518.1, on the reverse strand, counting down.
CCAACGTGTATCGACACCTCATTCTTAGCTAGTACCATTTATTCCATAGATCCTGTTTTGAGTTACTAAGATTAGCAAGTGAACCGGTATCAAATACCCAGGGGCTACTATGAGCACTAGCAGGTACACATCAATAACGTGTATATCAAATATTCCTTTGTTGACATGTCCATCCTTCTTATCTGCCAACTATCCAGGATAGTTCCACTTCTAATGATCTTTTCCCTTACAATAGAAGCACTCAGTGTCAAGTTTGGGTCCAACCTTGTGTTTATTCTCTGGAGCGGAAACTGGCTTGCCATTCTTGAAGTTTCCCTTCTTGCCCTTGCCCTTATTTAAACTAGTGGTCTTACGCCACTAGGGAAAAGCCTATACACAGAATCTTACCAGTAGCGCGTGTTAAAAGAAAGCGCTACTGCTAATTACCCGTAGCACTGCACTTGAACCGCGCTACAAATACGTGTGTAGCAGTAGCGTGTTTGGTTGGTAAAGCGCTACTACTAAAATTCCCACTACTAAGCCGGTAGGCTATGAATAGCAGTAGCGATCTTTGAAAAACCGCACTACCGCTGAGAAAGGCATAGGAGTAGCGTCTATTCAGAACAGGGCTATAGATAATGTAGCAGCAACGCGTTTTGTAAACCCCCGCTATAGAAAGGGAAAAGGAAAAAAGAAAGGAAAAAGGAAAATAAATAGCTATAGCAGTAGCACGTTGTGCAAAAAGTGCTTTAGCTAACTTAGTTATAGCGTTGTTTGTCTACCACCGCTACCGCTACGTTTGACTTAACCCCCGCGCGGTTTCTCTCCCCCCGGCCACCAATTCTTCCCCAAATCCGTCGCCCCACTTCGCCGCCGTCTCCCCACTACACCGTCGCCCAACTTCGCCGCCGTATCCTGCGGACGTCGATGCCCCCGGAGCCACCAGAGCTGCAAGCCGTCGATGCCACCGGAGCCTCTCCCAACGCCACCGGAGCCGCGCGGCATCATCAACACCACCGGAGCCGCCCTCGCCTCCACCGGAGCCACCCTCGACGCCCCTGCCTCCCTTGCCACCACTGCCTCCCTCGCCGTCACCAGAGACGCCCTGCCTCCCTTGCCACCACTGCCTCCCTCACCACCACCGGACCATCCTCTGTAAGCCCCCATCCCTCCTCACTCTCTCTCAATCATAGCACAAACTTTTAGTTAGGGCTTCGACAAAGAACTAGCTAGGTTAACTAGTTTAATTAGGTTAATTATCTAGGTTAGTGCAAAAAATTAGTTAGGGCTTTGACAGAGAATTAGCTAGGTTAACTAGTTTAATTTGGTTAATAGTCTAGGTAAAATAGGTTAACTAGCTAGGTTAACTAGTTAGGTTAACTGACTAGGTTAACTAGCAACAAATATTTGGACTATGGACCTGAATATTTTCATTATTGTTGGTTATATCTTTTCATTATTGTTGAATTATTTAGACTATTATTGTTTTTGATTATATCTTTTCATTATTGGTGATTATATCTTTTCATTATTGTTGATCATATCTTATCATTATTGTTGATGTTCATTTGCATATTCCATTATTGTTGATTATATCTTTTCATTGAAGTGGTCATGTTATATCTTTTCATTGAAGTGGTTCAATTGTGCCGAAGTGGCCTTTTGTTGTTTGCAGGGAATGATTCCGAGTGGCCTATGTTTTGCCGGAATGTTGATTCATTTCTGTTCCGGCAAATTTCATGCGCTCTATTTGTCCAGTTTGTAGCAAAGGTCATGCCGAAATTTTCCTTGAACTTCGGCATGACTTGTGCTACAAACTAGGAAATATCGAGTGCCCAGGAGTTTCCGCAACGGGAATGAATCAACATTCCTCCAAAGCATTGGCCTTTTTATGTCATTATTCATTTTATTAGGTATAGAATTAATTGACTAAATTTAATCATAGGAAACATGGCTAGCAACGATGAAGGACATGGTTCTGGTGATTGCAACATCTACGTGGTGCCAGACACCTATTTGAACCTTTTCGATGAGCAATGGTTGTTGAAGGGCCCACCTGTCACATCCCAGACCGAGACCGACATCAAGACTGACGATGAGACTGACACCAGCGCCGAGACCGTCGATGAGGCTGACACCAGCGCTGAGACCCTCGCTGAGACTGACACCAGCGCCAGGATTGACACCGGCGCCGAGACCGGTTATGAGACTGACACTGGCGCCGAGATCGGCACCGAGACTGGCAAAGCCTGTATAGAACCAAAATCAAAGAGGAAATGGCGCCCAAACCGACTCATCACTACAAGACTGGTGGTCACTATGTATGTTGCATATCATCAACATGCATGTGGATAGATCATCGATGATGAAGAGTGCTACGCCAGGATTATACGATGAGTGGCTGGAGTGTCAGGCCCAGGTGTACCGGTTTCCGGTTTCCAACCAACAACCAGTAGTTAGTTTAGGTTCACGCTAGTGCGAGAGAGGGATACGAACCGACGCCTCAAGAAGTACTACATTATGTATGATGGGACATGTCATGTAACTTCTATAGCTATATCGTTATTAGGACGTGACGACATGATTTGTGTTGGATGATATGATGAGACTATTATGTGCATGATATGATGAGCATATTGCATGTTTATGATATGATTAGAATACTGTATGAAACCTATACAGAAACATCGCAAATACGTAGAATATAGCACTGTTTAGCGCTGGACAGGAAAACCCTGCTGCTAAAGTAACAGTAGCGCGTGTCAAAACACGCTACTAATACACATAGCAGTAGCGCCAGTAGAGAAAGTGCTACTACTAAGTAGGGATAGCAGCAGCGCATGTCAAGACGCGCTACTGATAAACATTAGCTGTAGCGCCGTATCAGTAGTGCAGTTACCCGCACTACTGATACACCAAATACCCGCGCTACTACTAGGGTTTTCCCTAGTAGTGTTACCATCAACAATTGATGCTCCTTCTAGATTTGTACCTTCGCAGAGTAAAACATCATGAATAGCTTAGGGATCATCTCCATCCCTTGGATGTTATAGTTCACCATAAAGCTCTAGTAGCTTGGTGGCAGTGACTTGGAGAATTCTGTCAATCTCTATCTTATCTGGAAGATTAACTCCCTCTTGATTTAAGTGATTGTAGCACCCGGACATTCTAAGCGCATTCTCATCGGTTGATCTATTCTCCTCCATCTTACATGCAAATAAATTGTCGGTGGGCTCATACCTCTCAATACGGGCATGAGACTGAAATTCCGGTTTCAGCTCTCGGAACATCTCATATGCTCCATGCGTTTAAAACATCTTTGGAGCCTCAATTCTAAGTCGTAATGCATGACACACTGAACTATCATGTAGTCATCAAAACGTCTATGCCATATGTTCACAACATCTAGAGACAACGCTTGATGGGGTGGTGCACTGAGTGGTGCATCAAGGACATAAGCCTTCTATGCATTAATGAAGACAATCCTCATATCATGGACCTAGTCCGCATAATTGCTACCATCATCTTTCAACTTAGTTTTCTCTAGGAACATATCAAACTATATGGGAGCAACAAAACGAGCTATTGATCTACAATATAAATTGCAATGAAATTTTGACTATGTTCATTACAATAAGTTTAGTTAATGAAATTATTGATGAATTACCACTCAAATCAACATCCCTTAGGTTGTCTAAGTGTGAGATGATCCAAATCCACCAACCAAGTCCAATCATCATGTGAGGTGAGGTTGTCTATATGGTGAACATCTCCATGTTGATCACATCTACTATATGACTCAAGTTCTACCTTTCGGTGTCTCGTGTTCCGAGGTCTTGCCTATACATGCTAGGCTTGTGAAGTTTAACCCAAGTATTATGCATGTGCAAAACTGGCATCCACCAGTTGTATGCGAACGAAGAATCTATCACACCAAATCATAACGGGATGCTTCAAACATTTAACTTTAGCAACGGTGCATACTTGGGGAGAACACAATTTTATCTTGAAATTTAGTTAGCGGTCAACTTATAATCCTACCGACGTCCTAAGCAAAATAAGATGCATAAAAGATAAACATCACAGGCAAATCAAATGAGTGATATGATATGGCCATCATCATCTTGTGCTTTCGATCTCCATCTTCAAAGAACCGACATGATCTCCATCATCATCGGCATGCCTCCATGATCTCCATCATCGTGTCGTCATGTGGTTGTCATGCCAACTATTGCTTCTACAACATTTGCTAACTCATAGCAATAAAGTAAAGCAAATGGCATGAAATAAATGATAGACAACTCTGTGGCTCCTACTGGTGTTGCTATAATCATAAACATGCAAGTCATGATAACTACTAGAAAACATGATCATCTCATACATCACTATATCATAACACTTCTTGGCTATATCACATCACACCATGCCCTGCAAAAACTAGTTAGACGACATCTACTTTGTTGTTGCAAGTTTTACATGGCTTCTATTGGCAACTAACGAGAACCGTTCTTACCTACACAAAGCCACAACGATGGTAGTAAAGTTTCCTTTTAACCTTCTACAAGGACCACCTTCGTAGAATCTGATTCACCTAAAGGGGGAGAGACACACACCAGCCAACCACTTTTATGCAAACAAGTTGCATGTCAGTCGGTTGAATCAGTCTCTTGCGCCAGGACAAGTAAGGTTGGTCTGAGCCACTTCATCCCACAATACCGCCGAATCAAGATGAGAAAAAGGAGGTAAGCAATTTGAACATCAATACTCACAACTTCTTTGTGTTTTACTCGTACATACACTACTAGGGAAATTCTTATAGGTACAACATCGGTAGTAGCGCTGGAAAATATGCAGCGCTACTGCTAATTAGCAGTAGCGCTGGATATGGATATCACTACATGTGATTTTGTATCAGTAGCCCTGTAAATATAAGTCGCGGTACTGTTATGTGGGACCAAACAAGTCCACCAACGATAGCTCTAGTAGTAGCGGTACCCAAAATACCACGCTACTCCTAAACATGCTTGCAGTTGCGCTGGCTGGCTTAAGGCGCTGCTGCTAGGTGGGACCCAACATGTCCACCGACGCTAGCTGTAGTAGTAGCGCTGGCCATAATAAAGCGATGCTGCTAAGCACCTTAGAAGTAGCACCTTTCTAGACCCCGCACTACTGCTAATTAATGCCCTCGTGGACTTATCATCTCCCCCCCACAGACGCCCCTTACTCTCTCCCTCTCTCCTTCCTCACTCCCTCCCTTGCGCTGCCACTTGTCCTCCCAAAGCGACCCCTCCGCATGACTCTCTGCTGCCCCTGGCGACTCTCTACTGCCCGGCAACCCTGACCCAGTCTGCTGCCCCGACGACCTTGACCTCGGCCCTGACTACAACCCCCACCCCGACCCCGGCCTCTGCTTCTCCTCCGGCCATCTCCTCCATGCGCTGGCCATTGCTACCTCTTGAGCTTGCGTTGGTTTCCCTTGAAGAGGAAAGGGTGATGTAGCAAAGTAGATAAGTATTTCCTCAGTTTGTTGAGAATCGAGGTATCAATCTAGTAGGAGGAACAAGCAAGGCCCCAATGGTAGTACGTGCACAAACATCAAACACTTGCACCCAACGCTATAAAGGGGTTGTCAATCCCTTCAGAGTTATTTGCAAGGATGAGATCTCATAGAGATAGATATAAAATATTGATAGATCTGAAAGTAAAACTAGAGTAAATAAATTGCAGCAAAGTATTTTTGGTTTTAGGATCTGAAAATATAATATAGAAAATAGACCCGGGGGCGATAGGCTTCACTAGAGACTTCTCTCATAAAGGAAAATAATGCGGTGGGTGAACAAATTATTGTCGAGCAATTGATTGAAAAGCGAATAATCATGAAGATATCTAAGGGAATGATTATGCATATAGGCATGACGTCCGTATCAAGTAGACCAAAACTATTCTGCATCTACTACTATTACTCCACACATCGACCGACTCCTGCCTGCATCTAGAGTATTAAGTTCATGAATAACAGAGTAACGCATTAAGTAAGATGACATGATGTAGAGGGATAAACTTAAGCAATATGATGAAAACCCCATCTTTTTATCCTTGATGATAACAATACAATACGTGCCTCGCTACACCTACTATCACTGGGTGAGGACACCGCAAGATTGAACCCAAAACTAACCACTTCTCCCATTACAAGAATTACCTATCTAGTTCGCCAAACCAAACCAATAACTCGAAGAGACTTGCAAAGATATGAAATCATGCATATAATAATTCAGAAGAGACCAAAATAATATTCATAGATAATATGAACATAAACTCACAATTCATTGGATCTCGACAAACACACCGCAAAAGAGTATTACATCTGATAGATCTCCAAGAAGATCATGAAGAACATGGTATTGAAGATAGAAGAGAGAGAAGAAGCCATCTAGCTACTAGCTATGGACCCTTAGGTCTGCGAGGAACTACTCACGCTTCATCGAGGGCAATGGAGATGATACAGATGCCCTCCGTGATCAATTCCCTCTCCGGGAGATTATCAGAAAAGGCTCCCAGATTGGATCTTTTGGAAACAGAGGCTCCCGGCGGCGTAAAAGTATTTTCGTGGATCTCCTTGGTGATACGGGAATATTTGGGAATTTATAGGACAAGAATTAGGGTTAGGAGACCTGCAGGGGCCCACGAGCCAGGGGGCGCGGCCACCTCCCGAGGGCGCGCCCTACACGCTTGTGGCCTCCAGGCAACTTGCTTGCCCCCTACTTGATTTTATTTCCAGAGATTTTATTTCGTTTGGACACCGTTTAATATTCCTTATTTGTAATATAAAAAACGTGGCAAAAACAAAACTGGCACTAGGCTCTAGATTCATAGGTTAGTCCCAAAAATAATATAAAACAACATACAAATGCATATAAAACATCCAAAACATATAATATAATAGCACGGAACAATCAAAAATATAGATACGTTGGAGACATATCAACATCCGCAAGCTTAATTCCTGGTCGTCCTCGAGTAGGTAAATGATAAAAACAGAATTTATGATGTGGAATGCTACCTAACATATTTATCCATGTAATATTCTCGAATGTGGCATCAATATTCAGATCCATAAGACTCAAAACAAAAGTCTAATATTGACATAAAACAACAATATTTCAAGCATACTAATAAGGCAATTGCTTCCTTTCAAAATAATATGGTCTTAGAAAGTTATCCCTACAAAATCATATGGTCTGCCTATGCTCCATCTTCACCACACAACGTATCTAAATCATGCACAACCCCGATGAAAATTATGCATTTTTTCACACTTTTTATGTTCTCAAACCTTTTCAACTCTCACGCAATACATGAGCGTAAGCCATGGATATAGCACTATAGGTGGAATAGAGTGTGCTGGAGGTTGCAAAAAGAAAGTAAGAAGATAGGCTCACATCAACTAGGGATATCAACGGGCTATGGAGATGCCCATCAATATATATCAATGTGAGTGAGTAGGGATTGCCATGCAACAAATGCACTAGAGACATAAGTGTATGAAAGCTCAAAAAGAAAACTAAGAGGTTGTGCAAGCGATGTATCCCACTAGTTATATGAAAGTGACAACATAGGAGACTCTCTATGAAGAACATGGTGCTATTTTGAAGCACAAGTGTGGAAAAACATAGTAACATTGTCCTTTCTCTCTTTCTCTCTTTCTCTCATTTTTTTCTTTTTTCTCTGTTTTGGTTGGGCTTCTTTGGCCTCTTTTATTTTTTATGGGCTTCACCAGCCTCTTTTATTATTTGTAAAGTTCGGAGACTCATTCCAACTTGTGTGGGAATCATAGCTTCCACCATCCTTTTTCTCACATGGGACAATGCTCTAATAATGCAAATCATCACACTTTTATTAAATTACAACTCAAAGATTACAACTCGATATCTAGAACAAAGTATGACTCTATAAGCAATATGGAAGTGATGGCGTGTGTCATAAAAACTAGACGATAGTGTTGCATGGAAATATATCTCGGAATGGGTATGAAAATGCCATAATAGGTAGGTATGGTGTCTGTTTTGAGGAAAATATATGGTGTCTGTTTTGAGGAAGGTGGGTTTAATGAATTGGCGAAAGTTGTGTGGTACTAGAGAGGATAGAAAAGGTGGAAGGGTGAGAGCGTGTATAATCCATGAACTCAACATTAGTCATAAAGAACTCACATACTTATTGCAAAAGGCTGTTAGTTATCAAAGCAAAGTATTAGACACATGCTCCTAGGGGAAGGGTTGGTAGGAGTTAACCATCACGCAATCCCGACCTCCACACAAAGGTTGACAATCATTAAACAAATCATGCTCCGACTTCATCACATAACGGTTCACCATACATGCACGCTACGGGAATCACAAGCTTCAACACAAGTATTTCTTCCAATTCACAATTACTTACTAGCATGGCTCTCGTATTACCATCGTCACATCTCAAAACTATTTGCAAGGAATCAAACTTCTCATCATATTCAATGCACTTAATATGAATGTTTTTATTATATTCCTCTTGGATGCCTATTATATTAGGACTAAATTCATAACCTAAGCCGATTACCATGTTGTTTAAAGAACTCTCGAAATAATATAAGTGAAGTACCATAGTTTAATAATTTCTATAAAACAAAACACCGCCGTGCTCTATAAGATATAAGTGAAGTACTAGAGCAACATTGCGTAGCTCAAAAGATATAAGTGAAGCACAAAGAGTATTCTAATAAATTCACGATACAACGTGTATCTCTGTCAAAAGGTGTGTTCGGCAAGGATTATTGTGGCAAACTAAAAAGTAAAGACTCATATCATACAAGACGCTCCAAGCAAAACACATATGATGTGGTGAATAAAAATATAGCCTCAAGTAAATTTACCGATGGATTGAAGACAAAAGAGGGGATGCCTTTCGGGGCATCCCCAAGCTTAGTCTCTTTGTTATCCTTTAATATGGATTCGGGTCCCTTGGGCATCCCAAAGCTTACGCTCTTCTCCTTATTCCGTAGTCCATCAAATCTTTAGCCAAAACTTGAAAACTTCACAACACAAAACTCAATAGAAAACTCATGAGATCCGTTAGTATAAGAAAAATAAATCATCACTTAGGTACTATTGTGAACTCGTTATTTATTTAAATTGATGTATATTTACTGTATTCCATCTTCTCCATGGTTCATAACCCCCGATACAACCCATAGATACATCAAAATAAGCAAACAGCACAAAGAAAATAGAATCTGTCAAAAACAGAATAGTGTGTAGCAATCTGTTTACTTAGAGTACTTCTGTAACTCCAAAAATTCTGAAAAATTTGGAAAATCTGGGAAATTTGTAAACCAATCTTTTGTTAAAACTTCTGATCAAAATCACGTTCTAGTGAGTTTATAAAATTCCGGGACCGAGAGGGAAAGTTTCTATTTTTTAGCAGAATCAACTTGCAAACACAGTAGATCAACCAAAGGTTTTATTTTTCTCAAACACTAACTAAAACAAGAAAACACAATTATTGCAGAAGTAATACTTTGTGCAGCACACAAAAACAGAAACAAAAACAAAAGCGAAACAAATAAAATTGGGTTGCCTCCGAACAAGCTATCACATACCTGACACCTTAATCAAGTTAGCTTTGTGCTCATGTTTTCTTTGCATTGCATCTAGGAAATATTCAACAAGAACAAAGTAAGTGGTGAAGGAAAACTCAAAAACCCTAGCCACTTCTCAAATTAAAGTAAATTTCAAACTAGTTAAAATCAATGAACCCAAAATGGCCTCAAGAAAAGTTCAATCTTTCTGATAATTCTTGGAAACAAATAGGCAATGAAGGAAACCATTTCTTCTATACTCTTGGCATTTTAAATAAATGCAAAAAGCTACTGGTTTCAAGTTTAAAATTTGAAATCAGAAACTTTAAGTTTTCAAAAATGTTGAAAACTCCAGGAATGGTTGGATATATTCCAACAAATATTCTGGTGTGTTCAAAATAGTTTTTACAAACTATTTTGGAGCTGAAATAAATAGCAAATCAAGTAGTTAGCAAAACAGAAACAAAACAGAAAAAAATAGAGGAAGGAACTACGTGTCGCTCACCCCAGCCCCTGGGGTTCGTCCCATCGTGCGCGCCGTTGAGTGGCCATTCTCCCCGTGGCCTCTGCCATGAGTTTGATCGTCGGAGGCGAGTTTCCGATGCCCTCCACCGTACTGGTGGTCGCCGGAGGCTCCCCGCCGGCGAGGACGACCTCGCCGCCGGGGATCTCAGCTAGCCTGAGCCACTGACGTGTGGGGCCAGCCTCTGGATAATATGGAATAATAAAAATAAAATCAAATAATCTAATAAGTCACTGACATGTGGGTCCACTGAGGTTAATTAGCTAATTAAGATTAATTCTAATCTAAAACTAACCAGAGTCACTGACCAGTAGGTCCCACTAGTCAGGTTTGACTTTCAACGGCTAGTTGGACCTGCTGATGTCATGCTGATGCAATAAAGAGTTTTCTGATTTAAAAGAATTCCAGAAAAATGCCAAAACTTCTAACAATCATAGAAATTAATCTGTAACTCCAATGAGAATAATTTATATATGAAAAGGTAACAGAAAAATTCAAGGAATCTGAATATGTCATTTTCAAACATGTTTGAAAATGTTATAGTACCCAAACATGTAGATTAATGAATAAGTTAATTCTTATAAATACTTTGTAGATGGAATTTGGAAAATATTTAAATTTTACTATAAATGACATGATCAAACACTGTCCTAATTACAAACCAGCAACCTAATATGTCATCCCATGCAAGTTAAAAGCAAGTTGATATGAGCATCAGGTCGAATCAATTAAAATGGTATTCGAGAATACCTCGTTTGAAGTGATAATTGAATTTGATTCAAATCAACTTCAAACCTAATAAATGTGAGCTATAATAGTATACCACCTTGCATCCTCATGCCATGCTCATGCATCATCTTGATTGCATATGTTTGATATTGATTGTTGTCATTCCTTTCGGTAGGCTCCGCTCCCCCGGATTCCACCGAATATCCGTCTGACGGATATTCTCACTCCTCTGAGCAACAAGGCAAGCAACCATTTTGATCATTCCGATAAATCCCATGTTCTTGCTCCTGCACTTACTTATTGCATGAGGATCAAATGCTTCAGATGATTTTGCCACGTTAGTTGAACCCACTTCCTTTGCATGACCTATCCTTGTCACAGTAAATAGTTGAACCTTGCAACCTAGCATACCTGGTAGTTGCTTGAGCCATGATGTGCCTTATCCTGCTATGCATGCTATGCTTAGAGTTGTGTATGGTTTGTCATCTGGGAGATGAACAGAATTGTGAGAATGTGTTCGGTAAGCAAAGGTTGTGTGTTGAACCTGATTTGGTAAAGGTACCGGTGAAAGGCTGTGTAGGAGTAGATGGCGGGTTGTTTCATTGGAACCATCCTTAGGAACTGAGTTTCGTGTATGTCATCCAAGACGAGATACTACCACATGTTGGGCCCTGAAATATGACCCCGCTCGACTTATTAATCGCTTAGTACTCAGTCCAGGAGTTGCAAGTAGTTTCTGGTGTTTATAGTCATGCAAAGGAGGTCGTGCATGGTGCTGACCTGAGACGTGGGCTGTGATGTGGTAGGCAGTGGCACCCGGATGGTGGGCTTGGGAACCCTGCGCACATCGTTTGAGGCCGTGACGGAAACCTCGGCCGGACTTCCGTATGGGTTACTCTTAGATAGGCGATAAACCTGGACTAGGTACTAGTGTGGTTAACGGTCATGGCCGACTCCCTCGCTGGGCTTCCGCTTAAAGGTTGCCGAGGTGCATGACGTGCACATGGCGATAAGTGGCGAGAGCGTGTGTGACGAAGTACACCCCTGCAGGGTTATGATCTATTCGAATAGCCGCGTCCGCGGATATGGACTACTTGGAGACATATGTTGTTCATAGATAACTTAAATGGCTACTCATAAAATTGTCAAGATAAGCGTGAGTGTCGTGGACGGCATTTCCGTATGGACACGGAATGATTCCAGGATGGTGTATTGTTGTGGTGTTAGTGGACTCGTGTGCGAGAAATCAAGTTGTCAAAATTATTTAAAATGCAAGTTGTCTAGCCACGAGTCAAATGCTGGCTTTCTGCATGAAACCCCACCATACCTTGTTGATACATTGCATGAGTAGTTAGTTATCCTAAAGTCTTGCTGAGTACGTTCGTACTCATGTTTGCTTAATAAATGTTGCAGAGGTTGCTAATGACCCTAATGGAGGGTTCTTCGTAGACATCGACTGTCGGGACCCCGATCCTAAGTCATAGGAATCCAGCCTGTAACACATCGCATCTCTTTGCGGTCTCACGCACGGTTAACTCCACGTCTGCAGCCTTACCTTAGCCGGGACCGTTTGCGTCTTTTGACTCACGTATGCAATAGTGTCGCTAGCATTCCAATGTCAAAGAACCCGGATCGACAAGTCTAGTAACAAACCAAAGTGGCAGTACCGCACAAGGACAGGCATACATGACCCAACAAAGCAGGTGTCGGTCACGACGAAGCTCAGGGCTCAGACCCTTACGGAATCTTGGTTGCTTCTTTGTGTCAGTAGACACCTCCTCTCTTGCATAGCGGGCGAGGTTACCGAACTCGCGGCTATAGGCATCCATGGTCAACTTTCCCTGAGTGAACGCACAGAACTCTTGTCTCTTTCTGTCCATCAGGCCCTTTGGAATATGGTGCAGACGGAAGGCTGCACTGAAGTCTGCCCATGTGGCCGCTGGTTCAGCAGGACGCATAGCTTCAAAGTTCTCCCACCACAGATTGGCGGGTCCTTCTAGGAAATACGCAGCAAAGGTCACCTTGTCGGCCTCAGAAACATTCGCAGAGCGAATCTTGCGTGAAATGCTGCACAGCCAGTGATCAGCGTCGAGGGGATCGACGGAGTCATGAAACTTTGGAGGATTCAGCTTCACAAAGTCGTTGAGGGACACTGGAGCATTCCTAGGCTGACGAGCCGTATTCTGCTCAATACGCTCTAACAGTCGGTTGGTCTCCCTTTTGTTTCTCTCTGCCTCAAGCATGACTTCCGCCAGAGAGGGCGGGTGAGGCAGGTCTTCCTGCGACGCTTGACTACCCTCGCCTTGCTTATGAGCAGGGGCACGGTTCAACCTGGTGAACACCATCCTGACAAACAAACTCACAGCTTAGACCAATGTCATATCAATACTAGCTATGGATTAAGAATGTACTGCACACACGGAATGCCGAAATGAATATCCGAACAACATGGTAACAAGCAACTGCTATATATACACCATGGTTCATACACACCCTTACATAGTTCAGTACAACCTTACTCGAAGAGCAAACTACTGAAATTATGAAACTACTCATCAGAGGCTTACAAGCTTCCTATACATTATTTATCTAGGCCTCCGGAATTCATTTCACATCACATGCATACTTCACAAGTCACGCAGGACTGTGAATGTATGGCTACTACCATACTATCCTTCCGCTCACAGCTCAGGCATCCGCATAGAACATCTCATAGATATTACGTCCATGGCCTGGAAGCTCAATCTGCGGATCAGGAAACACTCTGGCCTGAGATCCCTGGGATCCATAAGGACACGGATGTGGCCTTGGTCCCCTGACTGGGGTAAGAGGGGTCCCCGAAGAGGGGTGACTCCTCCTATAGCTGGCCAGTCAACGTGGGCCGGAAGATGGGTCCTAACAGGGTTCAGCATCTCCATATCTCTGTACCCTGTCTGGACTACCAGTGCCATGCGGAGAGCACGAGCATCCCTGTTTCTGTGCTCTAGCATCTCAACAGTCGACTACAGTAGTGGATCCTCCATAGAAGAATCAAAATAGACTCCGCTGAGGTATCCCTCTTCACCAGGCTGAGAGGCCGGAACATAGCAGAGCTCTGAATTCTGCAGCAGTGCATGTCTCGCCCTCATAATGGTCAGCATTGAATAGGCAGCATCTTGTACTGCCATGTCAATAGTGACTTCCAACCCATAGGACCAATAGAATGGCTCCTCAGCTCCAGGGTAGTGTGGAAATACCCTAACAGTGCAGATGTACTAGGTCTGGTTGAAGTTTCGGTACTGTTCCTCCAGTGTGTACTCAGGGTACCAGCGGTAACCGCACACCGACATCACCCTGCCCAGCATGGCCGTATGACCCGGCACATCAATACACCTGGTCAGACATACCACCTGACGAGAAGGACGGCCAGGCATCTGTAAATAGAGAGTAATGCAAAAACATTAGAGCTCTGAATGCAAAATTGGGCAGCATAACGGCTGTAAATGCTCAAAAACAAATTTTGAGACAACCCAAAATGGAATAGCGTAACCACTCAACTATCAAGTTCAATTCTCTGATCATCAAACTTACTTCCTTTTTCCCTAGGAATGAAAGAAACCGAAATATCTCTTGACCCGTAGTCCTATAATCTACCGATCAAAAACACGAGCCTAGGAGAAGATGAGTAACCTAGTCCGTAATTCCCGCAGAAAAGACGAGGATGACCAGAATATAATAACTTGAGAAGAGAACAAGAGTCTTACGTTCCCTTCCACAAACAATTCCCTTATATATAACTAAAGCAATTCTAGACTCAACTTCGACCAGTTTCGCTTGGTAATCCTACAGTCAGTCAGGCTCTGATACCAACGCTGTCGGGACCCCGATCCTAAGCCATAGGAATCCAGCATGTAACACATCGCATCCCTTTGTGGTCTCACGCATGGTTAACTCCACGGCTGCAGCCTTACTTTAGCCGGGACCGTTTGCGCCTTTTGACTCACGTATGCAATTGTGTCGCTAGCATTCCAATGTCAAAGAACCCGGATCGACAAGTCTAGTCATAAACCAAAGTGGCAGTACCGCACAATGACTGGCATACATGACCCAACAAAGCAGGTGTCGGTCACCAGCGAATGTAGATGAGTCGTAAAAAGCTACAAGGACTCCATTACATCGCGTGACATTTCCCCAAAGGGGACGGACACAGCAGCTAAGAAGGACACATGCCGGTCAACCAATGTGTCCGGAGCAGTAGCGAACTACCATGGCTCGTTGGATCACAAAGGGGCATTTCCCTGTAAGGAGTTCTACTAAAGTTCATGGCTAGGTAGTCGAACCCCATACATATCAAGTACGACACATGTACGCATGGCATATTGATATGTATAGATACATCGATGGCATCACAATATAACGATAAACATACAACCTTTATTTAAGAGGCTCGGAAGAGCCACACACATAATATTACACAGTAAGGGTCTCACGACCCATAATAGCAGTCATTCAGTTACAAGCCAGCGGAAGTGTTTAAAACTGTCTGAGTACAGACAGGTGAAACTAGAAGGCACATGGCCTGACTATACTACAGAGCCAACCTAGGGCCAGATCGTAGCTGGGACACCAGCTACTCGTCGTCGTTGATGTCCATGAATAACCCTCCATTAGGGTCATTAGCAACCTCTGCAACATTTATTAAGCAAACATGAGTACGGAGGTACTCAGCAAGACTTTAGGATAACTATCTACTCATGCAATGTATCAATAAGGTATCGTGGGGTTTAACGCGGAAAGCCAGCATTTGACTCGTCGCTAGACAACTTGCATTTTAAAATAATTTTGACAACTTGATTTCTCGCACTCGAGTCCACTAACACCACAACAATACTCCATCGTGGAATCATTCCGTCTCCATACGGAAATGCCGTCCACGACACTCACGCTTATCTTGACAATTTTATGAGTAGCCATTTAAGTTATCTATGAACAACATATGTCTCCAAGTAGTCCAGACTGGGTACGGAGATATGGAGATGCTGAACCCTGTTAGGACCCATCTTCCGGCCCACGTTGACTGGCCAGCTATAGGAGGAGTCACCCCTCTTCGGGGACCCCTCTTACCCCAGTCAGGGGACCAAGGCCACATCCGTGTCCTTATGGATCCCAGGGATCTCAGGCCAGAGTGTTTCCTGATCCGCGGATTGAGCTTCCAGGCCATGGAGGTAATCTCTATGAGATGTTCTATGCGGATGCCTGAGCTGTGAGCGGAAGGATAGTATGGTAGTAGCCGTACATTCACAGTCCTGCGTGACTTGTGAAGTATGCATGTGATGTGAAATGAATTCCGGAGGCCTGGATAAATAATGTATAGGAAGCTTGTAAGCCTCTGATGAGTAGTTTCATAATTTCAGTAGTTTGCTCTTCGAGTAAGGTTGTACTGAACTATGTAAGGGTGTGTATGAACCATGGTGTATATATAGCAGTTGCTTGTTACCATGTTGTTCGGATATTCATTTAGGCATTCCGTGTGTTCAGTACATTCTTAATCCATAGCTAGTATTGATATGACATTGGTCTAAGCTGTGAGTTTGTTTGTCAGGATGGTGTTCACCAGGTTGAACCGTGCCCCTGCTCATGAGCAAGGCGAGGGTAGTCAAGCGTCGCAGGAAGACCTGCCTCACCCGCCCTCTCTGGCGGAAGTCATGCTTGAGGCAGAGAGAAACAAAAGGGAGACCAACCGACTGTTAGAGCGTATTGAGCAGAATACGGCTCGTCAGCCTAGGAATGCTGCAGTGTCCCTCAACGACTTTGTGAAGCTGAATCCTGCAAAGTTTCATAACTCCGTCGATCCCCTCGATGCTGATCACTGGTTGTGCAGCATTTCATGCAAGATTCGGTCTGCGAATGTTTCTGAGGCCGACAAGGTGACCTTTGCGGCGTATTTCCTAGAAGGACCCGCCAAGCTGTGGTGGGAGAACTTTGAAGCTATGCGTCCTGCTGAACCAGCGGCCACATGGGCAGACTTCAGTGCAGCCTTCCGTCTGCACCATATTCCAAAGGGCCTGATGGACACAAAGAGACAAGAGTTCTGTGCGTTCACTCAGGGAAAGTTGACCATGGATGCCTATAGCCGCGAGTTCGGTAACCTCGCCCGCTATGCAACAGAGGAGGTGTCTACTGACGCAAAGAAGCAACCAAGATTCCGTAAGGGTCTGAGCCCTGAGCTTCGTCGTGACCGACACCTGCTTTGTTGGGTCGTGTATGCCTGTCCTTGTGCGGTACTGCCACTTTGGTTTGTTACTAGACTTGTCGATCCGGGTTCTTTGACATTGGAATGCTAGCGACACTATTGCATACGTGAGTCAAAAGACGCAAACGGTCCCGGCTAAGGTAAGGCTGCAGACGTGGAGTTAACCGTGCGTGAGACCGCAAAGAGATGCGATGTGTTACAGGCTGGATTCCTATGACTTAGGATCGGGGTCCCGACAGTCGATGTCTACGAAGAACCCTCCATTAGGGTCATTAGCAACCTCTGCAACATTTATTAAGGAAACATGAGTACGAAGGTACTCAGCAAGACTTTAGGATAACTAACTACTCATGCAATGTATCAACAAGGTATGGTGGGGTTTCATGCAGAAAGCCAGCATTTGACTCGTGGCTAGACAACTTGCATTTTAAATAATTTTGACAACTTGATTTCTCGCACACGAGTCCACTAACACCACAACAATACACCATCGTGGAATCATTCCGTCTCCATACGGAAATGCCGTCCACGACACTCACGCTTATCTTGACAATTTTATGAGTAGCCATTTAAGTTATCTATGAACAACATATGTCTCCAAGTAGTCCATATCCGCGGACGCGGCTATTCGAATAGATCATAACCCTGCAGGGGTGTACTTCGTCACACACGCTCTCGCCACTTATCGCCATGTGCACGTCATGCACCTCGGCAACCTTCAAGCGGAAGCCTAGCGAGGGAGTCGGCCACGACCGTTAACCACACTAGTACCTAGTCCAGGTTTATCGCCTATCTAAGAGTAACCCGTACGGAAGTCCGGCCAAGGTTTGCGCCACGGCCTCAAACAATGTGCGCAGGGTTCCCAAGCCCACCATCCGGGTGCCACTTGGTACACCGTGCCACTTCCTACCGCATCATGGCCCACCTCTCAGGTCAGCACTATGCACGGCCTCCAGCATGACTATAAACACCAGAAACTACTTGCAACTCCTGGACAGGGTAATAAGCGATTAATAGGCCGAGCGGGGTCATATTTCAGGGCCCAGCATGTGGTAGTACATAGTCTTGGATTACATACACAGAACTCAGTTCCTAAGGACGGTTACAATGAAACAACGCGCCATGTACTCCTACATAGCCTTTCACCGGTGCCTTTACCTAATCAGGTTCAACACACAACCTTTGCTTACCGAACACATTCTCACCATTCTGTTCATCTTCCACATGACAGACCATACACAACTCTAAGCATAGCATGCATAGCAGTATAATACACATCATGGCTCAAGCAACTACCAGGTATGCTAGGTTGCAAGGTTCAGCTATTTACTGTGACAAGGATAGGTCATGCAAAGGAAGTGGGTTCAACTAACATGGCAAAAGCAGTTGAAGCATTTGTTCCTAATGCAATAAGTAAGTGCAGGAGCAAGAACATGGGATTTATCGGGATGATCAAAATGGTTGCTTTCCATGTTGCTCGGAGGAGTGACAATATCCGTCAGATGGATATTCGGTGGAATCCGGGGGAGCGGAGCCTACCGAAAGGAATGACAACAATCAATAACAAACATATGCAGTCAAGATGATGCATGAGCATGGCATGAGAATGCAAGGTGACAAAGTAATATAGTTAGCATATATTAGGTTTGAAATTGATTTGAATCATATTCAAATATCACTTCAAACAAGGTATTCTCGGATACCGTTTTAATTGATTCGACCTGATGCTCAGATCAACTTGATGTTAACATGCCTGGGATGACATGTTAAGTTGCTGACTTGTAATTAGAACAGTGTTTGATCATGTCATTCATAAAGAAATTTAAATATTTTCCATATTCCATTTATAAAGTATTTATAAGAATTGACTTATTCATTAATCTACATGTTTGGGTTCTGTAACTTTTTCAAACATGAATGAAAATAGCATATTCAGATTCCTTGAATTTTTCTGATACTTTTTCATATATAAATTATTTTCATTCGAGTTACAAATTTATTTCTATGAATTTTTGAAGTTTTAAACATTTCTGAAATTAATTTTATACTGGAAAATCCTTTTACTGCATCAGCATGACATCAGCAGGTCCAACTGGCCGTTGAAAGTCAAACCTGACTAGTGGGACCCACTGGTCAGTTTTAGATTAAAATTAAACTTAATTAGGTGATTAATCTTACTAGACCCACATGTCAGTGTCTTATTAATTTATCTAATTTATTTTTATTATTTCTAAACTATCCAGAGGCTGGCCCCACACGTCAGTGGCTCAGGCCAGCTGAGTTCCACCGGCGGCGCGGTCGTCCTCGCCGGCGGGGAGCCTCCGGCGACCATCAGAACGGCGGGGGGGCTCGGAAACGGCGCACAAGGGGCCAAACTCTGCGCGGAGAGCACTAGAGGAACGACACTTCTCCCGCGGGTTCATTTTTGCACTTGGCTGGGGCTGATCTGGCCGGAGATGACGCCGGCGACGAGCTTGGCGGCGGCCAAGGTTCGGGCGTCCTCGAGGTCTTTGATACAAAGGGAACTATGCACGGGAATCAGCTCCTACAGCACCTACGCGACTGCCTGAAGCTACTGGTGGCCTCAGAAGGACGAGCTGATCACCGGAGGGCTACCGGCGACGAGCTCCTGCTGCAGATCTCGTCGGGCTCCGAGGGAACTAGGCCTAGAGGAGGGGATCGACGGGGAGATATTGGGGGAAAGAAGCGCGAGCTCACGAGGAGTGCAGTGGTGGCGCTAGCTTGCTCGGGGATGGCCTGGAGAGGGAGAACGCCGGCGACGAACTTCGGTGACCCGAGGAAGAAGACGACTGCGTCTCGTCGTTTCACTGCGTTTGGGCATCAGGCTCGTGGCTAGGGAGCTTCAGGGAGTTGCGGCGGAGCTATTGCGCGGCTCAGAAGGAAGGAGGGGAGGCTAGAACGACGGCGAGCTCGAGCTCTGCTCGGGCTCCAATGGTGGCAGAAAGAAACGAGGCAGAGGGGGAGAATGAGCACGGGGATGGATAGGGACGGGCTCGGGGAGCTCCGCGCCGGAGTACGCGGCGGCCACCTCCTGCTGCCCACTGGCGGGGGAGGAAGACGACAGGAAGGAGATGGGCCGGGCCAGGTGAGCGTCAGGTAAGCTTTTCTCATTTTCTTTTCTGTTTTGTTTCTGTTTTGCTATTTCATTGATTTACCATTTATTTTAACTCCCAAATAGTTTGTAAAAACTATTTTAAACACACCCGAATAATTGTTGGAATATTTCCAACCATTCCCAAAGTTTTCAATATTTTTGAAAGTTTAAAGTTTCTGATTTCAAATTTAAAACTGGAAACTAGTAGGTTTTTGCATTTATTTAAAATGCTTAAAGTGTCAAGAAAAAGGTTTTCTTCATTGCTCATTTACTTTCATGATTTATCAGAAAGATTGAACTTTTCTTGTGGCCATTTTGGATTCATTGATTTTAACTAATTTGAATTTTCCTTTAATTTGAGAAGTGGCTAGGGTTTGTTGAATTTTCCTTCAACACTTACTTTGTTCTTGTTGATAAATTCCTAGATGCAATGCAAAGAAAACATGAGCACAAGCTAACTTGCTTAAGGTGTCAGGGATGTGACAACTCACCCCCACTCAAAAGAATCTCGTCCCGAGATTTAGAAGTCATCGGGAATAACACAGGATACTCAAGTCGGAGACGATCCTCTCTTTCCCAAGTTGCCTCCTTTTCAGAATGATTTGACCATTGAACTTTAAGAAACTTAAGGTTTCGACGTCGAGTGGTACGCTCAGCTTGATCAAGAATACGCACGGGGTATTCTTGGAATCAAAGGTTATCTTGGAGATCAAGCGTTTCGTGGTCCACTTCACGGATAGGATCCGAAAAGCAACGCCTGAGTTGCGAGACGTGGAAGACATCATGAACCTTGGAAAGATGCGGAGGAAGTTCCAACTGGTAGGCATCTTCTCCTTGTTTGGAAAGAATGCGAAAAGGACCAATGTATCGAGGAGCCAACTTACCCTTGATACCGAATCGATGGGTACCCTTCAAAGGTGTAACCCGAAGGTAAGCCTTCTCGTCAACTTCAAAGGTCACAGCCTTATGATGACGATCATATTGGCTCTTTTGACGAGACTGGGATGTTTTCAACTTCTCACGAATAATGCGAACCTGCTCTTCTGCATCCTGGATCATGTCCGGGCCAAAGAGTTGCCTCTCTCCGGTTTTTGACCAATTAAGAGGTGTTCGACATCTTCGTCCATAGAGAACTTCAAAAGGAGCTTTGCCCAAGCTTGATTGATAACTATTGTTATAAGAAAATTCGGCGAATGGAAGGCACTTCTCCCAATTCATACCGAACGATATAACACAAGCTCGGAGCATATCTTCTAGGATTTGATTCACTCTTTCTACTTGACCACTTGATTGAGGATGGAAAGCAGTGCTAAAAGATAAGTGAGTCCCCATGGCGTTCTGAAAACTTTCCCAGAAGCGAGAAGTAAAGATACTCCCACGGTCCGAGTTAATCTCCAGTGGAACACCATGAAGAGACACTATTCGGGAGATATATAACTCTGCTAGCTGGCTAGCTGTTATACTCTCACGAACAGGAAGAAAATGAGCCACTTTGGAAAGACGGTCAATGACCACAAAGATAGCATTATTTCCTTTCTTGGTCTTGGGAAATCCGGTAATGAAATACATACTAACTTTATCCCATTTCCATTCAGGAATAGCTAGAGGTTGAAGGGTGCGACCAGGCCTTTGATGTTGGGCCTTAACTCGACGACAAACGTCGCAGTTAGCAACGAACTCAGCAATTTCTCTCTTCATCCTAGTCCATCAGAACCTCTGGCGTAGGTCGTGATACATCTTAGTACTACCGGGAGGAATGGTGAGAGGAGAGTCATGGGCCTCCTTAAGGATCAACTACCTTAGATGTGGGTTCTTAGGAACCACTAGACGATTCTGAAAGAACACAACACCTTGATCGTTCATGGAAAATTCTTTAGCGTTTCCGCTAAAAAAATTCTCCTTGATCCGTGATATACCCTTGTCACGCTTTTGGCCAGCTATAATTTGATCCTTAAGAGTAGGATTCGCCACCAGTGTAGAAAGCAATCCTTGAGGAACAATATGAAGATTCAACTTCCGAAAGTCCTCATGGAGATGTGCTTGACCTTGTTGTAGCATCAAATTGTTACAATAAGACTTACGACTTAGTGCATCGGCCATAAAATTGGCCTTCCCGGGGTGTAATTTATCCCTAAGTCGTAATCCGAGATCAACTCAACCCACCGTCTTTGCCTGAGATTCAAATCCGGCTGGGTGAAGATATATTTCAGACTTTGGTGATCAGTGAATATTTCGCAACGATTACCCAGAAGGTAATGTTGCCAGGTTTTTAGTGCATGGACCACAGCTGCAAGCTCAAGGTCATGTGTGGGATAATTATCCTCATGTGGACGCAACTGTCGAGATGCGTATGCGATCACATGACGATCTTGCATGAGAATGCAACCTAATCTTTGTCGCGAGGCGTCGCAATCGATAACAAAGTCCTTAGAAAAATCTGGTGGTAGCAACACAGGTGCGGAACTGAGGCGTCTTTTCAGTTCCTGAAAACTATGCTCACACTATGGTGTCCACTCGAACTTTTTATCCTTCTTGAGGAGTTCAGTTAGAGGCTTTGCAACCTTGGATAAATTCTCGACAAAGCGGCGACAATAGCTCGCTAGACCAAGAAAACTCCTAACTTGCTTAACCGATTCAGGTTGAGTCCAATCAAGGACAGCTTGAACTCTCTCGGGATTGACAGCAATACCCTTACCAGAGATTACGTGACCTAGATAGGTCACTTCTGGTAACCAAAATTCACATTTTGAAAACTTGGCATAAAGGAGATGCTCTCGAAGTTTCATCAATACCAGCCTTAGATGCTCGGCATGTTCTTGTTCGTTCTTCGAGTAGATGAGAATATCATCGAGGTATAGCACGACGAATTTATCCAAATACTCCATGAAGATTGAATTCATCAGACGAGAGAAGGTGGCTGGGGCATTCGTTAAACCGAAGGACATGACGGTGTACTCGTATTGGCCATAACGAGTAACAAAAGCCGTTTCTGGAATGTCCCCGTTCTTGATCTTGATTTGATGGTATCCCAACCTCAAATCCATTTTGGAGAAGACTGAGGATCCAGCGAGCTGATCGTACTTGTTCTTTACGGTGACCAGATTAATCGGTCGGTAATCTACAACCATCCGATCCGTTCCGTCTTTCTTCTTGACGAAGAGGATGGGGCAAGCCCAAGGAGAAGAGCTAGGACGAATGAAACCTTTGTTCAAGGCCTCATCTTATTGCTTCTTAAGTTCGGCTAGCTCCAGGGGTGCCATCTTATATGGTCTTCTGGCTATTGGAACAGTTCCCGGAACAAGATCTATCACGAACTCTACATCTCTGTCAGGTGGAATTCCTGGCAGTTCCTCTGGAAAAACATCCAGGAAGTCACGGACTACCGGAATGTCTTCAAGTTCCGGAAGAGGGTTGGCATTTAAGGAATAGAGTTGGCATTTGGCAACTCGAGTAGAGACATTTACTATCTCACCCGAGGGATGGGTAAGCTGGACATTTCTAGAATGGGTATCAATCTTGGCATAGTGAGCTGACATCCAGTCCATGCCCAAGATGATATTAATATCCGAAGATTTCAATGCTATCAATGAGGCTAGAAAAACTAGCCTGTCTACTAGAATTTCATTGTCATAGGTTATCCTAGAGGTTTGCCATTTACTACTAGGAGTTTGGACAACCAATGGAATTGGCATATCACAAAAAGACATGTTATGCAACTGTGCATAACTTTTTGAAATGAAGGAATGAGAAGACCCAGTGTCAAAGAGAACAGACGCTCGGTGATGATTAACAAGAAGCGTACCCAGCATGACGTTGGGATCCTCTGCAGCTTCTTCTGCTGACACATAGTTCACACGGCCACGTGCAGGGGTTGGCTTCACATAGTAAGCTTTGCTCGACTTGGCTTGCCCGACGGACTTTCCAGGTTGCTTGGCACCCACATTTTGAGGACACTCACGGGAATAGTGCCCTGGTTCTCCACACTTGTAGCATATCACTTCGTTGGCACGTGGTGCAGCATTGCTAGCTGGACCACCATAAGCTTTTGTTGGAGGGTTGGTCTGATTCGTCTGAGGCGCCACGTAGGATGGCCTTGGAGTGTACCTTGGCGGCATAGAACTGTTCGAAACCCACAGCCTGCGTTTGGGAAACGCGGAACCAGAAGACGAGCCAAAGTCACGGGAATGCTTCCTTGTGGCTTCGAAGTCAGTATGACCAGTCTCGGCACTGATCGCCTTGTTGACCAGGGCTTGGAAGCTTGCACACTCGTGGAGGCGCAGATCACGACGAAGCTCAGGGCTCAGACCCTTAAGGAATCTTGCTTGCTTCTTGGCGTCAGTAGACACCTCCTCTGTTGCATAGCGGGCGAGATTACCGAACTCACGGCTATAGGCATCCACGGTCAACTTTCCCTGAGTGAAGGCACATAACTCTTCTCTCTTTCTGTCCATCAGGCCCTCTGGAATATGGTGCAGACGAAAAGCTGCACTGAAGTCTGCCCATGTGGCTACTGGTTCAGCAGGACGCATAGCTCCAAAGTTCTCCCACCACAGATTGGCGGGTCCTTCCAGGAAATACGCCACAAAGGTCACCTTGTCGGCCTCAGACACATTCGCAGAGCGAATCTTGCACGAGATGCTGCACAGCCAGTCATCAGTGTCGAGGGGATCAACGGAATGATGAAACTTTGGAGGATTCAGCTTCACAAAGTCATTGAGGGACACTGCAGCATTCCTAGGCTGACGAGCCGTATTCTCCTCAATACGCTCTAACAGTCGGTTGGTCTCCCTTTTGTTTCTCTCTGCCTCAAGCATCACTTCCGCCAGAGAGGGCGGGTGAGGCAGGTCTTCCTGTGACGCTTGACTACCCTCGCCTTGCTCATGACCACGGGCACGATTCAACCTGGTGAACACCATCCTGACAAACAAACTCACAACTTAGACCAATATCATATCAATACTAGCTATGGATTAAGAATGTACTGAACACAGGAATGCCGTAATGAATATCCGAACAACATGGTAACAAGCAACTGCTATATATACACCATGGTTCATACACACCCTTACATAGTTCAGTACAACCTTACTCGAAGAGCAAACTACTGAAATTATGAAACTACTCATCAGAGGCTTACAAGCTTCCTATACATTATTTATCTAGGCCTCCGGAATTCATTTCACATCACAGACATACTTCACAAGTCACGTAGGACGGTGAACGTACGGCTACTACCATACTATGCTTCCGCTCACAGCTTAGGCATCCGCATAGAACATCTCATAGAGATTACCTCCATGACCTGGAAGCTCAACCTGCGGATCAGGAAACACTCTGGCCTGAGATCCCTGGGATCCATAAGGACACGTATGTGGCCTTGGTCCCCTGACTGGTGGTAAGAGGGGCCCCCGAAGAGGGGTGACTCCTCCTATAGTTGGCCAGTCAACGTGGGCTGGAAGATGGGTCCTAACAGGGTTCAACATCTCCATCTCTCCATACCCTGTCTGGACTACCGGTGCCAGCTGCGTCAAAGCCGTCCACAGACAGGCACGGGTAGCATAAAGCTCCATGCGGAGAGCACGAGCATCCCTGTCTCTGTTCTCTAGCATCCCAACAGTGGACTGCAGTAATGGATCCTCCATAGAAGAATCAAAATAGAGTCCACTAAGGTATCCCTCTTCACCAGGCTGAGAGGCCGGAACATAGCACAACTCTGAATTCTGCAGCAGTGCATGTCTCGCTCTCATAATGGTCAGCATTGAATAGGCAGCATCTTGTACTGCCATGTCAACAGTGACTCCCAACCCATAGGACCAATGGATTGGCTCCTCAGCTCCAGGCTAGTATGGAAATACCCTAACAGTGCAGATGTACTGGCTCTGGTTGAATTCTCGGTACTGTTCTTCCACTATGTACTCGGGGTACCAGCGGTAACCGCACACTGACATCACCCTGACCAGCAGGGCCGTATGACCCGGTACATCAATGCACCTGGTCAGACGTACCACCTGACGAGAAGGACGGCCAGGCATATGTAAATAGAGAGTAATGCAAAAGAATTAGAGCTCTGAATGCAAAATTGGGCAGCATAACGGCTGTAAATGCTCAAAAACAAATTTTGGGACAACCCCAAATGGAATAGCGTGACCACTCAACTATCAAGTTCAACTCTCTGATCATCAAACTTACTTCCTTTTTCCTAGGAATGAAAGAAACCCAAATATCTCTTGACCCGTAGTCCTATAATCTACCGATCAGAAACACGAGCCTAGAAGAAGATGAGTAACCTAGTCCTTAATTCCCGCAGAAAAGACGAGGATGACCAGAATAGAATAACTTGAGAAGAGAACAAGAGTCTTACGTTCCCTTCCACAAACAATTCCCTTATATATAACTAAAGCAATTGTAGACTCAACTTCGACCAGTTTGGCTTAGTAATCCTAAAGTAATGCTACAGTCAGTCAGGCTCTGATACCAACGCTGTCGGGACCCTGATCCTAAGTCATAGGAATCCAGCCTGTAACACATCGCATCTCTTTGCGGTCTCACGCACGGTTAACTCCACGGCTGTAGCCTTACCTTAGCCGGGACCGTTTGCGTCTTTTGACTCATGTATGCAATAGTGTCGCTAGCATTCCAATCTCAAAGAACCCGGATCGACAAGTCTAGTCACAAACCAAAGTGGCAGTACCGCACAAGGACAGGCATACATGACCCAACAAAGCAGGTGTCGGTCACCAACGAGTGTAGACGAGTCGTAGCAAGCTACAAGGACTCCATTACATCGCGTGACATTTCCCCAAAGGGGACACACACAGCAGCTAAGAAGGCCACATGCCAGTTAACCAATGTGTCCGGAGCAGTAGCGAACTACCAAGGCTCGTTGGATTAGAAAGGGGCATTTCCTTGTAAGGAGTGCTACTAAAGATCACGACTAGGTAATCGAACCCCATACATATCAAGTACGACACAGATACGCATGGCATACCGATATGTATAGATACATCGATGGCATCACAACATAACCAGAAACATACAAGCTTTATTTAAGAGGCTCGGAAGAGCCACACACATAATATTACACATTAAGGGTCTCACAACCCATAATAGCAGTCATTCAGATACAAGCCAGCGGAAGAGTTTAAAACTGTCTGAGTACAGACAGGTGCAACTAGAAGGCACATGGCCTGACTATACTACAGACCCAACATAGGGCCAGATCGTAGCTGGGACACCAGCTACTCGTCGTCGTCGATGTCTACGAAGAACCCTCCATTAGGGTCATTAGCAACCTCTGCAACATTTATTAAGCAAACATGAGTACGAAGGTACTCAGAAAGACTTTAGGATAACTAACTAGTCATGCAATGTATCAACAAGGTAGTGGGGTTTCATGCGGAAAGCCAGCATTTGACTCGTGGCTAGACAACTTGCATTTTAAATAATTTTGACAACTTGATTTCTCGCACACGAGTCCACTAACACCACAACAATACACCATCGTGGAATCATTCCGTCTCCATACGGAAATGCCGTCCACGACACTCATGCTTATCTTGACAATTTTATGAGTAGCCATTTAAGTTATCTATGAACAACATATGTCTCCAAGTAGTCCATATTCGCGGACGCGACTATTCGAATAGATCATAACCCTGCAGGGGTGTACTTCGTCACACATGCTCTCGCCACTTATCGCCATGTGCACGTCATGCACCTCAGCAACCTTCAAGCGGAAGCCTAGCGAGGGAGTCGGCCACGACCGTTAACCACACTAGTACCTACTCCAGGTTTATCGCCTATCTGAGAGTAACCCGTACGGAAGTCCGGCCGAGTTTCCGCCACGGCCTCAAACGATGTGAGCAGGGTTCCCAAGCCCACCATCCGGGTCCCACTTGGTACACCGTGCCACTGCCTACCGCATCACAGCCCACCTCTCAGGTCAGCACTATGCACGGCCTCCAGCATGACTATGAACACCAGAAACTACTTGCAACTCCAGGACCGACTACTAAGCGATTAATAGGCCGAGCGGGGTCATATTTCCGGGCCCAGCATGTGGTAGTATCTAGTCTTGGATTACATACACGGAACTCAGTTCCTAAGGATGGTTCCAATGAAACAACCCGCCATGTACTCCTACACAGCCTTTCACCGGTACCTTTACCAAATCAGGTTCAACACACAACCTTTGCTTACCGAACACATTCTCACCATTCTGTTCATCTTCCAGATGACAGACCATACACAACTCTACGCATAGCATGCATAGCAGGATAAGACACATCATGGCTCAAGCAACTACCAGGTATGCTAGGTTGCAAGGTTCGGCTATTTACTGTGACAAGGATAGGTCATGCAAAGGAAGTGGGTTCAACTAACGTGGCAAAAGCAGTTGAAGCATTTGTTCCTAATGCAATAACTAAGTGCAGGAGCAAGAACATGGGATTTATCGGGATGATCAAAATGGTTGCTTGCCTTGTTGCTCAGAGGAGTGACAATATCCGTCAGACGGATATTTGGTGGAATCCGGGGGAGCGGAGCCTACCGAAAGGAATGACAACAATCAATAACAAACATATGCAATCAAGATGATGCATGAGCATGTCATGAGAATGCAAGGTGACAAACTAATATAGTTAGCATATATTAGGTTTGAAATTGATTTGAATCATATTCAAATATCACTTCAAACAAGGTATTCTCGTATGCCGTTTTAATTGATTCGACCTGATGCTCAGATCAACTTGATGTTAACATGCATGGGATGACATGTTAAGTTGTTGATTTGTAATTAGAACAGTGTTTGATCATGTCATTCATAAAGAAATTTAAATATTTTCCATATTCCATTTATAAAGTGTTTATAAGAATTGACTTATTCATTAATCTACATGTTTGGGTTCTGTAACTTTTTCAAAAATGAATGAAAATAGCATATTCAGATTCCTTGAGTTTTTCTGATACTTTTTCATATATAAATTATTTTCATTGGAGTTACAGATTAATTTCTATGAATTTTTGAAGTTTTAAACATTTCTGGAATTAATTTTATACTGGAAAAATCCTTTTACTGCATCAGCATGACATCAGCAGGTCCAACTGGCCGTTGAAAGTCAAACCTGACAAGTGGGACCCACTGGTAAGTGTCTCTAGTCAGTTTTAGATTAAAATTAAACTTAATTAGCTGATTAATCTTACTGGACCCACATGTCAGTGTCTTATTAATTTATCTGATTTATTTTTATTATTTCTAAACTATCCAGAGGCTGGCCCCACACGTCAGTGGATCAGGCCAGCTGAGTTCCACCGGCGGCGAGGTCGTCCTGACCGGTGGGGAGCTTCCAGCGACCATTAGAATGGCGGAGGGGCTCGGAAACGGTGCATAGGGGGCCAAACTCTGCGCGGAGAGCACCAGAGGAACGACACTTCTCCCGCGGGTTCATTTTTGCACTTGGTTGGGGCTGATCTGGCCGGAGATGACGCCGGCGACGAGCTTGGCGGCGGCCAAGGTTCGGGCGTCATCGAGGTCTTTGATACAGAGGGAACTACGCACGGGACTCAGGTCCTACAACAACTACGCGACAGCCTGAAGCTACTGGTGGCCTCAGAAGGACGAGCTGATCACCGGAGGGCTACCGGCGACGAGCTCCTGCGGCAGATCTCGTCGGGCTCCGAGGGAACTAGGCCTAGAGGAGGGGATCGAAGGGAGATCTTGTGGGAAAGAAGCGCAAGCTCACGAGGAGTGCAGTGGTGGCGCTACCTTGCTCGGGGACGGCCTGGAGAGGGAGAACACCGGCGACGAACTTCGGTGACCCGAGGAAGAAGACGATTGCGTCTCGTCGTTTCACTGTGTCTAGGCGTCGGGCTCGTGCCTAGGGAGCTTCAGGGAGTTGCAGCGGAGCTATTGCGTGGCTCATAAGGAAGGAGGGGAGGCTAGAATGACGGCGAGCTTGAGCTCTGCTCGGGCTCCAATGGCGGCAGAAAGAAACGAGGCAGAGGGGGAGAATGAGCACGGGGATGGATAGGGACGGGCTCGGGGAGCTGATCCCCGTGCTTGCGAGCGCGAAGCGGTGGCCAGGCAGGCGCACAGGTGCGTGGCCGCGTCGGAGTACGCGGCGGCCACCTCCTGCTGCCCACTGGCGGGGGAGGAAGACGACAGGAAGGAGATGGGCCGGGCCAGGTGAGCGTCAGGTAAGCTTTTCTCATTTTCTTTTCTGTTTTGTTTCTGTTTTTCTATTTCATTGATTTACCATTTATTTTAACTCCCAAATAGTTTGTAAAAACTATTTTAAACACACCAGAATAATTGTTGGAATATTTCCAACCATTCCCAAAGTTTTCAATATTTTTGAAAGTTTGAAGTTTCTGATTTCAAATTTAAAACTTGAAACTAGTAGCTTTTTGCATTTATTTAAAATGCTTAAAGTGTCAAGAAAAAGGTTTTCTTCAGTGCTTATTTACTTTCATGATTTATCAGAAAGATTGAACTTTTCTTGAGGCCATTTTGGATTCATTAATTTTAACTAATTTGAATTTTCCTTTATTTTGAGAAGTGGCTAGGGTTTGTTGAATTTTCCTTCACCACTTACTTTGTTCTTGTTGAGAAATTCCTAGATGCAATCCAAAGAAAACATGAGCACAAGCTAACTTGCTTAAGGTGTCAGGGATGTGACATCGACGACGACGAGTAGCTGGTGTCCCAGCTACGATCTGGTCCTAGGTTGGGTATGTAGTATAGTCAGGCCATGTGCCTTCTAGTTTCACCTGTCTGTACTCAGACAGTTTCAAACACTTCCGCTGGCTTGTAACTGAATGACTGCTATTATGGGTTGTCAGACCCTTACTGTGTAATATTATGTGTGTGGCTCTTCCGAGCCTCTTAAATAAAGCTTGTATGTTTATGGTTATGTTGTGATGCCATCGATGTATCTATACATATCGGTATGCCATGCGTACGCATGTCGTACTTGATATGTATGGGGTTCGACTACCTAGCCGTGAACTTTAGTAGAACTCCTTACAGAGAAATGCCCCTTTGTGATCCAACGAGCCATGGTAGTTCACTACTGCTCCGGACACATTGGTTGACCGGCATGTGTCCTTCTTAGCTGTTGTGTCTGTCCCCTTTGGGGAAATGTCACGTGATGTAATGGAGTCCTTGTAGCTTGCTACGACTCGTCTACATTCGCTGGTGACCGACACCTGCTTTGTTGGGCCATGTATGCATGTCCTTGTGCGGTCCTTCCACTTTGGTTTATGACGAGACTTGTCGATCCGGGTTCTTTGACATTGGAATGCTAGCGACACAATTGCATACGTGAGTCAAAAGGCGCAAACGGTCCCGGCTAAGGTAGGGCTACAGCCGTGGAGTTAACCGTGCGTGAGACCGCAAAGGGATGCGATGTGTTACAGGCTGGATTCCTATGGCTTAGGATCGGGGTCCCGACACAAGCGCTATTGTTTAACGCCCCTAGCTAGGCATAATGCAATAGATCTAAGTATTATCATAATACCAAGGGAGATTATAAATGCTCTTCTCATACTCCCTTTTTTCAGCAGAAATTTTCCTCTGTGGCAAGCAGAAGTAATCGGAAGGGCTAAATTCAATAGGATAAGTGTCATTAATTTCAAGTGCAGGAGGAATAGGTTCCTCCTTGGACCCTCTATAGTGTAAGGTTAGTTCATCATTGTAGGATTTCCTTTGGCGGAAGGCCATAAGTTTATCTCTTAATATGAACTCTAATCCATTATTTTTTATAGCAAAATCATCACTGAGTTCAGATATCCTATCAACCAAAACCTCAATGGGAACCCTTTTTTCTCAAATTTTCATTATAAGCCACATAATCCGGAGACTGCAATCTCCTTATTTCTTCTTGATTAAAAAGTATCTCATCAATGGGAGGACATCCACCATTAATTTTGTAATGAGCAAAAATTTCACTAGCCTCCTTCATAATGAATCTAAACTCGTGGGCTGGAAATATAATGGCGACACGCTTAACGGAAGCAAGTTAAATATTAGAGAACTCAAGGAAAATCCTTTGTATGCAAGGATGCATATGAATAAATTGTGTATCAAGTTGAAGTATTAGAAGTGTTATGGCGTCCGCAAGACTATTAGTTTTATTGAGGATAGACCCTCCTAACGTAGGCAACGTACTAGCACAAGTAAAGAAATCAGGAATAACACCTTTTCCAATGATATTGCCACTACCTATGCAGAGTTTTTTTTGTATGAATGATAGTAGGTTCCCTATGGGAATCATTATTCTCTTTAAGATTATTACTATCCTTTTCAATGTAAACCTCCCCAGATTCAGACACAGTGGTAATAGATAGATCTACCACACAAGCAAGCAAACAAAAAGATGAACGAAAAAAGGGCGAATAAAAAGGCAAACATTTTTGGTATTTTCTGAAAATATTTTTAGAAGTGGGGGAGAGGAAAACGAGAGGCAAATGGCAAACAAAGTAAATGCAACATACGAGTTTGTGATGGGTACTTGGTAGGCATGATCTTGCTATGTATCCCCCCGACAACAGCGCGAGAAATCCTTATTGCTACCTCTTGAGCTTGCGTTGGTTTTTCGTTGAAGAGGAAAGGGTGATGCATTGAAGTAGATAAGTATTTCCCTCAGTTTGTTGAGAACCAACGTATCAATCCAGTAGGAGGAACAAGCAAGGCCCCAATGGTAGTACCTGCACACATATCAAACACTTGCTCCCAACGCAATAAAGGGGTTGCCAATCCCTTTAGAGTTATTTGCAAGGATGAGATCTGATAGAGATAGATATAAAATATTGGTAGACAGAAAGTGAAATTAAAGTAAATAAATTGCAGCAAAGTATTTTTTGGTTTATAGATCTGAAAATACAATACGGAAAATAAATCCGGGGACCATAGGTTTCACTAGAGGCTTCTCTCATAAAGGAAAATAATGCGGTGGGTGAACAAATTACAGTCGAGCAATTGATAGAAAAGCGAATAATCATGAAGATATCTAAGGAAATGATTATGCATATAGGCTTCACATCCGTATCGCTTAGTCCGAAACGATTCTGCTCTACTACTATTACTCCACACATCGACCGACTCATGGCTGCATCTAGAGTATTAAGTTCATGAAGAACAAAGTAACGCATTAATTAATATGACATGATGTAGAGGGATAAACTAAAACAATATGATGAAAACCCCATCTTTTTATCCTTGATGGTAACAATACAATACATGCCTCGCTACCCCTACTTTCACTAGGTGATGACACCATAAGATTGAACCCAAAACTAAGCACTTCTCCCATGCAAGAATTACCAATCTAGTTGGCCAAACCAAACCAATAACTCGAAGACACCTGCAAAGAAATGAAATCATGCATATAAGAATTCAGAGGAGACTCAAATAATATTCATAGATAACCTGAACATAAACTCACAATTCATCGGATCTCGACAAACACACCGCAAAAGAGTATTACGTCGGATAGATCTCTAGGAAGATCATGAAGAACACGGTATTGAAGATCAAAGAGAGAGAGAAGAAGCCATCTAGCTACTAGCTATGGACTCGTAAGTATGTGAGGAACTACTCACGCTTCATTGGAGGGGAAATGGAGTTGATGTAGATGTCCTCCGTCATCAATTCCCTCTCCGGCGGATTACCGGAAAAGGCTCCCAGATTGGATCTCTCGAAAACAGATGCTCCCGGTGGCGTAAAACTATTTTCGTGGATCTCTTTGGTGATATAGGAATATTTGGGAATTTATAGGACAAGAATTAGGGTTAGGAGACCTGCAGGCGGCCCACAAGCCAGGGGGCGCGACCAGACCCCTTGGGCGCGCCTTGTAGGCTTGCATCCTCCAGGCAACTGCCTTTCCCCCTACTCCAAGTATATTGCATGTCTTCTGGTCCAGAAAAGATCTTTCCGAATATTTTATTCCGTTTGGACTCCTTTTAATATCCCTTATCTGCAATATTAAAAAACGTGGAAAAAACAGACACTGGCACTAGGTTCTAGATTAATAGGTTAGTACCAAAAATAATATAAAACAACATATAAATGCATATAAAACATCCAAACATATAATATAATAGCATGGAACAATCAAAAATTATAGATACGTTGGAGACGTATCAACCATCTTCTCTATGCACGGTTTGTCTTCTTCTCTAGTGAGACATCCCAACGCCTCCTCCGCCCATTTGCTTGCTAGGGTTTCGATGGATTGCTAGTTCCTTGCTAGGACATTGCTAAGGCTAGTTACTTGGGTTCTTCCTAGGATGTTGTTTCTGAAATTAGATAGTTAATAAGAAAACCGAGTCAAAATGAGTGACAAATGAGTTTCAGGAATTAATCATTTTTGAAATAGAAAAATGGAGTCAAAAATGATATAGAAAAATGGTTTTGATGCCGAAATTGAAATGAGATGCTTGTTGTCCAAATGAATATTAGTATTAATTTGGCATGCAGTACTAGTTTGGACATGTTTAATATAATGTTTTTACGATAAAAAAATTGTTCCCATATTTCTAAGAAGATAACCAGAAAGTGAAACATTAAATGATAAGGAAATGTTCTCATAGGATATCATTTTCGACGTTGACGATGCCTGGCCAACATCCTCGTCATCGAGTCAATGGCAACATCCTTGTGAGGTGCCATCTGCGGGACTGGGATCCTTCAGGCTGGTAGTGGTAGGTGCTACCTTCCGGGGCAGGAAGCTTGGTGAGAAATCGGGGTCTTGTCGTCGAGTCAGAGCTTCTTTCGTGGCGGTCGCGTGGGATACAATCGATGCAGAGGGAGCGGGCCCCCGCGGAGGTGGTACGTCGTCGTGTCATGAAGGAGGAGGATCACATCAGTCACTACACGGCTGAGTTGGACGCCAGGTTCTCCAATACCTGGCGGGTTCTTCAGGAATCCACCCGCGGCTGAGGAACAGCGAGTCAACTAGATTATTTGATAGTATTCTATGTGTATTAGTGACATTATATGATAATGTTCGAAATGTATTAGTGATAATATTCGATAATGCATTAAGTCAATTATTTGAGATGATGTATTAGTGATATTATATTCGAGTTCACTATAAATTGATAGCAATTGCATAAAAATAGGTCTACAAATTTTTAGTAAAAAATCAGGTACTTTGGGTCTTTCGTTGCTCCTTGTGTGACTTTAATGTGTTTTCCCGATGGAGAACTCCGACTATTGTCATGGGGGCGCTTTCTCCTCTTCTATTCCTATGATATATACCTCGGTATAATGCGCAAGGAGAGGAAAGGAGATGCATCCATCAGCGATAGTCGAACTATTAGTGTGAGAGTGTCACATCCCTAGCTACCCTTTGAAGCCTAGCAAGATTGTGCTCATATTTTCATTCTTGCATTAAAAGTGAAAATGGAAATCAAAGAGAAAAACCCTAGAAACTCTATATTCAAAACAATTTAAAGTTGTGACAAATCAATGAACCCAAAATGGCCTTCATCAAAGTCCATCATTTTTGATAAATATTGGAAACAACAATTCAGGGGTGGATTTCTTTTAAAAAATACTTTTGGCATGTTATCTAAAATACAAAAGCCACTGAAATCAACCATATATTTAATTTCAAATATTTCAGAGTTTCATAAAATATTGAATCTTTTATATGGGGTTAGAAATATTCCAAATAACACCCAGAGTTTATTCACTATTTTAGAAATAGTTTGGAGCCAAAAATAAAATGAAACAAATGTCACAAAGGTTTTAGCAGAAGCGGAAAAGAAAGAAAATAAAAAAACCTATCTAACGCTTACCTGGCCCAGCCCATTTTCTCCCTCGCTATCGTCTACCTCGTTCCAGTCGGCAGCAAGAGGTGCCCACCGCTATCTCCAGCGAGGCCACGCACCTACGTGCATGCCTCGATCCTCCAACGTGCTGGCAAGGAGGATAACTCTTCCCGCAACCCATTCCAGCTCTCTCCCTCTCCCCATTCGCTCCCCTGCCTCTCTTCTCTCTGCCGCCATTGAAGCGAGCTCGAGCTCGAGCTCGCCGTCATCTTCGGCCACTACAAGATCATTCGAGCATGCCATTTGCTCCGCGTCATGCAGCTCATCGTCCCTGCCAAAGGAGAAGAGCCCCCGAGCCCTGCATCAACTCCGTCACCGTCATCTTCTACCTTCGGCCGCCGGCAAGTCGTCGTCGATCCGTCGGATCCAGCACCTCCCCGAGCAGCCTGAGCATTCGCTCTCTCCATTCCAGCTCTCTCCCTCTCTCCATTCGCTCCCATGCCTCTCTTCTCTCAGTCGCCATTGAAGCGAGCTCGAGGTCGAGCTCGCCGTCATCTCCGGCCACTGCAAGCTCCTCCGAGCATGGTGTTTGCTCTACCTCGTCCAGCTCATCGTCCCTGCCAAATGAGAAGACCCCCCGAGCCCTGCATCGCCTCCATCACCGTCGTCTTCTACCTTCGGCAGCCGACAAGTCGTCATCGATCTGTTGGATCCAGCACCTCCCCGAGCAGCCTGAGCATTCCCTCGACACCGCAGTGAGCTCCTAATGATTTCCCCTCATTTCCCCCCTCGATCCCGTGCCCTAGTACTAGATTTCACCGGAGCCCGACGAGATCCACCGGGGAAGCTCGTCGCCGGTGATGCTCCGATGATCGGTTCGTCAACCTGAGACCATGAGAAGCTTCAGGGTGCTGCGTAGATATCGTAGGAGCCAATCCCTCATCCATTTGCCCCCTGTTTCATTGAGCTCATTGTTGCCCGAGCTTAGGCAGCCGCCGACCTCGTCGCCGGTGTTAGCTCCAGCCGTTTCAACCCCTGAGCAGAGCAAAAATGGATGCGCCATCGAGTGGCCGTTCCCCAGGTGCCCTCCGCCGTCCTTTTGGTCGCCGGAGGAGCAATACCGAAGCCCTCCGCCGTCCCTGGAGCCACCGGCGGCTCGTCGCCGGTGGGATTGACCCCCGCGCCGGTGAGTTGACTCCCGTGGGTCTATGACAGGTGGGGCCAGCCCCCTGGCTAATTATGTTTAGGTTAGTAAAAATAAATGATTAATTAAAACACTAAATAGTCACTGACATGTGGGCCAGCCCCTGTTAAATAGCTAATTAATTTAAAGTTTAACTAGAATCTGACCAGAGTCACTGACCAGTGGGTCCCACTGGTAAGGTTTGACTTTCAATGGCTAGTTGGACTTGCTGATGTCATGCTGATGCAGTAACTATATTTCTGATTTAGTAATAATTCCAAAATAAGTGCAGAACTTTGGAAATTCATAGAAAATTGAATATAACTCCAAATTTAACAAATAATATATGCAATTTGATCAGAAAAATGCAATGAACACAATGGTGCTACTTTCATGCAAGAAAAACAAAGTTATGAAACAACATCAGGTCAAATCAATTAAAAGAATTTGATAAATATATTACTTTAATTAATATTAGAATTTTGAATTCAAATCATATTCATACTGAGGTTGATAGCCACACTAGCTCATGCTACATCTCATTTCATGCCTTGATCATGCATCATATTGTTGCATATGAATGTTATTGATTGATTGTTATTATTTCGGTAGGATCAACCCTTCCGGATACGTCCGAATATCCGATTGACGTATTTAATCCTTCTGCTGAGCAACAAGGCAAGCACCCTTTTGATCATCCCGATATAATCCCATGCTCTTGCTCCTGCTCCCACTTATTGCATTAGGACAAAATATTTCAAATGCTTTACTTCGGTAGCTGAACCTATTCCTTTGCATGACCTGTCATTGTCATGGTAAATAGCCAAACCTTGCATACTAGCATACCTGGTAGTTGCATGAGCCATGATGTCCCTTTTCCTTCTATGATTGCTATGCCTAGAGTTGTGTCAGGTCTGTTTCATCTAGGTGATGAACAGGAATGGATGAATGTGTTCTAGTGAATAAGAATAAGTGTGGAACCTGATTTGGTAAAGGTACCGATGAAAGGCTATGTAGGAGTACATGGCGGGATGTTTCATTGGAACCGTCTGTAGGAACTGAGTTCCGTGTATGTAATCTAAGACTAGTTACTACCACATGATGGGCCCTGAAATATGACCCCGCTCGACTTATTAATTGCCTAGTACTCGGTCCAGGAGTTGCAAGTAGTTTATGTTGTTTATAGTTATGCTGGAGGCCGTGCATAGTGGTGACCTTAGAGGTGGGATATGGTGCGGTAGGCAGTGGCACGGTGTAACAACTGGCACCCAGATGGTGAGCTTGGGAACCCTGCACACATTGTTTGGGGCCGTGGCGGAAACCTGAGCCGGACTTCCCTGCGGGTTCACTCTCAAATAGGCGATAAACCTGGACTAGGTATTAGTGTGGTTAACGGTCGTGGCCGACTCCCTCGCTGGGCTTCGGCTTGAAGGTTGCCGAGGTGCATGACGTGCACATGACGATAAGTGGCGAGAGCGTGTGTGAAGAAGTACACCCCTACAGGGTTATGATCTATTCAAATAGCCGCGTACGCGGATATGGAGTACTTAGAGACATATGTTTTTCATAGACAACTTTAATGGCTACTCATAGAAGTATCAAGATAAGTGTGAGTATCATGTATGGCATTTCTGTAGGGAGACGGAAAGGAGTTCATGATAGGGTATTGTTGTGGTGGTAGTGGACTCGTGTACGACTTATCAAAGTTGTTAAAACTATTTAAAATTGTAGTTTAGTCTAGCCAAGAGTCAAAGCTGGCTTGCTGCATGAAACACCACAACCGCCTTTATTTATACCTGTGCATGAGTAGATAGATCTGTTCCAAAGTCTTGTTGAGTACTCTTGTACTCATGTTTGCTTAATAATTGTTGCAGAGGATACCCACGAGCCAATAGGTTGGTTCTATCTAGACATCGATGATGACGAGTAGCTGGTGTCCCAGCTACGACCTGGCCCCTTTCAGAAGGGATATGTAGATAGTCAGGCTTTATGAGTTTTCCTTCCAACTGTCTATACTCATAAAACTTTTATGCTTCTGCTTGGTTTGTATAACTCTACTTGTATGACTTGAGTGTCGGGTCGTGTGAGCCCTGCGTGTATGAACATATTATGCAAGACTCTTCCGAGTCTTCTAAATAAATGTTGTGTTGTTGTATGGTTATGTTGTGATGCCATTGTTGTATCTATGCATATCGAGTATGTCATGCGTATGTATGATGCACTGTGATATGCATGGGATTCGACACCTAGTCGTATGCCCTTAGTAGCTCTCTATACACAGAAATGCCCGTTTGTGCTTCCAATGAGCCTTTGTAGTTCGCTACTGCTCCGGACACATTGGTTGACTGGCATGTATAGTCGAGCCACTTGAGTTTATTACTAGATATGTCGACCCGGGTTCTTTGACATTGGAACGCTAGCAACACTAATGCATGCGTGAGTCAAAAGGTACAAATGGTCCCGGCTAAGGTAAGGTGGCAGCCGTGGGGTTAACCGTGCGTGCGACTGCAAAGGGATGCAACGTGTTACAGGCTGGATTCCTATGGCTTAGGATCGGGGTCCCGACAGCGTTTGTATCAGAGCCTGACTGACTGTAGGATTACCAAGCCAAACTGGTCAAAGTTGAGTCTAGAAATGCTTTAGTTTTATATAAGGTAATTGTTTGTGGAAGGGTGATGTCTACTACGCAACCTTCTCCTTGTAGACGTTGTTGGGCCTCCAAGTGCAGAGGTTTGTAGGACAGTAGCAATTTTCCCTCAAGTGGGTGACCTAAGGTTTATCAATCCGCGGGAGGCGTAGGATGTAGATGGCCTATCTCAAGCAACCCTGCAACAAAATAACAAAGAGTCTCTTTTGTCCCCAACACACCCAATACAATGGTAAGTTGTATAGGTGCACTAGTTCGGCGAAGAGATGGTGATACAAGTGCAATATGGATAGTAGATATAGGTTTTTGTAATCTAAAATTATAAAAATAGCAAGGTAATTAATAATAAAAATAAGCACGAACGGTATTGCAATGCATGGAAACAAGGCCTAGGGTTCATACTTTCACTAGTGAAGTTCTCTCTACAATGATAACATAATTGGATCATATAACTAGCCCTCAACATGCAACAAAGAGTCACTCCAAAGTCACTAATAGAGGAGAAAAAATGGAGATATTATCGTCGGGTACGAAACCACCACAAAGTTTTTTTTTCTGATTGATATATTCAAGAGTCCGTAGTAAATTAACACGAAGCTATTCTTTACGTTCAATCTGTCCTAGAGTTCGTACTAGAATAACACCTAAAAACACATATCAACCAAGCCCCTAATGTCACCTAGATACACCATTTTCACCTGAAGTATCCGTGGGCATGATCATACGATATGCATCATGATACGTCTCCATCGTATCTACTTTTCCAAACTCTTGTGCCCTTGTTTTGGACTCTAATTTGAATGATTTGAATGGAACTAACCTGGATTGACGCTGTTTTCAGCAAAATTACCTTGGTGTTATTTTTGTGCAGAAATCAAAGTTCTCCAAACGTCCAGAAAATTTATGGAGATCATTTTTGGAAAATATGAAAAATATCTTCGCCATGTTCCACATGAGGGGGTGGGCTAGTGGGCCACAAGCCCTGGCTCCGCCACCCCCCTGGTGGCGGTGGGGAGGTTTGTGGGGCCCACATAGCTTTGCCGCCCCCAATCTCATGTCTATAAGTTCCCTTTCATCCCAGAAAAAATAAAAAGAGAAGTTTTCGTCGCGTTTACGATACGGAGGCGCCGCCACAACCTGTTCTTCAACTGGGGGGCAGATCTGGAGTCCGTCTTGGGCTCCGGAGAGGGGAAATCGTCGCCATCGACATCATCATCCTTCTTCCCTCTCCAATTCCATGAAGCTCTTCGTTGTTCGTGAGTAATCTATTCGTAGGCTCGTTGGGCGGTGATGAGTAGGATGAGATCTATCATGTAATCAAGTTAGTTTTGATGGGGATGGATCCCTAGTATCCACTATGTTCTGAGATTGTTGTTGCTACTACTTTGCCATGCTTAATGCTTGTCATTAGGGCCCGAGTGCCATGATTTCAGATCTGAAATTATTATGTTGTCACCAATATATGTGTGTTTTAGATCCGATCTTGCAAGTTGTAGTTACCTACTATGTGTTAAGATCCGGCAACCCCGGAGTGACAATAACCGGAACCACTCCCGGTGATGACCATAGTTTGAGGAGTTCATGTGTTCACCAAGTGCTAATGTGTTGGTCCGGTTGTTTATTAAAAGGAGAAACTTAATATCCCATAGTTTCCTTTTGGACCCCGCTGCCACGGGAGGGATGGACAATAGATGTCATGCAAGTTCTTCTCCTAAGCACGTATGACGACACACAGAATGCATGCCTACATCACATTGACGAACGGGAGCTATCGACATCTCTCTCTGTGTTATAACGGTTGCATGATGAATATCATCCAAACAAATCACCGACCCATTGCCTATGAGTTTGTCCTACTGCTGCTGTTACTTGTTTTGCTCTACTGCTGTTACTATTGTTGCCACTGCCGTTACTCGCTACTTTGCTTGCAGATACTAATCTTTCAGGTGTGGTTAAATCTGACATATTCAGCTGCTAATACTTGAGAGTATTCTCTCACCTCCCATCGTGCGAACCAACAAATTTGGGTTGAATACTCTACCCTCGAAAACTGCTACGATCCCACGCGCTGGTGGGCCGTGAACAACATTCTTTTAGCTTCGATTGCCAGAGAGTGCCAGCAGCATTCTTCTGGTGTCGTTGCAAGGGGAAGCACAACTGACATCAAGCATTTTTCTGGCGCGGTTGCCGGGGAAGCACAACTGACATCAAGCATTTTTCTGGCGCCGTTGCCGGGGATTGTTAGCAGCATTTTTCTGGCGCCGTTGCCGGGGAAGCACAGTTGACATCAAGAATTTTTGTGCCGCCGTTGCTGGGGAGGTATTTCTATATTCCCCGAGTCACTTGGGATTTATATCTGCTGATCACTATGAAGAATCTGAAGGATCCAAAGATCAAAGTCTTGCCCTCAACTACGAGGAGAGGTAAGGAATTGCATCTAGCTCTCACTTGATTCACCTTCAGTTATGAGTAAGTTTGCGACATCACCTCCTGCTAGAAATCTTGATTTTTCCCATGTGCTTGATGATGCTCATGATGCTACTGCTAGAGGTGCTATGCTTGATACTATGCCTGATGATGTTAAGCTTGATACCGCTAGAGATGCTATTTTCCCTGATGATGCTACGTTTGATACTGCTAGAGATACTACTTTGCCTGATGTTCCACTAGGGTGTTCCTTGATGCTCATATTGCTAGAGTTACTGCCAATGCTCGTGATGCTTCTGATACTACCGATACTATTGAGATAGAACCTGCTTTTGCTCCTGCTAGATCTAGCTCTCCTAGATATGAATTGCCTGATATACCTGAGGGTTATGTTATGGAGGGAGAGATAGCTGAGGATTTTCTTGCGTGTAAGGATG
Source organism: Hordeum vulgare subsp. vulgare (assembly GCF_904849725.1). Classification (NCBI taxonomy): domain Eukaryota; kingdom Viridiplantae; phylum Streptophyta; class Magnoliopsida; order Poales; family Poaceae; genus Hordeum; species Hordeum vulgare. The sequence continues at coordinate 113,760,184 of NC_058518.1, read as the reverse complement.
CCTATGACGCTGAGAAATTACTAGTCAAGTGGAAGGAAATATGACCCGAAGTTTGCCACTTCACCTATCTTTATCACCGATAAGGATTGTGAATTCTCTGTCGATCCTGAGATAATCTCTCTAGTCGAATCTGATCCTTTTCACGGTTATGAGTCTGAGACGGTCGTAGCCCATCTTGCCAAACTACACGATATAACCACCCTTTTCACAGGTGAGGAGAAGATCCGCCACTACAATATCCTTAAGCTGTTTCCTTTCTCTCTTAAGGATGACGCTAAAGTCTGGTTCACCACTCTTGCTCCTGGATGTGTGAGTAGCCCCCACGAGATGGTCTATTACTTCTATGAGAAATATTTCCCTGCCCATAAGAAGCAAGCTGCCTTGCAGGAAATATACAAGTTTGCTCAACTCCAAGAAGAGAGTGTCCCACAAGCTTGGGGAGGCTCGTCCAGCTACATAATGCTTTTCCTGATCACCCTCTTAAGAAGAACGAGATACTTGATATCCTCTATAATGGACTTACTGATGCTTCTAGAGACCACCTTGATAGTTGTGCCGGTTGTGTTTTTAGGGAACGAACTGTAGAACAAGCTGAGACCCTACTGAATAACATCTTGATCAACGATAATGCTTGGACTATTCCCGAACCACCTCCTAAGCCAACTCTGAAGAAAAGAGGTATTCTATTCCTCAGTCCCGAAGATATGCAAGAAGCCAAGAAATCTATGCAAGAGAAAGGCATTAGATCTGAAGATGTCAAAAATCTACCACCTATCGAAGAGATCCATGGTCTCGATAACCCGATACAGGTAGTAGAAGTGAATTCTCTGCGTAGGTTTGATGAGAGTGATATTCCTTTTGACAAACCTGCTAGCCTATGCTTCGATGAATTTGACAACTTTGTTGCCAAACAACAGAGTTTCAATGATTATGTTAGTAGATATTTGGAACAAAGTACTCGTATGCTTAGCCATTTAAGTGCTTGTGTAGACAGAAATGTCAATGATCTGAAGCTTCTGAGTAAACATACCTCTATGATTACTACTCAGGTAGAACAAGTACTTAAAGCTCAGAATGACTTGCTCAATGAATTAAATGACAACTCTGTCAGAGTCATTACTAGAGGAGGCAAAATGACTCAGGAACCTTTATATCCTGAAGGTCATCCTAAGAGAATTGATCAAGATTCTCAAGGTATCAATGCTGATACACCTAGTCATCCTAAGGAGAAGAAGACGGATGATAGAAACTTACATGCCAGTTCAGCAAATAGTGTCACACATGAAGAACCTAATGCTATTTCTGCGTCTGATGTGGAAACACAATCTGGTGATGAACATGAACCTGGTGACAATATGGATAGTGATGTTCATAATAATGCTCAACCTAGCAATGATGAGGATGTGGAGATTGAACCTACGGTTAATCCTGATAACCCACAACCTAAGAAATACGATAAGAATGACTTCAGTGTTAGGAAGCATGGTAAAGAAAGGGATCCATGTGTTCAGAGACCTATGCCCTTCCCTCCTAAGCCATCCAAGAAAAAGGATGATGAGGATTTTGAGCGTTTCGTTGAGATGATAAGACCCATCTTTCTGCAGATGCGGTTAACTGATATGCTCAAGATGTCTCCGTATGCCAAGTACATGAAAGATATCGTGACTAATAAACTGGAGATACTAGATCTTGAGATCTCCACCATGCTTGCCAACTACACTTTCAAAGGTGGAACTCCTAAGAAACTTGGTGATCCCGGAGTGCCCACTATACCTTGTTCCATTAAAGAAAACTACGTAAGAACTGCCTTATGTGACCTTGGAGCCGGTGTTAGTGTTATGTCGCTCTCTTTTATCGTAGACTTGAATTGGATAAGTTGACACCCACTGAAATTTCTATGCAAATGGCCGATAAATCAACTTCTTTCCCTATTGGCATTTGTGAGGATGTGCCTCTTGTGGTTGCTAACACCACTATCTTAACACACTTTGATATCTTGGATATTCCCGAGGACGATGCCATGGCTGTCATCCTCGGAAGACCCTTTTTAAACACGGCAGGGGCTGTTATAGATTGCAACAAAGGCAATGTCACTTTCCATGTCAACGGTAATGAGCACAAAGTGCACTTTCCGAAGAAACGATATCAATTCGATTGCATCAATGCTATCGAAAAGACTTCATCGATTCTTATTGGGAGATTTGAATGCCCTATTCCTCATGTCAAGATAAAGTATGATTTTCTTGTTGGGGAGATACATATCCCCATTGAGGTGGCTATCAGAAAATTCTCCGTTCTCTCTTGAGATTCGAGAAGGTTTTGTCATGAGGACTTGATCAACCCCATTGACGGATTTCTTTCGATGACCATGAAACGGATGAATCAAAGAGTCACATACCTCTGTTTTAAGCTTTCATTTTCTTTTGCTTAGAAGAAAAATGATAGAATTAGTTTTGCTTTTCCTGTTTTTGTTTTAGCGTCCCGGAGAAAATACCTCGAAAATAAAATTTCTCCGATGGTCCTGAAAATCTAGTATGATTTTTTCTGGAATTTCGGAAAAATACTGGGCCTGAGAGATGGCCTGGGGGCCAGACCAGTGGCCACAAGCCCTGCCACCGCCACCCCCCTGGTGGCGGAGTGCAAGCTTGTGGGGCCCACAAGGACCCCCTCCACTCATTCCAGCTCCCAGCCTCTTCTTCCACCTCCAGAAAAATTGTTTCGCAGCTCAAACCCGTGTTCTTGCTCATTTGGCTGTGATTTTCGATCTCCTTGCTCAAAGCACCATTCTCCGAACCGTTTTGGGGAAATTACTCCTTGGTAAGTGACTCCTCCATTGGTCCAGTTAGTTTTTGCTCTAGTGCTTTATCCTTCGCGTATTCTTGCTACATTGGTGACCCTGTTCTTGAGCTAGAAATGTTGATTTTAGCTGGTCCCAAGTAGTTTTAGCGCGTGATACGGTCTCTAGGCACTAGTAGGAGTAGTTTCTACAAGTTGGGTTAATCTTTATTCACTTTTCTTTCGAAGTCTCCAAAAATTTCAGAATTTTTCAGAGCTAGAAAAAGGAAAAGATGAGGAGGTTCTTGAGAGGCTCTTCAGGACGTAACCCCAAGGAGGATGAGAAGAACCACCCCAAGTACGTAGTCCCTCGAGTCACAGAAGTTCGAGCGTGCGAGTGGCCAAGTGATGAATTTTTGCGCGCCGTCGGACTTTATGAAGACTTTTATTACTTGGTGGAGAATGCAGGTCTTACTGCGTTCGTTGAAGATAAGTCCTCACAATACCTCCTCCTCACCAACATTTTCGTTCAAATCTTCAACTTTTATCCGAGGAAGAATCCTCCCATGGTTGAGTTCATGATATACGATGTTCCCCAGTGCATGACACTACAGGATTTTTGCAGTGTATGCAAATTACCTTATGTTCGGGATATCCGTGACCCTCGTCCACGGGACTTGGAGGATTTAATTGGTTCTATTGCTGTTGGAGAGGATAGAGGAGTGTCTCGTGCTAGAATTGCTAGCATACATTTTCCTATGCTTTGGTACATCTCACTATTTGTGGGAAAATGTTTGATTGGCCGTGGGGAGGCTGGATCACTTAGTTCTCCAGACCTTGCGGTTTTGCACGAAGGCCTTTATAATGATAAGACTTGCAGCCTAGGTGCTACTGTGGCCCAGCGGTTGAACATCAATCGTTCCAAAGGTGTCATCTATGGAGGTATCTACGCTACACGTCTTGCCAGACACTTTGAGATACCCGTTTGACTCGGAAAGGAAGGAGAGATGCTTCTCCCTAAGAAATATCTGGATTATGACAGCATGGTTCACCATGATTTTTTGGATAGAGATGCTAGTAGACGGATGATTTATAACCTGGTATTTAGTTAGGGTACTCGAGAGACTATTATTTTTCCTGCTCCTTCTTTGTTCGATCTTCATGCAGGTAGGTACACTATTATGCCCTCGGACATCTACACATATTAGGGCTTGTCCCAACCACAGGTGCGTGTGCCCGAGCCACCAGTCGAGTACCACACACCAGTTTATCAGTGGGAGCCAGAGGAGCTCACACAGCAGTGGCATCCATAGTCTGCTCCGGAGTATCCAGGAGCTGGTTATTTCCCACCTTGGGAGTAGACCAAGCTAGGCCAAAAGCCTAAGCTTGGGGGAATACGTGTTCTCGCCGACTTTACATTCATGCTTATGCTTTCCCTTTGTTAGCCGGTGTTTACACTTTGCTAGTGTATTATCCATGCTAGTTTATTTTCGTCTTCTTTTTTTCTTGTTTTATGTCCTTTTGAGAAAACCCAAAAAGATTTTTCTTTCTTCTTTTTCTTGTTGGGAGCTTTCTCGTGTAAATAATTTTCTTTTTATTTGGGTCAAGGTAGAAGATATGGGTTACAATGTTTAGTGGTTCTTGCATGCATACCTGTTTAGCTTTCAAAGAGCCATATTACTTTGTCTTCTCCTTTGTGTTTGCCTGCAGATTCACCTTAGTCCAATGCACGAGCACTCTTATTATTGTTCACATCATTCGATCGTGCAAGTGAAAGGCAATAATGATGATATATGATGAAGTGACTGAGACTGAAAAGCTGGTATGAACTCTATCTATTTTATTTTTGTAAATATGACTAGCTTGTCGACCCAGATTTAGCTTCGTTGTGAGAGAACCATGTTTGCAATGACAACTTAGAGATCATAGTTTCTGATGCCATGCTTAGTTAGCTGAGAGTTTATAATGGTTTGTCTTGAATGCCAACATAGATTTTGAGATGACTATGATGTAGTATGATAGGATGGTATTCTCCTTTGAATGTTTCAAGTGGCTTGACTTGGCGCATGTTCATGCATGTAGTTGAAACAAAATCAACATAGCCTCTATGATGTTCGTGTTCATCGTGATTTATATCCTGTTCATGCTTGCATTCAATGTTAGTCAAACTCATTGCATCTTGATGACTGTTGTCGCTCTAGTTGGTCGCTTCCCAGCCTTTTTGCTAGCCTTCACTTGTATTAAGCGGAATACTGCTTGTGCATCCACTTCCATAAACCCAAAAGTTTTTCCATGAGAGTCCACCATACCTACCTATTTGCGGTATTTACCTGCCGTTCCAAGTAAATTTGCATGTGCCATTCTCTAAACCTTCAAGAAGTAATCTGTTTTGCTTGCCCGAACCGCTTATGTGGTGACAGGGGGCTATTGGTATCATCCATGCTAGGAGTGTAATCCTCGACATGTGTTTATTCACTGGCACTCACGAGAAAGGGGCCGGTAATTGGAATGCCCAGTTCCACGCTTAAATCGAAAACATACGTGTAAAACAAGACTCCCCCCGGAGTGATGTTAGTATGGATGGTACCCGAGGATTCAGCTAGCCATGGAGTGTGATTGATTGGTGGTGGGGGAGTTAAAACTTTACTTTTCTGTTTGGGAACCGCCTACAGCATGAGTAGCATGGAAGATATTGGGAACTCTAGGTCATTGCGTTGACAATGAAAGCATGCCACCCAAAATTATTATCTCTCTTTTCAATGCTTGAGCTCTGGCACCTTTGCAAATCAATGCTTCCCTCTGCGAAGGGCCTGTCTATTTATTTTTCTGTTGAGTCATCCTCGTCTTATATAAGCACCAATTAGAGAGCACCTCTGTCATTTTTATGCTTTGATTGTGACTGATATTGAGTATGACTATGACTGGATCTTTGTTGTAATGAATTACAATGTTTAGTCAGCCATTGATCCTTGAAAGTGCTCTGCATTTATGTTCTGCAGTCTCAGAAAGAGCTAGCGAGATACCACCTATTCATATTGCTTCATGTTTGTTTTGATTGAAGTGTTAGTATTTGAAACTCATTATTATTTGCTCATTAGCTGATTATCCCATTGATATTAATTTACGTGAGACCTTTGTGTCATTTGCTTATGTGGTTAACTTGTGATCTTGCTGAAATTCTGGTTATGAGTTAGACATAGTTGCAACAACAAGATCAAACAGAGTTTGTCAAAGTTTTTCTTTCTCTCTTAGTTTGTCAACTGAGTTGCTTGAGGACAAGCAAGGTTTTAAGCTTGGGGGAGTTTATACGTCTCCATCGTATCTACTTTTCCAAACTCTTTGGCCCTTGTTTTGGACTCTAACTTGCATGATTTGAATGGAACTAACCTGGACTGACGATATTTTCAGCAGAATTGCGTTGGTGTTATTTTTGTGCAGAAATCAAAGTTCTCCAAACGTCCTGAAAATATACGGAGATCATTTTTGGAAAATATGAAATATATCTGCGACAAGTTCCACCTGAGGGGGTGGGCCAGTGGGCCACAAGCCCTGGCTCCGCCACCCCCCTGGTGGCGGTGGGCCGTCTTGTGGGGCCCACACAGCTCTGCCGCCCCCAATCTCAGGTCTATATGTTCCGTTTCGTCCCAGAAAAAATAAAAAAAGAAGTTTTCGTCGCGTTTATGATACGGAGGCACCGCCACAACCTGTTCTTCATCTGGAGGGCAGATCTAGAGTCCGTCTTGGCCTCCGGAGAGGCGAAATCGTCACCATCGTCATCATCAACCTTCTTCCCTCTCCAATTCCATGAGGCTCTTCGTCGTTCGTGAGTAATCTATTCGTAGGCTCGCTGGGCGGTGACGAGTAGGATGAGATCTATAATGTAATCAAGTTAGTTTTGATGGGGATTGATCCCTAGTATACACTATGTTCTAAGATTGATGTTGCTACTACTTTGCCATGCTTAATGCTTGTCACTAGGGCCCGAGTGCCACGATTTCAGATCTGAAATTATTATGTTGTCACCAATATATGTGTGTTTTAGATCTGATCTTGCAAGTTGTAGTTACCTACTATGTGTTATGATCCGGCAACCCCGGAGTGACAATAACCGGAACCACTCCCGGTGATGACCATAGTTTGAGGAGTTCATGTGTTCACCAAGTGCTAATGTGTTGGTCCGGTTCTTTATTAAAAGGAGAACCTTAATATCCCGTAGTTTCTTTTTGGACCCCGCTCCCACGGGATGGGTGGACAATAGATGTGATGCAAGTTCTTTTACCTAAGCACGTATGAAGACACATGGAATGCATGCCTACATCACATTGACGAATGGGAGCTAGCCACATATCTCTCCGTGTTATAACTATTGCTTGATGAATATCATCCAAACAAATCACCGACCCATTGCCTACGAGTTTGTCCTACTGCTGGTGTTACTTGTTTTGCTCTGCTGCTGTTACTATTGTTGCCACTATCGTTACTCGGTACTTTGCTACTACTACTTTGCTTGCAGATACTAATCTTTCAGGTGTGGTTGGATCTGACATATTCAGCAGCTAATACTTGAGAGTATTCTCTCACCTCCCGTCGTGCGAACCAACAAATTTGGGTTGAATACTCTACCCTCGAAAACTGCTACGATCCCACGCGCTAGTGGGCCGTCAACAACATTCTTCAAGATTCGATTGCCGGAGAGTGCTAGCAGCATTCTTCTGGTACCGTTGCAAGGGGAAGCACAACTGACATCAAGAATTTTTCTGGCGCCATTGCCGGGGAAGCACAACTGATATCACATCACACAATCTCAGAATCATCTATTCAAACAACACATAGAACTTCAATGAGTGCCCCGAAGTTTCTACCGGAGAGTCAAAACGTGTGCCAACGCATATGCATAGGTCCCCGAGGTCACGAAACCACAAGTTGATCAGCAAAACGTACATCAAGTACTCACATGAATATCCCATTGTCACCATAGATAGACACGTGCAATACATACATCAAGTTTTCTTAAAGACTCAATCCGATAAGATAACTTCAAAGGGGAAACTCAATTCATTACAAGAAGGGATAGGGGGAAGAACATCATAGGATCCAACAATAGTAGCAAAGCCCGAGGTACATCGAGATCATGCCATCTCAAGAACACAAGAGAGAGAGATCAAACACATAGCTACTGGTACATACCCTCAGCCCCGAGGGAGAACTACTCCCTCCTCGTCATGGAGATCGTCGGGATCATGAAGATGGCCACTGGAGATGGATTCCCCTCCGACAGGGTGCCAGAACGGGCTCTCGATTGGATTTTGGTGGCTACAAAGGTTTGCGGCGGTGGAACTCCCGATCTAGGTTTCTTTTTGGGGGTTTCTGTATTTATAGGAATTTATGGCGGTGGAATTACGTCAGTTCATCCCACGAGGAGGTCACGAGCCTTCTAGGCCCTCCCCGGGGGTAGGGTGCGCCTACCGGGCTCGTGACTCCCTCATGGCTCTTCTGGCCTTCTTCCAAAGCTTCGGGGTTCTCTTTTGGTCCAAAAAAATCATCGCGAAAGTTTTATTCCATTTGGACTCCGTTTGATATTCCTATCTGAAAAAGGTCAAAAACAAGGAAGAAACAGGAACCGGCAGTGGGCCCTAGGTCAATAGGTTAGTCCCAAAAATAATATAAAATAGCATATTCATGCATATAAAACATCCAAAGTTGATAATATAATAGCATGGAACGATAAAAAATTATAGATACATTGGAGACGTATCAAGCATCCCCAACCTTAATTCCTGCTCGTCCTCGAGCAGGTAAATGATAAAAAAAATTGATGTGGAATGCTACCTAACATATATTGTAACATGAATATTCAGATCCATATGATTCAAAGCAAAAAGTTTAATATTGAGATAAGAACAATAATAATTCAAGCATACTAACAAATCAATCATGTCTTCTCAAAATAACATGGCCAAAGAGAGTTATCCCTACAATATCATATAGTGTGGCTATGCTCCATCTTCCCCACACAACGTATTTAAATCATGCACAATCCCGGTATTAGTCAAGCAATTGTTGTCACACTTTTACTTTCTCAAACATTTTCAACTCTCACGCAATACATGAGCGTGAGCCATGGACATAGCACTATAGGTGGAATAGAATATGGTGGAGGTTGTGAGGCAAAAAAGGAGGAGATGGTCACATCAACTAGGCATATCAACGGGCTATGGAGATGCCCATTAATAGATATCAATGTGAGTGAGTAGGGATTGCCATGCAACGGATGCACTAGAGCTATAAGTGTATGAAAGCTCAAAAAGAAACTAAGTGGGTGTGCATCCAACTTGCTTGCTCACGAAGACCTAGGGCACATTTGAGGAACCCATCATTGGAATATACAAGCCAAGTTATATAATAAAAATTTCCACTAGTATATGAAAGTGACAAAATAGTATACTCTCTATTATGAAGATCATGGTGCTACTTTGAAGCACAAGTGTGGTAAAGGATAGTAGCATTGTCCCTTCTCTCTTTTTCTCTCATTTTCTTGTTTTGGCTCTTTGGCCTCTTTTTTTCTTTTTTTTTTCTTTTTTTTGTGGTCTCTTTGCCTCTTTTATTTTATTTTTATAGTCCGGAGTATCATCACAACTTGTGAGGGAATCATAGCTTCCTTCCTTTCCTCACATGGGACAATGCTCTAATAATGATGATCATCACACTTTTATTTACTTACAACTCGATTCTTAGAACAAAAGATATGACTCTATATGAATGCCTCCAGCGATGTACCGGGATGTGCAATGAATCATGAGTGACATGTATGAAAGATATGAATGGTGGCTTTGCCACAAATACGATGTCAACTACATGATTATGCAAAGCAATATGACAATGATGATGTGTGTCATAATAAACGGAACGGTGGAAGTTGCATGGCTATATATCTCGGAATGGCTATGGAAATGCCATGATGGGTAGGTATGTTGGCTGTTTTGAGGAAGGTTATACGGTGGGTGTATGCACCGGCGAAAGTTGCACGGTACTAGAGAGGCTAGCAATGGTGGAAGGTTGAGTGTGTGTATAATCCATGGACTCAAAATTAGTCATAAAGAACTCACATACTTATTGCAGAAGTTTATTAGCTATCGAAGCAAAGTATTAGATGCATGCTCCTAGGGGAACGGTTGGTAGGAGTTAACCATCGCGTGATCCCGACCTCCACACAAAGGATGACACTCTATAAATGAATCATGCTCCGATTTCATCACATAACGGTTCACCATATGTGCATGTTACGGGAATCACAAACTCTAACACAAGTATTTCTATCAATCCACGATTACTCACTAGCATGACTCTAATATCACCATCCTGATATCTCAAAACTACGTGCAAAGAATCAAACTTCTCATAGTATTCGATGCACTCTATATGAAAGTTGTTATTATATCCCTCTTGGATGCCCATCATATTAGGACTAGTTTCATAACCTAAGAAAATTACCATGCTGCTTAAGACTCCCAAAATAATATAAGTGAAGCATGAGAGTTCAACTATTTCTATAAAATAGAATCATCGCAATGCTCTACAAAGATATAAGTGAAGTACTAGAGCAAAAGGCAAACTACTCCAAAAGATATAAGTGAAGCTCAATGAGTAGTTGAATAATTATTTTGCTATGTGGAGACTCTCCCATTTAAGAATTTAAGATCTTAATTACCTTACTCAAACAAAATAAAATGACACTTCAAGGATAGCACGAATCGTGTGAAGAAGCAAAAACTTAGGTTCAACCGATACTAACCGATAATTGTTGAAGAAGAAAGGTAGGATGCCAACCGGGGCATCCCCAAGCTTAGACACTTGAGACTTCTTGAAATATGGATTGGGGGTGTCTTGGGCATCCCCAAGCTTGAGCTTTTGTGTCTCCTTAATTCCTCTCATATGGTGGTTTCCAAAATTTTAAAAACTTCATCCACACAAAACTCAACAAGAACTCGTGAGATAGGTTAGTATAAGTCAATGCAAAACTTTATTATCCTCTACTGTTGTAAGTCACTAAAATTATTATTTTACATTGCATACTAGATGCCTCTGCATATTTAAAACTCCTATATTCTAATAGGATGAATAAACAAGCAAACATATGCAGACAATGCAAACATAACAGCAATCTGCCTAAACAGAACAGTCTATGAAGAATGCAGCAAGATCCATACTTAATTACCTCCAAAAAATATGAAAACTTTCCAACCTGTAGAGAATTCATAAGAGCATACTGTGTCCAAATTTCAAGTTATTCTGACATACACAAAAGTCTAGGGAGTTTTTGCACTTCAAGCAAACTTTCTGTTTTGGAACAGCAACTCCTATACTTGCAAATTAAGCATGGTAAAGGCTATCCTTGACATTTTTATTGAACTAAATGATGAAAAACATTAATATAAATAACATAAATCAAGTAAGAATAATATAAAATGATGCTCCAAGCAAAACACATATCATGTGGTGAATAAAAATATAGCCCCAAGTAAAGTTACCAATGGATTGAAGACGAAAGAGGGGATGCCTTCCCGGGGCATCCCCAAGCTTAGTGTCTTTGGTGTCCTTGAATATGGTTTTGGAGTGCCTTGGGAATCCCCAATCTTAGGATATTGCCACTCCTTGTTCCATAGTCCATTGAAACTCTACCCAAAACTTGAAAACTTCACAACACAAAACTTAACAGAACTTCATGAGATGGGTTAGTATGATAACGAGCAAATCAATCACTTGGGTACTGTCAAAACAAGACTCATAATTATTTTCACACAATGCCTATTGTATCTTACTATTTCCACAATTTATATTACTCAATATAATCTATGGAAACAACAAAACAAACAAACTATGCATTGAAAACAGAATCTGTCAAAAACAAAATAGTCTGTAATGATCTGAATAATAACCATACTTCTGCACTTTCAAAAATTCTGAAACAATTATGAAAATTAAGGAAATTTGTATATAAATCATAATAAAAAATAATCAACCTAAAATCCCTCTCTGGATAGGAATTAAAAATAATTGCGTGAGCGCAAAGTTTCTGTCTTTTCAGCATGATCAAACAACTATCACCCAAACTAATCATAAAGGCTTTACTTGGCACTTCATTGAAATAAAAGCTATGAAACATGATTAATACATTAGACTAATCATGTGAACACACAAAAACAGTAAGGATACATATTGGGTTGTCTCCCAACAAGCGCATTTCTTTAATGCCTTTCAAGCTAGGCATGCTGATTTCAATGATGCTCACATAAAAGATAATGATTGAAACATAATGGAAGCATCATGAAGCATATGACTAGCACATTTAAGTCGAACCCACTTCCTATATGCATAGGGATTTTGTTAAAAAACAATTTATTGGAGCAAGAATCAACTAGCATAGGAAGGCAAAACAAGCATGACTTCAAAAGTTTCAACACATGGAGAGGAAGTTTCATATTATTGCAATATGTAGAAGCATATGATCCTCTCTCATAATAATTTTCAGTAGCATCATGAATGAATTCAACAATATAACCAGCACCTAAAGCATTCTTTTCATGATCTACAAGCAGAGAAATTTTACTACTCTCCACATAAGGAAATTTATTCTCATCAATAGTAGTGGGAGTATAGTAAAAGACTTGAACACTACGAATTGTTTCCACATTAAAAGAGTAATGTTCAGTAAGAGGGTAGTCATAATTGTGAAAAGTTTTATTATCATTCTTATTTATAGCATAAGTATCATCACAATAATCATCATAGATAGGGGGCATGCTTTCATCATAATAATTTCGATCATTCAAAGTGGGGAACTAAAAAGATCATCTTCATCAAACATAGCATCCCTAAGATTGTGGCTTTGCATATCATTAGCATCATGGGTATTCAAAGAATTCATACTAACAACATTGCAATCCTCCTCATCATTCACATATTTTATGCCAAGCATTCTGTGTAATTCTTCATCTAGCACTTGAGCACAATTTTCCTTCCCATCATTTTCACGAAAGATATTAAAAAGATGAAGCATATAAGGCAACCTTAATTCCATTTTTTGCAGTTTTCTTTTAATAAACTAAACTAGTGATAAAACAAGAAACAAAAAGATTCGATTGCAAGATCTAAAGATATACCTTCAAGCGCTAACCTCCCCGGCAACAGCGCCAGAAAATAGCTTGATGTCTACTACGCAACCTTATCCTTGTAGACGTTGTTGGGCCTCCAAGTGCAGAGGTTTGTAGGACACTAGCAATTTTCCCTCAAGTTGGTGACCTAAGGTTTATAAATCCGCAGGAGGCGTAGGATGAAGATGGTCTCTGTCAAGCAACCCTGCAACCAAATAACAAAGAGTATCTTGTGTCCCCAACATACCCAATACAATGGTAAGTTGTATAGGTGCACTAGCTCGGCGAAGAGATGGTGATACAAGTGCAATATGGATAGTAGATATAGGTTTTTGTAATCTGAAATTGTAAAAACAACAAGGTAATTAATAATAAAAATGAGCACGAACGGTATTGCAATGCGTGGAAACAAGGCATAGGGTTCATACTTTCACTAGTGAACTTCTCTCAACAATGATAACATAATTGGATCATATAACTAGCCCTCAACATGCGAAAAAGAGTCACTCCAAAGTCACTATTAGCGGAGAGCAAACAAAGAGATTATTGTCGGGTATGAAACCACCACAAAGTTGTTCTTTCTGATCGATCTATTCAAGAGTCCGTAGTAAAATAACACGAAGCTATTCTTTACGTTCAATCTATCCTAGAGTTCATACTAGAATAACACCTTAAGACACATATCAACCAAGACCCTAATGTCACCTAGATACTCCATTGTCACCTCAAGTATCCATGGGCATGATTATACAATATGCATCACATAATCTTAGAATAATCTATTCAACCAACACATAAAACTTCAAAGAGTGCCCCGAAGTTTCTACCGGAGAGTCAAAACGTGTGCCAACCCATATGCATAGGTTCCTGAGGTCACAAAACTTGCAAGTTGATCACCAAAACATACATCAAGTACTCACATGAATATCCCATTGTCACCACAGATAGACACGTGCAAGACATACATCAAGTGTTCTTAAAGACTCAATCCGATAAGATAACTTAAATGGGGAAACTCAATTCATTACAAGAAGGGAGAGGGGGAAGAACATCATAGGATCCAACAATAGTAGCAAAGCCCGAGGTACGTCGAGATCATGACATCTCAAGAACACGAGAGAGAGAGAGATCAATCACATAGCTACTGGTACATACCCTCAGCCCCGAGGCAGAACTACTCCCTCCTTGTCATGGAAGTCGCCGGGATGATGAAGATGGCCACTAGAGATGGATTCCCCCCGTGGCAGGTTGCCGAAACAGGCTCCCGATTGGTTTTTTGTGGCTACAGAGGCTTGCGGAGGCGGAACTCCCGATCTAGGTTTCTTTCTGGGGGTTTCTGTATTTATAGGAATTTATGGCGGTGGAATTACATCAGTTCGGCCCACGAGGAGGTCACGAGCCTGCTAGGCCCTCCCAGGGGTTAGGGCGCGCCTACCGGGCTCGTGACTCCCTCATGGCTCTTCTGGCCTTCTTCCAAAGCTTCGGGGGTCTCTTTTGGTCCAAAATAATCATCGCAAAAGTTTTATTCTATTTGGACTCGGTTTGATATTCCTATCTGAAAAGGTCAAAAACAAGGAAGAAACAGGAATCGGCAGTGGGCTCTAGGTCAATAGGTTAGTCCCAAAAATAATATAAAATAGCATATTCATGCATATAAAACATCCAAAGTTGATAATATAATAGCATGGAACGAGAAAAAGTTATAGATACGTTGGAGACGTATCAAAGGGAATGTAAGATTCTTGCTTCTCTTCTCAAGTTATTCTATTTTGGTCATCCTCGTCTTTTCTACGGGGATTAAGAACTAGGTTACTTATCTATCTCTCAGGGTCGCGTGTCACTAATCGATAGAGTGTAGGAAAACGGTTCGGGAGTTAATCCTAGTTTCTTTTGTTCCAAGGAAAAGATAATAAGTTTTGATGACCATGGAATTGAACTTGATAGTTGAGTGGTTATGCTATCCTATCCTTTGTGGGTTGTCTCAAAATTGTTTTTGAGCATTTACTACCGTTATGCTGCCCAATTTTATCGCCAGAGCTCTAATGCCTTTTGAATTACTCTCTATTTCAGATGCCTGGCAGTCCTTCTTGTCAGCTGGTCCGTCTTACTAGGTGCATTGATGTGCCGGGTCACACGGCCATGTTGGTCAGGATGATGTAAGTAGCCGGTTACCGTTGGTACCCAGAGTGTACAGTGGAGGAGCGGTACCGGGATTTCTACCAGAGTCAGTACCTATGCACTGCTAGGGTATTCCCAGATTACCCTGGATCCAAAGAGCGGATCCATTGGTCTTATGGATTGGGGGTTACTGTTGACATGGCGGTACAAGATGCTGCCTATTCAATGTTGACCATCATGAGAGCTGATGACCCACAAGTATAGGGGATCTATCGTAGTCCTTTCGATAAGTAAGAGTGTCGAACCCAACGAGGAGCAGAAGGATCTGACAAGTGGTTTTCAGCAAGGTAATATCTGCAAGCACTGAAATTATTGGTAACAAGTAGTTGTGTGACAAGATGATTCGTAGCAAGTAACAAAAGTAACAACGGTGCAGCAAAGTGGCCCAATCCCTTTTGTAGCAAGGGACAAGCCTGGACAAAGTCTTGTAGGAGGAAAAACGCTCCCGAGGACACACGGGAATTTCTGTCATGCTAGTTTTCATCATGTTCATATGATTCGCGTTGGTTACTTTGATAGTTTGATAT
Organism: Hordeum vulgare subsp. vulgare; assembly: GCF_904849725.1. NCBI lineage: Eukaryota > Viridiplantae > Streptophyta > Magnoliopsida > Poales > Poaceae > Hordeum > Hordeum vulgare. The sequence goes on along the minus strand of NC_058518.1, from coordinate 113,744,553 downwards.
CTGAGTGGACCGGTGCTTGGGTACTGCCCTTACTTGGACAAGCATCCCACTTATGATTAACCACTCTAGCAACCCATCATCTACTTACTACTTCCTAATGCCTTCCTCTAGGCCCAAATAATGGTGAAGTGTTATGTAGTCGACGTTCACATAACACCACTAGAGGAAAAACAACATACAATACATCAAAATACCGAACGAATACCAAATTCACATGACTATTTATAGCATGACTTATCCCATGTCCTCAGGAAGAAAAGCAACTACTCACGAACATAAGAATATTCATGACCAGAGAGGTAATGAGTAGCATCAAGGATCTGAACATAAACTCTTCCACCAAGTAATCCAACTAGCATCAACTACAAAGAAAAATTAACACTACTAGCAACCTTGCAAGTACCAATCGGAGTCGCGAGACGGAGATTGGTTACAAGAGATGAACTAGGGTTTGGAGATGAGATGGTGCTAATGAAGATGTTGATGGTGATGAGTCCCCTCCGATGAGAGGAGTGTTGGTGATGACGATGGCGACGATTTCCCCCTCCGGGAGGGAAGTTTCCCCTGCATGATCGTCCTGCCGGAGGTCTAGATTGGTTCTGCTCAAGTTTCGCTTCGTGGCGGCGGCGAATCCTCCAAAAAGCCTCCTCCTGATTTTTTATGGATGAAACCCTTGTTATAGCAAAAGAGGGGGGCCAGTGGGCCAGCAGGGAGCCCACAAGCCCCTTAGGCGCGGCCAGGGGGGTGGCCGCGCCTAGCAGGCTTGTGGCCACCTGCTGGTGCCCCTCTGGCACTTCTTTGGTCCAGTAATTTTTATAGATCCCGAAAAAAATCATCGTTGATTTTCACGACGTTTGGAGTTGCGCATAATAGGTATCTCAAACTTGCTCCTTTTTCAGGCCAGAATTCTAGCTGTCGGCATTCTCCCTCTTCATGTAAACCTTGCAAAATAAGAGAGAAAAGGCATAAGTATTGTACCATGAAGTGAAATAATAGCCCAAGAAGCAATAAATATCAACATGAAAACATGATGCAAAATGGATGTATCAAGAGCGAGAAATGCACTGCTGTAGAATTAAGAGTTCTGCTATGTTCCCACCTCTCAGCCAGGAGAATAAGGATACCTCAGTGGGGTCTACTTTGATTCCTCTATGGAGGATCCGGTGCTGCAGTCCACCACTGAGATGTTAGAGAATAGAGACAGAGATGCTCATGCCCTTGGTGTGGATCTCTATGCTACTCGTGCCCATTTGTGGACAGCCTTGACACAGCTGGCACATATAGTTCAGACAGGGTATGGAGATATGGAAATGTTGAACCCCGTGAGGACTCATCTTCCACCTCATGTTGACTGGCCTGCTATAGGAGGTGTCACCCCTCTTCAGGAACCTCTACTACCACCAGTCAGGGGACCCGTGTCCCCTGACTATAGGAGGTGTCCATACGGTTCCCAGGGGTCTCAGGCTCGAGTATTTCCTGATCCGCAGGTTGAGCTCCCAGGCCATGGAGGCAACCTTTATGAGATGTTTTATGCGGATGCTTTAACCCGTGAGTGGAAGAGTAGTATGGTAGTAGTTGTACTTCCACAGTCCTGTGCGTCTTGTGGAGTATGCCTATGTCGTGAGATGAGTTCCAGAGGCATAGATAAATAATGTATAGGAAACTTGTACTGAACTATGTAATGGTGTGTATGAACCATGGTGTATATATAGCAGTTGCTTGTTACAATGTTGTTCGGATATTCATTTCCGCATTCCATGTGTCGAGTGCATTCTTAATCCATAGTTAGTATTGATGTTGATATTAGTCTAAGCTGTGAGTTTGTTTGCCAGGATGGTGTTCACCAGGCTGAACCGTGCCCCTACCCATGAGCAGGGAGAAGGTAGTCAGGCAGCATAGGAGGAACTGCCTCACCCGCCTTCTCTGGCGGAAGTTATGCTTCACGCGGAAAGAAACAAGTGAGGGACCAACCGTCTGCTAGAACGTATTGAGCAAAACATGGCTTGTTAGTCGCGAAATGACGCAGTGTCCCTCAATGACTTTGTCAAGCTGAATCCCCCGAAGTTCCATCACTCGATCGATCCTCTCGACGCCGATGGCTGGTTGTGTAGTATATCGTGCAAGATACGCTCTACCAATATTTTTGAGGCCGACGAGGTGACCTTTGCTGCATACTTTCTAGAAGGCCCCGCCAATCTGTGGTGGGAGAATTTTGAAGCTATGCGTCCTGCCGGACCAGCAGCCGCATGGGCAGATTTCAGTGGAGCCTTCCGTCTGCACCACATTCTAGAGGGTCTGATGGACCGTAAGAGAGAGGAATTATGTGCCTTCACCCAGGGAAAGTTGACCGTGGATGCTTATAGCTGTGAGTTCGGTAATCTCGCTCGCTACGCAAATGAAGAGGCATCAAGCGACGCCATGAAGCAAGCAAGATTCCGCAAGGGTTTGAGCCCCGAACTTCGTCGTGACCTGCACCTTCATGAATGTACAAGTTTTCAAGCTCTTGTCAACAAGACGATCAGTGCCAAGACTGGTCATACCGACTATGAAGCCACAAAGAAGCACTCTCGCGATTCGGGCTCCTCATCTGGTTCCGCGTTTCCAAAACGCAGGTTGTGGGTCGTGAATAGCTCTCCGCCGCCAAGATATACCCCCAGGCCATCCTATGTGGCGCCTCACGCGAACTAGACCAACCCTCCAACAAAGACCTATGGTGGTCCAGCTAGCAACGTTGCACCACGTGCCAATCAGGTGATCTGTTACAAGTGTGGAGAACCAGGGCACTACTCACGAGAGTGTCCTCAGAATATAGGTGCCAAGCAACCTGGGAAGTCTTTTGGGCAAGGCAAGTCGGGCAAAGCTTATTATGTGAAGCCAACTCCTACGCATGGTCGCGTGGATTATTTCTCAGCAGAAGAAGCGGCAGAGGATCCTGACGTCATATTGGGTATGCTCCTTGTCAATCATCACCTATTGTCTGTTCTTTTTGACATTAGGTCATCTCATTCCTTCATTTCCGAAAGTTATGCGCAGTTGCATAACATGTCCTTTTGTGATTTGCCAATCCCATTAGTTGTCCAAACCCCAGGTAGTAAATGGAAAACTTCTAGGATAAGTTATGACAATGAAATCCTAGTAGATAGGCTAGTTTTTCTAGCATCATTGATAGCCCTGAAATCCTCAGAAATCAATGTCGTCTTGGGTATGGACTGGATATCAGCTCATTATGCCAAGATTGATACCCATTCTAGAAATGTTCAACTTACCCATCCCTCGGGTGAGATAGTTAATGTCTCAACTTGAGTTGCCAAATGCCAACTCTATTTACTCAACGCTAGTCCTCTTCCAGAACTTGAAGACATTTCGGCAGTCCGTGACTTCCCGGATGTTTTTCCAGAAGAACTGCCAGGAATTCTACCTCATAGGGATGTATAGTTTGTGATAGACCTTGTTCCAGGAACTGTCCCAATAGTTAGAAGACTCTATAACATGGCACCCTTTGATCTAGCCAACTTAATAAGAAACTAGTGAGGCCTTGAATAAAGGTTTCATTCGTCCTAGCTCTTCTCCTTGGGCTTGCCTCGTCCTCTTCATCAAAAAGAAAGATGGAACGGACCAAATGGTTGTAGATTATCGACCAGTTAACCTGGTCACCATAAAGAACAAGTATCCGCTCCCCAGGATCAACGATCTGTATGATCAGCTCGCTAGATCCTCAGTCTTCTCCAAAATGGATTTGAGGTTGGGTTACCATCAAATCAAGATCAAGAACGGGGACATTCCAAAAACGGCCTTTGTCACTCGTTATGGCCAATACGAGTACACCGTCATGTCCTTCGGTTTAACGAATGCCCCAGCCACCTTCTCTAACTTGATGAATTCAATCTTCATGGAGTATTTGGATAAATTCGTTGTGGTATACCTCGATGATATCCTCATCTACTCGAAGAATGAACAAGAACATGTCGAGCATCTAAGGCTGGTATTGATGAAACTTCGAGAGCATCCCCTTTATGCCAAGTTTTCAAAATGTGAATTTTGGTTACCATAAGTGACCTATCTAGGCCACGTAATCTATGGTAAGGGTATTGTTGTCAATCCCGAGAGGGTTCAAGCCGTCCTTGATTGGACTCAACCTGAATCGGTTAAGCAAATTAGGAGTTTTCTTGGACTAGCGAGCTATTGTCGTCGCTTTTTCGGAAATTTCTCCAAGGTTGCAGAACCTCTAAATGAACTCCCCAAGAAAGATAAAAAGTTCGAGTGGACACCACAGTGTGAGCATATCTTTCAGGAACTGAAAAGACGCATGACTTCCGCACCTGTGTTGCTACCACCAGATTTCTCTAAGGACTTTGTTATATATTGCGACGCCTCATGACAAGGATTAGGTTGCATTCTCATAAAGGATCATCATGTGATTGCATTCGCATCTCGACAGTTGCGTCCACATGAGGATAATTATCCCACACATGATCTTGAGCTTGCTGCTGTAGTCCATGCACTAAAAACCTGGCGACATTACCTTCTTGGTAATCGTTGCGAAATATTCACTCATCACCAAAGTCTGAAATATATCTTCACCCAGCCAGATTTGAATCTCAGGCAAAGATGATGGATTGAGTTGATCTCAGATTACGACTTAGGGATAATTTACACCCCGGGGAAGGCCAATGTTATGGCTGATGCACTAAGTCGTAAGTCTTATTGTAACAACCTGATGCTACAACGAGGTCAACCACGTCTCTGTGAGGAATTTCGGAAGTTAAACCTTCACATTGTTCCTCAAGGATTCCTTTCTACCCTGGTGGCGAAACCTACTCTTAGGGATCAAATCATAGCTGGCCAAAAGTGTGATAAGGGTATATCACAGATCAAGGAGAATATTATTAGCGGAAACACTAAGGAATTCTCCATGAATGATCAAGATGTTGTGTTTTTCCAGAACCGTCTAGTGGTTCCTAAGAATCCACATCTAAGGCAGTTGATCCTTAAGGAGGCTCATGATTCTCCTCTCACTATTCATCCTGGTAGTACTAAGTTGTATCAGGACCTATGCTAGAGGTTTTGGTGGACTAGGATGAAGAGAGCAATTGCTGAGTTCGTTGCTTACTGCGACGTTTGTCGCCGAGTTAAGGAAGAACATCAAAGGCCTGCTGGCACCCTTCAACCTTTAGCTATTCGTGAATGGAAATGGGATAAAGTCAGTATGGATTTCATCACTGGATTTCCCAAGACCAAGAAAGGAAATAATGCTATCTTTGTGTTCATTGACCGTCTTTCCAAAGTAGCTCATTGTCTTCCAGCTAGCCGAGTTATATATCTCTCGAATAGTGTCTCGTCATGGTGTTCCTCTGGAGATTAACTCAGATCGTGGAAGTATTTTTACTTCTTTCTTCTGGGAAAGTTTTCGGAATGCCATGGGGACTCACCTATCTTTTAGCACTACTTTCCATCCTCAATCAAGTGGTCAAGTAGAAAGAGTGAATCAAATCCTAGAGGATATGCTCCGAGCTTGTGTTATATCGTTCGGTATGAATTGGGAGAAGTGCCTTCCATTCGCCGAATTTGCTTATAACAATAGTTATCAATCAAGCTTGCGAAAAGCCCCTTTCGAAGTTCGCTATGGACGAAGATGTGGAACACCTCTTAATTGGTCAGAAACCAGAGAGAGGCAACTCTTTGGTCTGGATATGATCCAGGAATCAGAAGAGCAAGTTCACGTTATTCGTGAAAAGTTGAAAACAACTCAATCTCGTCAAAAGATCCAATATGGCCGTCATCATTAGGATGTGACCTTTGAAGTTGACGAGAAGGTCGCTTCGGTATCAAAGGCAAATTGGCTCATCGTTACATTGGTCCTTTTCGCATTCTTGCCAAACGAGGAGAAGTTGCCTACCAGTTGGAACTTCCTCGGCATCTTTCCAAGGTTCAAGATGTTTTCCACATCTCGCAACTTAGGCGTTGCTTTTCGGATCCTATCCGTGAAGTGGACCACAAAATGCTTGATCTCCAAGATAAACTTTCATACCGAGAATACCCTGTTCGTATTCTTGATCAAGCTGAGTATACCACTCGACATCGAAACCTCAAGTTTCTTAAACTTCAATGGTCGAATCATTCTCAAAAAGAGGCAACATGGGAAAGAGAGGACCGTCTCTGACTTGAGTATCCCGCGCTATTCCCAATGACTTCCAAATCTCGGGACGAGATTCTTTTGAGTGGGGGTGAGTTGTCACATCCCTAGCTACCCTTTGAAGTCTAGAAATATTGTGCTCATATTTTCATTCTTGCATTAAAAGTGAAAATCAAAATCAAAGAGAAAAACCCTAGCAACTCTATACTCAAAACAATTCAAAGTTGTGACAGATCAATGAACCCAAAATGGCCTTCATAAAAGTCCATCATTTTTGGTAAATATTGGAATAAACAATTGAGGGGTGGATTTATTTTAAAAAATACTTTTGGCATATTATCTAAAATACAAAAGCCATTGAAATCAACCATATATTTGATTTCAAATATTTCAGAGTTTCATAAAATGTTGAATCTTTTATATGGGGTTGGAAATATTCCAAATAACACCCCAGAGTTTATTCACTATTTTAGAAATAGTTTGGAGCCAAAAATAAAATGAAACAAATGTCAGAAAGGTTTTAACAGAAGCAGAAAAGAAAGAAAATGAAAAAAAAACCTATCTAATGCTTACCTGGCGCAGCCCATCTTCTCCCTCGTTGTCGTCTACCTCGTGCCAGTCCATAGCACGAGGTGGCCGCCGCTCTGTCCGGCGAGGCCACACACCTGTGTGCCTGCCTGGATCCTCCAACGCGCTGGCCAGGAGGATAACTCTTCCCGCAACCCATTCCAGCTCTCTCCCTCTCCCCATTCTCTCCCCTGCCTCTCTTCTCTCTGCCGCCATTGAAGCGAGCTCGAGCTCGAGCTCGCCGTCATCTCCGGCCACTGCAAGATCATTCGAGCATGCCATTTGCTCCGCGTCATGCAGCTCATCGTCCCTGCCAAAGGAGAAGAGCCCCCGAGCCCTGCATCAACTCCGTCACCGTCGTCTTCTACCTTCGGCCGCCGGCAAGTCGTCATCGATCCGTCGGATCCATTACCTCCCCGAGCAGCCTGAGCATTCCATTGACACCGCAGTGAGCTCCTCATGATTTCCTCTCATTTTGCCCCTCGATCCTGAGCCCTAGCACTATATTTCACCGCAGCCCGACGAGATCCACCATGGAAGCTCGTCGTTGGTGATGCTCCGATGATCGGTTCGTCAACCTGAGACCACGAGAAGCTTCAGCGTGCTGCATAGATGTTGTAGGAGCCAATCCCCGATCCATTTGCCCCTTGTTTCGTTGAGCTCATCGTTCCCTGAGCTCCGGCAGCCGCCGAACTCGTCGCCGGCATTACCTCCGGCCGTTTCAACCCGTGAGCATAGAAAAAATGGATGCGCCATCGAGTGGCCTTTCCCTGGTTCCCTCCGCCGTCCTTTTGGTCGCCAGAGTAGCAATCTCGAAGCCCTCCGCCGTCCCTGGAGCCACCGGCGGCTCATCACCGGTGGGATTGACCCCCAGCGCTGGTGGGTTGACTCCCCTGGTTCTATGACAGGTGGGGCCAGCCCCCTCACTAATTAAGTTTAGGTTCAGCCCCCTGTTAAATAGCTAATTAATTTAAAGTTTAATTGGAATCTGACCAGAGTCACTAACCAGTGGGTCCCACTGGTCAGGTTTCACTTTCAACGGCCCGTTGGACCTACTGATGTCATGGTGATGCAGTAACTACATTTCTGATTTAATAATAATTTCAGAATAAGTGCAAAACTTCTGAAATTCGTAGAAAATTGAATATAACTCAAAATTTGACAAATAATATATGCAAATTGATCAGAAAAATTCAATGGACCCAATGGTGCTACTTTCATGCCTGAAAAACAAAGTTATGAAACAGAATCAGGTCAAATCACTTAAATGAATTTTATAAATATATTACTTTAATTAATATTTGAATTTTGAACTCAAATCAGATTCATATGGAGGTTGATAGCCACACTAGCTCATGCTACATCTCATTTCATGCCATGATCATGCATCATATTATTGCATATGAATGTTATTGATTGATTGTTATTATTTCGGTAGGCTCTGCCCTTCCGGATACGTCCGAATATCCGACTGACGGATTTAATCATCCGCCCTCTGCCGAGCAACAAGGCAAACACCCTTTTGATCATCCCGATATAATCCCATGCTCTTGCTCCTGCTCCCACTTATTGCATTAGGACAAAATATTTCAAATGCTTTACTTCGTTAGCTGAACCTATTCCTTTGCATGACCTCTCATTGTCATAGTAAATAGCCAAACCTTGCAACCTAGCATACCTAGTAGTTGCTTGAGCCATGATGTGCCTTTTCCTGCTATGTTTGCTATGCCTAGAGTTGTGTCAGGTCAGTTTCATCTGGGTGATGAACAGGAATGGATGAATGTGTTCTAGTGACTAAGAATAAGTGTGGAACCTGATTTGGTAAAGGTACCGATGAAACACTATGTAGGAGTACATGGCGGGTTGTTTCATTGGAACCGTCCTTAGGAACTGCGTTCCGTGTGTGTAATCCAAGACTAGTTACTACCACATGCTGGGCCCTGAAATATGACCCCGCTCGACTTATTAATTGCCTAGTACTCGGTCCAGGAGTTGCAGGTAGTTTCTGGTGTTTATAGTTATGCTGGAGGCCGTGCATAGTGCTGACCTTAGAGGTGGGCTATTATGCGGTAGGCAGTGGCACGGTGTACCAAGTGGCACCCGGATGGTGGGCTTGGGAACCCTGCGCACATAGTTTGGGGCCATGGTGTAAACCTCGGCCGGACTTCCGTGCGGGTTCACTCTCAAATAGGCGATAAACCTGGATTGGTATTAGTGTGGTTAACGGTCATGGCCGACTCCCTTGCTGGGCTTCGCTTGAAGGTTGCCAAGGTGCATGACGTGCACATGGTAATAATAGGCGAGAGCGTGTGTGAAGAAGTACACCCCTACACGGTTATGATCTATTCGAATAGCCGCGTCCGCGGATATGGACTACTTGGAGACACATGTTGTTCATAGACAACTTTAATGGCTACTCATAAAAGTATCAAGATAAGCGTGAGTATCATGTATGACATTTTTGTAGGGAGACGGAAAGGAGTTCATGATACGGTATTGGTCTGGTGGTAGTGGACTCGTGTACGACTTATCAAAGTTGTTAAAACTATTTAAAATTGTAGTTTAGTCTAGCCAAGAGTCAAAGCTGGCTTGCTGCATGAAACACCACAACCGCCTTTATTGATACCTGTGCATGAGTAGATAGATCTGTTCCAAAGTCTTGTTGAGTACTCTTGTACTCATGTTTGCTTAATAATTATTGCAGAGGATACCCACGAGCCAACAGGTGGGTTCTATCTAGACATCGATGATGACGAGTAGGTGGTGTCCCAGCTACGACCTGGCCCCTTTCAGAAGGGATGTGTAGATAGTCAGGCTTTATGCCTTTTCCTTCCAACTATATGTACTCAGACGGCTTTTATGCTTCCGCTTGGTTTGTATAACTCTCCTTGTATGACTTGAGTGTTGGGTCGTGTGACCCCTTCCAGTATGAACATATTATGCAAGGCTCTTCCGAGTCTTCTAAATAAATGTTGTGTTGTTGTATGGTTATGTTGTGATGCCATTGTTGTATCTATGCATATGGAGTATGTCATGCGTACGTGTGATGCACTGTGGTATGTATGGGATTCGACACCTAGTCGTATGACCTTAGTACCTCTCTATACAGAGAAATGCCCCTTTGTGCTTCCAATGAGCCTTGGTAGTTCGCTACTACTTCGGACACATTGGTTAACCGGCTTGTATCCTTCTTAGTTGTTGTGTTTGTCCCTACGGGGAAATGTCACGCGGAGTAATGGAGTCCTTGTAGCTTACTACGACTCGTCTACACTCGCTGATGACCAACACCTGCTTTGGTGTGTTGTGTATGCCTGTCTCTGTACAGTTGAGCCACTTGAGTTTATGACTAGATATGTCGACCCGCGTTCTTTGACATTGGAATGCTAGCAACACTAATGCATACGTGAGTCAAAAGGTGCAAACGGTCCCGGCTAAGGTAAGGTGGCAGCCGTCGAGTTAACCGTGCATGAGACTGCAAAGGGATGCAATGTGTTACACGCTGGATTTCTATGGCTTAGGATCGGGGTCCCTACAGAGAGAGTGTCCACCAACATATATACATCACCATATCAGTGCGAGAGAGTGCGCACTAAAACACCATGAGACATGAGGATTATTTAAGCAAAGTCTCGACACACCGAAAGTCAACCAATATTCAATTAGGTCTATTTGGACATGTGTTTACATAAATTATTGCAGGGAACACCTCCTACCGCCTATGCTTCACCGGAATGTTGATTCATTTCCATTCCGGTAATATTTAGGCGCTCAATATGTCTTATTTCAACAATGGTCATGCCGAATTTTTGAATCATGAACGCATGAAATTTCTGACGACGATTATTAGGAGTGTGAACTCTGATGCGACGATCGGGGTTTGTGCGACACAATTCACCTGCGAGACGGCAGGCTCTTGACCATCAAGCTTGACGAGACCTTTGTTGTTTGTATGGTACGCACCAATGATAGGTATTTTTTCATAATTAAGCATGACTTCTCTTTCTGCGCTTCAACGTGTAATTTCTGTTTTATACAATTCGACTAGTTGATCCCGTGCCATGCAAGAAGGTATGTCTTGGAGAGGCTCGGTTTCAAGACCATGAGAGTATGGAGACGAGGAGAACTACATGAGGACTAAACATGGTCACACATTTTTGGTCAAAGTAATGAATGCAGTTAATAACACAGAATTAGAGTGCTCAAATTGGCAAGCTCTAGCCAAGGCATACGGATTTCAGGAGGATATCGAAATAACTTTTGATCTTCGTCCTGAAGATCATATTCAATGTAATATAGACATTTGGGTGGATGTCGATATGCTTCCAATTTTACCTCCATGTGAGTTTGTCAGCCATATTTGTCAAGTAATTGGCATTCTATATTTAAAAGTTGTTGGTGTTCATCCATACTAAATTTCTTAATTTATAATTTACATCTTATTTCCTTTCTTCGAGTGAAACATGGAACATATTTGACATGACACACTACACTTATGGATCACATCTAACTTGGGAGGAGAAGAATGTTCTTCTCATCTTTCTTATTGGTATCATGTTGGGTAGGGACAACTTCCCGTACAATATGGGACCTGGCACAAATTATACTTCATACATGGCACTAGTGCATAGGTTGAGGGTTGATGACATTTGCGCAAATATCTTGGTAAGAGATGTTAATTAAGTACACTACTATTGCGTAAATGGTGTTCACTACATTGCTAACTAGGCTACTATTATGTTCTTCAACAAAGACTAGCAAATGATGATGTGCCTCCGTTGATGCATGGCAAAGGTCATATGACAATTAAAAGCCCTACGAGCGTTCAATTCGCTTTTCCATACTCGACCGATTACAAACCAAATGGACGGCTCAAAATTGAAGCATGGGGAGAAATAAAGAAGGATTGCAATCCACAAGTTGGAGACCGTTGGATCTGTGAGCTTCATCACGGTGACTTAGGTGTTATTCTGCTTTATGACCTTTTACCTAGGAGACAGGACTAGGTCCTATGAGAGAAAAGTTTTTTTTGGTTTATATTAACTTGGCATGATTGATTAGGATGATGATTATTATGATGTTTTTCTGTTTTATGAGATTTTAACTTGGCATGATTAAGATGATGATGAGTTGTTACATGAGTAAGATGATGATGAGTTATATGACATAATATGTATAACCATGTGTAAATGTTGTTGCTGGCAGAATAATTAATTATGTTGTATATTAATATGTATAACTATGTGTAAATACAACATAAAAAAAGATATATGTGTTTTTACTAGTGGTGTAGGTTAGAAAAGCACGCTACTGCTTATTCAGTTTGTAGTAGCGCTGGATGGAAAAGCTCGCTACTGCTAACTCACTTATTTGTAGCGTTGGGCAATCAGCGCTGGTGCTAAAAGTTAGCTATAGCGCCTTAGCAGTAGTGCGGGCACCCGTGCTACTGATAGTCCAAAAACCGGTGCTACTGCTAGGATTTTCCCTAGTAGTGATATCGTCTACACATAGACCTAGCTCATGATGTCACCCTTCACGAACGTTGCATGGGAAACAAAAAAAATCCTACAAATACCCAACATCTATTTATGGTGATGCATAGCAACGAGAGGGGAGAGTGTAACTATGTACCTTTGTAGACCATTAAGAGGAAGCATTAAAAGTCGGTTGATGTAGTCGTACTCTTCATCATCCAATCGCGATCCAAACCTATCTAACGTCGAACGAACGAAACCTCTGTGTTCAGGACACGTGCAGCTCAATGACGTCTCATGTTTCTTGATCCAGCAATCAAGGGAGGATAAGTAGATGGGATCACGACTAGCACACCGGCATGGTGGTGATGGTGGTGGTGCATGTTTGAGCAGGGTTTCGCCAAGCACTACTGAAAAACAGATATGCAGATGAACAAGGTAACGAGAGGGAGAGGGCTGCCACCGGGGCGAGGGATTGTGTTGGTTAGAAAGTATGTATAGAGGGGGGTGATTAGACTACTTGACAAGATACATTTTTTGTCTTTTCCCAAATTTAGTTGAGAGGCAGCTATGGTAGTTCTAGCAAGTAAAGTATACCCTACACATGCATTTCTAAGAGTGTAGCAGCGGAAAGTAAAACATGCAAGTGTAAAGTAAAGGAGTAAGGTAGGGAGATCAAACACATGAGATTGACACGGTAATTTTTGGCATGGTTCTGATAGGTGGCGTTATCGTACGTCCATGTTAGTGGAGACTTCAACCCACAGAGGGTGATGTCTGCGAGAGTCCACGGAGGGATCCACCCATGGACGATCCACATAGAAGCATCCTTGTCTATTCCACCACGGCTTTCGTCCACAGAGGACTAGCTTTACTCACGGTAGATCTTCACGTAGCAGGCGATCTCCTTGCCCTTACAAACATCTTGGTTCAACTCCACAACATGAAGTAGGAGGCTCCCAAGCGACACCTAACCAATCTAGGAGGCACCACCCTCCAAAAGGTAATAGATGTGGTAGATCAATGAACTCCTTGCTCTTGTGCTTATAAAGTAGTTTCCTCAACACCAAATCACTCTCTCACAGAATATGCGTGGGTAGGAGAGATTGATTTGGTGGAAAGCAGTTTACGGAGGCTAGAGATCAAGATTCAAATGAATTGAGTGGAATATCTTGGTCTCAACACATGAGTAGGTGGTTCTCTCTCAGAAAATGGATCTGGATATGAAGTGTGTGTTTTAATTGCTTCTCTCACAAATGATAGGTGGGTGAAGGTGTATATATAGGCAACAGCCAAAATCCAACCGTTACACACAAAGTGGCAAGCTCGGTGACACCGAAGTTGGAAAATTGGTTGTACCAATTAGCACAAAGGTGTGAACTTTTGAATCTTGATGAGACTGATATGTGAAACTTGGTGCTACTAAAAAGGTAGCTAACGGTAAGATGGCCAAATTCGGTGGCACCGATACTCAAACTCAGAAATTCCGATTTTGTGTATCTTGGCAACACAATGTTGGTGACACTGAACTCGGTAGCACCAATATGGATTTGGTTGCATTGATTTGGTGGGAATGGCTAGGGTTTCTATCTGAGGTCAAACTCAGTGGATCAGAAATATGAAAGTTGGTGACACCGAATTTGTGTATGTGGAATTTGACGGAATGGTTTTCTAGGGAAAATGATTGAGTATTTTGGTTGCTAACTTAGAGCACTTTGAGCAATCAGTTCATTTTACTACCTCGTCCTCTTTTAACTGTATTTGCTTTCCTATGGACTCAAATGTGATTTCTCACAAAATAGGAAATGAAGAGTCTTATAGCTTGAAGCTTGAGCTAATATTATTCCTTCCTTGCATCAAGGGGCATCTCCACATAAACCTTTAGCCAAGACATCTTTTGAACTTTTCTAAAATATACTTCAAAAACATATTAGTCCAATGATGCATATGTTGTGATCAATTGTCAAAACCTCCCTAGGGAGCAATTGTGATTTCAATCACCCCCTTTTTGGTAATTGAAGATAACATATAGACCAATGCTTCGACAAAAGATAAAATCAATGATTAGCATTCACGCTTTGAGAAGTATGTGAAAAGCAAGAGCTCCCGCTAAATTTGTGCATTATTTAAAATTTGCGTTTGAATGCTAATGCACACTCAGTTAGGATCATTGGTCAGTCTTCCATGTCACATACATCTTGTTCGTGCGTAAACAAGATAAGAATGAATAGTAAGCAGATGATACCAACAACATACGTGAATGATCATCACAAGGATGGCTAAAAGATAGTAATGTAGCATCACACAAATTAAAGTGTATGATCACACACAAGATAAAGTCATCCAAAAGATCAAAGTTTTGAAACCAAACGAGAGCAAAAAAATCAAAAGCTCTCTCTCACACTAAGCTTATGATGTATACATTTCTCCCCCTTTGGCAACAAGTTACCAAAAAGTTCAAAAGGTATGGAACTACTCGTCTCTCTGGCCAGCTGATGATGAGGTGGACAGAAGAGCGTCCACGAAGTCTTCTACAGATTGTCCCGGAGTTGGAGGAGTGGATACTAGAGGTGGAACTGAAGGTGCAAATGCTTGAGCTGATGAAGTCTATCGTGTCTTCGGAGCAGGTACTGTAGCAGATCTGGGCTTGTTGCTGAACTTAGTGGTAGTGCGAGGAGGAGACTGTTCATCATCATCATCAGTGTTATCATCATTGACATCATCATCTAAGAAAGGAATCTTCATAGAGTCAACTTCATGTTCAAGTTGATTGACTATAGTGTTCAATTATGTGATCTTCACATCCATGTCATTAAATTTTGTCTACACAACTCTCTCAAGGCTCTTCTGGTTTTGCAGAATATCCTGAATATTCTTCTCCATGCCTTGGATAGAGCTAACTAGAAATGACATTTGTTTAGCTTGAGTCCTGAGCTGTGGAACTGGTGGTGGCCTATTTCTAGCAGCCTTAGCTTCTGCTGCCTCTACTGCCATCCCGGCTGTAGCAGAACTGAGATCATTGTCATCCATCACCACTTCATTATCTTCAAACTCTACATGAAGAGGTATATGGGGACGATCAAGTAGATATACATGCTTGCCTAGCTTGGCATTGATAAGCATCTGAATTTATGGGGCATATCCACATGATCTCTTTTGATCAGCAGCAGTCCTTCGGATATTATCTACTATCAAATACATCACTCTAAATCTGGTGTGAGCGTCCAAGTGGTGCAACAAGTTGATGGAGTGTCCTCTCATCATCTTCTCATCACCTGATTTAGGAATCAACGTGTATCTCAGAATAGTGTTAGTTGTGGGTATTCCTGCTTGTAAGAAGTGAACTGAGCCCATCTTCTGACTACCCAAATAATCATGAGGAATTTGCTTGTACATGTTGGCCATGGCGTTATGACTTTTCTTTGCTTCCGAATACGCATCAACATGACTCTCTTTTTGCTTAGGGGCACCGATGATAGTGGCCCACTCCTCAATTGTAGCTTTGTACTTTTGATCATTAGTCATCCAGACCAAAGAACCATCTCCATAGTAATAAACAGTTGCATAAATTGCATGATCAGCTCATCGTTCCATGGGGTCATCTCTTTTCCAACAAACTTCTCAATGTCCACTAGCCTAAAATTTTCTTGGACATGGGGAAACAAATTCTCATTCTACTTGATATATGCCCAGTCAACATACCTCGTATCACTAACAGCTGGACTCTTTTCATACAAGACAGTCTCATAGAAATATTGTTGTTCCTTCATGTGAAACCTTGGATTAATACCAGTTCTTCTTATGACAACATATGGGTCAACAACTCTCCACTTCTTTAGACATGCATCCTTTCTCTTCTTCATGTCTTCTGCTATAGGGTGAGCATCATTATGAATTGGCAGATGTGGTCTGAGTTTCGTGAGAAGGGTTGCATCCCCATCATCCTCTTCCTCTACAGCAGGGGCACTGGAAGCATGGTCTTTCTTCTTAGCATCTGCATGAATGTCCTTTGTAGTTTTCTGGTGAGCTACAGACTTCTTGTCCTTTGGAGGCTTAGGAGCATACTTCATAGCATCAGCCATGATCTTCTTCTTGGGAGGAGCTGGAATCTCATCTTCTTCTTCAGCAGCTTCTTCAGGGTCCTCAAACATGGAGGTTTGTCTTCCAACAACACGAACTACGCTCTTCCGTGCTCTCTTAGTACCTGCCTTTTTAGGTGCATCATTAGTGGAAGGTGTTGTGTTTTCCTTCACATAGTCACGTGCTCTCATATTAGCAACACTAGTAGATATCTTCCTGACAACTTTCCTTGGAGGAGCCTTAGGAGGAGTTGAAGTTTCTTCACGCATAAAATATGAGTCGTCTTCATTAGAATTATGTTTCTTCCTCTACCTGGTGGCTGCCTTGGGCAAGCCATGGGAGCTGGGAGAACTTGGGTCAGAGGCAGACTTCTCTGGACTAGTGCCTGAGTCCATCTCAACACTCTATTCTTTGAAACCATTCTGACTTTCATCTGAACCAGACATTTCTGACATGCAAGCAGAACCTCAGCAGCAAGGAAAGAATCCTGTAAAGTAGATATAGGAAAGACAGAATGATTGAGCATCACAAAACTCAGATGTTTTCGAAAAATTGAACAAAGAAATCCTTAGTTTTAACTTTCTATAGAACACATTTCGGTGGCACCGAGTTTGAACTTTCGGAGTATGCGAGACACATGATCTCCTTAATAGAAACTTGGACATCATTTTCGGTGGCACCGAAAATGAGAACTCGGTTTCGCCGAGATCATTTTGAGCAACCCTAGGTCCAAAATCGTTAGCACCGAGTTTTCCAACTCGGAGGCCGCGAGATGTAGTCTCCGGACATCTAACCTTAAAAACTTCCTCTCCCACTAGTCTACGGGATTTTCTGGTGGATGGGGAGGTTTGCACATGGTGGAACATAGATAAATGTTTGCAATGCATGGAAATTAGATGGCGGAAGGCAGAGAAGGATCCGAAACATACCCTAACTCGGCGGTGGTCTGGCTACGGTTGGCGACGGCGGTGAAGAATCTGTTAGCAGCGTCAAATCCCACCGTCGGAGGTGCATGGGGAGTCAAGGGCGACGACTAGGGGTCCAGAGGCCGCGTAGGGTTTTGGAACAGAACGACTTTGACGATTGGAAATCAATGATTCGGTCCGCTAGAATTTATACCCTTCTGCTTTCGGTGTCACCGAGATTACAAAATTGGTGTCACCGAGTTTCTCTACTGTTAGTTGACAGGGAAACTCGATGTAACCGAGTTTGTGATTTTGGTGGTACCGAGATGAAATCCTAGATCAACTCTAGGAATCAGTGGAACCAAGTTTGTGAAGTTGGTTTCACCGAGTTCATTCTCAGAGAGGTTTTGGGGGTGAGCCATTGACGATAGGAACTCCGATTGCTCCTTCACACAGAGGGATCGACAAGTGCTTATTCAAGTTTTGTGATGAAGCATGAATAGAACTTGAGATGAGAAAGCATACATATCTAGAGAAGGGTCCGAGTCATTCTTGTCCATCCAATTGATAGAAGATAAATCGAAAGCCAAATAACAACAATTGGATGTCCTCGAATGAGCAAACACATGAAGACCAACATGCTCACACAATAAGAATGATAGAGAAAATATGGTGAACATGCACAAACATCCTAACATCTATCAAGCACATGGGTGATGACAAAGTCCTCTATATATGAGTGTATTGACTTAGGATCCAAGTAAGAATACTTGATCATAGGTTATACTCATCTTTAAGCACAAGTGGCGTTACCACTTTTACATAAGCATTGATTTGTTCATCTCCTTAAGAGATTCTTGTACTCAAGTTTTAGAGTAAAGCTCCCCCTTGATATGACATCCCCCTTAAAAGGGACAAAACAACCTTGGGTTTTGTCATAGAAGACTTCAAGTAGGTGAAGTAGTAGTGAATGCTCAATGTTGATGAAGATCATCTTGAGTTGGGAGCAATCCTCATTGTTTCTTACTCTTCTCACCTACATGGGTTAGTACCAAACCAAAAGGAACATATGCAAGAATATCTATGGACATGGAGTGAAACACAAATGGGATGATGTCCAAAGATGCATTAATTACCTTGTCCTTTGCTTACCTTTGAGGGAATGTGTGACTCTTTGAACTAATGCATATGGTTGAGGTTGATTTCATATAGTTCTTGCCAAAATGAATAAGAGTGAATTTCATTGGCAGAGTGACCCCTCATGAACTCTCTAGTCCTTCCTCTTGGGAATCCACATCAACTTTATGGGGATCCTTTGAGTTGTGGTAGCACTAGATGACGGAGTGTGTCTTTGGGAATCCACTTGACCTTGACTTGGAGTTCTTCTTCATATAGGTCAATGTCTTCTTGAAGCTTTCCCTTGCCTTTGTGGTCTTGTGGTGAAAGGTCATCTTATGAGCTTGTTCCCTTGGGAGGAGTAGGATCGTACTTCTCCTCTTGATGAACAAACTTAGGAATGGGATATGGACCTTCTTCCCTATCATCTCCGTTGACATTGAAGTAGCCAACACCTTGTTTCTTCCGATGTCCTCTCTCTATAATCCCTTGCAACAAATCCTTTTCTTGCTCAAGTGTAACTTGGCTAAGACAATCATTAGTGGAATCAAGAGATGTACTACCAACAATATTAAGTTTAGCATTAGAACTGTTGTTAATAGATGAAGAAAATTTCTTGCCTTTGTTACTAGTGTTACTAGGTTTAAATTGTGGAACAAATGTAGACAAGAGTAATAATTTGGCTAGATAAGAAGAACTCGTCTTTCAAAAATCATCATTGATTGCTTTTAGGAACTCATGCTCTTGCTCAAAATTGAGCTTCTTGAGACGTAGCTTCTCATGAGTTCTTGGAAGCTCTCTATGATCTTCTAGAGTAGTTTCATGAGCTAACATAAGAGTGTTTAATTCTTGAGTTAGTCGTTCAATCTCTTTCTTATGATCATCATTCGATTTCTCTTGACTAGCATGATAATTACAAGTTCATTTTCAGTGCAATCACTAGTTTTATCAAAGAGAAAGTCATCTTATCCTAACAAGTCATCCTCATTACTATAGAAATCAAGATACTCAAGGTGTGATACTGATGACGAGTTTGTTACCCCAAATGGAAGGTGGAGATGTAGTTAGCAGCAGATTTCCCTTACACGAGGACTGTAAGGTTTATCGAACCAGGAGGACTCCGAGGATCAACAAGTAGGTGTCCACTTCTCTAGTGCTAGTAGAAGACGTGGACCTGCACACACAACAAATAACTTTGCTCCCAATGAGTACATAGAGGTTGTCAATCTCTCTGGCCTTGTAGTTTGCAAAGGATCAAAACACAAGCGGGAATAGTGATAGTGATTGCAACGGAAAAGTAAATGATAGCAGTGAATGGTGGAGGTGTAAGCAATGGTGTTGATATGGACCTGAGTCACGTGATGTTCACTAGTGATGTCTCTCTCCCAAAATACGATAAAAAACTATGCTTGGGTAAACAAATTATAGCTGGGCAATTGAGAGAACTACAAATGCACCGCAATGCTAATTATGCTACTTGAAAGTTAGAGCCTCAATAGTAATGGGCGGTACACCAAGACAAGTAGACCGTTTATTAATCAGCATCTACTTACTAATCATCCACCTTGAGATATCTATCCAGAACATATCGCTGGTAGTAAGTTGTGATCCCCACCCAAAGTGTAAACTCAAAGCAACGGAGAACTACATTAACGAACTTTGTGTAAGGTAAACAATCCTTGTAACCACAGTCACAAGCACCGTTGTTTTCTCCCTGGTGGCAACATCACATCCCCTAGTCTCAAGTTTGTGTAACTCAAGCTAGACATGAGGGGGCATGAACCCACAATCATGCATAACGCTCCCTCTTTGAGTTACAATCTACAACTCGACCAAAGCAATAAAGAGCAACGGAGAACATGGATGAATTACCAAAGAACATAATATAAAAGGATAATCAAATATATAACTCATCACAATCTGAACATAATCTCATAATCTATCGGATCCCAGCAAACCGAGCATAGCAATAGCAGGAAAATTACATAGATGCCTTGATCATATAGGGCAGCTCAAAAGGGCTAATCACTGAAGCACAAGATTGGAGAGAAGACATCACATAGCTACTAGTCATGGACTCATGGTCCAAGGAGGACTACTCACGACACGTCCGGGAAGCGTCCATGGCGGTGGAGAAGCTCCCAGAGGTTAATCCTCCCTCCGACACGGTGCCGGGAAGAGGTCTCCTGACGCTCCCGATCTCGGAAGCGCTGCGGCGGCGAAACGATGGAGAAATTCGTGATTCTGGATCTGATGGAAGGGTTTCCGGTCAAAGGGGTAAATATAGGCCAAAGGAGGGCGTAAAAGGGCGTGGGGCCCACCCAGGCGGCCTATGGGCGCGGCCAGGTGCTAGGCCGCCTGGGCAGCCCCTGTCTCCCCTCTGGCCCACCTTTGGTGCTCTGGAAGCTTCCAGCACGCTGATTTTTATATATTTTTCTTGGGATTTTTGGGGCTTTGGAAATTTGGGTAAAACCCCTGCAGAAAAGACAACAATAGACAGAAACTGGCACTGGGTGCACTGAGTTAGTAGGTTAGTCCAAATGTGTGTAAAAAGATATAAAAGTGTAGCAAAACATATAACAATGTCACCCAAAAGATCATGGACCAAGCAGAAATTATAGATACATTTGTAACTTATCAGATACATTGGGGCCTTTAGCCATGAAGAAGTTTCTGACTCCCTCATTTGGTGAATCAAATAAGTCATAGGAGTGGGAGGAAATGAGTGCAATGCCAACAACTCCTTCATCTTGATTATAGTCGGAGTTGGAGTGATAGCTTCTCTCGGAGTGGTGACACACTCGGAGCCAGAGACCCATTCACTAACATGAGCGTGGTGTCTTCTTCATGAGCTGCTCTTGGTGTATTTGTCCTTCTTCTCCGATTCCTTGCCTCTCCGTGAATGTCTTCATTCATGATGATCTTCGCTACTCCTTCTCATTCTGCGAGGCAACTCATCTCTTGAGATTCATCTTCGAGGTGACTCTTCCCTTCAGTTGTAGGGAGCTTAGAACTCATTGGAGTAGTGTTGAGGCTTCCCGCAATTGTAGCAGTTTTGGTCACGATTGGATGCACGCTTCTCATCATATCTTGAGCTTGAGCTCTTCTCTTTGCCTCTACTCCTATAGAACTTGTTGAATTTTCTGACCATCGGACTTATCTCTTCATCAGTGACAAGATTGCCCTTTGACATAGCGGGAGCATCACATGAAGCTTTGTAAGCACCGCTTGACTTGTTGTGCAGCTCATCTTTGTCCTTGCGTGACATCTCATGAGCGACAATCCTACCAATGACTTCAATTGGCTTGAGATCTTTGTAGTTTGGCATGATTTGAATCAATGTGCACAAGGTGTCATACTTTCCATCAAGAGCTCTAAGTATCGTCTTGATCATGAATTTGTCGGTTCGCTTCCTAAACCGGCAATCTCATTGGTGATGAGAGCTAGCCTAGAGTACATTTCAGCGACACCTTCACCATCCTTCATCTTGAACTTGTCAAGATGACTTTGAAGCACATCCAACTTAGATTCTGTGATAGAATCAGTACTTCGTGCATATCGATCAAAGTATCCCAAATTTCTTTTGCATTGTAACGGCGGCTGATTTTGTTGAATTATTCGAGGCAGAGACAGTTGAAGATGATGTCGCGGGCTTGTGCATTAAGTTGCAGTATCTTCAGTTCATCTACTGTCGCATCACGATCCGGTTCATGCCCTTCTCTGAAGAAATCACCTTGCACACCAACATGAATAATAGCCCAAACATGTGGATTAAAGCCAAGTATATGCATTTTCATCCTATGCTTCCAACTAGAAAAATTAGTGCCATCAAAGTAAGGACCTCTACGATGATAATTTCCCTCACTAGACGCCTGACTGTCGTAGGTTTTTAAACCAATGAAATGGAGACCAAAGCTCTGATACCACCTGTATGATCAAAAGTATGTCTAGAGGGGGGGATTAGACTACTTGACTAGATAATTTTTCGCCTTTTCCCAATTTTAGTTAAGAGGCAGCTATGGCAGTTATAGCAAGTCAAGTACACCCTACACATGCATTTCTAAGAGTGTAGCAGCGGAAAGTAAAACATGCAAGTGTAAAGTAAAGGAGTAAGGTAGGGAGAACAAACACATGAAGTTGACACAACAATTTTTGGCATGGTTCCGGTCTATCATACGTCCATGTTAGTGGATACTTCAACCCATGGAGGGTAACGGCTGCGAGAGTCCACAGAGGGTCCGCAAATAAGCGGTCTTGTCTATTCCACCATGGCTTTCATCCACGGAGGACTAGCCTTACCTATAGTAGATCTTCATGAAGTACGCGATCTCCTAGCCCTTACAAACATCTTGGTTCAACTCGACAACACGAAGTAGGAGGCTCCCAAGAGACACCTAACCAATCTAGGAGGCACCACCCTCTAGAAGGTAATAGATGTGGCAGATCAATGAACTCCTTGCTCTTGTTCTTCTAAAGATAGTCTCCGCAACACAAAATCACTCTCTCACAGAATAGGCATGGGTAGGAAAGATTGATTTGGTGGAAAACAGTTTGAGGAGGCTAGAGATCAAGATTCAAATGAATTGAGTGGAATATCTTGGTCTCAACACATGAGTAGGTGGTTCTCTCTCAGAAAATGGATCTAGATATGAAGTTTGTGTTCCGAGTGCTACTCTCACGAATGAGAGGTGGGTGAAGCAGTATATATAGGCAGCAGAAAAAATCCAACCGTTACACACAAAGTGCACCCGGTGCCAGTTTCTGCGTGTTGATGTCTTTTTTGCACGGGCTTTTACCCAAATTTCTAGAGCCCCAAAAATCCCGAGAAAAATATATAAAAATCAGCGTCACGGAAGTTTCTGGAGCAACCAAGGTGGGCCAAAGGGGACCAGGGGCTGCCCAAGCGGCCTCCCTGCGCGGCTTAGCCCCTGGCCGCACCCACATGCCGCCTGGGTGGGCCTCACGCCCTCTTACGCCCTCCTTTGGACTATATTTACCACTCTGATCGGAAACCTTTCCATCATATCCAGAATCGCGAATTTCTCCATCGTTCCACCACCGCAATGCTTCCGAGATCGGGAGCGTCAGGAGACCTATTCCCGGCACCCTGCCGGAGGGAGGATTTGTTGGAATTATGACCTAGAGGCAATAATAAATGTATAGTTATTATTATAATTCCTGTATCAAGATAATAGTTTATTATCCATGTTATAATTGTATTGAATGAAGACTCATTTACATGTGTGGATACATAGACAAAACACCGTCCCTAGCATGCCTCTAGTTGGCTAGCCAGTTGATCGATGATAGTCAGTGTCTTCTGATTATGAACAAGGTGTTGTTGCTTGATAACTGGATCACGTCATTGGGAGAATCACGTGATGGACTAGACCCAAACTAATAGACGTAGCATGTTGATCGTGTCATTTTGTTGCTACTGTTTTCTGCGTGTCAAGTATTTATTCCTATGACCATGAGATCATATAACTCACTGACACCGGAGGAATGCTTTGTGTGTATCAAACGTCGCAACGTAACTGGGTGACTATAAAGATGCTCTACAGGTATCTCCGAAGGTGTTAGTTGAGTTAGTATGGATCAAGACTGGGATTTGTCACTCCGTGTGACGGAGAGGTATCTCGGGGCCCACTCGGTAATACAACATCACACACAAGCCTTGCAAGCAATGTAACTTAGTGTAAGTTGTGGGATCTTGTATTATGGAACGAGTAAAGAGACTTGCCGGTAAACGAGATTGAAATAGGTATGTGGATACTGACGATCGAATCTCGGGCAAGTAACATACCGAAGGACAAAGGGAATGACATACGGGATTATACGAATCCTTGGCACCGAGGTTCAAACGATAAGATCTTCGTAGAATATGTAGGATCCAATATGGGCATCCAGGTCCCGCTATTGGATATTGACTGAGGAGTCTCTCGGGTCATGTCTACATAGTTCTCGAACCCGCAGGGTCTGCACACTTAAGGTTCGACGTTGTTTTATGCGTATTTGAGTTATATGGTTGGTTACCGAATGAGGTTCAGAGTCCCGGATGAGATCACGGACGTCACGAGGGTTTCCGGAATGGTCCGGAAACGAAGATTGATATATAGGATGACCTCATTTTATTACCGGAAGGTTTTCGGAGTTACCGGGAATGTACCGGGAATGACGAATGGGTTCCGGGAGTTCACCGGGGGGGGCAACCCACCCCGGGGAAGCCCATAGGCTTTGGGGAGACACACCAGCCCTTAGTGGGCTGGTGGGACAGCCCCAAGGGGGCCTATGCGCCAAGAGAAGGAAATCAAAGGAAAAGAAAAAAAAAGAGGGAAGAAGTGGGAAGGGAGGGGGACTCCTCCCACCAAACCAAGTTCAACTCGGTTTGGGGGGGGGGAGTCCTCCCCCCCTTGGCTCGGCCGACCCCTTGGGAGTCCCTTGGACCCCAAGGCAAGGTCCCCCTCCCTCCTCCTATATATATGGGGCTTTTAGGGCAGATTTGAGATGACTTTCTCACGGCTGCCCGACCACATACCTCCATAGTTTTTCCTCTAGATCGCGTTTCTGCGGAGCTCGGGCGGAGCCCTGCTGAGACAAGATCATCACCAACCTCCGGAGCACCGTCACGCTGCCGGAGAACTCTTCTACCTCTCCGTATCTCTTGCTGGATCAAGAAGGCCGAGATCATCGTCGAGTTGTACGTGTGCTGAACACGGAGGTGCCGTCCGTTCGGTACTAGATCGTGGGACTGATCGCGGGATTGTTCGCGGGGCGGATCAAGGGACGTGAGGACATTCCACTACATCAACTACGTTCTCTAACGCTTCTTCTGTACGATCTACAAGGGTACGTAGATCACTCATCCCCTCTCGTAGATGGACATCACCATGATAGGTCTTCGTGCGCGTAGGAAAATTTTTGTTTCCCTTGCGACGTTCCCCAACAGTGGCATCATGAGCTAGGTTCATGCGTAGATGTCTTCTCAAGTAGAACACAAAAGGTTTTGTGGGCGGTGATGTGCGTTTTTCTGCCCTCCTTAGTCTTTTCTTGATTCCGCGGTATTGTTGGTTTGAAGCGGCTTGGACCGACATTACTCGTACGCTTACGAGAGACTGGTTTCATCGTTACGAGTAACCCCCTTTGCTCAAAAATGACTGGCAAGTGACGGTTTCTCCAACTTTAGTTGAATCGGATTAGACCGAGGAGGTCCTTGGATGAGGTTAAATAGCAACTCATATATCTCCGTTGTGGTGTTTGCGTAAGTAAGATGCGATCCTACTAGATACCCTTGGTCACCACGTAAAACATGCAACAACAAAATTAGAGGACGTCTAACTTGTTTTTGCAGGGTATGATTGTGATGTGATATGGCCAACGATGTGATGTGATATATTGGATGTATGAGATGATCATGTTGTAATAGAAATATCGACTTGCATGTCGATGGTACGACAACCGGCAGGAGCCATAGGGTTGTCTTTATACTAACGTGTGTGCTTGCAGATGCGTTTACTATTTTGCTAGGATGTAGCTTTAGTAGTAATAGCATAAGTAGCACGACAACCCCGATGGCAACACGTTGATGGATGATCATGGTGTGGCACCGGTGACAAGAAGATCGTGCCGGTGCTTTGGTGATGGAGATCAAGAAGCACGTGATGATGGCCATATCATGTCACTTATGAATTGCATGTGATGTTAATCCTTTTATGCACCTTATTTTGCTTAGAACGACGGTAGCATTATGAGGTGATCTCTCACTAAAATTTCAAGACAAAATTGTGTTCTCCTCGACTGTGCACCGTTGCTACAGTTCGTCGTTTCGAGACACCACGTGATGATCGGGTGTGATAGACTCAACGTTCACATACAACGGGTGCAAAACAGTTGCGCACGCGGAACACTCGGGTTAAGCTTGACGAGCCTAGCATGTGCAGACATGGCCTCGGAACACATGAGACCGAAAGGTCGATCATGAATCATATAGTTGATATGATTAGCATAGGGATGCTTACCACTGAAACTATACTCAACTCACGTGATGATCGGACTTGGGATAGTGTAAGTGGATCATGAACCACTCAAATGACTAGAGAGATGTACTTTTTGAGTGGGAGTTTAGCATATAATTTGATTAAGTTGAACTCTAATTATCTTGAACATAGTATAAGTCCACTTTGAATATATTTGTGTTGTAGATCATGGCTCACGCAAGTGTCATCCTGAATTTTAATACGTTCCTAGAGAAAGCTAAGTTGAAAGATGATGGAAGCAACTTTGTAGACTGGGCTCGTAATCTTAAGCTAATCTTACAAGCTGGAAAGAAGGATTATGTCCTTAATGCTGCGCTAGGAGATGAACCACCCGCTACGGCTGATCAGGATGTTAAGAACGCTTGGTTAGCGCGTAAGGAGGACTACTCAATAGTTCAATGTGCAGTCTTGTATGGCTTAGAACCGGGACTTCAACGTCGCTTTGAGCGTCATGGAGCATTTGAGATGTTCCAGGAGTTGAAGTTTATATTTCAGAAGAAGCCCGGATCGAGAGGTATGAGACCTCCGATAAATTCTATGCTTGCAAGATGGAGGAAAACTCGTCTGTCAGTGAACATGTGCTCAAAATGTCTGGGTACTCAAACCGTCTAGCTGAACTGGGGATTGAACTCCCGCAAGAAGCTATCACTGACAGAATCCTTCAATCACTGCCGCCAAGCTATAAAGGCTTTGTGTTGAACTACAACATGCAAGGGATGAACAAGTCTCTCGGCGAGTTGTTTGCGATGCTGAAAGTCGCAGCGTCTGAACTCCGTAAAGAGCATCAAGTGTTGATGGTGAGCAAGACCACTAGTTTCAAGAGAAATGACAAAGGAAAGAAGGGCAATTCGAAGAAGAGCGGCAAGCCTGTTGCCAATCCGCCGAAGAAACCCAAAGCTGGACCTAAGCCTGAAACAGAGTGCTTCTATTGCAAGGGTATGGGTCACTGGAAGCGCAATTGCCCATGTATCTGGCAGATAAGAAGGCGGGCAAAGAAAAATCAGGTATATTTGATATACATGTTATTGATGTGTACTTAACCGGCTCTCGTAGTAGTGCCTGGGTATTTGATACCGGTTCTGTTGCTCACATTTGCAACTCGAAGCAGGAACTGCGGAATAGACGAAGGCTGGCGAAAGACGAAGTGACGATGCGCGTAGGAAACGGTTCCAAGGTTGATGCAATCGCCGTCGGCACAGTGTCACTTCAACTACCATCGGGATTAGTGATGAACTTAAATCATTGTTATTTAGTGCCTGCGTTGAGCATGAACATTATATCTGGATCTTGTTTATTGCGAGACGATTACTCTTTTAAGTCTGAGAATAATGGTTGTTCTATTTCTATGAGTAACATCTTTTATGGTCATGCACCGAATGTGAGAGGATTGTTCATATTGAATCTTGATAGCGATACGCATATACATAACATTGAGACCAAAAGAGTTAGAGTAAACAATGATAGCGCCATATTCTTGTGGCACTGCCACCTGGGTCATATTGGTGTAAAGCGCATGAAGAAACTCCATGCTGATGGACTTTTGGAGTCACTTGACTTTGATTCACTTGACACGTGCGAACCATGCCTCATGGGCAAGATGACTAAGACTCCGTTCTCCGGAACAATGGAGCGTGCAAGTGACTTGTTGGAAATCATACATACCGATGTGTGTGGTCCAATGAGCGTGGAGGCACGCGGCGGATATCGTTATTTTCTCACCTTCACTGACGATTTAAGTAGATATGGTTATGTCTATTTGTTGAAGCACAAGTCTGAAACATTTGAAAATTTCATGCAATTTCAGAGTGAAGTGGAAAATCATCGTAACAAGAAGATCAAGTTCCTACGGTCTGATCGTGGGGGTGAATATCTGAGTTTCGAGTTTGGTACTCACTTAAGACAATGTGGAATTGTTTCGCAGTTAACACCGCCTGGAACACCACAGCGTAATGGTGTGTCCGAACGTCGTAATCGTACTTTGTTAGAGATGGTGCGATCTATGATGTCTCTTACTGATTTGCCGTTATCATTTTGGGGTTATGCATTAGAAACAGCTGCATTCACTTTGAATAGGGCACCATCAAAATCCGTTGAGACGACACCATACGAACTGTGGTATGGCAAAAGGCCAAAGTTGTCGTTTCTTAAAGTTTGGGGATGTGATGCTTATGTCAAAAAGCTTCAGCCTGAGAAGCTGGAACCCAAAGCGGAAAAGTGCGTCTTCATAGGTTACCCAAAAGAGACAGTTGGGTACACCTTCTATCTCAAATCCGAGGGAAAAGTGTTTGTTGCTAAGAACGGAACTTTTCTCGAGAAGGAGTTTCTCTCGAGAGAATTGAGTGGGAGGAAGATAGAACTTGACGAGGTTGTCGAACCTCTCATCCCTCTGGATGGTGGCGCAGGGCAAGGGGAAACCTCTGTCGTTGCGACGCCGGTTGAGGAGGAAGTTAATGATGATGATCATGAAACTCCAGTTCAAGTTTCTGTTGAACCACGCAGGTCGACGAGATCACGCGCTGCTCCAGAGTGGTACGGTAATCCCGTCTTGTCAATCATGTTGTTGGACAACAATGAACCTGCAAATTATGAAGAAGCAATGGTGGGCCAAGATTCCAACAAATGGCTAGAAGCCATGAAATCCGAGATAGGATCCATGTATGAGAACAAAGTGTGGACTTTGGAGATACTGCCTGAGGGCCGCAAGGCTATTCAGAACAAATGGATCTTTAAGAAGAAGACGGACGCTGACGGTAATGTGACCGTTTATAAAGCTCGACTTGTGGCAAAGGGTTTTTCACAAGTTCCAGGAGTTGACTACGATGAGACCTTCTCACCCGTAGCGATGCTTAAGTCCGTCAGAATCATGTTAGCAATAGCTGCATTTTTCGATTATGAAATCTGGCAGATGGATGTCAAAACGGCGTTCCTTAACGGTTTCCTTAAGGAAGAGTTGTATATGATGCAGCCCGAAGGTTTTGTCGATCCTAAAAATGCTGACAAGGTGTGCAAGCTCCAGCGATCCATTTATGGACTGGTGCAAGCATCTCGGAGTTGGAACAAACGCTTTGATGAGGTGATCAAAGCATTTGGGTTTATGCAAGTGGTTGGAGAATCTTGTATTTACAAGAAAGTGAGTGAGAGCTCTGTGGCGTTTCTAATATTATATGTGGATGACATATTACGGATTGGAAACAACGTAGAGTTTTTGGAGAGCATAAAAGGTTACTTGAATAAAAGTTTCTCTATGAAGGACCTAGGAGAAGCTGCTTACATTCTAGGCATTAAGATCTATAGGGATAGATCAAAATGCCTGATAGGACTTTCACAAAGCACATACCTTTATAAAGTTTTGAAGAGGTTCAAAATGGAACAGTCCAAGAAAGGGTTCTTGCCAGTGTTACAAGGTACGAGATTGAGTAAGACTCAGTGCCCAGCAACTGATGAAGATAGAGAGCATATGCGCTCCGTCCCCTATGCTTCGGCCATAGGTTCTATCATGTATGCGATGCTGTGCACTAGACCGGATGTTAGCCTGGCCATAAGTATGGCAGGTAGGTTCCAGAGTAATCCAGGAGTGGATCACTGGACAGCGGTCAAGAATATCCTGAAGTACCTGAAAAGGACTAAGGAGATGTTTCTCGTGTATGGAGGTGACGAAGAGCTCGCCGTAAAAGGTTACGTCGATGCAAGCTTTGACACAGATCCGGACGACTCTAAGTCGCAAACCGGATACGTATTTATTCTTAATGGGGGTGCAGTAAGCTGGTGCAGTTCCAAGCAAAGCATCGTAGCAGATTCTACATGTGAAGCGGAGTACATGGCTGCCTCGGAGGCGGCTAAGGAGGGTGTCTGGATGAAGCAGTTCATGACGGATCTTGGAGTGGTGCCAAGTGCACTGGATCCAATAACCTTGTTCTGTGACAATACTGGTGCCATTGCCTTAGCAAAGGAACCAAGGTTTCACAAGAAGACCAGACACATCAAACGACGCTTCAACCTCATCCGCGACTACGTCGAGGAGGAGGACGTAAATATATGCAAAGTGCACACGGATCTGAATGTAGCAGACCCGCTGACTAAACCTCTTCCACGGCCAAAACATGATCGACACCAGAACTGTATGGGTGTTAGATTTATTACAATGTAATTCACATGGTGATGTGAGGGCTGGATTATTACTCTAGTGCAAGTGGGAGACTGTTGGAATTATGCCCTAGAGGCAATAATAAATGTATAGTTATTATTATAATTCCTGTATCGAGATAATAGTTTATTATCCATGCTATAATTCTATTGAATGAAGAATCATTTACATGTGTGGATACATAGACAAAACACCGTCCCTAGCATGCCTCTAGTTGGCTAGCCAGTTGATCGATGATAGTCAGTGTCTTCTGATTATGAACAAGGTGTTGTTGCTTGACAACTGGATCACGCCATTGGGAGAATCACGTGATGGACTAGACCCAAACTAATAGACGTAGCATGTTGATCGTGTCATTTTGTTGCTACTGTTTTCTGCGTGTCAAGTATTTATTCCTATGACCATGAGATCATATAACTCACTGACACCGGAGGAATGCTTTGTGTGTATCAAACGTCGCAACGTAACTGGGTGACTATAAAGATGCTCTACAGGTATCTCCGAAGGTGTTAGTTGACTTAGTATGGATCAAGACTGGGATTTGTCACTTTGTGTGACGGAGAGGTATCTCGGGGCCCACTCGGTAATACAACATCACACACAAGCCTTGCAAGCAATGTAACTTAGTGTAAGTTGCGGGATCTTGTATTACGGAACGAGTAAAGAGACTTGCCGGTAAACGAGATTGAAATAGGTATGCTGATAGTGACGATCGAATCTCGGGCAAGTAACATACCGAAGGACAAAGGGAATGACATACAGGATTATACGAATCCTTGGCACTGAGTTTCAAACGATAAGGTCTTCGTAGAATATGTAGGATCCAATATGGGCATCCAGGTCCCGCTATTGGATATTGACTGAGGAGTCTCTCGGGTCATGTCTACATAGTTCTCGAACCCGCAGGGTCTGCACACTTAAGGTTCGACGTTGTTTTATGCGTATTTGAGTTATATGGTTGGTTACCGAATGTTGTTCGGAGTCCCGGATGAAATCACGGACGTCACGAGGGTTTCCGGAATGGTCCGGAAACGAAGATTGATATATAGGATGACCTCATTTTATTACCGGAAGGTTTTCGGAGTTACCGGGAATGTACCGGGAATGACGAATGGGTTCCGGGAGTTCACCGGGGGGGGCAACCCACCCCGGGGAAGCCCATAGGCTTTGGGGAGACACACCAGCCCTTAGTGGGCTGGTGGGACAGCCCCAAGGGGGCCTATGCGCCAAGAGAAGGAAATCAAAGGAAAAGAAAAAAAAAGAGGGAAGAAGTGGGAAGGGAGGGGGACTCCTCCCACCAAACCAAGTTCAACTCGGTTTGGGGGGGGGGAGTCCTCCCCCCCTTGGCTCGGCCGACCCCTTGGGAGTCCCTTGGACCCCAAGGCAAGGTCCCCCTCCCTCCTCCTATATATATGGGGCTTTTAGGGCAGATTTGAGATGACTTTCTCACGGCTGCCCGACCACATACCTCCATAGTTTTTCCTCTAGATCGCGTTTCTGCGGAGCTCGGGCGGAGCCCTGCTGAGACAAGATCATCACCAACCTCCGGAGCACCGTCACGCTGCCGGAGAACTCTTCTACCTCTCCGTATCTCTTGCTGGATCAAGAAGGCCGAGATCATCGTCGAGTTGTACGTGTGCTGAACACGGAGGTGCCGTCCGTTCGGTACTAGATCGTGGGACTGATCGCGGGATTGTTCGCGGGGCGGATCAAGGGACGTGAGGACATTCCACTACATCAACTACGTTCTCTAACGCTTCTTCTGTACGATCTACAAGGGTACGTAGATCACTCATCCCCTCTCGTAGATGGACATCACCATGATAGGTCTTCGTGCGCGTAGGAAAATTTTTGTTTCCCTTGCGACGTTCCCCAACAGTGGCATCATGAGCTAGGTTCATGCGTAGATGTCTTCTCAAGTAGAACACAAAAGGTTTTGTGGGCGGTGATGTGCGTTTTTCTGCCCTCCTTAGTCTTTTCTTGATTCCGCGGTATTGTTGGTTTGAAGCGGCTTGGACCGACATTACTCGTACGCTTACGAGAGACTGGTTTCATCGTTACGAGTAACCCCCTTTGCTCAAAAATGACTGGCAAGTGACGGTTTCTCCAACTTTAGTTGAATCGGATTAGACCGAGGAGGTCCTTGGATGAGGTTAAATAGCAACTCATATATCTCCGTTGTGGTGTTTGCGTAAGTAAGATGCGATCCTACTAGATACCCTTGGTCACCACGTAAAACATGCAACAACAAAATTAGAGGACGTCTAACTTGTTTTTGCAGGGTATGATTGTGATGTGATATGGCCAACGATGTGATGTGATATATTGGATGTATGAGATGATCATGTTGTAATAGAAATATCGACTTGCATGTCGATGGTACGACAACCGGCAGGAGCCATAGGGTTGTCTTTATACTAACGTGTGTCCTCTAGATCGCGTTTCTGCGGAGCTCGGGCGGAGCCCTGCTGAGAAAAGATCATCACCAACCTCCGGAGCGCCATCACGCTGCCGGAGAACTCTTCTACCTCTCCGTCGCTCTTGCTGGATCAAGAAGGCCGAGATCATCGTCGAGCTGTACGTGTGCTGAACGCGGAGGTGTCGTCCGTTCGGTACTAGATCGTGGGACTGATCGCGGGATTGTTCTCGAGGCGGATCGAGGGACGTGAGGACGTTCCACTACATCAATCTCGTTCTCTAACGCTTCTGCTGTACGATCTACAAGGGTACGTAGATCACTCATCCCCTCTCGTAGATGGACATCACCATGATAGGTCTTCGTGCGCGTAGGAAAATTTTTGTTTCCCTTGCGACGTTCCCCAACAGGATTGACCTTCGGGAACGTCTCCACCGCCATGGACGCTTCCCAGACGTGTTGTGAGTAGTCCTCTTTGGACCATGAGTCCATGACCACTAGCTATGGGATGTCTTCTCTCCAATCTTGTGCTTCAATGATTAGGCCTTGTGAGCTGCCCAACATGATCAAGGCATCTATGTAATTTTCCTGCTATTGCTATGCTCGGTTTGCTGGCATCCGATGGATTATGAGATTATGTTCAGATTGTGATGAGTTATATATTTGATTATCCTTTTATATTATGTTCTTTAGTGATTCCTGCATGTTCCATATTGCTCTTTATTGCTTTGGCCGAGTAGTAGATATTAACTCCAAGAGGGAGTGTTATGCATGATTGCGGGTTCATGCCCCCTGATGTCTAGCTTGAGTGACAGAAACATGGGATTAGGTGATGTGCTGTTGCCACCAAGGAGAAAACAACGGTGCTTGTGACCACAGTTGCAAGGATTCTTTACATTATGCAAAGTTCGTTAATGCAGATGTCCGTTGCTTTGAGTTTACACTTTGGGTGGGCCTCGCAACTTAATACCAGCGAGATGTTCTAGATAGATATCTCAAGGTGGATGATTAGTAACTAGATGCTGATGAATAAACGGTCAACTTGTCTTGGCGTACTGCCCATTACTATTGAGCCTCTAACTTTCAAGTAACAAAATTAGCATTGCAGTGCGTTTACAATTCTGTCAATTGCCCGGCTGTAATTTGTTTACCCAAGCATAGTTGTTTATCGTATTTTGGGAGAGAGACATCACTAGTGAACATCATGTGACTCAGGTCCATATTACCACCACTGTTTACACCTCCACATTGACCGCTTTCATTTACTTTTCCGTTGCAATCACTATCACTCTTCCCGCTTGTGTTTTGATCCTTTGCAAACTACAAGGCTAGAGAGATTGACAACCTCTCTATACTCGTTGGGAGCAAAGTTATTTGTTGTGCGTGTAGGTCCACGTCTTGTGCTAGCACCAGAGCAGCGGACACCTACATGTTGATCCTCGGAGTCCTCTTGGTTCGATAAACCTTACAGTTTTCGTGTGAGGGAAAACTTGCTGCTGACTACATCTCAACCTTCCACTTGGGGTAACCAACAAGGTGCGAGAAGTATATACATTATCTTGTCATCAAGCAAAGTTTTCTGGCGCCGTTGCCAGGGACTCCAGTCTTCAAGATAGGGGAGTTGCACGCTATCCTTTACCTTTGCTTTTTAGTCATGTTAATTTGCTTTCTAGTTTTTGCTTTAGAGTCCTATACCAAAAACCAAAAAAAAATAGTTGCTTTGTTCTTGCTTGTTGCCGCTGCTATGGGTTCCACCGAAAACACCAAGTTGTGTGACTTCACTAGTCACAACAACAATGACTTTACCTGCACTCCTATTGCTACTCCCGCCACTCGAGCCACGTCCTATGAGATTAAACCTACTTTATTGTACCTAGTTATGAAAGATCAATTCTCGGGTGCTGGAGATGATGCTGCCTTGCACTTGAATAATTTTGTTGAGCTCTATGATATGCAAAAATATAAATAAGTAGATGAAGATATTGTTAAACTTAAGCTTTTTACTTTCTTGAGAGGAGGAGCTAAAGTGTGGCCTCAATCTTTGCCTAGGAATAGCACAGATTCTTGCGATAAGTGCAAAGATGCTTTTATTGGGAAGTATTACCTGCCTGCTAAGATTATCTAGTTGAGGAGTAACATTATGAATTTTAGGCAATTGGATAATGAACATGTTGCTCAATCTTGGGAACGTATGAAATCTCTTGTTAAGAATTTCCCTACACATGGTTTGACTACTTGGATGCTTATCCAAACTTTCTATGCAGGATTGAACTTTACCTCGCAGAACCTGTTAGACTCGACCGCGGGAGGAACCTTTATGTCAACTACACTATGTGCTGCAACGAAACTATTGAATGAGATGATGACAAATTATTCTCAATGGCACACCTAGAGAGCTCCAATAGGTAGGAAGGTAAACTCTGTTTGAGGAGATCTCCTCCCTTAATGATAAGGTTGACATGATCATGACTCTGCTTACTAAGCAAGCTCCTATTGATCCTCATGATGTTCCTTTAAATTCTTTGGTAGCTCAAGAGAGAGAGCAAGTTGATGTTAATTTTATCTCTAGGAACAAATTGCATAACAATGCTTATAGGAGTAATTTTGGTAGCGATCGTAGACCGTTCCCATCCAACAACTATGGGAACCACAACAATTACCCTAGCACCAAAAACTCCACTTCTCAATTAGAGAGAATGATTAAATATTTTATCACCTCTCAAAAAGCCTTCAACAAGAGTGTATAAGAGAAACTAGAAAAATTAGATAGTCTCTATTTGAAGGTGGACAACATAGCTCATGTTGTAGAGATGCTTAAAATTAGAACTTCCCCACTTGAGGAAAGGAGCATGACACCCATGAATGCTATCCAAGTCCAAATTAATGAGAACATAAGAATGATAGCCAAACCTAAAGAGAGATGGGCTAGAGGAAAATAAGAGGAAGAGAGAATTAAGATCCTTCCTACACACACTACCATTGCTACTATACAAGTTGTTCAGGACCTCAAAACTTTTAGCACCCATCTCACTCCTAGTCCCAATGGACCTATTAATGGTGATGCTAATACCTCAACTATAGGACAAGAAGGTACTTTGAATTTAGAGACTACCAAAAGAATGAGCTTAGATGACCTCACTACCACTTTAATTAATGGTAGTAACCTTGATTTTGACAATTGTAGTCTCTCCGAAGTTATCAACTTTTTGCAAAGAATGGCTAAAGACCCCCTGTCGGGACCCCGATCCTGAGTCATAAGAACCAAGCCTGTAACACATCACATCACTTTGCGGCCTCACGCACGGTAAACTCCACGGCTGCCACCTTACCTTGGCTGGGACCGTTTGTGTCTTTTGGCTCACGTATACGAATATGTTGCTAGAGTTCAAACGACAAAGAACCCGGGTCGACATGACTAGTTATAAACCCCAGCGGTACAACCGTACAGGGACAGGCATACATAACCCAGCAAAGCAGGTGTCGGTCATCAGCGTGTGTAGACGAGTCGTAGCAAGCTACAAGGACTCCATTACACCGCGTGACATTTCCCCGAGGGGACAGACACAGCAGCAAAGAAAGATACATGCCGCTCAATCAATGTGTTCCGAGAAGTAGCATACTACCAAGGCTCGATGGAATCACAAAGAGGCATTTCCCTATAAAGAGTACTACTAAAGGCAAACAACTAGGTGTCGAATCCCACACATATAATGCATTTCAAACATACACACATTATGCACGATATGTGTAGATACAACATGGCATCACAACATAACTTTATGAATCAAGCATTTATTTAAGACTCATAAGAGTCAACATAGTATGATATTACAAGCAGGTGTCTCGTGACCCGGCACTCAATTCATACAAACAACAAGCGGAAGCAAATCATGTCTGGGTACAGGCATCTACTAAAAGTGGCTGGAAGAGCCTGAAAAGCTACTACGACCCTACCAAAGGAGCCAGACCTCTGTCTGGGATTCCCAAGCTATTCCGGTCAACATCAAACACATCACGTAGAACCTTTAATGAGTCTAAGTCTTCTCTACAAAAACATAAATAAAGCAATCGTGAGTACAAAGGTACTCAGCAAGTCTTACATCAGAACTATCTACATATGCATCATGTTTCAATGAAAGGATTGTGGGGTTTGATTGCAGCAAGCCAGCTTTGACTCTTGGCTAACCTGTACTACGACTACAAGTTCTTTCTTTAAGGTGGGATAACGCACACGAGTCCACATATTCACCAATGCAATACACCACAATGGATCTACTCTCGTCTCCCTACGAGAAGGCCTTCCATAGCACTCACACTTATCTTGCATGTTTTAGAGTATCCATTTAAATTGTCTATGTACCACGTAATGTTTCCAAGTAGTCCATATCCGAGGACGCGGCTATTCGAACAGATTAAATCACCCTGCAGGGGTATACTTCTTCACACATGCTCCCACCACTTAGCACCATATGCACGTCATGCATCTCGGCAACCTTCAAGCGGAAGCACTACCGTGGGTGTCGGCCACGACCGTTAACCACACAAGACCCTAGTCCAGGTTTATCGCCTATTTGAGACTGAACCCGCAAGGAAGTCCGGCCGAGGTTTCCTCTACGGCCGCAAACGATGTGCGCAGGGTTCCCAAGCCCACTATTCGGGTGCCACTTGGTACACCATGCCACTGTGTATCTACCGCCGAGAAGCCTACCCCGTCGGGCAGAGCTAAACACGGCCGCCAACACTTTTACTACAAACACCAGAAACTAATTGCAACTCCTGGACAGAGATCCAGGCGATTAATAAGACGAGAGGGTCAATTAAGTATCCCAATGTGTGGTAGTATCTTGTCTTGGATAACACACACATAACTCAGTTCTTAAGGAAGGTCCCAATGAGACAACCCACCATGTACTCCTACATGGCCTCTCATCGCTACCTTTACCAAATCAGATTCACACCTTTATTCTTCACACTGTCGGACATGAACACAATCATTCCGATTCATCATCCAGACGGATCAGACCCGACACGACTCTAAGCATAGCAGGCATTGTAAACAATCATGGACGAGTAAGCACAACAAGGCTCAAGCAGTTGCTACTCATGCTAAGTGGTTTCAACTATTTACTGTGACAAAATCAGGTCATGCAGAGGAATGGGTTCAACTACCGATAACATGTACAGTTGAATCGTGTTTGGCCTAATGCAGTAAAAGAGAGCAGGAGCGATAGAGTGGGTTTATTTCAATATGCTCAAGGGGGGTTTGCTTTCCTGACACGTCTGAAGATAGCAATGAGTCTTCATCAATGTCAACGATCACATCGTTGGAAACATCGTTTAGCGAGGGGGAACAACTGCGACAAATAAGAAAGAACAACGATTACTGCACGGAAATGCAACACTATGATGCATGCTCAAGTCATGAAATGAAAAGTGGCAGGGCTAATGTGGCTATCATTTCTTATGTTGACGTTGGTTTGAATTAGGATTCAAACATCACTTCAAGCCGGGTATCTTCCCAAGTACCCTTATAATTGATTCGACCTGATGCTCATAACAAATTATT
The DNA here is from genome assembly GCF_904849725.1 of Hordeum vulgare subsp. vulgare. Lineage (NCBI taxonomy): Eukaryota > Viridiplantae > Streptophyta > Magnoliopsida > Poales > Poaceae > Hordeum > Hordeum vulgare. Next base: position 113,706,119 of record NC_058518.1, on the reverse strand, counting down.
CCAACATGTAAGGAGTTAGTATTTTGAGGTACTGATTTGCATTGACCAATGTTTGGTCATAACAATTGAAGTGGAATTCACATAAGTATCAAATTCCATCTCCAAACTAATTATGAATTTTATCCTATTCACCATTTTGCCTATTTGGTGATGTTAACTTTTTCAAACATGCATGAAAATGACATAATCAGATTCCTTGGATTTTTCTGATACTTTTTGATATATAAATTACTTTCATCTGAGTTATATTTTAATTTCTATGATTTTTGGAAGTTTTAGCAATTTCCTGGATTTATTTAATAAACAGAAATACTATTATTGCATCAGCACTGATGTCAGCAGGTCAACTGGCCGGCCAGGTCAAACCTGACAGCCAGGGCCCACTAGTCAGTGACACAAGTGTTAAAAAGGGTTTAATTTTAAACTTTTATTTCTAATTAGGGTTTGGGCCCACTGTCAGTGGGTCATTAGGGTAATTATCTTGTTTAACTTATTTCTGAAAATATTCTAATTTGACAAGGGCCAGGCCCCACCTGTAGGTGACCCAAGGGAGGTCAAACCCCTGGTCAAAGGGCCAGAACCACCGGAGGCTCAACGCTGGCGACTCCAGACACGGCGGGCTCATCGGACTTCGCCATCCGGCAACCATTTGGACGGCCAAAGCCATCTAGGAGAAGCCCAGGTTGGGCCGCATCCATCCCGACCCAGCCACGGTCCAGGAGATGGACGGAACAAGGCCGGCGACGACCTCGGGCGGCGGCCGGACTTGGCCATGGTGGAGCAGCGGATACGGCGTGCATTAGGAGAGGGGAACATGGGGAATCAACGGAGAAGCTCACGGGGGGGCTCGAATGGCGGTTCGGTGGGCTCGGGGCGCTTTGGGCGGCGCGAATCGGGGCCGGCGGCCTTCGGTAGTCGGAGATGAAGATGATGACGGTGGGAGCGCCAGGGGGGCTCTGGCTTCGATTCCTGAGGCGGGGAGGGGCGGCGCATCATGGCGAAGGGGATGGGCTGCTCGGGGAGACCTAGCAGGGGTCAGCGAGGCGCTAGTGAGCTCGAGCCGAGCTCGGCCATGGCGGAAGGAGAAGAGCTGAGGGGGAGAGATAAGGGAGAGAGATGGGGGGAATGGATGAGGACGGAGTTGGGGCCTTCGTGGCGCTGCTAAGGCGAGGGGGGAGGCAGGCAGGCAGGGTGGAGGTGGCGCCCTCGCGAGCTCGCCGTCCCCTGCTTCTCCTCTGCCTTCTGGCAAGAGGTAGAAGACATGGGTGCCCCTGGTGGGCTGGCCAGCAGGTGAGCACAGGATAGCTCTCTCTCTTTTTTTCTATTTTTGTTTTATTTTCTTTCTGGCATTTAGATTTAGGATTTTTATAAAACATTTAATCATTTTATAAAATCCTAAAATAGTATTATGTGACAGTAATAAAAATAATCAATTCCACAAAATAGTTTCAACATTTTTGAAACTTTTATTTTAAAGAAAACAAAATAACTCCATTCCAAACAGTTATTTAATCCAATCAAAATTCATGTTCATAAGTTCCTGTGACTTCGAAATTTGGTTTGACAAATTTATTCCCTGTCACTATTTTCCCAAATGTTTGGAACATTTTTCTGGTTCCTTTTAAGGTAATATTTTTATTGCCTTTTTGTCAATTTCAACTCATTTGGCTTGATCACTTCCATTTCCAGATTCAATGAAATTTGAATGCATGCATGAAATGCAATGGCAAGCAAGGTAAACTTGGGCTGTGACACCCCCACACTAGTACACTCAATATTGCCTTCACCGAGCATATTACCAATGCTTTTATCAAAGCTAGGGAGGAGAAGCTCAAGCTAGAGACTTCTATTCCTAGAAAACTGGAAGATGGTTGGGATCCTGTGGTCAAAATTAAATTGAATAATATCTCTTTCTTTGCATTGTGTGATGTTGGAGCTAGTGCCTCCGTTATGCCCAAAACAATGTATGTTATGCTTGATTCGAAACCTTATGATCCATGTTGTTTTGGTGTTCGTCTTTTTGATTCTTCCATAAAGAAACCTTTAGGGAGAATTGATGATGTTCTTATTATTGTCAATGATAATCATGTGCCCGTTGGTTTTCTTACTATGGACGTTGAATGTGATCCTTCATGTCCAATTATTTTGGGACATCATTTTCTCCGCACCGTTCGTGCTATCATTATCATTTTCTCCAATTAAATGCTCTATATAATTGCCTTTCTGGCATCTGTTTTGAGTTTTCTGATTTGAGTTGCAGAAGTGCCCTGAATAAATTATTTACTACCCGTTGTTCTGTTTTTCACAGATTCTACCATATTTTGCGTTTTCATTGTTTTGAAAATCCTAAACTTACTTTTTATTTGCAAAAACCTTTTGGCAATCATGAGAAGCAGTAGCTTTTCATGAAAATCTTTATTTACAGTAGGTAATGAATTGTTTTATTAAGGGCACTAACTACTATAATCAGCTTATCATGAGTTTCGTATGAAGGGAGTTTTCAAGTATGCGATGGGAGATGATGAAAGAAGATACATGAGTGTCAAGCGCTCAAGCATGGGGATGCCCCCATGCACCCCAATAAATATTCAAAGGAGACTCAAGCGTCTAAGCTTTGGGATGCGCCCGTGCATCCCCTTCTCTATCAACAATCATCAGTTCATCCATCTCCATGCTATATTTTTATCATTTCATATGTTATGTGCTATGCTTGGAGCGTGCCACTCTTTTCTTTTTAGTTTGATTTAGTTTTTCCTTGTGGTCGTAACAAGTCGGAACCTAGCCTACCTTGTTTGGGAGAGACACATGCTCCATTCCACTCTAGAACACAACATAAGTTTTCATGCTTATTCTTTTTGTGCGTTCTTCATATTTTCGTAGCTACTGTCATGCTTAGCTCTTAGTTTTCATGCTTATCTTTTTAAGAGCTATTATTTAGGTTGCTTTTGGAACTCTCTTGAGTTATCATGCTTATCTTCTTTAGAGAGTTGGCTCATTGCACTGAGTTGTTTGTTTTGCATGAGTAGGTAACTGAGGTTGCTATTTAAGTATAGTAGTAACTTGCAATTTTTTTGAGGTATTGATTTGAATTATGTTTGGACTATTGGTGCCAAGAGCTTGAGCCTATTAGTGATATGTGTCGTATTTTGGGAAATCCGTGTGTTTTCAAAAACTAAAAAATTAGTTGAGAACTCTAGCTACTAAATTGATAGCTAACCTCTAGAGGGGTTGGAATATATAGAGTACCCTCACGTTACTATGACTCGAGGATGCGCAAGGATAACCAATCTCCCAAACACTCCTCCTCGGGGTACTTGTGTCTTTGTGAATTTCCTAACTAGATAGAGAGTTACCGATAATAAGTGTATGAGTTCTTCGGACTAATGTGAGTATTTGATTGTTGGCACTTCCACCATTCATATTTTTTTAGCCTCTTCGGTACTGTGCATTGCCCTTTCCCACATTTAGAGTTGGTGCAAACTCCGCCGATGCATGCAAACCCATGACATGATATGCTCTGTCATACATAAGCCTCATTATATCTTTCCTCAAAACAACCATCATACCTACCTATTAAGGCATTTCCATAGCCTTTTCGAGATACATTGCCATGCAACAGCCACCATCTCATCACTTGATCTTCATGTCATACATGCTTTTGCTTGATCATAGAGCCGCATGATAGTTGGGCTTTGCCCCAATTATTGCTACATGACGCGCTAGTATCATTGCATATTCTGCTACACTGGCAAAGGCATACATTTGCATACATCATGATAGTTTTCACTTGTCTTTATGTTGAGTACTTCTTATAAAGTGTGATGATCTTCTCTTTATTCATGTAAAACATAGAGTGTTTCCTGAAAAATATCCCCAGGAGGACAAACAAAAGATCCCAAAGAGGACAAATGAGAGACAAAAATAAAGAGCCAAAGAGGACACAAAAAAATAAAAAAAAAGAGAAAAAAGAGAAGGGGGTCAACACTACTATTCATTTTGAAAGATCCATACTCGTCCTCAATTGCTATATTGGTACTACATAGAGACTATCATTCATGCATAACTATGTGGGGACCCTTACACTATAGAACTTGGTTTGCATATTCGAATGATGAGCCTCCTCAAATGAGCTCTAGGTCTTCATAAGCAAACAAGTTGGATGCACCCCGATTAGTTCCATTGGAGATCTTACCTTAGCTCATATGTGCATCCGTTACATGGAAATCCCTACTCCTCACATCATATCTATCATTTGGCTTTCTCACGCCTATGGTTGTCCTCATTGATGTGAGCCTTTCACACATTTTTGTCTTCCTTCCCCATCATTATTCTATTTGCCATCCTAAGTGCCAACACATCTTGCTTACGCTCATCCATTGCATGAGTGCTCGAAATCGAAAGGGAGAGGATCATTTTGACTTGTGCCTGACTAGTGGTCTGGGGATGAGTCAAAATAAGATTGCGAAGGAGACCAAGTGTGAAATTTTAGTAGATTGAGTTCTCAATTAAAAAATATTTTATGATCTCAACCCATCTCCCACTTCTTGCACGCAAACACCATTTGGAGACATTCGAGTCACGGACAGCGAGAGCTCTTGCACCTTTATGTTCTTACTTTGCTAAACTCAATACTAGATATAGACTCTTGCTTGTTTTTATCTTGACTTGAATTGCATATCTCACTTGCTTTACTTTGAAGTTCTTATATGTGTGTTAGCATGTCACCACAGAAATTATTGTGTTATCATTTATCTACTTGAGGACGAGCAGAAATTAAGCTTGAGGATGTTGATACGTCCCAAACGTACTGCTTGTTCCATGATCTTTTGGGTGACATTGTTATATGTTTTGCTACACTTTTATATCATTTTACACATATTTGTACTAACCTACTAACTCAGTTTACCCAGTGCTAGTTTTTATCTACTCATGTCTATTTCGCAAGGGCTTTTACCCAATTTTCCAAAGACCGAAAAATTCTAGGAAAAATATATAAAAATCAGCAAAACAGAAGATTCCAGATCACCGAAGATGGGCCAGAGGGGGGCCAGGGGCTGCCCAGGCGACCTGCTGCCACAACCAGGCCCTAGGCTGTGCTAGGAGGCCGCTTGGGTGCGCCCCACCTCCTGCGGTGCCCTACTTTGTCCTATATTTCGAGTCCCGAGAGGAAACCCTTCCACAACTTCCAGAATCACGAATTTCTCAATCGTTCCGCCGCCGCAGCGCTTCCGAGATCAGGAGCATCAGGAGACCTCTTCCCGGCACCCTGCCGGAGGGAGGATTGACCTCCGGGAGCTTCTTCACCGCCGTGGACGTTTCCCGGACGTGCCGTGAGTAGTCCTCCTTGGACCATAAGTCCATGACCAATAGCTATGTGATGTCTTCTCTCCAATCTTGTGCTTCAATGGTTAGTCCTTGTGAGTGCCCTACATGATCAAGGCATCTATGTAATTCTCTTGCTATTGCTATGCTCAGTTTGATGGGATCTGATGGATTATGTTCAGATTGTTATGAATTATATATTTGATTATCCTTTTACATTATGTTCCTTAGTGATTATGCATGTTCTCTGTTGCTATTTATTGCTTTGTCCGAGTAGTAGATTGTAACTCCAAGAGGGAGCGTTATGCATGGTTGTGGGTTCATGACCCTCGATGTCTAGGTTGAGTGACAGAAAAGTGAGACTAGGGGATGTTTTGTTGCTACCAGGGAGAAAACAACGGTGCTTGTAACCACGGTTGCAAGGATTTTTACATTACGCATAGTTCGTTGATGCAGTTGTCCTTTGCTTTGAGTTTACACTTTGGGTGGGGCTCGCAACTTAATACCGGCGATATGTTCTGAATTGATAACTCAAGGTGGATGATTAGTAAGTAGATGCTGATGAATAAACGGGCTACTTGTCTTGGCGTACTGCCCATTACTATTGAACCTCTAACGATCAAATAGCATAATTAGCATTGTGGTGCGCTCATAATTCGGTCAATTCCCAACTTGATTTGTTTACCCAAGCATAGTTGTTTATCGTCTTTTGGGAGAGAGACATCACTAGTGAACATCATGTCACTCCGGTCCATGTCACCATCATTGTTTACACCTCCACCATTTACCGCTTTCATTTACTTTTCCGTTGCAATCACTATTACTATTCCCGCTTTTGTTTTGATCCTTTGCACACTACAAGGCCGGAGAGATTGACAACCTCTCTATACTCGTTGGGAGCAAAGTTATTTGTTGTGTGTGCAGGTCCACGTCTTCTATTGACAAGGACAGGAGACACCTACTTGTTGAGCCTAGTAGTCCTACTGGTTCGATAAACCTTACAGTTTTCGTGTGAGGGAAAACTTGCTGCTGACTACATCTCAACCTTCCACTTGGGGTAACCAGCAAGGTGCGAGAAGTATATACATCATCTCGTCATCAATGACCGACAAATTCATCATCAAGAAGATAATTAGAGCCTTGGATGGAACATACGACATCGTGTGCATATTAATCCTAATGATGCCAAACTACAAGGATCTCAATCCAGCTGAAGTCATTGGAAGGATTGCTGAATGTCACTCAAGGACAAAGATGAGTTGCACAACACCTCAAGTGGTGCTTACAAAGCTTCAAGTGATACTCCCGCCACTTCAAATGGCAACATTGTTACCAACGAAGAGATCAGCCTCATGGTCAGAAATTCAACAAGTTCTATAAGAGTAGAGGCAAAGAGAGAAGCTCAAGCTCAAGGTATTATGAGAAGCGTTCGTCTAGTCGTGATCGAAATAGTGACAACTCTGGAAAGCCTGAACACTATTCCAATGAGTGCTCGGCACCCCACAAACGAAGAGAAGAGTCATCTAGAAGACGAATCTCAAGAGATGAGTCACCTCACAAATAGAGAAGGAGTAGATAAGATCATTATGAACGAAGACACTCCCACAAAGGCTAGGAATCGGAGAAGTAGGACATGTATACCAAGATTAGTTCAAGAAGAAGGCATCAAGCTCACGTTGGTGAATGGGTTTCCAGCTCCGAGTCTGACAACCAATCTGAGAGAAGATATCACTCCAACTCCAACTACAGTCAAGATGAAGGCGTTGCCGGTCTTGCACTTGTTCACTCCAACTCCTATGACCTATTTGATTAACTAAATGAAGGGATTGGAAACTGCTTCATGGCAAAAGGCCCCAAGGTATCACACCGCGAGTACTTTGACTTTGATAGTGATGAGGACGACTTGTTAGGGGATGGCGACTTGCTCTTTGATAAGAATAATGAGAACACTTCAAAAGAACTTGAAAATAATCATGCTAGTCAAGAGAAATCGAATAATGATGATAAGAAAGAGATTGAACTACTAACTAAATAATTAAACACTCTTAAGTAAGCTCATGAAACTACTCTAGAGGATCATAGAGATCTTGCAAGAACTCATGAGAAGCTATGCTTCAAGAAGCTAAATTTAGAGCAAGAACATGAGTTTCTAAAAGCAATCAACGACGATCTTCGAAAGAAGAGTTCTTCTTATCTAGCAAAAAGATTACTCTTGTCTACTTTTGTTCCACAAGTTAAACATAATAACACTAGTAACAAAGACAAGAAATTTTCTTCAACTAGTAACAATAATGCTAAAGCTAGATCAAATTATGTTATTCCTAGTAGCTCTCTTGATTACAATAAAGATTCTCTTAGCCAAGTTACACTTGGTCAAGAAAACGGTTTATTGAAACTGGTTATAGAGATAGGTGTCTTCAAGTGTCTTGCTAGAAGTAATTAATTCGAGGAAATTGTGCGGAAGCAAGGAGGACATCGGAAGAAGCAAGGTGTTGGCTACTTCAATGTCGACAGAGATGTTTGGGAAGAAGGTCCATATACCATTCCCAAGTTTGTTACTCAAGAGGAGAAGTATGATCCTACTCCTCAAAAAGGAACAAGCTTTCAAGATGACCTTCAGCCACAAGACCACAAGGGCAAGGGAAAGCTTCAAGAGGAGATTGACTCATTTGAGCAAGAACCCCAAGCCAAGGTCGAGTGGGTTCCCAAGGACACCACTGATACGTCTCCATCGTATCTACTTTTCCAAACTCTTTTTCCCTTGTTTTGGACTCTAATTTGCATGATTTGAATGGAACTAACCTGGACTGACGCTGTTTTTAGCAGAATTGCCTTGGTGTTATTTTTGTGCACAAATCAAAGTTCTCCAAACGTCCTGAAAATTTACGGGGAGCATTTTTGGAAAATATGAAAAATATCTGCGCCAAGATCCACCTGAGGGGGTGGGCCAGTGGGCCACATGCCCTAGCTCCGCCCCCTGGTGGCGGTGGGCAAGCTTGTGGGGCCCACACAGCTCTGCCGCCCCCAATCTCAGGTCTATAAGTTAACTTTCGTCCCAGAAAAAATAAAGAAGAGAAGATTTTGTCGCGTTTGCGATACGGAGGCGCCACCAAAACCTGTTCTTCATCTGGAGGGCAGATCTGGAGTCCGTCTTGGGCTCCGGAGAGGGGAAATCGTCGCCATCGTCACCATCAACCTTCTTCCCTCTGTAATTCCATGAAGCTCTTCATCGTTCGTGACTAATCTATTCGTAGGCTCGCTGGGCGGTGATGAGTAGGATGAGATCTATCATATAATCGAGTTAGTTTTGATGGGATTCATCCCTAGTATCCACTATGTTCTGGGATTGATGTTGCTACTACTTTGCCATGCTTAATGCTTGTCACTAGGGCCCGAGTGCCATGATTTTAGATCTGAAATTATTATGTTGTCACCAATATATGTGTGTTTTAGATCCGATCTTGCAAGTTGTAGTTACCTCCTATGTGTTATGATCCAGCAACCCCGGAGTGACAATAACCGAAACCACTCCCGGTGATGACCATCGTTTGAGGAGTTCATGTGTTCACCAAGTGCTAATGCGTTGGTCCGGTTCTTTATTAAAAGGAGAACCTTAATATCCCGTAGTTTCCTTTTGGACCCCGCTGCCATGGGAGGGATGGACAATAGATGTCATGCAAGTTCTTTTCCCTAAGCACGTATGACGACACACGGAATGCATGCCTACGTCACATTGAAGAACGGGATCTAGCCACATATCTCTCCGTGTTATAACTGTTGCATGATGAATATCATTCAAACAAATCACCGACCCATTGCCTACGAGTTTGTCCTACTGCTGCTGTTACTACTGTTGCTGTTGTTGTTACTTGTCTTGCTCTGTTGTTACTACTGTTGTTGCTGTTGTTACTTGTCTTGCTCTGTTGTTACTTGTCTTGCTCTGCTCCTGTTACTTGTCTTGCTCTACTGCTACTGTTGCTACTACTATCGCTTGCTACTGTTGCTACCTACTACTGCTGTCACTACTGTTGTTCCTTGCCACTGATATTACTCGTTACACTGCTGCTACCTGCTACAATCTTGATCGCTGGTCGTTGACAGGAACTGAGAATTCCCGTCCATGAGGCAACTTGGCGCCATTGATAGAATCGTTAGAAATAGTCTGCCGTGTCAACAAATTGTTTCTCACACCGTTGTTATCATACTACTTTGTTGTTACTACTTTGCTTGCAGATACTAATCTTACAGGTGTGGTTGAATCTGAAGCATTCAGCTGCTAATACTTGAGAGTATTCTCTCACCTCCTGTCTGGCGTACCAACAAATTTGGGTCGAATACTCTACCCTCGAAAACTGCTGCGAACCCACGCGCTGGTGGGCCGTCAACAGCATTCATCTAGTTTCATTGCTGGGTAGTGCTAGTAGCATTCTTCGGGTGCCGTTGCAAGGGAAGGTTTGTTGTCACAAAATCAGCATTCGTCTAGCTATTGCCACAGAGTGCTAGTCAGCATTTTTCTGGTGCCGTTGCCGGAGAGGTATTGCTATATTCTCTGAGTCACTTGGGATTTATATCTGCTGATCACTATGAAGAATATGAAGGATCCAAAAACCAAAGTCTTGCCCTCAACAACGAGGGGAGGTAAGGAATTGCCATCTAGCTCTGCACTTGATTCACTTTCAATTATGAGTAAGTTTGCGACATCACCTCCTGCTAGAAATCTTGATATGTCGCCTGTGCTTGATGATGCTTATGATGCTATTGCTAGAGATGCTATGCTTGATACTATGCCTGATGATACTATGCTTGATGTTATGCCTGATACTGCTAGAGATGCTATGCCTGATACTGCTATGCCTGATATTGCTAGAGATGCTATGCTTGATACTGCTAGAGATGCTATGCCTCATGATGCTATGCTTGGTATTGCTAGAGATGCTATTTTGCCTGATGTTCCACTAGGGGTATTCCTTGATGCTCATATTTCTAGAGTTACTGCCAATGCTCATGATGCTTCTGAAACTGCCGATACTATTGAGATAGAACCTGCTTTTTCTCCTGTTAGATCTAGCTCTCCTAGATATGAATTGCCTGATATACCTGAGGGTTACGTTATGGAGGGAGAGATAGCTGAGGATTTTCTTGCGTGTAAGGACGCCTATGACGCTAATAAATTACTTCTCAAGTGGAAGGAAAAATCTCTGAAAGCTAGGATGAAATACGACCCGAAGTTTGCCACTTCACCTATCTTTATCACCGATAAGGATTATGAATTCTCTGTCGATCCTGAGATAATCACTCTAGTCGAATCTAATCCTTTTCACGGTTATGAGTCTGAGATGGTTGTAGCCATCTTTCCAAATTTCACGATATAGCCACCCTTTTCACTAATGAGGAGAAGATCCGCCACTACTATATCCTTAAGCTGTTTCCTTTCTCTCTAAAGGATGACGCTAAAGCCTGGTTCACCTCTCTTGGTCCTAGATGTGTGAGTAGTCCCCAGGATATGGTCTATTATTTCTGTGAGAAATATTTCCCTGCCCATAAGAAGCAAGTTGCCTTGCAGGAAATATACAACTATGCTCAACTCCAAGAAGAGAGTCTCCCACAAGCTTGGGGGAGGCTCGTCCAGCTACAGAATGCTTTGCCTGATCACCACCTTAAGAAGAACGAGATACTTGATATCCTCTGTAACGGACTTACCGATGCCTGTAGAGACCACCTAGATAGTTGTGCCGGTTGTGTTTTTAGGGAACGAACTGTAGAACAAGCTGAGACCCTACTGAATAACATCTTGATCAACGATAATGCTTGGACTATTCCCGAACCACCTCCTAAGCCAACTCCTAAGAAAAGAGGTATTCTATTCCTCAGTCCCGAAGATATGCAAGAAGCCATGAAATCTATGCAAGAGAAAGGCATTAGATCTATAGATGTCAAAAATCTACCACCTATCGAAGAGATCCAGGTCTCGATAACCCGATACAGGTAGTAGAAGTGAATTCTCTACGTAGGTTTGATGAGAGTGATATTCCTTTTGATAAACCTGCTAGCCTATGCCTTGACGAATTTGACAACTTTGTTGCCAAACAACAGAGTTTCAATGATTACGTTAGCAGACATTTGCAACAAAGTACTCGTATGCTTAGCCATTTAAGTGCTTGTGTAGACAGAAATTTCAATGATCTGAAACTTCTGAGTAAACATGCCTCTATGATTACTACTCAGGTAGAACAAGTACTTAAAGCTCAGAATGACCTGCTCAATGAATTAAATGACAACTCTGTCAGAGTCATTACTAGAGGAGGCAAAATAACTCAGGAACCTTTGTATCCTAAAGGTCATCCTAAGAGAATTGATCAAGATTCTCAAGGTATCAATGCTGATATACCTAGTCATCCTAAGGAGAAGAAGAAGGATGATAGAAACCTACATGCTAGTTCACCAAATACTGTCACACCTGAAGAACCTAATGATATTTCTGCGTCTGATGCGGAAACACAATCTGGTGATGAACATGAACCTCGTGACAATATGGACAGTGATGTTCATAATAATGCTCGACCTAGCAATGATGAGGATGTGGAGATTGAACCTACGGTTAATCCTGATAATCCACAACCTGAGAGATACGATAAGAATGACTTTACTGATAGGAAGCGTGGCAAAGAAAGGGAGCCATGGGTTCAGAGATCTATGCCCTTTCCTCCTAAGCCATACAAGAAAAAGGATGATGAGGATTTTGAGCATTTCGTTGAGATGATAAGACCGATCTTTCTGCAGATGCGGTTAACAGATATGCTCAAGATGTCTCTGTATGCCAAGTACATGAAAGATATCGTGACTAATAAATGGAAGATACCAGATCTTGAAATCTCCACCATGCTTGCCAATTACACTTTTAAAGGTGGAACTCCTAAGAAACTTGGTGATCCCGGAGTGCCCACTATACCTTGCTCCATTAAAGGAAACTACGTAAGAACTGCCTTATGTGACCTTGGAGCCGGTGTTAGTGTTATGCCGCTCTCTCTTTATCGTAGACTTGAGTTGGATAAGTTGACACCCACTGAAATTTCTCCGCAAATGGCCGACAAATCAACAGCTTTCCCTATCGACATTTGCGAGGATGTGCCTATTGTGGTTGCTAACACAACTATGTTAACAGACTTTGTTATCTTGGATATTCCCGAGGACAATGCCATGGCTGTCATCCTCGGAAGACCCTTTTTAAACACTGCAGGGGCTGTTATAGATTGCAACAAAGGCAATGTCACTTTCCATGTCAATGGTAATGAGCACACATTGCACTTTCCGAAGAAACGATATCAAGTACATTGCATCAATGCTATCGAAAAGACTTCATCGATTCTTACTGGGAGCTTTGAATGCCCTATTCCCTGTGTTAAGATGAAGTATGCTTTGCTTGTTGGGGAGATACATATCCCCATTGAGGTGACTTAGTGGCTATTAGAAAATTCTTCGTTCTCTCTTGAGATTCGAGAAGGTTTTGTCATGAGGACTTGATCAATCCTATTGACGGATTTCTTTCGATGACCATGAAATGGATGAATCAAAGAGTCACATACCTCTGTTTTGAGCTTTCATTTTCCGTTACTTAGAAGAAAAATGATGGAATTAGTTTAGTTTTTACTGTTTTCTATTTTAGCGTCCCGCAGAAAAATACCTCGAAAATAAAAGTTCTCCGATGGTCCTGAAAATTTAGTATGATTTTTTCTGGAATTTTTGAAAATTACTGGGCCTGAGAGCTGGCCTGGGGGCTAGACCAGTGGGCCACAAGCCGTGGCTCCGCCACACCCCCTGGTGGAGGAGGGCAAGCTTGTGGGGCCCACAGGGACCCCCTCCACTCATTCCAGCTCCCAGCCTTTTCTTCCACCTCCAGGAAAAATTGTTTCGCAGCTCAAACCCGTGTTCTTGCTCATTTGGCTGTGATTTTCGATCTCCTTGCTCAAAGCACCATTCTCCGAACCGTTTTGGGGAAATTACTCCTTGGTAAGTGACTCCTCCATTGGTCAAATTAGTTTTTGCTCTAGTGCTTTATCCTTCGCGTATTCTTGCTACCTTGGTGACCCTGTTCTTGAGCTAGATATGTTGATTTTAGCTAGTCCCAAGTAGTTTTAGCGCGTGATACGGTCTCTAGGTACTAGTAGGAGTAGTTGCTACAAGTTGGTTTAATCTTTATTCACTTTTCTTTCGAAGTCTCTAAAAATTTCAGATTTTTTCAGTGCTAGAAAAGGGAAAAGATGAAGAGGTTCTTGAGGGGCTCTTCAAGCCGTAACCCCAAGGAGGATGAGAAGAACCACCCCAAGTACGTAGTCCCTCGAGTCACAGAAGTTCGAGCGTGGGAGTGGCCAAGTGATGGATTCTTGCGCACCGCTGGGCTTTGTGAAGACTTTTATTACTTGGTGGAGAACGCAGGTCTTACTGCGTTTGTTGCAGATAAGTGCTCACAATACCTCCTCCTCACCAATATTTTCGTTCAAAGCTTCAACTTTTATCTGAGGAAAAATCCTCCCATGGTTGAGTTCATGATATACGATGTTCCCCAATGCATGACACTACAAGATTTTTGCAATGTATGCAAATTACCTTATGTTGGGGATATCCGTGACCCTCGTCCACGGGACTTGGAGGATTTCATTGGTTCTATTGTTTTCGGAGAGGAGAGAGGAGTGTCTCGCGCCAGAATTGCTAGCATACATTTTCCTGTGCTTCGGTACTTCTCATTATTTGTGGGAAAATGTTTGATTGGCCATGGGGAGGCTGGATCACTTAGTTCTCCACACCTTGAGGTTTTGCGTGAGGGCCTTTATAACAATAAGACTTACAGCCTAGGTGCTATAGTGGCCCAGCGGTTGAACATCAACCATTCCAAGGGTGTCGTCTATGGAGGTATCTATGCTACCCGTCTTGCCATACACTTTGAGATACCCATTAGACTGGGAGAGGAAGGAGAGATGCTTCTCCCCAAGAAATATCTGGATTATGACAGTATGGTTCGCCATGATTTTCTACATAGAGATGCTAGTAGACGGATGATTTATAATCTGGTATTTAGTGAGGGTACTCGAGAGACTATTACTTTGCCTGCTCCTTGGTTCGACCTTCATGCAGACAGGTACACTATTATGCCCTCGGACATGTACGCATATTGGGGCTTGGCCCAACCACAGGCGCCCATGCCCGAGTCGCCAGTCGAGTACCAGACGCCAGTTTATTAGTGGGAGCCAGAGGAGCTCACACAGCAGTGGCATCCACAGTCTGCTCCGGAGTATCCTGGAGCTGGTGATTTCCCACCATGGGAGTAGACCAAGCTAGGCCAAAAGCCTAAGCTTGGGGGAGTACGTGTTCTCACCGATTTTACATTCATGCTTATGCTTTCACTTTGTTAGCCGGTGTTCACACTTTGCCACTGTATTATCCCTGCTAGTTTATTTCTGTTTTCTTGTTTTGTGTCCTTTTGAGAAAACCCAAAAAGATTTTCCTTTTTTATTTTGCTTGTTGGGAGCTTTCCCGTGTAAATAGTTTTCTTTTTCTTTGGGTCAAGGTAGAAGATATTGGTTACAATGTTTAGTGGCTCTTGCATGCATACGTGTTTAGCTTTCAAAGAGCCATATTACTTTGTCTTCTCCTTTGTGTTTGCCTGCAGATTCAGCTTAGTCCAATGCACGAGCGCTCTTATTATTGTTCACATCGTTCGATCGTGCAAGTGAAAGGCAATAATGATGATATATGATGAAGTGACTGAGACTAAAAAGCTGGTATGAACTCTATCTATTTTGTTTTTGTAAATATGACTAGCTTGTCGACCCAGATTCAGCTTTGTTGTGAGAGAACCATGTTTGCAATGACAACTTAGAGATCATTGTTTCTGATGCCATGCTTATTTAGCTGAGAGCTTATAATGGTTTGTCTTGATTGCCAACATAGATTTTGAGATGACTATGATGTAGTATGAGATGATGGTATTCTCCTTTGAATGTTTCAAGTGGCTTGACTTGGCGCATGTTCATGCATGTAGTTGAAACAAAATCAACATAGCCTCTATGATGTTCGAGTTCATGGTGATTTATATCTTGTTCATGCTTGCATTCAATGTTAGTCAAACTCATTGCATCTTGATGACTGTTGTCGCTCTCTAGTTGGTCACTTCCCAGTCTTTTGCTAGCCTTCACTTGTACTAAGCGGAATACTGCTTGTCCATCCACTTCCATAATCCCAAAAGTTTTTCCATGAGAGTCCACCATACCTACCTATTTGCGGTATCTACCTGCCGTTCCAAGTAAATTTGCATGTGCCACTCTCTAAACCTTCAAGAAATAATCTGTTTTGCATGCTCGAACCGCTCATGTGGTGACAGGGGGCTATTGGTATCTTCCATCCTAGGAGTGTTATCCTCGACATGTGTTTATTCACTGTCATTCATGAGAAAGGGGCTGGTAATTGGAATGCCCAGTTCCACGCTTAAATCGAAAACATAACTGTAAAACAAGACTCCCCCGGATTGATGTTAGTATGGACGGTACCCGAGGATTCGGCTAGCCATGGAGTGTGATTGATTGGTGGTGGGGGAGTTAAAACTTTACTTTTCTGTTTGGGAACTACCTCTAGCATGAGTAGCATGGAAGATATTGAGAACTCTTGGTGATTGCATTGACAATGAAAGCATACCACCCAAAATTATTATCTATGTTTTTAAAGCTTGAGTTGTGGCACCTCTGCAAATGAATGCTTCCCTCTGCGAAGGGCCTGTCTATTTATTTTCCTGTTGAGTCATCCTGTTCTTTTATAAGCACCAATTAGAGAGCACCTCTGTCATTTTTATACTTTGCTTTTGATTGATATTGAGTATGACTATGGTTGGATCTTCGTTGCTATGAATTACAACGTTTAGTCAGCCCTTGATCTTTGAAAGTGCTCTGCATTTATGTTTTGCGGTCTCAGAAAAAGCTAGCAAGATACCACCTATTTGTTGGGGAACGTCGCATGGCAAACAAAAAATTGCCTACGCGCACGAAGACCTATCATGGTGATGTCCATCTACGAGAGGGGATTTCCGATCTACGTACCCTTGTAGATCACACAGCAGAAGCGTTAAGAAACGCGGTTGATGTAGTGGAACGTCCTCACGTCCCTCGATCCGCCCCGCGAACCGTCCCACGAACCGTCCCGCGATCCGTCCCACGATCCGCTCCGATCTAGTGCCGAACGGACGGCACCTCCGCATCCAGCACACGTACAGCTCGACGATGAGCTCGGCCTTCTTGATCCAGCAAGAGAGATGGAGAGGTAGATGAGTTCTCCGGCAGCGTGACGGCGCTCCGGAGGTTGGTGGTGATCTAATCTCAGCAGGGCTCCGCCCGAGCTCCGCAGAAACGCGATCTAGAGGAAAAACCGTGGAGGTCTGTGGTCGGGCTGCCGTGGCAAAAGTTGTCTCAAATCAGCCCTAAAACCCCACTATATATAGGAGGGAGGGAGGGGAGGAGGCAGCCTCAAAACCTAAAGGTTTGGCCGAAATTAGAGGTGGAGGAGTCCTACTTCAATCCTACTTGGACTAGGATTCCACCTTCCCACTTGGAAACTCTTTCCACCTTGTATTTTTTCCTTCTCAAACCTTATGGGCCTTAGTGGGAACTAATTCCAGCCCACTAGGGGCTGCTTTATCTCTTCCCATAGACCATGAGACCCCTTGGGGCGTGACACCCCTCCTGATGGTCCCCGGCACCCCTCCCGGCACTCCCAGTACACTACCGATGAGCCCGAAACTTTTCCGGGAATGCATGAAAACCTTCCGGTAACCAAATGAGCTCATCCTATATATCAATCTTCGTTTCCGGACCATTCCGGAAACCCTCATGACGTCTGTGATCTCATCTGGGACTCCGAACAACATTCGGTAACCAACCATATAACTCAAATACGCATAAAACAACGTCGAACCTTAAGTGTGCAGACCCTGCGGGTTCGAGAACTATGTAGACATGACCCGAGAGACTCCTCGGTCAATATCCAATAGCGGGACCTGGATGCCCATATTGGATCCTACATATTCTACGAAGATCTTATCGTTTGAACCTCAGTGCCAAGGATTCATATAATCCCGTAGGTCATTCCCTTTGTCCTTCGGTATGTTACTTGCCCGAGATTCGATCGTCAGTATCCGCATACCTATTTCAATCTCGTTTACCGGCAAGTCTCTTTACTCATTCCGTAATACAAGATCCCGCAACTTACACTAAGTCACATTGCTTGCAAGGCTTGTGTGTGATGTTGTATTACCGAGTGGGCCCCGAGATACCTCTCCGTCATACGGAGTGACAAATCCCAGTCTTGATCCATACTAACTCAACGAACATCTTCGGAGATACCTGTAGAGCATCTTTATAGTCACCCAGTTACATTGCGATGTTTGATACACACAAAGCATTCCTCCGGTGTCAGTGAGTTATATGATCTCATGGTCACAGGAACAAATACTTGACACGCAGAAAACAGTAGCAACAAAATGACACGATCAACATGCTATGTCTATTAGTATGGTTCTAGTCCATCACATGATTCTCCTAATGATGTGATCCCGTTATCAAGTAACAACACTTGCCTATGGCCAGGAAACCTTGATCATCTTTGATCAACGAGCTAGTCAACTAGAGGCTTACTAGGGACAGTGTTTTGTCTATGTATCCACACAAGTATTGTGTTTCCAATCAATACAATTATAGCATGGATAATAAACGATTATCATGAACAAAGAAGTATAATAATAACTAATTATTATTGCCTCTAGGGCATATTTCCAACAGTCTCCCACCTGCACTAGAGTCAATAATCTAGTTCACATCACCATGTGATTCCAACGAATCCAACACCCATATAGTTCTGGGGTCTGATCACGTCTTGCTCGTGAGAGAGGTTTTAGTCAACGGTTCTGAAACTTTCAGATCCATGCGTTCTTTACAAATATTTATGTCATCTTATAGATGCTGCTACTACGTGCTATTCAGAAATGCTCCAAATATCTACTCTACTATACGACTCCGTTTCACTACTCATAGTTATTCAGATTAGTGTCAAAGCTTGCATCGATGTAACCCT
The DNA here is from genome assembly GCF_904849725.1 of Hordeum vulgare subsp. vulgare. Classification (NCBI taxonomy): domain Eukaryota; kingdom Viridiplantae; phylum Streptophyta; class Magnoliopsida; order Poales; family Poaceae; genus Hordeum; species Hordeum vulgare. Next base: position 113,687,687 of record NC_058518.1, on the reverse strand, counting down.
TCACAACGAACTCTTTAACCACCTCCATAATCGAGAAAAATTCCTTAGTCTATTTAGTTACTAAGGATAACTTTGACCATTGATCAGTGATTCAATCCTGGATCACTCTGTGTACCTCTTAACAGACTTGCTGCAAGGCACACATCAGGTGCGGTACTCAGCATGGCATACTTTAGTGTCTACGGCTAAGGCATAGAAGACGACCTTCGTCTATTCTCTTTATTCTGCCGTGGTCGGGTTTTGAGTCTTACTCAAATTCACACCTTACAACGCAACCAAGAACTCCTTCTTTGCTGATCTATTTTTAACTCCTTCAAAAACTTGTCAAGGCATGCATCTTGTTGAAACTTCCATTAAGCGCTTTTGATCTATCTCCATAGATCTTTGATGCTCAACGTTCAAGTAGCGCAATCCAGGTATTCCTTTGAGACTCCTTTCAAACAACCTTGTATGCTTTACAGAAATTCTACATTACTTCTGATCCACAATATGTCAACCACATATACTTATCAGAAATTCTATAGTGCTCCCACTTACTTCTTTGGAAATACAAGTTTCTCATAAACCGTGTACAAACCCAAAATCTTTGATCATCTCATCAAAGTGTATATTCTAACTCCGAGATGCTTGCACCAGTCCATTGAAGGATCGTTGGAGCTTGCATACTTGCTAGTATCTTTAGGATCGACAAAACCTCCTGGTTGTATCACATACAATGTTTGCTCAAGGAAACCGTCGAGGAAACAATGTTTTGACATCCTATGTGCAATATTTCATAAATAATGCAGCAACTACTAACATAATTCTAACACACTTTTAGCATCGCTACGAGTGAGAAAGTCTCATCATAGTCAATTGTTTGATCTTGTCGGAAACATCTTTGCGACAAGTCGAGCTTTTCTTAATAGTGACTTATCACCATCATCGTCTGTCTTCCTTTTAAAGATCCATCTTTACTCAATAGTCCTATGACCATCAAGTAGTTTTTCCAAAGTCTACACTTTGTTTTCATACATGGATCCTGTCTCAGATTTCATGGCTTCTAGCCATTTGTCGGAATCCGGGCCCACCATTGCTTTCTCCATAACTCGTAGGTTCACTGTTGCTCAACAACATGACCTCCAAGACAGGGTTACCGTACCACTCTGCAGTAGTATGCGACCTTGTCAACCTACGAGGCTTGTAGTAACTTGATCCGATGCTCGATGATCACCATCATCAGCTTTGACTTCAATTGGTGTAGGCGCCACAGGAACAACTTCCTGCGCCCTGCTACACACTAGTTGAAGAGATGGTTCAATAACCTCATCAAGTTCTACCACCCTCCCACTCAATTCTTTCGAGAGAAACCTTTCCTCGAGAAAGGATCCGTTTCTAGAAACAAACACTTTGCTTTCGGATCTGAGATAGGAGATGTACCCAACTGTTTTTGATATCCTATGAAGATGCATTTATCCGCTTTGGGTTCGAGCTTATCAGATTGAAACTTTTTCACATAAGTGTCGAAGCCCCAAACTTTCAAGAAACGACAGTTTAGATTTCTCTAAACCTCAGTCTATACTATGTCATCTCAACGGAAATACGCGGTGCCCTATTTAAAGTGAATGCGGTTGTCTCTAATGCATAACCCATAAACGATAGTGGTAATTCGATAAGAGACATCATAGCATGCACCATACCAAATAGTGCGTGGCTATGACGTTTAGACACATCATCACACTATGATGTTCCAGGTGGCATGAACTCCGAAACAATTTCCACATTGTCTTAACTGCGTACCAAAACTTGTAACTCAGATATTCATTTCTATGATCATATCGTAGACAGTTTATCCTCTTGTTACGACGAACTTCAATCCAAAACAGAATTGAACTTTTCAATATTTCGGACTTGTGATTCATTAAGGAAATACTCTTGTATCTACTCAAATCGTCATTGAAGTAAGAACATAATGATATCCACTGCGTGCCTCAGCACCCATTGGACTGCATACATCAAAATGTATCACTTCCAACAAGTTACTATCTTGTTTCATCTCAATGAAAACAAGGCCTTGCTCATGTGCTATGATTTGCATGTCACTAGTGATTCAAAATCAAGTGAGTATAAAGATCCATCAGCATGGAGCCTCTTCATGCAATTTATGCCAACATGACTCAAGCGGCAGTGCCACAAGTAAGTGGTACTATCATCATTACCTCGTATCTTTTGGCACCAATATCATGAACATGTGTAACACTATGATCGAGATTCAATAAACCATTGAAGGTGATTATTCAAGCAAATAGAGTAACCATTATTATCTTTAAATGAATAATCGTATTGCAATAAACACGATCCAATCATGTTCATGCTTAACGCAAGCACCAAATAACAGTTATTTAGGTTTAACACCAATCGCAATGGTAGAGGGAGCGTGCGACGTTTGATCATATCAACCCTGGAAACACTTCCGACACGTATCGCCACCTCGCCTCTAGCTAGTCTCCTTTTATGTCGTAGCTTTCATTTCGTGTTACTAATCACTTAGCAACCGAACCGGTATCCTATACCCTCGTGCTACTAGGAGTACTAGTAAAGTACACATCAACATCATGTATATCAAATATACTTCTTTCGACTTTTGCCAGCCTTCTTATCTACCAAGTATCTAGAGTTGCTCCGCCTCAGTGACCGTTCCCCTCATAACAGAAGCACTTAGTCCCGGGCTTGGGTTTAATCTGGGGTCTCTTCATTAGTGCAGCAACCGCTTTGCCGTTTCACGAAGTATCCCTTCTAGCCCTTGCCTTTCTCGAAACTTAGTGGTTTTACTAACCATCAACTATTGATGCTCCTTCTTGATTTCTACTCTCGCAGTGTCAAACATCGCGAATCACTCAAGGATCAATGTATCTATCCTTGCTATGTTATAGTTCATCACGAAGCTCTCACAGCTTGGTGGCAGTGACTTTGGAGAACCATGACTATTTTATCTGGAAGATCAACTCGCACTTGATTCAAGCGATTGTCGTTCTCAGATAATCTGAGCACACGCTCAACAATTGAGATTTTCTCCTTTACTTCGTGGACAAAGAATCTTGTCGGAGGTCTCATACCTCTTAACAAGGGCACAAGCATGAAATCACAATTTCATCTCTTTAGAACATCTCTTATGTTCCGTGACGTTTCAAAACGTCTTCGGCGCCTTGCTTCTAAGCCATTAAGTATTTTGTACTGAACTATCGTGTAGTCATCAGAAACGTGTATGTCGGATGTTCACAACATCTACAGACGACGCTCGAGGTGCAGCCCACCGAGTGGTGCATCAAGGACATAAGCCTTCTGCGCAGCAACGAGGACAATCCTCAGTTTTACATACTCAGTCTGCAAAGTTTGCTACTATCAACTTTCAACTAAATTTTCTCTAGGAACATATAAAAACAGTAGAGCTATAGCGCAAGCTACATCCTAATTCACAAAGACCATTAGACTATGTTCATGACAGTTAGTTCAATTAATCATATTACTTAAGAACTCCCACTCAAAAAGTACATCTCTCTAGTTATTTGAGTGGTACATGATCCAAATCCACTATCTCAAGTCCGATCATCACGTGAGTCGAGAATAGTTTCAGTGGTAAGCATCTCTATGCTAATCATATCAACTATACGATTCATGCTCGACCTTTCGGTCTCATGTGTTCCGAGGCCGTGTCTGCACATGCTAGGCTCGTCAAGCTTAATCCGAGTGTTCCGCGTGTGCAACTGTTTTGCACCCGTTGTATGTGAACGTTGAGTCTATCACACCCGATCATCACGTGGTGTCTCGAAACGAAGAACTGTCGCAACGGTGCACAGTCGGGGAGAACACAACTTCGTCTTGAAATTTTAGTGAGAGATCACCTCATAATGCTACCGTCGTTCTAAACAAGATAAGGTGCATAAAGGATTAACATCACATGCAATTCATAAGTGACATGATATGGCCATCATCATGTGCTTCTTGATCTCCATCACCAAAGCACCGGCACGATCTTCTTGTCACCGGCGTCACACCATGATCTCCATCATCATGATCTCCATCAACGTGTCGCCATTGGGGTTGTCGTGCTACTCATGCTATTACTACTAAAGCTACGTCCTAGCAATATAGTAAACACATCTGCAAGCACAAACGTTAGTTTAAAGACAACCCTATGGCTCCTGCCGGTTGCCGTACCATCGACGTGCAAGTCGATATTAACTATTACAACATGATCATCTCATACATCCAATATATCACATCACATCGTTGGCCATATCACATCACAAGCATACCCTGGAAAAACAAGTTAGACGTCCTCTAATTGTTGTTGCATGTTTTACGTGGGGACCATGGGTATCTAGTAGGATCGCATCTTACTTACGCAAACACCACAATGGAGATATATGAATTGCTATTTAACCTCATCCAAGGACCTCCTCAGTCAAATCCGATTCAACTAAAGTTGGAGAAACCGACACTCGCCGGTCATCTTTGAGCAACGGAGTTACTCGTAGCGATGAAACCAGTCTCTCGTAAGCGTACGAGTAATGTCGGTCCGAGCCGCTTCGATCCAACAATACCGCAGAATCAAAAAAAGACTAAGGAGAGCAGAAAAACGCACATCACCGCCCACAAAAACTTTTGTGTTCTACTCGAGAAGACATCTACGCATGAACCTAGCTCATGATGCCACTCTTGGGGAACGTCGCATAGGAAACAAAAAAATTCCTACGCGCACGAAGACCTATCATGGTGATGTCCATCTACGAGATGGGATTTCCGATCTACGTACCCTTGTAGATCACACAGCAGAAGCGTTAAGAAACGCGGTTGATGTAGTGGAACGTCCTCACGTCCCTCGATCCGCCCCGCGAACCGTCCCATGAACCGTCCCGCGATCCGTCCCATGATCCGCTCCGATCTAGTGCCGAACGGACGGCACCTCCGCGTTCAGCACACGTACAACTCGACGATGAGCTCGGCCTTCTTGATCCAGCAAGAGAGATGGAGAGGTAGATGAGTTCTCCGGCAGCGTGACGGCGCTCCGGAGGTTGGTGGTGATCTAATATCAGCAGGGCTCCGCCCGAGCTCCGCAGAAACGCGATCTAGAGGAAAAACCGTGGCGGTATGTGGTCGGGCTGCCGTGGCAAAAGTTGTCTCTAATCAGCCCTAAAACCCCACTATATATAGGAGTGAGGGAGGGGAGGAGGCAGCCTCAAAACCTAAAGGTTTGGCCGAAATTAGAGGTGGAGGAGTCCTACTCCAATCCTACTTGGAGTAGGACTCCACCTTCCCACTTGGAAACTCTTTCCACCTTGTATTTTTTCCTTCTCAAACCTTATGGGCCTTAGTGGGAACTTATTCCAGCCCACTAGGGGCTGGTTTATCTCTTCCCATATCCCATGAGACCCCTTGGGGCGTGACACCCCTCCCGATGGTCCCCAGCACCCCTCCCGGCAATCCCAGTACACTACCGATGAGCCCGAAACTATTCCGGTAATGCACGAAAACCTTCCGGTAACCAAATGAGGTCATCCTATATATGAATCTTCATTTCCGGACCATTCTGGAAACCCTCGTGACGTCCGTGATCTCATACGGGACTCCGAACAACATTCGGTAACCAACCATATAACTCAAATACGCATAAAACAACGTCGAACCTTAAGTGTGCAGACCCTGCGGGTTCGAGAACTATGTAGACATGACCCGAGAGACTCCTCGGTCAATATCCAATAGCGGGACCTGCATGCCCATATTGGATCCTACATATTCTACGAAGATCTTATGGTTTGAACCTCAGTCCCAAGGATTCCTATAATCCCGTATGTCATTCCCTTTGTCCTTCGGTATGTTACTTGCCCGAGATTCGATCGTGAGTATCCGCATACCTATTTCAATCTCATTTACCGGCAAGTCTCTTTAATCATTCCGTAATACAAGATCCCGCAACTTACACTAAGTCACATTGCTTGCAAGGATTCTGTGTGATGTTGTATTACCGAGTGGGCCCCGAGATACCTCTCCGTCATACGGAGTGACAAATCCCAGTTTTGATCCATACTAACTCAACGTACACCTTCGGAGATACCTGTAGAGAATCTTTATAGTCACCCAGTTACATTGCGATGTTTGATACACACAAAGCATTCCTCCGGTGTCAGTGAGTTATATGATCTCATGGTCATAGGAACGAATACTTGACACGCAGAAAACAGTAGCAACAAAATGACACGATCAACATGCTACGTCTATTAGTATGGGTCTAGTCCATCACATGATTCTCCTAATGATGTGATCCCGTTATCAAGTAACAACACTTGCCTATTGCCAGGAAACCTTGACCATCTTTGATCAACGAGCTAGTCAACTAGAGGCTTACTAGGGACAGTGTTTTGTCTATGTATCCACACAAGTATTGTGTTTCCAATCAATACAATTATAGCATGGATAATAAACGATTATCATGAACAAAGAAATATAATAATAACTAATTATTATTGCCTCTAGGGCATATTTCCATCACTATTCGTATTGCTTCATGCTTGTTTTGATTGAAGTGTTGGTATTTGTCACATTCGTATTGCTTCATGCTTCCGGAGAGGGGAAATCGTCACCATCGTCATCATCAACCTTCTTCCCTCTCCAATTCCATGAAGCTCTTCATCGTTCGTGAGTAATCTATTCATAGGCTCGCTGGGCGGTGATGAGTAGGATGAGATCTATCATGTAATTAAGTTAGTTTTGATGGGGATGGATCCCTAGTATCCACTATGTTCTGAGATTGATGTTGCTACTACTTTGCCATGCTTAATGCTTGTCACTAGGGCCCGAGTGCCATGATTTCATAACTGAAAATATTATGTTGTCACCAATATATGTGTGTTTTCGATCCGATCTTGCAAGTTGTAGTTACCCACTATGTGTTATGATCGGGCAACCCCGGAGTGACAATAACCGGCACCACTCCTGGTGATGACCATAGTTTGAGGACTTCATGTGTTCACCAAGTGCTAATGCGTTGGTTCGGTTCTCTATTAAAAGGAGAACCTTAATATCCCGTAGTTTCCTTTTGGACCCCGCTGCCACGGGAGGGATGGACAATAGATGTCATGCAAGTTCTTTTCCCTAAGCACGTATGACGACACACGGAATGCATGCCTACATCACATTGACGAACGGGAGCTAGCCTCATATCTCTCTCTGTTATAACTGTTGCATGATGAATATCATCCAAACAAATCACCGGCCCATTGCCTAAGAGTTTGTCCTACTGCTGTTGTTATTACTATTGCTGTTGTTGTTACTTGTCTTGCTCTGTTGTTACTACTGTTGTTGCTGCTGTTACTTGTCTTGCTCTGTTGTTACTTGTCTTGCTCTGCTCCTGTTACTTGTCTTGCTCTGCTGCTACTGTTGCTACTACTATCGCTTGCTACTGTTTCTACCTGCTACTAATGTCACTACTGTTGTTCCTTGTCAGTACTATTACTCGTTACACTGCTGCTACCTGCTACAATCTTGATCGTTGGTCGTTGACGGGAACTGACAATTTCCATCCACAAGGCAACTTGGCGCCATTGATACAATCGTTAGAAATAGTCTGCCGTGTCAACAGATCGTTTCTGACACCGTTGTTATCATACTAGTTTGCTATTAGTACTTTGCTTGCAGATACTAATCTTTCAGGTGTGGTTGAATCTGATGCATTCAGCTGCTAATACTTGAGAGTATTCTCTCACCTCCTGTCTGGCATGCCAACAAATTTGGGTCGAATACTCTACCCTCGAAAACTGCTGCAAACCCACGCGCTGGTGGGCCGTCAACAACATTCTTCTAGTTTCATTGCTGGGGAGTGCTAGTAGCATTCTTGTCGTGCCGTTGCAAGGGAAGGTTTGTTGTCACAAAATCAACATTCGTCTAGCTATTGCCAGAGAGTGCCAGTCAACCACTAGCACTACCTCATCTAGTAATAGCACAACTCCAAGGATCCCCATCAAGGTGATGTGGGTCCCCAAGAGCAAGAACTAGAAAGTTATTGGGGGGTGACTCCACTAATGAAATTCACTCTTATTCATTTTTTTAAGAACTACATGAAATCAACTCCAACCATATGCATTACTTCAGAGAGTCACACATTCTCTCAATGGTGAGCAGTGGACAAAGTAATTAATGCATCTTTGGACATCACCTCCCATGTGTTTCATTCTACGTCCATAGACATTCTTGCATTTGTTCCGTTTCTTTGGGACTAACCCATGTAGGTGAGGAGAGTAAGTAACAACAAGGATTTCTCCCAACTCAAGATGACCTTAATCAACAATGAGCATCCACCACTGCTACACCTACTTGAAGTCTTCTATGACAAAAACCAAGGTTAGTTCATCCCTGTTAGGGGGGATGTCACATCAACGAGAGCTTTACTCTAAGACTTGAGTATAAGCGTCTCCTAAATGATGTGAACATATTAATGCTTTATGTAAAAGTGGTAACCCCACTTGTGCTTAATCGTTGAGTATGACCGATGATCAAGTATTCTTACTTGGATCCTAAGTCATAATACTCGTATATAGATGATTTTTTCACGGCCAAAGTGCTTGATAGAGGCTAGAATGTTTGTGCATGTTCATCATGATTTATTTGGCATCTTATTGTGTGGGCATGTTGGTATGCATATCTTTCTCATTTGAGGATATCCAATTGTTGTTATTCGTCTTTCTATTTCTATTTGCTAATTGGATATACAAGAATGCCTAAGTACCTTTCTCTAGCTATCTATGCTTTCTCGTCTCATATTCCATTCATGCTTCGTCACAAAATTTGAGCAAGCACTTTAGGGACACTCTTTTTAAGGGGCACTCGGAGATCCATCTCGACAAGTGCGGAATTGAAAAACCTCCCATAGTGCATCTCGGTGTTACCAACCTCAAAATCTCGATCCCACCTAAGCCTAGGGTTGATCAGGTTTTCCCATCTCGGTACCACCGGATTGTTCTTTTAGGATTCACCGAGGTTGTGTGTTAGTTGACGATTAAGGAACTTGGTGGCACCGAAAATTCAGTCTCGGTGTCACCGACAGCCAGGGTTTCTATATATCCAGCAGAACCCGATGGTTGAAACACTTCTTCAAACGTTGTCTGCCGCACCACCTCGCTGTCGTGCCTAGTCCCCTGGAATTCATCTTGATCCTCATGTGTGCCCTTGCCACCGGAGTCCTCACCGCCAACAAAATCTTCACCACCGTCGCCGCCGTAGCGGATCACGCCGAGTTAGGGTACGAATCCGATACCTTTTGCGATCCGTAAATATGATTCTAGTGCAAATATGCATTGACGAAACCTGTCCAACTGCAATAATTCTACCGAGAAGAGAATTCCAATGGATTAGCAAGAAAAGAAAATTTTAGGGTTAACAGTCCGCAAAATTGAAATTCGATGTCACTGATTCATAAAAGTTGGTCTTACCGATTTTGGTTTTAGGGTTACTGAGAATGTTCTCAATGCAACCGAGTTCTCCTTTTCGGTGAAACCAAAAAGGGTGGCACGTTCTTGTTAATGAGAACATCTAACTCGGTGGCTCTTAAATTTTTGACTCGGCAGAACCGAAATCACTAGTAGAAAATGGCCCATTTGTTCTGGTTCTAGAGGCCCATTAGCCCCGGTTCCAGAACCGGGACTAAAGGGTCGGTACTACAGCCCAAAACCTTTAGTCCCGGTTCCTTTTCCAACCGCGATAGAAGGGCCTCCACGTGGCCTCTGAGGGGAGCCCAGGCAGGAGGGCCTATAGTCCCGGTCGGTAATGCCAACCGGGACGAGGAGGTTGGTTTTTTTAATGGGGGGTGTGTTGGGGTTTTTGGAGGGTTCAATTAAGGGTTTCATATTGTGTTAGCTAGATAATAGAGAGAAGTGTCCTCTGTTTCTCCGTGATATAGAAGTAATGACTTTAGCAAGTTATCCTCAGTCTCTTAGGTATTGTGGTGTACCGACCATTCATTTACAACATCTGGGCTAATGAACCCAACGTCGAATTTTCATCCACACATGAATCTTGTCTGCTTTCCTTCCCCCAATAATGTAATAAAAAATCGTGATCATAATAACAAATCATCATGATAATCGTGATCAACAACATCATCATATTAATATAAAAACTCTTGCATCACTATAGCTAATAATCATTATAGTCATTACCACCAACACTATTTAATCATCATTTTTGTCAATGAGACATCATATATATATAAAAAGTTGGTCACTAGTCATAATCACAATTCCTCCTCCTGACATAATAACACATTCTACCTAGGACCTACTCCCCTCTCATATGACCTACTCTACCATCTCTTAAGTAGAATATCATAAAACAAGATAGGCCCTAACTCTCCATTATGGAGAATGGAGATCATCTTTCTCCCATTCTTGGCCTATGCACAATGTTGCTTCCAAGTAGCTCTCTACGATTGACCATACATTTTTTCCAATCTTTGATTGTCATTTCATCGGTTTTAGGAATCCGGTATGGAAAGGAGTGATGCAGATACCTAGGCTGACCTGGGCGTGCTGGTCGTATGCTCATAACATCAACACGGCCTCTTGGAAACATCAGATGAGGCACACAATCTTGAGGGATTTTTTGTTGAAAAACATAGTATTAACTTTGTAGCTAGCAACGTAGTTTAGTTTTACAAGAATTTATGCAAATGATGCACGGATGTCGTAATAGTAGAAAATCTTACCATGCATTCTCCATGCATGTTACCGTAGTTCACCACGTGCACTAGTGGCACGTACTGACCATAATGTGGGGGAGTTTGCTGATAAGTATTGTAATTCTCAAGATCATTGATAAATGCAACAAGATGATGTTTCTCCATACAAGTTAATTCCGCTTCATCATTGTAGTAATAGGTTATGTCTACCATCTTCTGTACATTTTTGAAGAACGAAAATAAGCTGTCAATGGAAATAAGTTGGCAACTATTTTTAAATAAATAATAGAAATTAAATAATAAATATGGTTGAGAAACTCACATAATTGTAGAACTGGAGATGTCTGCACATCGACCCAAATGTCGATATTAAATATCAAAGGTGATTACCATATTAGGCTCAAATGCATAAGCCTGGCATAGTGCTTGCCAATTTGTGCATTCAAAATAGGAGTAGGTGTCTGCATTGTACAACTTTACGGCAAAAGTATAACCATGCTCGGTCCTCAAGTGAACTCTCTTTACCTCCATAGTTTATTCAGTACTGAATACAATCTTATCTGATACATAAATTCTTGCATGGCAGGGGATACGCTAGTAGAATAGTAAAAAATAAAAATTATAAGTCAAAGCAAAAGAAGTCATGCTTAATTACGAAAAATACTTATCGTTGTGACTTATTGCATCCACTTCAAAGTCCTCATCCAGCATGATGCTGAAGCGCCTATCATCAAATAGGTGAGGCGTGTTGCACAGGTCGCGCTTGTCTTGGCAGTATTCGCACATAGCGAATTTCCTTTCGTCGTCACACATTTCCTTCCTAAAACTGATCAACACACAGATCACTATTACTCAATATGCAACGGGTTGACTTTAGGTCTGTCGAGTCTTTCCTTCCTAAACTCTCATCTCACGTATATGGTGGAGACTCCCTCTGATATTGCGACCGTCGGTGATGGTCGCTACTCCTTCTTTCCCTAGTTCATTACAAATATATAGCACAAGGAAAAGAAGGAGAAGCGACCCCCACGACAACAGTTGGGATTCTTCCTCTATCTAGAACACAAGGAAAAGAAGGAGAAGCGACCCCCACGGCACCTAAAGTCAACCCGTTCCATACATCAAATAAATGACATATAACTGATCATCATCTTACTCATTTAACAACTCATGAAAGTCATACAAGGAGCAACGACAAACCGAAACATAACCGATATTATCACTAATACATCTCGAATATTATCATACAATATCACTGATAAAAACCCAGTTGACGTCTCACGGTGCAGGCGGTGGCAACCCAAAGATAAGGAACCATCACCGGATCATAGCTCGGGTGATGTCCCTAGAGAACCTGCCAGGTATTGGAGAACCTGGCATCCAACGCAGCCATGTAGCAACCGACATGCTCATCCTCCTCCCTGACACGGCGACGTACCACCTCCGTGGAGGCCAGCTCCCTCGGCACCGATAATGGCCCACGCGGCCGCCACCAAAGTAGCTCCGGGTCAAGGATGAGACCCGGATTCCTCACCAAGGTGCGCCCCGGAAGGTAGCACCTCCCAGTGCCAGCCCGGCGGAGCCCAGTCCCGGACATGCTGGCGCCTATCAAGCAGGCTCTCCCTAACCACTCGACGACGATGATGCGGGTCGGGCATCATCGACATCGAGATAAATTCTTCTGAGAAAATTGTCTTATTGGTTAATGTTTTACTTTCTAGTTATCATTTATACAATAATCATATGATTTGAATTAAGCTAGTGCCCACTACCTATTTTTCTCAACATGCAAGTATGACACCAAATATACAACAATAAAACACAATATATATATTTCGCAAATATTTCCGCAACAACATTCGGGGCTTCAACAAATATTTTGCAAATATACAAGAATCATATCCTAGCAAGAACCATAGGCATGGGGATATGTGGATTTCTTACCAGAGGTTTGGGTCGGTGTCGGGGTCGAGGTCGGGGTCGAGGCCGGGGTCGAGGTCGGTGACGGGCTCGGGGTAGGGGCAGCAACGCCGATGGGCTCGGGGACGGCGACGACGACGGGCTCGAGGGCGACGATGATGACAGGCTCGGGGCGGGGGCGGCGACGGCGACGGGCTCGGATGCGGTGAAGATGACGAGCTCGGGGCGAGGTGGTGACGGCAACGGGCTCGGGGGCGGCGACGACGACCGGCTCGGGGCGGGGGCGGCGACATCGACAAACTCGGGGGCAGCGACCATGGCGGGCTCGGGGAGGGGGCGGCGACGGCGACGGGCTCGGAGGCGGCGACGATGACTGGCTCGGGCACGACGGCGACGAGGAGGAGGAATGGATCGGTGGCGGCGGCGCGGGGCAAATGGGGGAGGTTGGGGAAAATTTGACAACTCCCGCCTTATATGCGAAAACCTCTTGTTCCGGTTCGAGGAACAAACCGGGACTAAATGTCAAATTTCAGGAGCCTAACGGGCGGGAAGAAGAGACCTTTCGTCCTGGTTTGTGTCGTGAACCGACACTAAAGGGGGTCTTTGGTCCCGGTTTGTACCACCAAGTGACACGAACGGATGTCTTTGGTCCCGGTTGGTGCCACAAACCGACACGAATGTCCTGTGAGTGCCACGTTCGAAGTGCTTGGTGAAGTACCACCAAAAACAAGATCTATTCTTCACATGATTCGGTGAAACCCTAGCGCCGCCAACCCTATATAATCTCCTCCCCAACCATGCCGTCAGCTTTCCCTCGCCCACAGCCTCCAACCCCTCCCCCAACCCGGAACCCATCGGCAGAGGCGCAGAGCGAGGAGAGGAGAAGGACGATGGTGAAGTTCCTGGAGCTGGTCAAGGCGGTGATCCTGCTGCAGGGCAGGTACGCCGGGAAGAAGGCGGTGATCATGCGCGTGTTCGAGGAGGGCACCCGTGACCGCCCCTACTGGCACTGCTAGTTGTCGTCCTGGTTAAATACCCGAAGAAGGTGATCCACAAGGCCTCGGCCAAGAAGACGGCCAAGAAGTCTCGCGTCAAGGTCTTCCTCTAGCTCGAGGATAGGTTCAAGACCGGCAAGAACAGGTGGTTCTTCTCCAAGCTCTGCATGATTCGACATGATTCAAGAAATGCCAACAAGATCTATTCTTCACATGATTCGACATGATTCAACATGACTCAAGAAATTCCAACAAGATATATTCTTCACATGATTCGACATGATTCAAGAAATTCCAACAAAACCTATTCTTCACATGATTCAACATGATTCAAGAAATGCCAACAAGATCTATTCTTCACATGATTAGACATGATTCAAGAAATGCCAACAAGATCTATTCTTCACATGATTAGACATGATTCAAGAAATGCCAAGAAGATCTATTCTTCACATGATTCGACATGATTCGACATGATTCAACATGATTCGACATGATTAAAGAAATTCCAACAAGATCTATTCTTCACATGATTCGACATGATTCGACATGATTCAAGAAATTCCAACAAGATCTATTCTTCACATGATTCGACATGATTCAAGAAATGCAACAAGATCTATTCTTCACATGTTTCGACATGATTCAAGAAATGCCAACAAGATCTATTCTTCACATGATTGGACATGATTCGACATTATTCCACATGATTCGAGATGATTCAAGAAATTCCAACAAGATCTATTCTTCACATGATTCGACATGATTCGACATGATTCAAGAAATTCCAACAAGATCTATTCTTCACATGATTCGACATGATTCAAGAAATGCCAAGAAGATCTATTCACATGATTCGACATGATTCAAGAAATGCCAACAAGATCTATTCGCCACATAATTCAACATGATTCCACATGATTCGACATGATTCAAGAAATGCCAACAAGATCTATTTGAACTCCAGACTTTTTGTGTGTTCAAAATGAACCATTCAAGGCCACATCAACAATTTTCAACACTTTGTGACTTCATTTAGTATTTTTCATGGTTTTACTGATTTTTTGGAGCGAAATGACCCAAAAAATGAAAAGCACTACAAATGAACTCTTAATAGGTCGAAAGTTGGGATGGTGTCATCATTTCACCCACATAGCATGTGCTAAAAAGTTGAGAGGGTTGCCGCAAAATCTAGATTCACTTTGTGTACAAATCGGACAATCTCTTTCGAAGTATGAGGGTTTCATATGAAACTCATCTGTTACAAAAGGCATTTCATTTTTTCGAACTTATTTCATTTTTTCCACATGGGTGCGTGTATTAAAAACCATTACAACATATCATGAAGAGAGAAGTGACCAAATTAAAAGAAATTCATCATCACATTAAAGCCAAAGTACAGTAGTGATCAAAATAAATATGTAACGTTCTTACATAGTTCTCATTATTGCACAACATATAGCTCTCTAGAGAATCTAATTAGAACATATATTGAAAATACTAAATTTAAATGCAAAAACTAATGCGATCATAACCGCAACATGATACCAAGCCTCAGTATGAATGGCATATTTTCTAATGTTTCTAATCTTCAAGCGCATTGCATTCATCTTGATCTTGTGATCATCACGCACCTCGGCAATATCCAACTCCAATATCATCTGCTCCTCTGCAACTCTTTGCAATTTTTCTTTCAAGTAATTGTTTTCCTTTCAACCAAATTTAAGTTCTCGACAAGAATTTTTATGTGGGTTGGAATTTCCGGTTCACATACCTCCTAGATTAAAATATATATGTCACGTTGGTCGTCATAATTGTCATAAAAACTAATTAAAATAAATAGTTATAAAAAAATATATACCACATCCGAATCATAGTCAGGACGAGGGCCGACGGAGGCGGATACCAAAACCATCGCACTATATAATAACAAACAATAATAGAAGTAAGAAAATTACACAAGTATCTATCTAAATCAAACAAGTAAGAACTTTTTTCTTTTAGAAAGAAGATAAGAAGACGATGCCGAGATGGGCGCGGGCGATCGACCGCGGTGAGGACGGGGAGAGGACACGGACGGACCGCCAAAGCTACACAAAACTAGAGGAAAATCGAGCTTGGACAAGGAGCTTCGAGAGGAGAAAGCTTAATTGTGGCTTGGGCATTTCATCGAACACCTCATGTGCATATGAGGTGACCTAGAGCACCACAAAGCTCTCCCACGGGCGGCCAAAAAACTGAGCAGTGCACTACTCTGCTCACGGTCGGGTGGTATATATAGGCCAAGCATTGATCCCGGTTTGAGGACGGAACCGGGAGTGAAGGACAACATTTGGTCCCAGTTCTAGCCAAAAACCGGGCCCAATTGTTGTGGGCCAGGAGCGAGGCACATTCGTCTCGGTTTGTCTTTGGAACCGGGACCAAAGGAGCCACACGAACCAGGACCAATGGCCCACGAGGCCCGGCCGGCGCCCTGGCCTCACGAACCGGGACCGATGCCCCCATGGGTCCCGGTTCGTAAGTGAACCGGGACTAATGGGATTTCATCAGGTGGACCAAAGCCCTCTTTTCTACTAGTGAATCCCCTTTTGCTGAATGTTAAAACTATTTTTTTAGAGTTCAAATTATACAAAAACTTCTGCAATTTTGTGATGCTCATCCATTCCTGCTCTTCTATATCTCTTCACACGGTATGCTTGTTTGCTGGTCTGCTTGTGTGCTTGTCTACTAGTCTGCTTGTGTGCTTGGTTCTGCCAAAATGTCAGGTTCACAGGATAGTCAAAACAACTTCAGTGAGCCAGTGCTGAAATGGACTCAGGCACTAGTCCTGAGAGGACACCTTCTAACCTAGGTACTCCTAACTCCCATGGTTAGCCCAAGTTAGCTACCAGGTCCATAAGGAAGATCGATTCTGATGAAGAAGATGGTGGATTTATCCCTGAGGAATCTGCTCACCAAAAGCAGAAGGAGAAGACAATATTTAGGAAGACTATGAGGAAGGAGTATGCCAGACCTACTGACACTAGAGCTCCAAAATCTATGCTTGCAAAGAAGTCGGGTTAGAAGAGAGACAGACAGAGGATTGTCCATATTGTTGGTAGGCCAACATCAATGTACGAAGATCCAGCATAAGCTGTTGATGATGAGGAGGAAGAAATTCCGGCTGACGTTCCTCCTCCCAAGAAGAAAAAGTTGATGACTGATGCCATTCCTAAGAAGAATGCCCCAAGGCCTTGAGCACCTAAGGCAAAGAAGTCCGTAGCTCCCAAGAGGACTACAAATGATATTCCCTCATCTGAAAAGAACAAAGTCTCTCCATCTAGAGAATTTTGTTGCAGAGGAAGATAAGGATGCCCCTGTGCTTATGAAGCTGAGAGCTCATCTGCCAACACACGATGCTTCTCACCCTGTTACTGAGGACATGAAGAAGAGGAGAGATCAAGGACTAAGGAAATGGAGATATGTTGATCCATATGCTCTGAGAAGGGGAACTATTGTCGATCCCACTTTCTCACAAAGGAGCAACAAGATTTCTGTGAGTCTGTTTTGCTTGAAAGGAGTCCTGCAGTCAGCGACATGAGATATGTCGATTGAGAATACATCAAGGCCAATGAAGATTGTTTTCCCCATGTGAGAGAAAACTTCTAGATGGTTGATATTGAAGAGTTTATCGGCAAAGATATGACTGCTTGGAATGATGAGATGATCATGCAATTCTATTCCACCGCTCACTTATATTCTGATGGAAGAATTGTATGGATGACTGAAGGTCACTGGTATGAGTCTACAATTGATGAATGGGCCACTATCATTGGTTCTCCAAAGGCACAAGAAGGTGATTTTGATGTGTATTCAGAACCCAAGATGAATCGCAACTCCATGGCCAACATGTACAAGCCCATGCCCCATGAGTTTGTGCAGTCACACAAGTTTGGCTCTGTCAATTTCTTCCAGGTAGGAATACCTACTACAAACACCATCATGGGACACACCTTGATGCCTAAATCAGGAGATGATAACATGATTAGAGGTTATTCCATCAACATGCTGCATAATCTAGACACCCACACCAGTTCCGAGTGATGGATTTGATAGTTGAGACTGCTAGTAGGATTGATGCAGATCAGAAGAGATCGTGTGGATATGCTCCATATATTCAGATGCTCATGAAATCTAAGATTGGCAAGCATGCATATCTACTTGATCGTCCCCACCTGCCACTTCAGCCTCGATTTGAAGAAAATTAAGTTGTGAAGGACTCAAGCCATCCCACCTCAGCTACTGCTCGAGAGGCAGAATAGGCAGAGGCTGCTAGGAATGCTCCATCTCCAACCCCACAGCTCAGAACCAAAGATGAGAAGATGTCATTCTTGGTCAGCACCATCCAATGAGTGGAGAAGAAAGTTGTTGAGATCTTGCTGAACCAGAAGAACCTCGAGAGGACCATGGAGACAAAAATCCATGAACTAGATATTAAGGTAATGGAGTTGACTACCATAGTTGAGCAGCTCCACCATGAAGTTGATTCTATGAAGATTCCACCCTCCAGCAGTGATGACGAAAGTCACCTCTTCCTACTACTACTCAGTTCAGGACCCAGACTAGGTCAGCAGCTTTGCTACTCCGGAAGCTTGACCATGTTCATCAGCTCAAGCTTCAGCTCTTGCTCCTGCACCTCTAATGTCTACACCTCTAGCTCCACAGACTTCGGGCAGAACCATTCTTCAATGCTCTCTTATCCACTTCACTGTCAGCTTCCGGGGGAGATTGAGCCTAGAGAGACGATTAGTTCTAGACCTTTGAACTTTTTGGTAACTTCTTGTCAAAGGGGGAGAAGTGTATAAATCAAATAGGGCTTCGAGAGAGAGAGAGCTTTGCATTTTATTTGCTCTCATTTGGTTTTTCAAAACTGTTGGTCTTTTGGATGACTTTATCTGTTTAGGAGGAGTGTTTGATCATACGGTTTGATTGCTTGATTCTACCACGTTATTATCTTTAAGCTATCTACATGATGATCATTCACATGCTTGTTTGGTGTTATGTGCATTACTATTCATTCATATCATTCATGCGCACCAGCAAGTTGTATGTGACATGGAAGAGTAACCCATGATCCTAATCGATTGTGCATTTGCATTCAAACGCAAACTCAAAATAATGCAAAAATTTAGGGGAGCTCTTCCTTTTCAGATACTTCTTAAAGCACCGATGCTAATCATTGATTATATCTTGTGTCGAAGCTTTGAGCTATATGTTGTCATCAATTACCAAAAAGGGGGAGATTGCAAGCACAATTTCTCCCTAAGGTAGTTTTGATAATTGATCACAACATATGCATCATTGGACTAATGATCTTATCCAAGTATATTTCAAAAAAATTCAAAGATGCTTTGGATATAGGATTGTGAGGAGATGCCCCTTGATGCAAGGAAAGGAATAGGATTGGCTCAAACTTCAAGCAAGAAGACTCTACATTTGACATTTGTGAGAAATCACTTTCAGTTCATAGGAAAGCCAATACTATTAAAAGGGGGTGAGGTGTTATCATGAACTGGTTTCTCAAATGCTCATAGGTAGCCACCAAACATACTCAACCATTTTCCCACAAAACATCTTTGTGCAAAGCCATATCAGAAAAATTGGTGCCACCAACTATTTCCACTCATCTCTACCAATTTTACACGTGACAGATCCTATGCCAAACCCTACCATCTCGGTACCACCAACTTTCACATTGGTGCCAACGAGATTCAGTGACCAACTTTATGTTGAGAGGATTTCAGGAATCGGAATTTCCGAGTTTCAAATTGGTCTCTCCAAGATTTGGAAACTAGTCTAGGTCATCATATCGGTACCATCGAGATTCCTATATTGGTCTCACCAAGAATTCAAAAGTTGCCACATTTAGTGCAACTCGGTACCACCGAGATTTATTTCGGTGTGACCGATTTGGGAATTAATGTTGTAACAATTGGATTTTGGGGAATGCCTATATATACCCCTCCACCTCGTCTCGTTCATAGAGGAAGCATTCACAACACACTTACACTTGACAGATCTAGTTTTCTGAGAAAGAGCCACCTACTGGTGTGTTGATATCAATAGATTCCATTCCAACCACTTGAACCTTGATTTCTAGCTTCCCCAAGTTGCTTTCCACAAGATCAATCTCTCCTGCCCATGCCAAATCTGTGAGAGAGTCATCGTGTGTTGGGGAGACTATCTTTTGAAGCACAAGAGCATGGAGTTCCTCGTTCTACCACATCTATTACCTTTTGGTTGGTCGTGCCTCCTAGATTGGTTAGTTATAACGTAGGAGCCTCCTACTTCGTGTTGTGGAGTGGAACCAAGAAGTTTGTAAGGGCAATGAGATTGCCTACTTCGTGAAGATCTACCGTGAATGACGCTAGTCCTATGTGGACGGAAGCCATGGTGGAATAGACAAGGCCACTTCTTCGTGGATCCCTTGTGGGTGGAGCCCTCCGTGGACTCTCACGACCATTACCCTCCGTGGGTTGAAGTCTCCACTAACACGGACGTACCATAGTGCCACTATCAGAACCATGGCAAAAATCGTCGTGTCAACCTTTGCGTTTGATCTCCCTGCCTTACCTTCTACTTTACATTTGCATGTCGTTACTTTCCACTTCTATACTCTTGATGTGCATGTGGTGGGTGAACTTGACTAGTCATTATTGCTAAAACTGGCACACAACTAAAATTGGGAAAAGGCTAAGTTTTTATCTTGTCAAGTAGTCTAATTACCCCCCCCCCTCTAGACATAATTTCAATCCTACAGTTGGAGACCTTCTTTCGCTACGAGAAAGATATTTTCCAAAGAAACATTTCCTCAAAAATTCAGCACAATCAGAGTTATAGGTCTCTGGATATTAAAAACGGTGAAAAGCCAGAAAACAAAAGCGAACCAGAAAAGAAAATAGAGAGAGAGATCCAATCACGGAGGGGTTCTCGCCCCTCCACGTGCCATTGAGGTCAAGGACTAGAGGGGAGAACCTATCCCCATTTAGGGAGAGACTATGGAGGAGGAAGTCAAGGGGGAGACTCCCTCCCCACTCTCCGAGTGGCGCCGGAGTGCCACCAGGGAAACCGTCGCCGCAATGTTTGTCTTCATTAACATCACTATCTTCATCACCTTCCTCATCTCTTTTAAGTGGTTCACTCTCCCGCACCCTGTTGTAATCCCCTACTTGAACTTGTTGCTTTATGCCACATGTTATTATCTAGTGATGTGTTACCATCCTATGATGCTTGATTATATTTATTTTGTCCTTTGGGTTGATTGATGATCTTGATTGGTTTAGGTTGCGTGTTTTATGTTGGTGTTGTCTGAAGGTGCCTTCCGTGCCGCTCACACGTGAGGTATTCCCGTTGTAGGGTATTGCAGTATGTTCATGATTCACTTATAGTGGGTGGCTAGAGTGACAAAATCATACACCCGAGTAAGGGGGTTGTTGCGTATGGGGGTAAAGGTGACTTGATGTTTAATGTTATGGTTGGGTTTACCTTAATGACTTCTAGTAGTTTTGGATGCTTGCTAGAGGTCCAATCATAAGTTCATATGATCTAAGTACTGAAAGTATATTAGCTCATGCCTCTCCCTCATATTAAATTACAATAGTAAGTAGCGATCTTGTTATCAAATGCCTAGGACAATTCCGTACACCATACTATCATTATCCCACGCTCACTGTTTGTAATATATTAATATATTCTAACTCTATTTAGGCATCAACTATTCTTTGTACTTTAGTTCTCCAATATCATGCAAAGTTGTCCTCTTTATACCAACAACACAGTTTTATTTCTTGTTTCTAGATAGAAGCAAATGCTCGGTGTATGTAGAGTCGTATCAATGGCGGATAGGACTTGAGAGAATATTGATCTTACCTTTAGCTCCTTGTGTATTGGACATTCCATACTTACCACTTCCATATTTGGAAAGTGCTACGATGATTCCTTGCACTTGGGGGTTGTCACCTACCGGAGGATGGATCAATCACGGAGGGCCTCTACATCAACCTTTCTGCTCCCTTGGTGATGTGCGAGTAGTCTACTAGACACCTACGGGTCCAAGGTTAGTACCTAGATGGCTATCTCTCTCTATAATGTCCAATACAATGTTCACCGTGATTCTCGTGGTGATCTATTCGATGTAATCCTGTTTGCGGTGTGTTTGTTGGGATCCAATGAATTGTGGGTTTATGGTTAGTTTATTCCTGAAAATATATTAAGCCTTTACTAGTTTCTTATATACATCATTATGATAGCTTCGTATTGCTCTCCAATCTATTGGTTTGGTATGGCCAACTAGATTGATTTATCTTTGGTTGGTGTGGTGCCTTGTGATGGGTTCAAACTTGCGGTGCTCAATTTGAGTGACCAAAGGGACATGCCACATATTTGTATTGCTTCCATTAAGGATACAAAGATGGGGTTTATTCATATTAGTTGAGTTTATTTTGTCTACATTATGTCATCTTGCTTCAAGCATTACTCTGTTGTACTTGATACTCTAGATGCATGTCCTATAAAAGTCGATGGGTGGAGTAATAGTAGTAGATGCAGGCTTGAGTGAGTCTAGTTGCTTATGGACATGATGCCTATATATATGATCATTGGATTGAATAAAATATTTCATAACTATGTGCTTTTCTATGAATTCCCCAACAATAATTTGACTACCCACCGTATGCTTTCTTCGAGAGACAAGCTCTAGCAAGAACTATGGCCCCGGGTCTTCACAAATCATATTACAAGAACACCAAAAATATTGCTGCAATTTACCTTCTGTTATTTTGTTTTTTAATTATATTATCTATCTCTCACTATTCAAATCTTGCAAGCATTGACTTAAGGGGCTTGACAACCCTCTTGCCCGCGTTGGGTGTAAGTGTGTGCTCTTTTGTGTGTAGGTGCTGAATACATGAATTTGTGTGGTTCTCCTATTGGTTCAATAATCTTGGTTCTCACCGAGGAAGATACTTATCTCTAGTGTGCTGCATCTCCTCTCATCTTCGGGGAAAATACCAACACAACTTACAAGTAGCAGGAAGATTTTTTGGCGCCGTTGTCACGTAGACATCATCAAATTCCTATCAAGTACCTTCATACAAATTATCATTCACTTGTCCTACTTTTTACTAGTCTTTATATTTTCTTGCCTAAAAATATCAAAAACACAAAATATGTATCCTTGCTAGTTTAGTTGTTTGCTTGCTATAATTGCTAGTTTACTTGCTTCGCTTGTTAGTTTGCTTGTTTCATCACTATGTCTCAACATAATACCATTGTCTGATTTTTTAAAATAATAACAATAATGATTTTACTAGTATTCCTATACCACCTGCCACTAGTGTGGAGTTTTATCATATTTATGCTGCATTGCTTAATCTTCTTATGGAAGAGCAATTTTTTGGAAGTCCTAGTGAGGATCCGGCTTCGCATCTCAATACCTCTGCTGAATTATGTTATATACAACATAACAAGGATATGGATAATGATGTAGTCAAATTGAAATTATTTCCTTTTTCACTTAGAGACAAAGCTAAAGCTTGTTTTTTATCTTTACCTCGTAATAGTATTGGAACACGGGATAAGTTTAAAGATGCTTTGCACTGCCGCAAGTAACTTGTTCTACTTCTATAAATCCTGACATATTCCCAAAACACCAGAGAGCCACCAAAAACTCTTTTTCCTCCGCCGCAAGTCTCTGTTCCATCGTGATCCCATCTAGAGACCATTTCTGGTGCCCTGTCGGACGGGGAATCGATCACGGTAGTTGTCTACATCACCGTTGTTGCCTCCATGATGATGTGTTTGACTATTCCTCCATAGATCTACAAGTCCATAGCTAGTACGTCGATGGTTTATTCTCTCTCAATGATCATCAATGCAATGTTTGTTGTGATTCCTGCAGTGATCTATCCGTTGTAATCCCCTTTTGCGATGTGTTTGTTAGGATCCGATGAATTTATGATCAGATTATTCACTGAAAGTAACCGAGTCTCCTCTAAATTCTATTATGCATGATTATTATAGCTTCGTATTTTTCTCCGATCACTCTATTTGGTTTGGCCAACTAGATTGATTTATATTTAGTGGGAGTTCTATGTTGTAGTGGGTTCAATCTTGTAGTGATCTATATCCCAGTGGCAGAAGGGGACACGACACATATTTGTATTGTTGCCACTAAGGCTAGAATGACGGGGTCTGAACATATTGATTGTCTTACATTGTCTACATCATGTGATCTTAGTCCAAGCATCACTTTGTTTGTCATGAACTTAATACCTATAGAGAGGCAAGCGTAGAACTGCTCCCAATGGGGGTAATAGTAGTGGATGCGGGATCGTTTTGGTCTACTTGTTTATTGACGTGATGCCTATATACACATAATCATTCCCATGAATAACATCTCATAACTATGCGTTATTACGTCAACTGCCCAACGATAATTTGTTTACCCACCGTATGCTATGTTCGAGAGAGAAGCCTCTAGTGAAAACTACGGCCCGGGGGTCTACTTAATCCTATTGCCAAAAACCAAAAAATACATTGCTGCACTTCTATTATTTTTTATATAGATTATCTATCTATCAGAATTATTCCTTGGAAGTAACGAGTTCAAGGGTCTTGACAACCCTCTTTCTAGTGTTGGTTGCGAGTGTTTGATTTTGTGTGTATGTGCTCATGAATGGAATTTGCTTGATTATCCTATTGGTTCGATAACCTTGGTTCTCATGAAGGGAAATACTTATATCTACTATATTGATTCACCCTTCCTATTCAAGGAAAAACCCATCACAACTCACAAGTAGCAGAAAAAACATTCTGGTGCCTTTGCCAAGGAAACATCATCAAATTCTCATAAGCTTTCCTTCACACAAATTGTCATTCACTTGTTCAACTTTTTATTCGCCTGCTTAAAAATATCAAAAAACTCAAAAAATTATCTTTGCTTGTCTACTTGTTTTGCTTGTTAGTTTACTTGGTTTGTTGCTATGTCTCAGGAAAATACCAAATTTTGTGACTTTTCAAATACTAACAATGATTATTCTATTAGTACTCCAATACGAGTCGCCACTAGTGCGGAGTCTTATGATATTAATGTTGCATACTAAATCTTTTTATGAAAGAAAAATATGATGGAAGTCCTAATGAGGATGTTGCTTCACATCTTAATAGCCTCGTTCAATTATGTGATATATAAAAGAAAAAGGATGTGAATAATGATGTGGTTAAGTTGAAATTATTTCTCTTCTCATTAAGAGATAAAGCAAAAACTTGGTTTTCATCCTTGCCTCATAATAGTATTGGAACTTGGTACAGGTGTAAAGATACTTTTGTTGCCAATTATCTTCCTCATGCTAAGATTATTTCCCTTAGAAATTAAATTATGAATTTTAAACAACATGAGCAAGAACATGTTACGCAAGCATGGGAGATAATGAAATTGATGATTAGAAAGTGTCGCACTCATGGTTAAGTTTATGGATGATAATACAAAATTTCTATGTGAGACTAGCTTTGGGTAGAGAAGTCTCCTAGATTCTGCTGCAGATAGTACATTCATGAAAATTAAATTGGGACAAGCTACAAAAATTCTTGATAATATAATGATAAATTAATCTCAATTGCATATTGAGCTAGCAAGCTCCAACTAGTAAGAAGGTAAAATCTGTTGAAGCAATCACTACCTTGAGTGTTAAAATGGATGCAATTATGAATATGTTTGGTCATAAGAATGCTCATGTTGATTCCAATCATGTGCCACTATCTACCTTGCTTGAGAAAAATAACGATACTATTGATGAGAATTTTGTCTCTACAAATAATTTCAACAACAATGCTTATAGAGGGAATTTCAATCCTAGACGTTACCCCGGTAATTACTCTAATAATTATGGCAATTCCTATAGTAATTTATCTAATACTAATAATATGATACCCTCTCATCTTGTGAACACAATTAAAGAATTCACTAGTTCTCAAAATATTTGCAATAGTGTGGTAGAAGAAAAACTACATAAGGTTGGCTATATGGCTAGAAACATGTATATGATTGCTCATTATGTGCATACTCTTAAAAGTAAAAAAAATCCACCTAAGAATGATATTAATGAGTCCATCAAATATACTCAAAGTGTCTATTAATGAAAGTAAGGAGAGAACCATTAGGTTGAGAGCTAAGCGGGAATTCTTAAAAAAGGTTCTTCCACCCTTTTTTAACGTAATCGTGATGAAGATATTAAAATGAGTGGTGTTTCTCCTATTGAATCTTTATTTAGTAATCTCAAATTTGATTAGAAAGGGACTGAAGATGAGTCAACTCTAGCTAAAAGGCATCCCGTTTGTTTGGAGGGCGATGATCGTAATGATAAAAATGAAAAAAAGTGGGTTTGGAGAGGTCAAGACTTTACCCACTATATTGGATTAAAATGACTTTAATTATGGAAGTGGTTCTTGAGTTGAATGTATTTCCTTGTTGCAATCCATGATTCATGATTAGGTCACCAAACGCTTATGAATAAAATAAATCTTTTACTAAATTGTAGAACTTTCTTGACCAGCAACCGTTCGGGCCTCGACACGCTGGCCAGCGATTGGCCGTCTAGTAGTACCATCCACCATCGAACCCGGCCCACCTCCCAAAAGTGAACAAGTGACAACAGCCACGCAACTGCTGTTGACATGCGCAACCACCGGATTGGAGGCTTTTTGAATCCGCATGTTCCATGCTGACGACGGCGGCGCAACCGTTGATGACCCGACCGTACTAGCTGAGTTCCCACCGGAGTCATCATGGACACGTGCATCGCCCCTAAACGACCTCCCCCCTCTAGGTCCAAGCACGGGTCATCCTCACCTGAGGACGGCGAGGACAATGGTAGCGGCGGAGGATACGACCACGCCCCGTCGCAGTCCACACTCGTCGGCTTTGCCACGAGTGTAATATCGATCGGATACTAGAGTACTAGCCCGCAGGCCAAGAGCCGTCTACTGGCCCTCCAGTTCCGCCCACAGGGTGCGGCATGGTTCGTCGATGAATAGTAGCCGACGACGTGCAATCCATGTCGACCAGTCCGGCGACAAGAGAGAGAAAATTGTGCCTCGTATTTTTGAGAAAAAACCCAACCGTTCAAATGGTTTTCTTACCCTATTTGTGCAAACTTGCTAATTGTAAGAGATGAATAGGAAAAGTACGAAAGAATTTCTTTTGAACCTGGCTCCCAATTTCCCAAACTCTGTTCTGCTTTTGGTGTTTGTATATTGTTGTTTTCTCCAACCTCTCTTTCAGAATAAATAGCATCTCATGTTGTGTTATATAAGTAAAGAAACCCATGAAAAACATAAATATTTAGCTTGATCACTAAGTTCAGTATTCGAATAATCAATACGATTATGCTCCGAAACACCAAAATACATATGCCAGCACATAACCCACACCAATAATGTGCATGTACGTGGCATAAACAGGACTCATCGATCGGTCCCTAAGCAGGGAGATGTGAAAATAAAGAGCTAAAAACCAATAACACGTCATTCACTGGTTTGGCGTCCTCATTTCATGGTGGCAAGGCGATCAACGAATATACCGAATGCTTCATCAGTGTCGACCATACTGATCCTGACCACCTTTCGACCGGCTCCGAACTTAGTCCCGCCGCGAGTTATGATCTTGTTCTCACGCAAGAAGCTCTCTAAGTCTTCCACTTCTTGTTTCTCACAGCGCAACCAGGCGAATGCTGCAATCCATAAGCATTATTTCAGAAAATGCTACGGAGTCAAGAAAATTTACGTCATAGATTGGATTATTATTTTTTAAATAAGGTGGCCTAGACTGTGTAAGCTGTGTACCAGGATTAGCGATGGCAGTGTCCTTGGTGAAGGTGCAGAAGCCGGCGACCTCCTCGGGGAGGCTAAAGATGTCGGAGGCTGCCACGGCATCACGGAGTGTACGCCAACGGGACGTCATCTTCCGCCGCGCGTAATGGAAGAGGAGGTTGGCGTCCCCACCGACAGCAGCTGTGGTGGTAGGCTGGCGCTCATAGCCATCGACGACTGCCTCGAGTATCTTGGCAGCGCGCAGCTGCGCGTCCTTGGACACGCCGATGGTGTTTAGCTCCATGAACTTGTTCATCTTCTGTGCCACCTCCTTGTCCTTCACCAAGGCCCACCTGCATGCAATGCAAGGAACTATAAAAACAACAAACTAAACATGACATAATAAAGTAACTACATATTATCAAGGATCCATTCATTCTAAGAGGTGATGTGATTACCCTATCCTCGTGCCGGCATGGCCCGTACACTTTGACACGGTGAAGAGCATGATGTCGTGGGCGAGCATGTGGGTGATGGGAGTGTACTGCGGCCAGTAGTAAGCCAAGTCGTAGATGGTCTTGCCGGACTTGGACTTGAGGACAGCCTCGTGGATGCCACCGTCAGGGTTGTTTGGTGAGCACACAACCTCAATGTAGTCGTTGCCGTCGAATGCGTTGGCATCGCCGGCCCATCGGTAAAGCCCCGAGTTGAGGAAGTCCGTCATGAATGGGTACATCTGCACAAGATGGAGCATACCACATCAATCGCCTTCAAGATCGATCTACCTTCTCTCACAATCACAAATATCGATCAATCTTCTGTGAGACACAAAATAAACTAATGCTTACGGAGTAGAAGGGGGTGGGGGATACGACGCTGATGGGCGCATCAGAAGTGGGTGGGGCCAGCGCATAGAGTGCGGCCTGGAAGAGCTGCGAGGATCCGGTGCCGACGAGGACATGGTAGCCCTCGGTGGTGGCGTTGCCGACGATGCGGTGGAGGCGGCGCACCTCACGCTCAAAGCTAGGCTCAAGGAACCAGCAGAGGTTCCCGACATCGGAGAAGTAACTCATCGTCTGCCATGCTGGAATCACGAGTGTAGCGCTCTCCCCAATCGGTCCGCGCCAAAACGTCTCAAACATTGTTGGATCACCGCTGCAAACAATAACATTATTATCATAGAAAAATTAAATGTGTAGGTAGAAACTTTGGTAAGGTGAGACCACAGATAACAGAAATCTTAGCTTTTGATGCACTAATAATATATAAGGGTACTTGGTGTTTGATTATACTTCTATATAAACAAAGCTGCCTAAAACACATGCTGAGTTCATAAAAGGGGATTGTAAAATTTGCAGCATAATTTGCCACGTTTCTGCCTTGGGAAAATCGTGTTAGTAAATACATGACACGTGGACTTGCATTTTTTTTCCTTTCCATTAGTGAATGTGTACATGCTATGCACATTTTTAGATGCAATGCATGTTGATATTAGTTAGTATATTAGTTACACCTAAATATGAGATACTATGATATTATTTATGCAACACTCATTTTACTATTTAACACTCTCTGTCCATACAAAGTCATAATCCACCTGTACCAAATTATTATTTGTCTTAGATTTGTGTAGATACAAATGTATCAAGATATATCTTAGCATTAGACACTTCCGTATCTAGAAAAATGCATGTCAGTCAAATAATTTGAGTGTAGTATATAGTTGTTGTGTTAGAGGAAAACGTATCTTTTGTGTAAAAGAGAGACACTACAACAAAATAGGCATGTAGGGTCGTTTCTCTTTTGACGCTTTTATTTACGTCTCATTATTCAAAATCAATTTTTACATAGGGACGTTTTCTGAAACGAAAAGGACATCGTCCCTTGATTCCCATACAACAAAATCAGGTGCTTCAGAATATCTTGTTCAAAAACTATCGACCCTAATCCCCATCGATCGTGCGAGTGGGCTAAAGAAAATAACCACCGTAAAAAAACTATCGCCTCTAAACCTAGCACCGCTATGCCACGTCGGCGCCAAGATCCCACTCCTCCCCACCCCGAACTCTCCGTCGCAAATGCATCCCCCTCCCCCGACAGCCGCCAGCAGTAGACCCGGGGACGCCGGCCTCCAGGCGGTAGCCCAGCCCCATCCCGACCGCCTCGACCTGCAGCTCTAGCACAAGGTGCACTCCGTCTGGAAGGGAAGATGACGGGGGCGAAGTGGGCACGGAACTGGACATCGCCACCTCCTCCTACTCATATCGTAGCGAGATATGACCCGAAAGGAAACATGGTAGAAGAGGAACAAGATCGACGAGTAGGACCAAAGGTACTGATGTTTTAAGCACTCGATTTGTTAGTGTGTTCGATGTCCTTGTCGTTCAGGATTTGATTGAGATCACGTTTGTCTAAGTTGCTGCTTTATTTGCACGCCCATTGTATACTTGTTATCAGAGACATCTTAATTATTATTTTTTTGATCCTTGGGTGAAAACATGTTTGCCCCTGTGACTACTCCCACCGGCACTTGCTCGTCCGCCGAACCCGACGTCCTACGACCATCCTCTGTGTCTCTGAGAACCCGATGTCTCGCGACCAAAAATCTTCCAAGGTCCTTTGCCATGTGGATCTTGTTTCCATTAGGTAGGATAACCTCGTGCTTGCCACCATCAACCAGCAGCAAGCTGTCGTGTGATTTGGAGGCCATAAGAGATCTTTCACGAGCGCACAAGGCGGCAAGTTCACCTATATGTGAGTCGATCTACTTTTTTCAGTTGTTCTATCAATTCATTCCAAGTAAAAATAAAAGGGTCCGCTCCCTTGATGCGTACATGATTGTGGAGGAGAATCTTGACATTACACTTACTCCTACATTAGTTAATCTCCATTATTAAGATAGGACAACACTTAAACTACTAGTTCAATTTAAAGTCGATTTTACACATAGATTTCTGAATTCTTGTCTTTTAACTACTTAAACTACTAGTTCAATTTAAAGTCGATTTTACACATAGCTTTCTTCGTTATCTGCTCCCATATTATTGGCACTCACGTATGCAGTTGCTTGATAAAAAGTCTCTGAGAAATTCTTGATAGAATAAGATGGTCAGTGTTACCTATTTTTCTTTTCATACAGTTAATAATGCTCGTGTATCAACTATCAAATAACTTTCACCCCCTCCCTCCCATGACTGGAATTAGGAGCTTTGCGCCCAAGTTCTGATATTTCCTAGAATTAACATGGCTTCTACTATAAAGGGAGAGATCAACACATACATGGAGGTTTTCATCTGCAGATACTTTTCTCATGTTGTCTGATAAGGAGCACCGTGGATCGATATATTATCATGTTTGGTAAGATATAAGCATATGTGAAAATGCGAAACATCTGTGTCAGATGTGTTGCATTCAGCCTGGAGCTGCTAAATGGCGTCATGCTTGCTTACGTAGATATTATGTTAGACTAAAGATTATTATATGAACTACCATGAGACTTAAAGTCTTTTTATGGTAAGCAGTACCCTTATGTAGATCTAGTATTAAGGCTTAGTGATTATTAGTGTCAACGGTCATTAGAATTCTGCCCCTGTATGTTAAATTGTGGTTATCTCTGTACATATATATATACTTTGTATGGTATATACTTTTCTAGGGGTTGTATGGTATATACTTACTTAGTTAATTGTTGCTATTTTTCTTACAAATGAGCATAAATCATTCTCATCTTAGCCAATCCATCCATGACATAATGATTTATGTTCATTTTACAATATGTATTTATGCTTCATATCATCACATGAAATTCTGCAGTGCACAATTACTTGGTGTGGTATGGTGATACGTAATAGTTCTTTTCTGATGACTATGTTCAGCAAAGGAAAACTTACTGGTAGAAGTTCCGATGAATTTATTTGTATCTCATTTGGCTTTCTTTGCAGAAGAACTTCTATGTGCAGATTTTAATGGCAAACACCACAAGGATAAACTAGAGAAGCAGAGAAAACAAGGAGCCATTGTTCCATTATCAACATGTAGAAACTACAAATCATATAGACATGTTTCAACTAGTTAGTGACATATTTAATTTTTTTATAGATGATGTGTACAATTGAGTTTGTAAACTACTGCTACTCTCAGTAATACAATTTCGTGCGATGCCATACATTTTTCGAATATTTTCTGATATATGTAAATGAGAGTCTAATTATTCGATATGAGCTGGTACTTCTATTAAGTCCAATTGATTTAAAAAAATATACAATAAAAAGAGGATATATGCACATGAATCTAGCATGAATTTATCAATGCTTCTCTACCCGCATAAAGATGCCCTTCAAACGTCTCAAAACTATGTAGACACGCTCTGTAAGAACGCTCGTAAAATGTCTCATTTTCATGTAGACATGCTTCCTCAGTGTCTCAATGATCTTTGAGACGGTGCGTGCGAAGACGCTCCTAAGACGCATTAACGGGCAACTCTAAAATCTGCTAGAAATAATATAATGCGCCTTTAGCATCTATATTTAGCGCCTCTACATGTCATTTTTGTTGTAGTGAGAAAGAGGGTGTAAACGTACCTAGACCTCATTAACTCAAGCATGACTTATAACTGTATGTAAAACTCAGCTTTCCAGCCCTACGCTCGATACGTATAGTCTCGTCATCTTGGTAACGTAAAGTATCACGTATATGTACGCATCGACGGTGCACTCGAAGAATAATTGTGGCTGCTGCGAACCACCAAGAGTTGATGGATGAGATGAAATAACTTACTGATCCAGTACGATGACCGAGTCAGGCAAGACGGGAGGCTTGCCAGAGGACGGGGCGACAGCCGCCGCCTTCTTCACCTTTTTGCTTGCCTGCTTCTCGGCGGCAGCGGCGGCGCTCAAGAGGAAACGGCCACGAAGGTAGATCGCCAGCGTTGCGACGTTCAGCACGACGGACCCGACCACGCCGATCCGCCCCGCAATCGCCGCCAGCCCATCGCCGTTGTCCTTCGCCATCCCTCACACAGAATCGTAAATCCAAGTTCTAAAGCCCACGGTCTACCTATCTCTCCAAAGATATGGGAGCCCTATATATGGATGGGACTGGGAGATATCTCCTCGGAGGATTTATATGGAAGATGTGGCGATGAAGACAAATAGGAAGGCGAAGGGCCGATCAAAATAATGGCTGGAAGGCGCGAGTCGTAAGTTGTTCCTTCTCTCCCCGCCCGGCTAGCTAGGCGTGGGATGGTAAGGCATGCCCGTATCGCAGGGAAACTGC
The DNA here is from genome assembly GCF_904849725.1 of Hordeum vulgare subsp. vulgare. Lineage (NCBI taxonomy): Eukaryota > Viridiplantae > Streptophyta > Magnoliopsida > Poales > Poaceae > Hordeum > Hordeum vulgare. The sequence goes on along the minus strand of NC_058518.1, from coordinate 113,654,945 downwards.
ATGGTCAAAATGATGGTTAGTTATTGCGATTACGGTGGTTGCATGCAAGCAACATCAACCTTATTCTTGTGTGCGGGCTTGATGCGCGGAAGGATTCCTTACAAGATGGCCGTGTCAGTTATCTCCATTGATCAGATAGGCATCGGGGTCAACCTGCAGTTGAAGGGATTCTATTCTATATCTATATTTATATCTATACCTACATCTAAATATATCTATTAATAAAACAAAGATAACTTCCGCCAGTACGTCATAAAAATTTGTTCCTGAAGTTAACACAAATTATCTACCATGCCACACGTAAGTCAAAAAAACGATTCAGTTTTTCTTAAGTCATCGCCCGGCGCATATTACTTATGTGGATCTATGACATGATATACATCACTCAAGCACTAGCAGGATGGAGAGAGCCTTGCTCTTCTAACCTCAAGACGCAGTTTTGATTTCCTCTGCTTTCTTTTAGTGTCTTTTTTCTTTTCTAATGACTAGATGTTTCGCACAGTGTCATAATTCAGTCCGGCTTCCCTCTTTAACTTTTCTACACTTTTTTGGCAGATTCAATTCTTTTTAAAATATTCATATATTACAGAAATTATAATCAAATTTAATATGTTATTTATGCAAATTGCTAAGAAGAATATGTACATTTTAAATATGTTATTATCTTACATGTTAATCATTTCAAAGTAGTTAATACTTTTTATATAATACTTCCTCCGTTTCAAAATAAGTGTCTCAACTTTGTACTAACTCTAGTGCAAAGTTGTATTAAGATTGAGACAGTTATTTTGGGACGGAGGGAGTAGACATTTTCAAAGCAATAGAAAGGCTCTGGCCCGACATATTATGGAGCATGCAGTCTATACATGCCCAATAGACACACCTAGAAGCAACTCCGACATTAACAACTCGAGTTAATTACGAGAGCTAAACCCCTGATTTTAATATGCATTTTAATTGGGCGTAAACCAAAACTAACGTGATGGGGGACGTTGTATTTGCAAACAGATCCAAAACTAACTGCGGCCCTAAAATGTGCATTCATAAAAGTATGTTTTGTTTTGGTTCTATTTTGTTTTTAGTTCTTTATGTAATTCTTTTACAGCTGATGCTACTTTACAGCACCACTAGCGGATGTCTTAAAACTAAAAAAATGCGACGGAAGCCCAAACCGATGAAGCAAAGAGAGCCACGCCTCCCTCTATATATGATTGGCTAATTAACCTTTCATATGGTGAGCTAATTAAAAAGATATCTAAGACATGCATGCAAAATTAAAGAAGAAACATACATGAAATGCAAGAGTTCCATGAGAATTTTTCCCGTTGCACTGGCGATTTTTCTAGTAACGCCTGATGTGTTAGTTCTGGAATTGTTTCACGTGTGGGGTAATGCATGGCATGGCAGTGTAGGACGAATCGGCTCAAAGTTTTTCCTTTTAGAAAAAAGTCAAAAACCTTAAACTTATACATGAAAACTAAATTGAACCCTGAACTTACAATCCCTGAAATTAACATATCAAATTCTTCGACCCCGTTCTATTTTGGACCTTGAGATTGTTTCACTGAGATTTGCTGACGTGCCAACTCAAATTGGGCTTGCCTATTTTCCAGTCGCTAACGCCCCCCATTTGCAATGGTTTGCACATTTTTTTCATTTTCTTTTGTTTTCTAGTTTGAGTTTCTTTATTTTTTGTCTGGTTTTCTTGATTTGCTTTTTTCCTTCCATACATTTTATTTTTTCACTAGTTTTCTTTGTTTCTAATTTTTTCACTATATGTTTTTTTTGTTTCTTCCTCGATTTTTTCATATTCGTTGCTTTTTATTTTCTTTATGTTTCTTTGTCAGCTTAACTGGTTTTATATTTCATACGTGTCTATTTTTTTGCAGTACACTAAGTACATTTTTAACATGCACATGAAATATATTTTGATGCACTTTCGACATTTTTCAGATAAACATTCGACAAAATTATAAGAACACCTTGTACATTGTTTAAAAAGTTCCTCGACATTGATTATGTTTCCAAAAAGTTGTTCATTTTTTAGAAAGTATTCAGCATTTTTCTCACAAATTTGTCCAGGTTTCACAAGTTGCTCAGGTTTCCAAATTGGTCCAGGCTTCAAAATTTGTTCCCATTTATTGAAAAAATGTTCATGTTTCTAAAAGTGTTCGCATTTGCAAAATTGATTGTTTTTTCACAAAGTGTTTGACTTCAAATTTTGTGCAGATTTAAAATTTGTTCCTATTTTTCAAAAATGTGTATGTTTCAGAATGTGTTCATATTTTCAAAATTGATTATGTTTCCAAAAATTTCTTTGTTTTTAAAATTATTAAGAATTTTCAAAAAGTATTTTCACAATTTGTTTTACGGAGATTTCACAATTGTTTTTACGTTTCCAATATTTGTTTGCCCTTCAAAAAGTTTTTTTCTTTCTAATCTTGACTTTCTGGTATGTGATTAAACTTTTGGGTCTCTCGTTAAGTCACGAAAACCTGTTGGTTCTAGTGGTTGTGCATTGGCTTTAGCAACAACAGGTGGCAAGGTTAACTCCCCCGGATATTCTATTCTATTTCTTTGTATTTTTATTACTTCATGTGTTATTATGGAAAAACAGAAAAAATGCTTAGCATTGGTAGGCCGGCCAAGTCGTGTCTACAATTGAGAAGAGACTATTTTATGTTATTACGTCGTGTATTAGAAAATGAAAATGAAAGAAAAAAGAAAAAAAAATCTCGATTGCGCATGTTGGGCCGGCCTAGTGGAGTCAATAGTGAACAATCTCGGCATTCACCACGTCGACAATCCATGTTTGAAAGCGCTCTCAAGGTTTAAAATAGAGCGGGATTAAAGAGTTTGGTATACTGATTTCAAGGATTATAAGTTGAGGTTTGATTTAAATTTCGTGTATAAGTTGAAGGTTTGTTTTAGCGATTTCTCTTTAATTAACCACCAAACCCAAAGACCTGTGACGTTACCCTTCATTAGATTAAAAAGAATAATTTAAGTTTATTTTTAAATAGACAAAGAGAGAAAATGAGCATGCTACATGTATGTACGTGTGCCTAGTCCAAACAAAACTCAACCGGTTTTCCATTTTGTTTTGTTTTGTTTTTGAGCATAAGGCGGTTTCCTATTTCTGGCGACACTGAATAGAGAAACTAGGAAATTGTTACATGCACAACTAAAAGGGTTGACAAGGAAGAGTTACTCGATGCCACAAGTAAGAATCCATCTTGGGCGAAATCCTAGCCCGCTACAAGCCCTCCCTCTCTCTTCTCCTTCACCCTCATCACCAGCGGAAATGGCCGCCACCTAGCCGCGGGGCCATCAGCAAAGGTGGCAGCAAGGATCTGGTCACTCCACCCTCTCGGTGGGGGGGGGGGGGTCATACCCTAGCGGGAATCGTAGCAAGCAATAGAGGGATTTTCACTCAGATCGCGAGAGAAGAGGGGAAAGTAGCCCAGCTAGGGTTTATATTTCTTTAAGATGTATGATAAAGCAATGTCGCTCATAGCATATTCGATCCCGATTACAGACAGGAGTTCGTGGCTTTAAAGCCCCGCTGGCAATAGGTGAAAAGGTGCAGTAACTGGCAACGGAACAGTAACTAGAATTACTACAGTTAACGACATAGGAATAACTACATTGAACGACGAGTGGAGGGAGACATTGGATTCGGTTGATCTTGAGCGTCCGTTGACTTAAGATGTCGCTCCTTAGCTAAAGATGCAGGTGCAGGCCTGACAATACCCCCGGGTGAGAGCGAACTTGCCCTCAAGGAGGTCATCGATTGAACCACCAATCAATAGTTGCTTTGAAGAAGGTTGGGAACGACTTCTTCATGAACGCGACGTCTTCCCACGAAGCTTCATCCGAGGGCAGATTAGCCCATTACACGAGCCATTGGACCACAAGTAGATTGTTCTGAGGAATTTGACGCGTCCCCAGGACCATGACTGGTTCAGTAAGGATCATTCCGTCTGGTCATACTAAGGAAACATCAGAGCAAGTATTGCTTTTTGTCCCACGTGTTTCTTCAGTTGACTGACATGGAAAACTGGATGGATGCTCGTGCTGTCTCGCATTAGAAGTTTGTAGGCGACTTGCCCCACTTTAGTAAGGATGCGGAAAGGGTTGTAGTACTTACTTTGGAGCTTGATGTGTGTACCCAGTCCGAAAGTATTAAGACGATAAGGTTGCATTTTGAGGTACACCATATCACCTACTTGCGAGGTCCTTTCGGTGCGCTTCCGGTCGACATATTTTTTCGTACCAGCTTGAGCAGTAGTGAGGTTGCTCTTCAAATGCTGGAGAAGTGCCTCTCTGTCAGCGAAGAACTGCCGACCGTCCTCCATCATGTTGTCAGGTAAGATGTTCTCACAGATGTTTGGAGGTGCGTAATGATACGTCTCCGTTGTATCTACTTTTCCGAACTCTTTTGTCCTTGTTTTGGATTCTAATTTGCATGATTTGAATGGAACTAACCCGGACTAACGTTATTTTCAGCAGAATTGCCATGGTGTTGTTTTTGCGAAGAAATAAAAGTTCTCGGAATGACCTGAAAATTTACGGAGAATTTTTCTGGGATTTATGAAAAATACTGGCGCAAGAATCAGCGAAGAAAGTGGAGCCGTCATCCCACAAGCCCACCAGGCCCGGGCCCCCCTGGCCGTGCCTGACAGGCTTGTGGGGCCCACAACGCTCCACCGCCTCCAATCTCAACTCTATTTAGTCCGTCTCGCCCGAAAAAAATCAAGAAGAAGAGTTCATCATGTTTTATGATACGGAGGCGCCGCCACCTCCTGTTCTTCATCTCGAGGGCAGATCTGGAGTCCGTTCTGGGCTCCGGAGAGGGGAAATCATCGCCATCGTCATCACCAACCTTCCTTCATCGCCAATTCCATGATGCTCTTCACCGTTCGTGAGTAATCTCATCGTAGGCTTGCTGGGCAATGATGGGTTGGATGAGATCTATCATGTAATCGAGTTAGTTTTGACGGGGATTGATCCCTAGTATCCACTATGTTCTCAGATTGATGTTGCTACTACTTTGCCATGCTTAATTCTTGTCACTAGGGCCCGAGTGCCATGATTTCAGATCTGAACCTATTATGTTGTCGCCAATATATGTGTTTTTTAGATCCTATCTTGCAAGTTGTAGTCACCTACTATGTGTTATGACCCGGCAACCCCGGAGTGACAATAGCCGAAACCACTCCCGGAGATAACCATAGTATGAGGAGTTCATGTATTCACCAAGTGTTAATGCGTTGGTTCGGTTCTTTATTAAAAGGAGAATCTTAATATCCCGTAGTTTCCATTAGGCCCCCGCTGCCACGGGAGGGATGTACAATAGATGTCATGCAAGTTCTTTTTCCTAAGAACGTATGACTACATACGGAATACATGCCTACATTAGATTGACGAACGGTCTAGTTACTTATCTCTCCGTGTTATAACTGTTACATGATGAATAACATCCGGCATAATCATTCATCACAGATCCAATGCCTACGAGCTTTTTCCTACTGGTCCTTGCTATGTTACTTTGCCGCTACTGCTGTCACTGCTACTGCTGTTACTCTGTTGCTACTGCTATTACTTTGTTGCTTCTGGTTACTATTGCTACTGCTGCTATCACCCTACCTTGCTACTGATACTTTGATGCAGACACTAAATCTTTCAGGTGTGGTTGAATTGACAACGCAACTGCTAATACTTGAGAATATTCTTTCGCTTCCCCTTCAGTCGAATCAATAAATTTTGGTTGAATACTCTACCCTCGAAAACTGTTACGACCCCCTATACTTGTGGGTTATCAAGACTATTTTCTAGCGCCGTTGCCGGGGAAGCACAGCTATATTCTCTGGGTCACTTGGGATTTACGTATGCTGATCCAAGAACTAAAGTCTTGCCCTCAACTACGAGGACATGTAAGGAACTGCCATCTAGCTCGGCACTTGATTGACCTTCAGTTATGAGTAAGTTTGCGACACCACCTCCTGCTAGAAATCTTGATATGTCGCCTGTGCTTGATTGTGACAGCCCGATGCCGACGTTCTAGAAGATTCCCCTTTCTTTCCGTTTTCGTCATGTGGGTATTTTCATTTGTCGCATCATCATCGCATCATGCGCATCATCTGCATTGCATCGACATCTCCGTTGCCGCCAGTTTTCAAAGTTGCATCCGTTGTTAGTTGTCGGTTCTCGTTGTTATCCGTTCTGAGGCCGACCGCACACGCACGCGCCCGCGACATCGTCAAAACCCTGTTGTAAAAATGTGTTGAAAACTTTCTCTGATTGGGGTGAGATTTGACGTGCGGAGTTATTTTAATATAGGTAGGCCGCCTGTCAAGTTTCGTCGCGATCGGAGTTCGTCTGGTACCCGAACGGTCGATCGTAGCGGCACCATGTTCGGTCTATCGTCGGATGATTGTCGGTGTTTTAAAAATCGTTGCTACGATGCACCACTTCCCTCTCGTCTTAGCCAACGCCACTCTACGCAGCTAACCCTAACCCGCCTCTCCGATCAGACCGTACGATCGCGATCAGAGGGTCGAAAACCCCCGAGTTTCCCTCTAACCTAGCCCCTTCCTATTTAAAGAAGCCCTTCCTGCCATTTTAGGCAAACCCTAGAGTTTGCATCGAATTCCGCCCTCCAGCCGCCCCCAGGGCCTCTGTCTCTCTCCTCCCCACCGACAGGGCCCGCCAGGCCCACGGCTGGCCCGCCCGGGCACGAAGCCGCCGCAACCGAGCCTCGCACCTCCCTGGCTTCCCCGAGACCGCTTCCTGCTCGCAGCCGCCCTGTCGGCCCCGTCCCCGTCCGGCCCCGCCGCCTGCCCTGTACCGAGCCGCATCACCTCGCCGCCGTTCGCCGCCTCCTTGCCCCGATCTGCGCCGCAGCCGCGCCGCCCTCTTCCTGCAAGCCTCGGCCACCGCCCGAGCCAGGGACCTCGCGAGATCCCCCGTCGCTGATCTCCTTGCCCCAGCTCCGCCTCGGTTCGCCACCGCCGTGAACAGACTCCCGACGGCCGGATCCGGCAGATCCCGCCGGTTTCCCCGCCGCCTGCGCCCCCTTCGCCGGACCGACGAGCCGCCGCGGCCAGCTCCCTCCGCCGGTTTCCGATGTGCGTGTGGGAGGAGCCGATCTGCCCGACCAGGCTGCCTCGCTCGCCCTGGCCGGTGGGCCGATCTTCCCGGCCAGGCCCAGCTGAGGGTGGCCTCCTCCCTGCAAGGCCCACCCCTCCAGGAGCCCCCTCGGCGTACTGCCTCCTCGGGGCCCAAGGTGAGATCCCCTAGCCTTTGTTTTCTTTTTCCCTCGCATAGGCAGAAGTTTGACTATCTTGCGCCCGGGTTGGCCCGTTAGATCTATAGGAATTTCGGAATTTAATTAAATTCCAGATTATAGAGATATATTTAGATGCCCGTATCTTTTATTCCGCAAGTCGGATCGCAACGTGTAGTATATGGTTTTCATGTAGTTTTGCAAGTAGATTACGTTGGTGCAACTTGTATATTTGTTTGATTTAGTTTAGCGTGCCTAATCTCTAGAAACACGTGCTATCTCAATAGGATATTGCCCCGTGTTTAATTTTCGTGCGTGCCCGGATTGCTCGTATGCCGTAGATAAAATGTTCATGTTTTAGAAACCACTTTTCCATGTATTTTAGAGTAGTCATTGGTATTTTGCGTGTAGGGATTTGCCACTAGATTATTTTCCGTGCTTAGGACATTGTCTCGCATTTACGTGTGGCAATATTTTTGTGTTGCAACCTGAAAGTGTGAATAGGAGATTTTTAGAATTTCATCACTGAGGAAATTCCTTTTGAGGAAATTCCTCACTGATGACTAACTTACAGCGGAAACAGTAAAGGATCAGAAGTGCAAACTTTCACAACAGCAGTATTTCAGAGTGAAGAATATGAAAACAGATTGCGCTGTGAGCAGGCACGCAGAATACAGATGAGGATTAACTGATGTGAAGAATTTGGGGTTGAGGAATTAGAACCCGTTTCTCAGTGAAGACAGTCATTGATGACCCAGTTCCAACTGCTGTGACAGTCGTACATCTGGTTTGGAGCGGCTTGGTATTGAAACCAAAGAACACACAGTCCCTATCGTATTCTCCTTGAGCTAAGGACACACAGTCCTCGCCCAACACTCGTGGTAAGTCTTCAGGACAGACTTCCAAACCCTCACAAACTTGGTCACCCGACGATCCACAATTGACTGCTGGAAAGCTCTAGACCATGACGCCTAACCGTGTGGAGGATGCACAGTCCTCAAAGGTAAAAGGCTTCAGTACCACACAGGAACAACTTCTTTAGTGATGCTCAATCACTAGGTTTGGTTTGTGGTTTCGATGTATGGTGTATTTCCTCACTGATGAATTACTCTTGAAGGCTCTAAGGAATTGGGTTGCTCTTATGACAAGTGTCAGTTTCTAACGGAGCAGCCAACCAGCTAGTGGTTGTGGGGGGTTGCTATTTATAGCCTGGGAGCATCCCGACATGATTTGACACTAACGCCCTTAAGTAATATGACCGTTGGAGTGGATAAGACCAGTGACTTGGCGTGGCTATCGAAACGGTCAGAACCCTCAACTGTGAGAGTCCTCATGTCACTCATATTCCTCATTTGAGGCTTTTGGTAGGATTAGGCTTGGGTTGAGCATCATGAGGAAATTCATTCCATAGTGTAACTTCGACCCCCTTTAACAGTACGGTGTTCCTATTACACAAATGGGAAGAAAGTAAAACAGAAAGTGTAAATCTTCATGCTTCAAATTCTTCAGAGTGATTTTCTTCAGGAACGACCGGACTTCTCAATATCAGTATCTTCATGAGGAATATCAATTTCATCGCAGATTCCTCGCGATTCATTTCTTCAGCTTCAGACCAATTTCTTCAACCGAAGACATATATTTTTAGGGGTCGATATTCTTCAAATATCTCAAACTCCTCAATGACTTATAGATCCTGTGTACACTCACAAACACATTAGATACTTAACCTATAAGTCTTCAAACCACCAAAATCACTAAGGAGCACTAGATGCACTTAGAATCTCCCCCTTTTTGGTGGTTGATGACAATTAGGTTAAGTCTTCAACAGGGATCAAAAATATGAAGTGTAAATACTCATTTGAGGAATTTGAAAGCAAGATTCAGAGAGACTCCCCCTGAAGATGTGCATATCTTGAGGATTTTTCTTTTTACAGGAATGCACATTGATGATTTATATCATGGAGATCTCCCCCTGAGTCTTGTAAATCATGCATACATGTAACATATCATATGAAGAAAATGAAGATGCATGAGGACAAATGGTATCTGACAAATTCCATCATGCGTGCATTAAAACTTGAGGAATAAGCATGCGAAGAAAAACGTTCAAAAGCGTCAGAGTACCATCGGGCTTAAGTTACAACTCATTACATAAAAACTTCAGAAGAGCCAAGAGTTTGTAACTTAAATATAGTTCATAAGCCCCAAAAATATCCCGCTTGAAGACTAACTCTCAAGTTTCTCCCCTTTGTCATCAAGTGACAAGAAGGGACAAACTGAGGACTAACGCCCGTGAAGACTTGACTTCTTGGCGGTTGAGGAAGAGCCGTGATGCTTCTTGGGAGTAGTCTTCTTCCTTGGACCGGTAGCAGTGTCGAGCTGTTCTTCATCAGTTTCAGCAGTGCAGAATGAAGAAAAGGAGCTGTCTTCAAGGTCTGGCATTGGAATAGGCCTGAACTTCTTCTTGGGAGGCCACGACCATTCAAAGTCTCGCCCAAAGTCCATTTCTTCAAGCTCAGTCTGAGTCTTCAGATGTGCAAGTGTAGCCCAGGTGCGATCAAAAACCTCATGCAGATAGTGATGGTTGAGCTTCACAGACTTCTGTGTTTCAATGAGGGTTTTCACAATGGCACCAAACTGGCGTTTGACCCATTTGTGGTTGAGATCCACCTTCTGGTGAAGACTGAGGAGGAGCTCTCTGGTATTCATCACGCGAGGAGGAACGGGGCTTGTCGGACGAGTCTCAGTATCATCCCATGAAGAATAAGCTTCTGGCTCAGTATCATCCTACTGCCTTCTTCAATCACATGTTTTCCTTTTCCTTCAATGGACTCAAAAGTCTTCTTGTTGACCCGGATAGGAGGCATATAACCGACATGGTTTTGGAAATCAGCATGAAAGTTGATGCCTGTCCTTGTCCTGATGAATCTCATGATCCATGGGGCATATATCTTGTGATCAAAAGGACACATAGCATTGTCGGCCAAAGTCCTCAAGAAGAAATCATGGATGTTGATAGGAATACCATGAATGATGTTGAAGAGGATATTCTTCATGAGGCTACAACATCTTCTTCTTCGTCATGGCCTTTGATCGACGCGAGCACACTACAAAGGATTCTGTAGACAGACCTGGGTGTGTACTTGAGCTCGGGGACGAGGAAGGTTGTTCTCGGAGATTTTCCTTCAGCCAGAGGCTTCATAAGGACTTCCATCATTCCATTTGGCAGCTCATGCTCACCATAAAGCTTCACAACCTCATCTGAGGTAATTGGTACAGGCAATTCTCTTAGGAATTTAGTAGCAGGAGCCTTGTAGTGAGTGTTTTGTGACATCCAGTCAAACACCCAAGTGTTAATGTCTTCAGGGTTGCCAGATATGTGAAGAGTGGCATAGAACTGAAGAATTAGCTCGCTGTTCCAGTCAGATATGTCGAAGCACATTGGGAGTAAACCTGCATCATGGAGTACACTTAGGACTGGCTCCAGGCACGGTATTGCTTCAAGTTCAACATGAGGAATATGCCTGTGCTGGAATATCTTATTTCGTCCACATAGCACAGAGGCATAGTAATTCATCTGAGTCCTAGTCCAAAACTTCAGATGCCTCATTTGAGGCTTGTCATAGAGGTTCTCTCCAATGAAGTACATGCGTTCTTCAAAGAAATTTTCCTTTTGAAACTTTGGACGCTTGGAGAATGGCTGACACTGAACTGGCTGAAGATTTTGCTGAGGAACAGGAGGGGAGACAACAATGGCAGTCTCTGGGTTGAGCACGACGAATGCATTGTCTTGGTCAGATGCATTTTCCTCAGCATTTTCCTTAGGGTGAGGAATTTCAGCAGCTGGTACTTCAGGCTGAGGAGATGGTGCTTGCTCTGGCTGTGCTTCAGGCTGAGGAATTTCTTCTTCTTGCTCAGTTGGAGGAGTTGGATCAGCCTGTTCCTCATCCTAAGGATTCTGCTGAGAGCATTGAATTTCATTAGCTTGAGGATTTTCAGTTTGTTTTTTCTCAGCTGGCTTGGTGGTAGAGGCAGTTTCATTAGCTGGTGCAGCTGATGCTTGAACATTGTCTTTCTGAGGAATGAAAGGCTGAGGACTGTCGTCCATCTAAATTTCCTCGTCAGTGTGTTCCTCAGATGCGGCATCTTTCATTTCCTCATCTGCCTTTTTCGCTGGATCATCAATGATGACCATTTCATAGGAAGGAGCGACATTCAGGGGCACAGGGTCTAGAAGAGCAGTTTCTTTAAGTGCTTGGAGGCGCTTTGCCTCTGTTTCTTCTTCTGCCGAGGAGGCCTTTCTCTTTTTGGCTTCCTTTTCAGTAGCCGTGGTTTTCTTCATGTCTGATGCAGACGAAGTCATCTTCTTCACCTTTGAAGCTTTTGGTGAAGGGGTTCTCTCTACAGATTCTTCAGCTGGTATTGAGGAACCAGCTGGACCAGAGTCATCAGCTTGCTTTGATGAAGCAGCTGGGTCAGGGGCAGTCTCATCAGCTGCAGCAAATTCATCAGCTGGAGTTTCCATGATGATTTCTTCAATAGCCGGTTCATCAACACGGCACTCTTGGTGTACTTCCTTAGCTTGAGGAGTTTCCTCATCATGAGGAGATTCATCTGCTGGCTGCTCAATCAAGGGCTGAGGAGTTGGTGCTCGGGTTGCGGCCTTCTTGTTGTAGTCATCAACAACTTTAGTGGCCAGCTTGATGAAATTGCTCTTGAGACTCTTACGATCTGACAGCTTGGAGTACTTGTCAGTCAATTTCTTCAGCTCTCCCTGTGTTGATACCAGTGCATCAGGAGTCAAGTTGAGGAGATTCTGCTTGAGGAATTTCTCCTTTTTAAGCTTTGCAACTTTGGCCTGCTTGGCCTGTTGTTCTTTCCACTTGTCTTCATTGATGAAAGTGGCCACCATGTGGCTAATGCCAGGGGGATGTTTCAAATCATCAAGCGGAGTGTTTGGGTCCTCATACCAGATGTTGACGTAGTCAAGGAGGATCTTGGGGTCCATGGATAGAGGAATGGCACTGCCCGATGCTTGAGCTACTCTTTCCTGCTTGTTTCTGATGATGGCTTGCAGGGTTTCATCATCAAATTCATCACTTCCCTCTGACGCAGATGGGACGGTGATGATTTTGCTGGGGCTTGGCAGAGTTGCACGTTCAGCAGTTACCAAAGTCTTCGCAGGAGGTGTTGAAGACTTTGTCTCCGAGCTGGTTGCAGCTGGGAGTGAGGAGCTGGAGCTGGCGGTCATAGCCTTCATGACACGCTTCTGTAATGGTTTCTCTTGAGGCTTTGGAGGTGAAGCTGAGGATTTTGGAGCTGAGGAGATTGGTACTGAGGGCTTTGGCGCTAATGGTTTTGGTGTTGAAGGTTTTGGTGCTGAGGGTTTTGTGACTGAAGCCTGAGCAGACTTCTCTTGCGGCTTCGGAGCCCTTGGCTTTGATGGCACAGACTCCATTTGAGGAATTTCCGAGCCAGAGGTTTCTGCGGCAGAGGAAGTAGCAGCAGCTGAGGCACCAGCTGAGGATTCATTGAATTTCCTCACTATAGCTTCTGCCTGCTTTTTGAGCTTAGCCAGATGCTTTTCCTTCTCATGTGGATAGTCATCAATAGTCATGAGGCTTGATGGATGTGCTACTTGATGATCCTCAAGTGGGGCCCTTCTTCCAGGGGGCTTCAGAGTGAATTTCTTCGCATATTTGGGAGTCACAAACCTGTATTCCTTCCATTCCTTTGCCCATCGGTGTTCTATCTTCTGCAGTCGTATCTTTCTCTTGGCCATTGTCTCATTTTTCATCAGGCGTGCAATAGTCCAAGTAAATATCCTTAGGGATATCCACAGCTGTGTTTTGCTAAAGTTTCTTTCTTCCCTTTTGTTTTCTGTCATCCTCCATTTTCTTCAGTTGAGGATTTTGCTGATGAGATTGAACTCTTGAGGATTCTGATGAGACTTGAAGATTTTCTTCCAGAAACGCTGCAAATGAGTTAATGTGATGAGAACCGAGAGATTCATCAGCTGACATGTGTGTACATGTGAACAAAGTATAGTTGCGAGGAATTTGGAGAGGTCATATGCGTTCTCAGATTTGAAGAAAATGAAAAAGTTTGGCAGTTTGAGGAATATAACCAGTGGTAGAGGAATTTGCCTAAGCATACTGTTCTTGGGTTCCAGACTTGTACAGATCCGAAAATTCGCACAATTGAGGAATCTCGTGAAAATCTTAGATGCTTAGCATAGTTCATCAGTGATGTGGTGATAGGCAGTGTTTGAGGAATCAAGTGCTTATCGTTTCTTGAGGAAAAAACAGATTTCACATAGAAGATGTAAAATTTTAGATCTAACTTGCTGTAAAAATGGGATTTATTTACCCTGGAAGGTGCGCACGAAGGACATAGAAAGGTGTGTGTGAATAAGTTCTTCGGTCGCGTGTCCAATGCACCCTAACCTGGCGACAGAGGACGTCTACGGCGGCGGCGGAGGAAGATGGTCCGACTCCAGCATGGTTCCGACGAAGAAGAAGTCGAGGCAGTGAAGCTCTTCCTCACCGGCGACGAGACTACCAGCGATGGCGCTAGGGTTCAGTGGTGTATGCTGTGGCAGGAGAGCGATGGAGCGAAGAAGAGTATGCCGAGGGGGATAAGGACATTTTTATAGCCAAAAGTTACTGATGGCGCGAAAATTTCTGACCAAACAGCCCCTGCCTCTACGTCTCCGCAGGACACGTGTAGCTCCCGAACGATGCGGTGGAGATAGTGGAGATCGTGGTTATCCGATCGTGGGAAGTGGGGTTCAGTTATTGTGTCTTAAAGAATCAATTTTTGAAGATTTGAGGATTTTCGTTACAAAATCATCAGCTGACAAGGACGCAGTGAGGATTTTGAACAAAGTTTCAAGTAGAACGCATATGAAGAATTGAATAGACTGGATGAGTATAGCATAGAGGGAAAGTAGGGTCCGATCACATTCACTTAGCAGAAATATCAACTTGAAGAAATAGCAATAAGTGAATGTTGTCAAGGACTTGAAATCACAGTCTATCTAGTCAAATGTAAGTCAACAAGTGTTTTTGAAGATTTTGTGAAAAATCATCACAATGAAGAACAACTGTTTTGAAGAAAAGCACATTTTGAGGAAATTGAACATTTGAAGAAAATCAACTTGAGGAATTTCACATTGGGCGGTGGCGTGACCCACCATATAAGAATGTTGATTACAGACGCCGCGTAAAATTGTCGTAGGGCCCTGAGAATCAATTTATTCGTTAATTTCTTCACATTCAGAGTGACATTCTTTATTAGTTGAAGAAAATCGATTCATCATGTGTTGCACATCTAAGTCATCAACTTTGCATAAGTGTTAGGATGTGTGCATGTTTTTACAAAACATTTGAAGACTCTAAGATATTTAGCTCACACCGCAACTTGCAAAACCTTTTCTCATCCAAGGGCTTAGTGAAGATATCTGCCAGTTGATCATCAGTCTTCACATGGTCGATGAGGATATTGCCCTTGAGGACATGGTCCCGAAGAAAATGATGATGAATCTGGATGTGCTTGGTCTTCGAGTGCTGTACTGGGATGTATGCAATCTTGATAGCACTCTCATTGTCAAAGTAGAGAGGCACATTCTTCATGTTGATGCCGTAGTCCTTGAGGGTTTGCTTCATCCATAGCAATTGAGCACAGCAAGAACCAGCAGCAATGTACTCAGCTTCGGCAGTGGAGAGTGATACGCAATTCTACTTCTTTGAGGACCAGCAAACTAGTGATCTTCCGAGGAAATGGCATGTGCCAGAATTTGACTTGCGATCCACACGGTCACCAGCATAGTCAGAATTAGAATACCCTACCAGATGAAGATTGGAGCCCTTGGGATACCATAATCCTAGTGTTGGTGTGTGAGCTAAGTATCGAAGAATATGTTTCACAGCCTTATGGTGTGATTCCGTCGGTTTTGCTTGAAAACGTGCACACATGCAAACACTAAGCATTATATCTGGCCTAGATGCACATAGATACAATAAAGAGCCAATCATAGAACGATACACCTGCTGATCGAAGTCTTTACCATTTTTATCAGTGCCGAGGTGGCCGTTGGTAGGCATTGGAGTCTAGGCACCTTTGCATTCATGCATGTCGAATTTCCTCAGAACATCCTTGAGGTATTTCTCCTGTGATATGAAGATTCCATTGCTTTGTTGACGAATTTGAAGACCCAAGAATAATTTCAGCTCCCCCATCATGGACATCTGATATTCATCACTGTATCGTTTGTCAGTACGGCCAAATATGATATCGTCGACATATATTTGACATACAAATAGCTCATTATCATAGGATTTTGTGAAAAGAGTTGGATCGAGTGAACCAGGTTTGAAGCCTTTCTTCATGAGGAATTCCTTCAATGTATCATACCATGCCCGAGGGGCTTGCTTGAGACCATAAAGAGCCTTTTTGAGTCTGAAGACTTTGTCTGGATTCTTTGGTTCCTCAAAACCTAGGGGCTGAGCAACATATACTTCTTCCTCAAGCTTACCATTGAGGAATGCACTTTTCACATCCATTTGATATAAGATGATGTTATGATGATTAGCATAAGCAAGTAGTATTCGAATAGCTTCAAGTCTAGCATCAGGTGCAAAAGTTTCATCGAAATCTATTCCTTCAACCTAGGTGTAGCCTTGGGCTACAAGTCATGCCTTGTTCCTCACCACTTGACCGTCCTCATCTTGCTTGTTTCGGAAAATCCACTTGGTGCCGATGATATTGTGCTTGCGAGGATATGGTCATTTGACGAGCTCCCATACGTCATTTAGCTTGAATTGAAGAAGTTCGTCTTGCATAGCTTGTATCCACTCTGGTTCCAGAAAAGCCTCAGCAACTTTTGAGGGTTCTGTGATGGAGACAAAGGAAAAATGCCCACAAAAGTTAACTAAGTGTGAAGCTTTTGAGCGAGTGGGAGGACCTGGCACGTTGATGTCATTGAGGATTTTGTCAAGTTCTACTTCGTTCGCAATCCTTGGATGAGCTGGTTGAGGATTTTGTCTGGGTTGAGGAAGTGGTACTGGTACAATTTCCTCAGGAGCATCTTCTTGATTTTCATCAGTGACGGGGATCGTTTCTTCACGAATTTCCTCAGTAGGGACAATGTGTTCAGTAGGCTTGAGCTTTATTGCTTCCTCAGGAGACAGCTTATCTGGATCAGAAGGCAATTGCTCTCTTTGCGAGCCATTAGTTTCATCGAACCGCACATCTACAGTCTCAACAACTTTGTTGTGATAGTTGTTGAAGACTCTGTAAGTGTGCGAGTCCTTTCCATAACCGAGCATAAAACCTTCATGTGCCTTAGGTGCAAATTTTGAGCTATGGTGAGGATCTCTAATCCAACATTTTGCACCGAAGACTTTGAAATAACTTACATTGGGTTTCTTGTCAGTAAGGAGTTCATATGAGGTTTTCTTGAGGAATTTGTGAAGATATACCCTGCTGATGATATGGCATGAAGTGTTGATTGCTTCAGGCCAAAAGCGACGAGGAGTCTGATATTCTTCAAGCATAGTTCTTGCCATTTCAACTAGAGTCCTGTTCTTCCTTTCGACGACACCATTCTGCTGAGGAGTATAAGGAGCAGATAATTCATGAGTAATACCAAGTTCATCAAGATAATCATCAAGACCAGTGTTTTTGAACTCAGTTCCATTATCACTCCTGATATGTTTGATCTTGATGCCAAAGTTCGTCGAGGCCCTTGAAGAAAATCATTTGAAGATTTCCTGCACTTCAGTTTTATACACTATGATATGCACCCAAGTATATCTGGAATAATCATAAACTATGACGAAGCCATATAAAGATGATGCATTGGTTAGTGTGGCATAGTGAGTAGGTCCAAATAAATCCATATGAAGCAATTCGAATGGACGTGTAGTGGTCATGATAGTCTTAGAGGGATGCTTGGATCTGGTCATTTTCCCAGATTCACAAGCACCGCAGAGATGATCCTTGAGGAATTTGACCGATTCGATGCCGATGACATGCTTCTTCTTCGTGAGCGTGTGCAAATTCCTCATGCCTGCATGACCTAGTCTTTGGTGCCACAACCATCCTTCTGAGGTTTTTTCTAGTAAGCAAGGGGCTGGTTGAGGATCTGTAGAGAAATCAACAATGTACAAATCCCCTCTTCTTACACCTTCGAAGACTTTGGATCTGTCAGATTCCATGATGACTACACATCTATATCTACCAAAGATAACAATCATATCGAGATCACAAAGCATCGAGACTGACATAAGGTTAAAACCAAGGGATTCAATAAGCATCACTTTGTCCATATGCCTATCCTTGGAAATAGCCTCTTTGCCAAGTCCCAATACCTTGCTTTTACCTTTGTCAGCATATGTGATTTGCTTCAGAGGTGATGGAGTTAGTGGCATATTCATCAGTAAGCTTTTATCACCAGTCATGTGATGTGTGCAGCCACTATCAGGAACCCACTCAGTATTCTTGGGTTTGTCATCCTGCAGATGAATTAGTACAACTTACCATCTCATATGCTTCAGATTTGAAGAATATGATACTAATTTCATCAGATCAATAATTTCATCATAACAGAAATGTAAGGATGTGTGAAATATTTCTATTTCATCAATCATTAGCTTGCATCCTATCAAGCATTTCCTCAGGTCTCCAGCAAATTCTTCAGATGATGATTTTCATCTGGAGATCTGACCTACAGAAGTGATTAGTTCGATTTCTTCACCACCCACATCTGAAGGGCTGGCAAAGCATTCATCATACTGCGAGCACCATATGAGAAAGGTGGCATTGAAGCCAATGCACTTCTCTTAAAAGTAGGGGGGTTAAAGTACTCATATGAATATGCAGAGAACTGGTTAGAGGATTTATGTACATAATGATTTGAGGAGTAACGCTCATATTCATATTCCTTGTTTTGACCAGTTGAGGATTTTGATCCTCTTGAAGACTTTGGTCCTCCTGAGGAATTTGATCTGGGGTTCAGATTCTTCGGTGGTGGTGTCATGAGGACATTCACCTGAAGATTTTCAAGACAGCTTTTGGGAACCCAGATTTTCCTCAAGGGAGGGCCATTCCTGCAGTTAGTTCCAACATATCGAGCAAATACTTCTCCAGATTGATTTTTGAACAGTTTATAGTTGGAGTCAAATGACTCATCTGAGGAATAGGATAATTCGCATGAAAAGCTAGTTAGATTAGATGGATCAAAAGGAGGCCCAGTAGCAGCAACCCATGAGGTTTTGGGATACTGCTCAGGTTTCCAATAAAATCCATCAGCATTTAATTTCCTCTCAAAGGCAATTCCTTCTTTCCTCGGGTTCCTGTTCAAGATCTTCTTTTTGAGCACATCACAAAGGGTTTGATGTCCTTTGAGACTTTTGTATATGCCTGTCACGTACAATTCCTTCAACCCTGCATTTTCATCAGTAACATTTGTGTTTTCCTCAAGTGAGGAAATAGACACAACAGGTGCAATTGAAGAATTTGTAGCAATGGTAGCATTTGATGATTCTGGTGAGGAATTAGCAGTTTCGCGTTCAATGCATTTAAGACATGGAGGAATAAATTCAACTTCACCAGCGTTGATCTATTGAGTTAGTAATGAATCATTTTCCATACGAAGATCCTCATGAGACATCTTCAGCTTCTCAAGATCAAGGTTCCTTTGAAGAAAGTCATAGGAAAGTTTCTCATGATCAGTGAGGAGTGTAACATAACGATCCTGAAGATTATCAAATATAGACTTAAGACTTTTCACATCATCAGTGAGGATTTGGGTAAGGTTCATTTCATCATTCAACAGATCATCACTTTTATCTAACAGTTTCTGAAGCTTTTCCAGAGCAGTTTGTTATTTAGTGGCAATGATAGCAAGATTATTGTAACTGGGTTTCTTATAATCATTAGGTTCACAGTCACTTGAATCAGAGGAGGAGGCATTATTTGGTACCTTTGAACCTTTTGCCATGAAGCAATAGGTTGGAGCGAAGTCATCAGCATAGTCATCAGTATGGATGGTGCAATCATTTTCTTCAAGATTGAAGATTGACTTGCTGACGAAAGTGGTTGCCAGTGCAAGACTAGCCTGTCCGGATTCTGAGTCTTCATCAGAACCCTCTTCTTCATCACATTCCTCTGATTCTGCCTCAGAGTCCATTTCCTTGCCAATAAGTGCCCGAGCCTTTCTGAAACTAGTCTTCTAGTGTGATGAGGGCTTTGAAGATGAGGATTTTGAATATTTCTTCTTCTTCTTTGAGTCATCAGAACTGTCATCCTTGTATCTCTTCTTTTTTGATTCCTTTCCCCAACGGGGACAATCAGCAATGTAATGACCTGATTTCTTGCACTTGTGACAGGTTCGTTTCTTGTAGTCCTCACATGAAGATTCTAATTTCCTCATGTCTCTTCTTGAAGATTTACCGAACTGGCCACGTCGTGTAAATCTCTGTAATTTCCTCACAAGCATTGCAAGCTCGTGTCCAAATTCTTCAGGGTCACAAATGCTGTCATCTGTGTCTTCTTCTTCAGATGAGGGAGTTGCTCTAGCCTTCAGTGCACGTGGTCTGGAATAGCTTGGTCCATATAGATCTCTCTTTTTTTCTAGCTGGAATTCATGAGTATTTAGCCTTTCAAGTATATCAGCTGGATCTAGCATCTTGTAGTCTGGTCTTTCTTGAATCATCAGAACTAAAGAATCAAATGAAGAATCCAAAGATCTCAGCAGTTTCTTCACAACTTCGTGATCGGTGATGTCTCGAGGTCCCAGTGCTTGCAGTTCATTTGATATGTCAGTGCGGCGATCAAAGGTGTCTTGGCAGCTTTCATTGTCATGTCTCTTGAAGCGATTGAATAGATTGCGGAGAATATCAACACGAGAGTCACGCTGGGTTGATACTCCTTCATTTACGTTGCACAGTCTCTCCCAGATCAGTGTTGCAGAGCCCAAAGCACTTACTCTTCCAAACTGGCCTGGGCTCAGATGGCCACAGATGATGTTCTTCGCTTGAGAGTTGAGTTGCTTGAATTTCTTCACATCAGCAGCAGAGACACTAGCAGAGATGATGGGGACGCCATGTTCCACAATATACCAGAGATCATTATCAATAGCTTGTAGATGCATTTGCATTTTGTTCTTCCAGAAGGGAAAGTTCTTTCCTTCGAAGGTAGGACATGTTGTAGTCACCTTAAACATGCCTGCAGTCGAATAACTAAAACTCCAGGTGGTTAAACCAAAATCACACAGAACAAGGGAGTACCTTGCTCTGATACCAATTGAAAATGTGTTATGTCGACTAGAGGGGGGGGGGGGGTGAATAGGAGATCTTTAGAATTTCATCAGTGAGGAAATTCCTTTTGAGGAAATTCCTCACTGATGACTAACTTACAGCGGAAACAGTAAAGGATCAGAAGTGCAAACTTTCACAACAACAGTATTTCAGAGTGAAGAATGTGAAAATAGATTGCACCATGAGCAGGCATGCAGAATACAGATGAGGATTAACTGACGTGAAGAATTTGGGGTTGAGGAATTAGAACCCGTTTCTCAGTGAAGACAGTCGTTGATGACCAAGTTCCAACTACTGTGACAGTCATGCATCTGGTTTGGAGCGGCTTGGTATTGAAACCAAAGGACACACAGTCCCGGGTGTTGGAAATATGCCCTAGAGGCAATAATAAATTAGTTATTATTATATTTCTTAGTTCATGATAATCGTTTATTATCCATGCTATAATTGTATTGATTGGAAACACAATACTTGTGTGGATACATAGACAAAACACTGTCCCTAGTAAGCCTCTAGTTGACTAGCTCGTTGATCAAAGATGGTCAAGGTTTCCTGGCCATAGGCAAGTGTTGTCACTTGATAACGGGATCACATCATTAGGAGAATCATGTGATGGACTAGACCCAAACTAATAGACGTAGCATGTTGATCGTGTCATTTTGTTGCTACTGTTTTCTGCGTGTCAAGTATTTGTTCCTATGACCATGAGATCATATAACTCACGGACACCGGAGGAATGCTTTGTGTGTATCAAACGTCGCAACGTAACTGGGTGACTATAAAGATGCTCTATAGGTATCTCCGAAGGTGTTCGTTGAGTTAGTATAGATCGAGACTCGGATTTGTCACTCCGTGTGACGGAGAGGTATCTCGGGGCCCACTCGGTAATACAACATCACACACAAGCCTTGCAAGCAATGAAACTTAATGTAAGTTGCGGGATCTTGTATTACGGAAGAGTAAAGAGACTTGCCGGTAAACGAGATTGAAATAGGTATGCGGATACTAACGATCGAATCTCGGGCAAGTAACATACCGAAGGACAAAGGGAATGACATACGGGATTATATGAATCCTTGGCACTAAGGTTAAAACGATAAGATCTTCGTAGAATATGTAGGATCCAATATGGGCATCCAGGTCCCGCTATTGGATATTGACCGAGGAGTCTCTCGGGTCATGTCTACATAGTTCTCGAACCCGCAGGGTCTGCACACTTAAGGTTCGACGTTGTTTTATGCGTATTTGAGTTATATGGTTGGTTACCGAATGTTGTTCGGAGTCCCGGATGAGATCACGGACGTCACGAGGGTTTCCGGAATGGTCCGGAAACGAAGATTGATATATAGGATGACCTCATTTGATTACCGGAAGGTTTTCGGAGTTACCGGGAATGTACCGGGAATGACGAATGGGTTCCGGGAGTTCACCGGGGGGGGGGGGGGCAACCCACCCCGGGGAAGCCCATAGGCTTTGGGGAGACACACCAGCCCTTAGTGGGCTGGTGGGACAGCCCCAAGGGGGCCTATGCGCCAAGAAAAAGAAATCAAAGGAAAAAGAAAAAGAAAAGAGGGAGGAAGTGGGAAGGGAGGGGGACTCCTCCCACCAAACCAAGTCCAACTCGGTTTGGGGGGGGAGTCCTCCCCCCCTTGGCTCGGCCGACCCCTTGAGGGTCCCTTGGACCCCAAGGCAAGGTCTCCCTCCCTCCTCCTATATATATGGAGCAATTAGGGCTGATTTGAGACGACTTTCTCACGGCTGCCCGACCACATACCTCCATAGTTTTTCCTCTAGATCGTGTTTCTGCGGAGCTTGGGCGGAGCCCTGCTGAGACAAGATCATCACCAACCTCCGGAGCGCCGTCACGCTACCGGAGAACTCTTCTACCTCTCCGTCTCTCTTGCTGGATCAAGAAGGCCGAGATCATCGTCGAGCTGTACGTGTGTTGAACGCAGAGGTGCCGTCCGTTCGGTACTAGATCGTGGGACTGATCGCGGGATTGTTCGCGGGGCGGATCGAGGGACGGGAGGACGTTCCACTACATCAACCGCGTTCTCTAAACGCTTCTGCTGTACGATCTACAAGGGTACGTAGATCATTCATCCCCTCTCGTAGATGGACATCACCATGATAGGTCTTCGTGCGCGTAGGAAATTTTTTGTTTCCCATGCGACGTTCCCCAACAGTGGCATCATGAGCTAGGTTCATGCATAGATGTCTTCTCGAGTAGAACACAAAAGTTTTTGTGGGCGGTGATGTGCGTTTTGCTGCCCTCCTTAGTCTTTTCTTGATTCCGCGGTATTGTTGGATTGAAGCGGCTTGGACCGACATTACTCGTACGCTTACGAGAGACTGGTTTCATCGCTACGAGTAACCCCGTTGCTCAAAGATGACTGGCAAGTGTCGGTTTCTCCAACTTTAGTTGAATCAGATTTGACCGAGGAGGTCCTTGGATGAGGTTAAATAGCAACTCATATATCTTCGTTGTGGTGTTTGCGTAAGTAAGATGCGGTCCTACTAGATACCCATGGTCACCACGTAAAACATGCAACAACAAAATTAGAGGACGTCTAACTTGTTTTTGCAGGGTATGCTTGTGATGTGATATGGCCAACGATGTGATGTGATATATTGGATGTATGAGATGATCATGTTGTAATAGATAATATCGACTTGCACGTCAATGGTACGGCAACCGGCAGGAGCCATAGGGTTGTCTTTATAACTAACGTTTGTGCTTGCAGATGCGTTTACTATTTTGCTAGGACGTAGCTTTAGTAGTAATAGCATGAGTAGCACGACAACCCCGATGGCGACACGTTGATGGAGATCATGATGATGGAGATCATGGTGTGACGCCGGTGACAAGAAGATCGTGCCGGTGCTTTGGTGATGGAGATCAAGAAGCACGTGATGATGGCCATATCATGTCACTTATAAATTGCATGTGATGTTAATCCTTTTATGCACCTTATTTTGCTTAGAACGACGGTAGCATTATGAGGTGATCTCTCACTAAAATTTCAAGACGAAATTGTGTTCTCCCCGACTGTGCACCGTTGCTACAGTTCGTCGTTTCGAGACACCACGTGATGATCGGGTGTGATAGACTCAACGTTCACATACAACGGGTGCAAAACAGTTGCGCACGCGGAACACTCGGGTTAAGCTTGACGAGCCTAGCATGTGCAGACATGGCCTCGGAACACATGAGACCGAAAGGTCGAGCATGAATCGTATAGTTGATATGATTAGCATAGAGATGCTTACCACTGAAACTATTCTCGACTCACGTGATGATCGGACTTGAGATAGTGGATTTGGATCATGTGCCACTCAAATGACTAGAGAGATGTACTTTTTGAGTGGGAGTTCTTAAGCAATATGATTAATTGAACTAATTGTCATGAACATAGTCTAATGGTCTTTGCGAATTACGATGTAGCTTGCGCTATAGCTCTAATGTTTTTATATGTTCCTAGAGAAAATTTAGTTGAAAGTTGATAGTAGCAAACTTTGCAGACTGAATCTGTAAAACCGAGGATTGTCCTCGTTGCTGCACAGAAGGCTTATGTCCTTAATGCACCACTCGGTGTGCTGCACCTCGACCGTCGTCTGTGGATGCTGTGAACATCCGACATACACGTTTCTGATGACTACACGATAGTTCAGTACAAAAATACTTAATGGCTTAGAAGCAAGGCGCCGAAAACGTTGTAAAACGTCACGGAACATAAGTGATGTTCTAAAGAGATGAAATTGTGATTTCATGCTTGTGCCCTTGTTAAGAGGTACGATACCTTCGACAAGATTCTTTGTCCACAAAGCATAGGAGAAAAGGCTCAATCGTTGAGCATGTGCTCAGATTGTCTGAGTACGACAATCGCTTGAATCAAGTGGGAGTTAATCTTCCAGATGAGATAGTGATAGTTCTCCAAAGTCACTGCCACCAAGCTGTGAGAGCTTCGTGATGAACTATAACATATCAAGGATACATACAATGATCCTTGAGCGATTCGCGATGTTTGACACTGCGAATGTAGAAATCAAGAAGGAGCATCAATAGTTGATGGTTTGTAAAAACCACTAAGTTTCAAGAAAGGCAAGGGCTAGAAGGGATACTTCGTGAAACGGCAAAACACTTGCTGCACTAATGAAGAGACCCAAGATTAAACCCAAACCCGAGACTAAGTGCTTCTGTAATGAGGGGAACAATCACTGAGGCGGAGCAACTCAAGATACTTGGTAGATAAGAAGGCTGGCAAAAGTCGAAAGAAGTGTATTTGATATACATGATGTTGATGTGTACTTTACTAGTACTCCTAGTAGCACGAGGGTATTGGATACCGGTTCGGTTCCTAAGTGATTAGTGACGCGAAATGAAAGCTACGGCATAAACGGAGACTAGCTAAAAGCGAGGTGACGATACGTGTTGGAAGTGTTTCCAAGATTGATATTATCAAACGTCGCACGCTCCCTCTACCATCGGGATTGGTGTTAAACCTAAATAATTGTTATTTCGTGCTTGCGTTAAGCATGAACATGATTGGATCGTGTTTACTGCAATATGATTATTCATTTAAAGAGAATAATGGTTACTCTATTTTCTTGAATAATCAACTTCAATGGTTTATTGAATCTCGATCGTAGTATTACACATGTTCATGATATTGGTGCCAAAAGATACGAGTTGATGATGATAGTACCACTTACTTGTGGCACTGCCGCTTGAGTCATGTTAGTATAAATTGCATGAAAAGGCTCCATGCTGATGGATCTTTGTACTCACCTGATTTCGAATCACTAGTGACATGCGAATCATACCACATGAGCAAGGCCTTGTTTTCATTGAGATGAAATAAGATAGTAACTTGTTGGAAGTGATACATTTTGATGTATGCAGTCCAATGGGTGCTGAGGCACGCAGTGGATATCATTATGTTCTTACTTCACTCATGATTTGAGTAGATACAGGAGTATTTACTTAATGAATCACAAGTCTAAAATGTTGAAAAGTTCAATTCCGTTTCAGAGTGAAGTTCGTCATAACAAGAGGATAAACTGTCTACGATATGATCATGGAAATGAATATCTGAGTTACGAGTTTTGGTACACAGTTAAGACAATGTGGAAATTGTTTCGCAGTTCATGCCACCTGGAACATCATAGTGTGATGATGTGTCTGAACGTCATAGCCACGCACTATTTGGTATGGTGCATACTATGATGTCTCTTATCGAATTACCACTATCGTTCATGAGTTATGAATTAGAGACAACCGCACTCACTTTAAATAGGGCACCGCGTATTTCCGTTGAGATGACACAGTATAGACTGAGGTTTAGAGAAATCTAAACTGTCGTTTCTTGAAAGTTTGGGGTTTCGACACTTATGTGAAAAAGTTTCAGTCTGATAAGCTCGAACCCAAAGCGGATAAATGCATCTTCATAGGATATCCAAAACAGTTGGGTACATCTCCTATCTCAGATCCGAAAGCAAAGTGTTTGTTTCTAGAAACGGATCCTTTCTCGAGGAAAGGTTTCTCTCGAAAGAATTGAGTGGGAGGGTAGTAGAACTTAATGAGGTTATAGAACCATCACTTAAACCAGTGTGTAGCAGGGCGCAGGAAGTTGTTCATGTGGCGCATACACCAATTGAAGTGGAAGCTGATGATGATGATCATTGAGCTTCGAATCAAGTTACTACAAACCTCGTAGGTCGACAAGGTCGCGTACTGCTGCAGAGTAGTACGGTTACCCTGTCTTGGAGGTCATGTTGTTGAGCAAGAGTGAACGTACGAGTTATGGAGAAAGCGATGGTGGGTCCAGATTCCGACAAATGGCTGGAAGCCATGAAATCCGAGAGAGGATCCATGTGTGAAAACAAAGTGTATACTTTGGTAGAACTACTTGATGGTCATAGGACTATTGAGTAAAATTGGATCTTTAAAAGAAGACAGCCGATGATGGTGATAAGTCACTATTAAGATAAGCTCGACTTGTCGCAAAGATGTTTTCGATAAGATCAAATAGTTGACTATGATGAGACTTTCTCACTCGTAGCGATGCTAAAAGTCTGTTAGAATTATGTTAGTTGTTGATGCATTATTTATGAAATATTGCACGTAGGATGTCAAAACATTGTTTTCTCGACGGTTTCCTTGAGCAAACATTGTATGTGATACAACCAGAAGGTTTTGTCGATCCTAAAGATAGTAGCAAGTATGCAAGGTCCAGTGATCCTTCAATGGACTGGTGCAAGCATCTCGGAGTTGGAATATACACTTTGATGAGATGATCAAAGATTTTGGGTTTGTACAAGGTTTATGAGAAACTTGTATTTCCAAAGAAGTGAGTGGGAGCACTATAGAATTTCTGATAGGTATATGTGGTTGACATATTGTGGATCAGAAGTAATGTAGAATTTGTGTAAAGCATACAAGGTTGTTTGAAAGAAGTTTTCAAAGGAGTACCTGGATTACTTGAACATTGAGCATCAAAGATCTATGGAGATAGATCGAAAGCGCTTAATAGAAGTTTCAACAAGATTCATGCCTTGACAAGTTTTTTGAAAGAGTTCAAAATAGACCAGCAAAGAAGGAGTTCTTGGTTGCGTTGTGAGGTGTGAATTTGAGTAAGACTCAAAACTCGACCACGGCAGAATAAAGAGAATAGACGAAGGTCGTCTTCTATGCCTTAGCCGTAGAATCTAAAGTATGCCATGCTGTGTACCGCACCTGAAGTGTGCCTTGACTCAAAGTATGTTGAGAGGTACAGAGAGTGATCCATGATTGAATCACTAGCAGCGGTCGAAATTTATCCTTAGTAACTAATGGACTAAGGAATTTTTCTCGATTATGGAGGTGGTTAAAGAGTTTGTCGTAAAGGGTTATGTCAATGCAAGCTTTGACACTAATCCGGATAACTATGAGTAGTGAAACGGATTCGTATAGTAGAGTAGATATTTGGAGCATTTCCGAATAGCACATAGTAGCAGCATCTATAAGATGACATAAAGATTTGTAAAGAACGCACGAATCTGAAAGTTTCAGAACCGTTGACTAAAACCTCTCTCACGAGCAAGACGTGATGAGACCCCATAACTATATGGGTGTTGGATTCATTGGAATCACATGGTGATGTGAACTAGATTATTGACTCTAGTGCAAGTGGGAGACTGTTGGAAATATGCCCTAGAGGCAATAATAAATTAGTTATTATTATATTTCTTAGTTCATGATAATCGTTTATTATCCATGCTATAATTGTATTGATTGGAAACACAATACTTGTGTGGATACATAGACAAAACACTGTCCCTAGTAAGCCTCTAGTTGACTAGCTCGTTGATCAAAGATGGTCAAGGTTTCCTGGCCATAGGCAAGTGTTGTCACTTGATAACGGGATCACATCATTAGGAGAATCATGTGATGGACTAGACCCAAACTAATAGACGTAGCATGTTGATCGTGTCATTTTGTTGCTACTGTTTTCTGCGTGTCAAGTATTTGTTCCTATGACCATGAGATCATATAACTCACGGACACCGGAGGAATGCTTTGTGTGTATCAAACGTCGCAACGTAACTGGGTGACTATAAAGATGCTCTACAGGTATCTCCGAAGGTGTTCGTTGAGTTAGTATAGATCGAGACTCGGATTTGTCACTCCGTGTGACGGAGAGGTATCTCGGGGCCCACTCGGTAATACAACATCACACACAAGCCTTGCAAGCAATGTAACTTAATGTAAGTTGCGGGATCTTGTATTACGGAACGAGTAAAGAGACTTGCCGGTAAACGAGATTGAAATAGGTATGCGGATACTAACGATCGAATCTCGGGCAAGTAACATACCGAAGGACAAAGGGAATGACATACGGGATTATATGAATCCTTGGCACTAAGGTTCAAACGATAAGATCTTCGTAGAATATGTAGGATCCAATATGGGCATCCAGGTCCCGCTATTGGATATTGACCGAGGAGTCTCTCGGGTCATGTCTACATAGTTCTCGAACCCGCAGGGTCTGCACACTTAAGGTTCGACGTTGTTTTATGCGTATTTGAGTTATATGGTTGGTTACCGAATGTTGTTCGGAGTCCCGGATGAGATCACGGACGTCACGAGGGTTTCCGGAATGGTCCGGAAACGAAGATTGATATATAGGATGACCTCATTTGATTACCGGAAGGTTTTCGGAGTTACCGGGAATGTACCGGGAATGACGAATGGGTTTCGGGAGTTCACCGGGGGGGGGGGGGGGGCAACCCACCCCGGGGAAGCCCATAGGCTTTGGGGAGACACACCAGCCCTTAGTGGGCTGGTGGGACAGCCCCAAGGGGGCCTATGCGCCAAGAAAAAGAAATAAAAGGAAAAAGAAAAAAAAAGAGGGAGGAAGTGGGAAGGGAGGGGGACTCCTCCCACCAAACCAAGTCCAACTCGGTTTGGGGGGGGAGTCCTCCCCCCCTTGGCTCGGCCGACCCCTTGAGGGTCCCTTGGACCCGAAGGCAAGGTCCCCCTCCCTCCTCCTATATATATGGAGCAATTAGGGCTGATTTGAGACGACTTTCTCACGGCTGCCCGACCACATACCTCCATAGTTTTTCCTCTAGATCGCGTTTCTGCGGAGCTCGGGCGGAGCCCTGCTGAGACAAGATCATCACCAACCTCCGGAGCGCCGTCATGCTGCCGGATAACTCTTCTACCTCTCTGTCTCTCTTGCTGGATCAAGAAGGCCGAGATCATCGTCGAGCTGTACGTGTGCTGAACGCGGAGGTGCCGTCCGTTCGGTACTAGATCGTGGGACTGATCGCGGGATTGTTCGCGGGGCGGATCGAGGGACGTGAGGACGTTCCACTACATCAACCGCGTTCTCTAAACGCTTCTGCTGTACGATCTACAAGGGTACGTAGATCACTCATCCCCTCTCGTAGATGGACATCACCATGATAGGTCTTCGTGCGCGTAGGAAATTTTTTGTTTCCCATGCGACGTTCCCCAACACCGGGACACATAGTCCCTACCGTATTCTCCTTGAGCTAAGGACACAAAATCCTCGCCCAACACTCGTGGTAAGTCTTCAGGGAAGACTCCCAAACCCTCAC
The DNA here is from genome assembly GCF_904849725.1 of Hordeum vulgare subsp. vulgare. NCBI lineage: Eukaryota > Viridiplantae > Streptophyta > Magnoliopsida > Poales > Poaceae > Hordeum > Hordeum vulgare. Next base: position 113,625,230 of record NC_058518.1, on the reverse strand, counting down.
AAACTTGGTCACCCGGCGATCCTGAATTGACTGTTGGAAAGCTCTAGACCATGACGCCTAACCGTGTGGAGGATGCACAGTCCTCAAAGGTAATAGGCTTGAGTCCCACACAGGAACAACTTGTTTAGTGATGCTCAATCACTAGGTTTGGTTTGTGGTTTCGGTGTATGGTGTATTTCCTCACTAACGAATTACTCTCGAAGGCTCTGAGGAATTGGGTTGCTCTTATGACAAGTGTCAGTTTCTAACGGAGCAGCCAACGAGCTAGTGGTTGTGGGGGTGGCTATTTATAGCCAGGCAGCATCCCGACATGATTTGACACTAATGCCCTTAAGTAATATGACCGTTGGAGTGGATAAGACTAGTGACTTGGCGTGGCTATCGAAACGGTCGGAACCCTCAACTATGAGAGTCCTCATGTCACTCATATTCCTCATTTGAGGCTTTGGGTAGGATTAGGCTTGGGTTGAGCATCATGAGGAAATTCATTCCATAGTGTAACTTCGACCCCCTTTAACAGTACGGTGTTCCTATTACTCAAATGCGAAGAAAGTAAAACAGAAAGTGTAAATCTTCATGCTTCAAATTCTTCAGAGTGATTTTCTTCAGGAACCACCGGACTTCTCAATATCAGTGTCTTCATGAGGAATATCAATTTCATCGCAGATTCCTCGCGATTCATTTCTTCAGCTTGAGACCAATTTCTTCAACTGAAGACATATATTTTTAGGGGTCGATATTCTTCAAATATCTCAAACTCCTCAATGACTTATAGATCCTGTGTACACTCACAAACACATTAGATACTTAACCTATAAGTCTTCAAACCACCAAAATCACTAAGGGGCACTAGATGCACTTACACAACCCCACATATTTTATATGTTTCCGGGGTAGAAAAATCCATAGGATTTTTCTGTGCAATTAGTTTTAGCTTTTGAGCAAGTTAGTTTGCGCGACATTTTGCTATGTTTCCCTCTTGTCTTCTTCGTGAGATTTATTCCGTGCTTTGTTTGAAGGAGGTTTCAACTAGAGGGTTGCCCTTTGATGTTTACTCTAGCCCCTGGTATTTTTGGTTGCAATAGAAATGCGTGTTTAGGTGTGGTTTGCTTGATCTCAAGTTGCTAGAAATAGTGCTGATTTGGAGGTGCTGAAATATTTCTAAGTCTGGAATCTGTTATATTTTGTTGCTGTCTTGTCTTGCTTCTATCTTGTGATCTGTAGCTCTTTTGAGGTTGGTGCAATGGAGTTAGTTGTAGACCTTGTGATTCTCTAGCATGCGATGAATTTTCATGCCATTTGGAGTCTTGTAGCTTATGGTTTTCCTGCTGTCAATATGGATTCAGATGGAAAACTGCACTTTCATGAAGTGTAATTTTCACCAAGTCTGAAACTGTATGTGAGAAGCCATTTTGTGACTTCTTTTCCTAGTGATCCTTGATGCCATGCTAGTTGTTGTTAGTTGTTTGTGGTAGTGCTTCTTTCCCTCTTTCGTCTCATGCCTTGCTTGAGCACATTGGAGTTGAGTAGCTCATAGTTGTGGGGTGTAGAAGATGCTATGTGGCTGATTTTGGCAGATTGTAGTGATTTCTTGTTTAGCTCGTAGATGTTGAACCGTAACTCCGATTTGATCGTGTCCTACATGAAACTTGCTTAGAATCTGGTGTAGTTTCATTTTCTCTTTCTGTTTGTATGTTTTGAAGTGCTCGTGACCGTCGCTGCACACATTTTGCATTCATGGCTTCATATCTTGCGGTGTCCGTATCTTTTGAACCGTAGCTTCGTTGGAGATGTTCTCTATGGGTAAATTTCTTGTAACGACGCGTAGAATCACGTGAACCTATTTTTTTAACAACTAATTAAATGTGTTAGTTAAGATCTGGACAGAATCGTAAATTAACATGTGAGGTCATGTCGGAGATGCTATATGTCATTTCCGACCTCATTTAAAATGCATAGATAGGTAGTTTGATTACGCTTCACCTCTTGCCATGTTTAACCACATTTAATATTGTCATGTATCTAATCGGGATAGAACTAAATAATTAACATGGAGTTTCGTCAAATATGCAACTCGTTGCATATTGAACTTCACTTAATATGTAGTGGATGGTTGTGTGAATTGTCATGCCGTAACTTGCATGTATTCAGCTGCTCATGAATCATATGTGTTGTGCATTGTGTGGTGTATAACGTGTGTTGATTTGTATTTCCGGTTTGCTTCATTTCGATAGAGTTGCGCAAGCGTGTAGGATTGTGAGGACCCGTTCGACTACGTCGATTCGTCTGCTTCACGGAGTCATTCTTCTTCCAAGCGGGATCTCAGGCAAGAAGACCATTTCATCAGATACCATTACTATCATTGCCATGCTAGTTATTTCGATGCTATCATTATGTCTCGTTGCCTACCACATGTTAAATATCAGCCTCTGAACAATGCCATGAAAACCTTCAACTTTGCAACCTAGCAAACCACTGATTGGCTATGTTACTGCTTGCTTAACCATGTTGTTAGCGTTGCTAGTTGCAGGTGGAGTTGCTTCCATGTGATAACATGGGTCCCTTGTCATATAACCATATTAAATGCTATTTAATTTAATGCACCTATATACTTGGTAAAAGGTGGAAGGCTCGGCCTTTCTAGCCTGGTGTTTTGTTCCACCTTTGCCCCCTTAGTTTCGGCTACCGGTGTTATGTTCCATATTTGAGCGCTCCTAACACGATCGGGGTTGTTATGGGGACCCCCTTGATAATTCGTTTTAGATTAAAGTTGGTCTAGCAAGGCCCAACTTTGATACTACATTTGCCTAATAACCTAATAAAATTGCATAGGGACTTTCCGGACCCCAAGGAAAATTTTAATCAACCCCCAAGCCAGTGCTCCGCATGAGTGTTGGTCCACCCACCTAGAAGTCGGCGGTGCCACCTCGGGGCAACTCGAGGTTTGGCTACCGTCCACTATGCATAGACGGTGTGCGAGACACGCGGCTCCTATCGGGTTCGTCGACGCACCGGGTGGCCTTGCTGGATTAGTTTTACCTTTGACGAGATATCTTGTGCATCGGGATTCCGGTGATGCTTTGGGTAATCTCAGAGTTGAGGTTTTCCACTAGGGAATCCGATGAGATCGCGAGCTTCGTGATTGAGGATTTCTATGCGGCTTGTGGTAATTTTGATGGACTAGTTGGAGCACCCCTGCAGGGTTAAATCTTTTCGGAAAGCCGTGCCCGCGGTTATGTGGCAACGTGGAAACTTCGTTTAACACTGGTTCTAGATAACTTGAAGTTAATTTAATTAAAACATGCCAACTGTGTGCGTAACCGTGACTGTCTCTTTCGTGAGTTCCTTCTCCGATCGAGGACACGGTGGGGTTATGTCAGACGTAGGTTGGTGTTCAGGATCATTCATTTGGTCATCAGTAGTTCACGTCCGTTATGCGTAGTTCTTCCCCCCTCTTATTTCTTGTACTCATAAGTTTAGCCACCAAATATATGCTTAGCCGCTGCTGCAACCTCACCAATTAACCATGCCTCACCTATTAAGCTTTGCTAGTCTTGATACCTTTGGAAATGAGATTGCTGAGTCCCCTGTGGCTCACAAATTACTACAACACCAGTTGCAGGTATAGGTAAAGGTTACTTGACGCGAGCGCGTTGATTTTACATTTGGAGTTGCTACTTGTTCTTCTTCTTCTTCAATCTAGGATGGGTTCCAGGCCGGCAGCCTGGGAGAGCAAGGATGGACGTCGTTCTTCTTTTCTCGTTTGTTTTCGTCCGTAGTCGGACCCTTCTCTTCTTCATGATATTTATGTATTGTACCGCTGTGACTCTGATGTAGCTTGTGGCGAGTGTAAGCCAATTATATATATATAACTCTTCTTTTCAGTACATGTACTTGTAACGATATCCATTCTTGCGACACGACAAGATGCGCTTCTATCCCTCACGAGGCCCTCGTGCCAAATTGAGGATAGTGTCGCATCTTGGGCGTGACATTGATGATGTTACTTCTGCTGCCCATGAGGCTTATGATGATGCCATGCTTGATACTGCTTTGCTTGATGATGCTATGCTTGATACTGCTTTGCCACTAGGTGCATTCCTTGATGCACAAATTGCTAGAGCTGCTTCTAGATGTGATGATACTTCTAAAACTGCTGATACTATTGAAGTAGAACCTGCTATTATGCCTGAATTGCCTGTTATGCCTGAGCGCTATGATATGGAGGGAGAGATAGCCGAGGATTTTCTTGCGTGTAAGGACAGCTATGATGTTGAGAAATTACTGCTCAAGTGGAAATAAAAATCTTTGAATGCTAGGATGAAATACGACCCGAAATTTGCTACTTCGCCTATCTTTGTGACCGATAAGGATTATGAATTCTTTGTCGACCCTGAGTTAATCCCTTTGGTCGAATCTGATCCTTTTCACGGTATGTGTCTGAAACGGTTGTAGCCCATCTTACCAAACTGCACGATATAGCCACCCTATTCACTACTGAGGAAAAGATCCGCCACTATTATATCCTCAAGATGTTTCCTTTCTCGCTAAAGGATGATGCTAAGACTTGGTTCACTTCTCTTGCTCCTGCTTGTGTTCGTAGCCCCCAGGATATGGTCTACTACTTCTCTGAAAAATATTTCCCTGACCATAAGAAGCAAACTGCCTTGCAGGAAATATACAACTTTGCTCAAGCTGAAGAAGAGAGTCTCCCACAAGCTTAGGGGAGGCTCGTAAAGCTGCTGAATGCTTTGACTAATCACCCTCTTGAGAAGAATGAAATACTTGATATCTTCTATAATGGACTTACCAAAGCTTCCAAAGACCACCTAGATAGTTGTGTTGGTTGTGTTTTTAGGGAACGAACCATAGAACAAGCTGAGATCCTATTGAATAACATCTTGTGCAATGAGAATGCTTGGACTATTCCGTAACCACCTCCTATGCCAACTTCGACGAAAATAGGTATTCTATTCCTCAGTCCTGAAGATATGCAAGAAGCTAAGAAATCTATGCGAGAGAAAGGCATTAAATCTGAAGATATCAAAAATCTGCCACCTATCGAAGAGATCCATTGTCTTGATAACCCGATACAGGTAGCAGAAGTAAATTCTCTGCGTACGTTTGATGAGAGTGATATTCCTTTTGATAAACCTGCTAGCTTATGCCTGGATGAATTTGGTAACTTTGTTGCCAAACAACGGAGTTTCAATGATTATGTTAGCAGAGAATTGGAACAAAATGCTCGTATGCTCAGTCATTTAAGTGCTTGTGTGGATAGAAATGTCAATGATCTTAAGCTCCTGAGTAAACATGCCTCTATGGTTACTACTCAGGTAGAACAAGTACTTACAACTCAAAATGACTTTCTCAATGAGTTGAATGACATTTCTGTCAGGGTTGTCACTAGAGGCGGTAGAATGACCCAGGAACCTTTGTATCCTGAGGGCCATCCGAAGATAATTGAACAAGATTCTCAAGGAGTTAGCACTGATGCACCTAGTCATCCTAGGGAGAAGAAGAAAGATGATAGGAACTTGCACGCTGGCAACCCAGATGCTGTTACCCTTGAGAGTCCAAACGATGTCTCTGCCTCTGATGCTGAGACACAATCTGGTGATGAACATGAGCCTAATGATAATATCAATAGTGATGTTCATGTTGATGCTCAACCTAGCAATGATAAGGATGTGGAGATTGAACCTGTTGATCTTGATAACCCACAGCCTAAGAATAGAAGATACGATAAGAATTACTTCACTTCTAGGAAGCATGGTAAAGAAAGGGAACCATGGGTTCAGAAACCCATGCCCTTTCCTCCCAAACCATCCAAGAAAAAGGATGATGAGGATTTTGAGCGATTTGTTGAAATGATTAGACCTGTCTTTCCGCAAATGCGTTTGACAGATATGCTCAAGATGTCTCCGTATGCTAAGTACATGAAAGATATTGTGACTAATAAGAGGAGGATATCTGAGGTTGAGATTTCCACCATGCTTGCTAATTATATCTTTAAGGGTGGAACTCCCAAGAAACTAGGTGATCCCGGAGTGCCCACTATACCTTGCTCCATTAAAGGTAACTACGTTAGAACTGCTTTATGCGACCTTGGAGCCGGTGTTAGTGTTATGCCTCTCTCTCTTTATCGTAGACTTGAACTGGATAAGTTGACACCCACTGAAATCTCTGTGCAAATGGCCGACAAATCAACTGCTTTCCCTATCGGCATATGTGAGGATGTGCCTGTTGTGGTCGCCAACGTCACTATATTAACAGACTTTGTTATTCTGGATATTCCCGAGGACGATGCCATGGCGGTCATCCTCGGAAGACCCTTTTTAAACACTGCACGAGCTGTTATAGATTGCAACAAAGGCAATGTCACTTTCCATGTCCACGGTAATGAGCATACAGTGCACTTTCCGAAGAAACAATATCGAGTACATTGCATCAATATTATCGAAAAAACTTCATCAATTCTTATTGGGAGCTTTGAATGCCCTTTTCCTCGTGTTAAGATGAAATATGATTTGCTTGTTGGGGAGATACATATCCCCATTGAGGTGACCTAGTGACTATTCAGAAATTCTCCGTTCTCTTTTGCGATTCGAAAAGGTTTTTCGAGGAGACTTGATCAACCTCGTTGACGGATTTCTTTCGATGACCATGAAATGGATGAATCAACGAGTCACAAACCTCTGTTCCAAGCTTTCACCTTCGGTTGCTTAGAAGAAAAATGATAGATTTAGTTTAGTTTTCCCTTTTTTCTGTTTTAGCGTCCCGTAGAAAAGTATCCCGAAAATAAAAGTTCTCCGAACGTCCTGAAAATCAAGTATGTTTTTTCTAGAATTTTTGAAAAATACTGAGACGAAGAGCTAGTCTACGGGCTCCACTAGTGGACCACAAGCCCTGGAGGCGCGGGCACCCCCCTGGTCGTGTCTACCTGGCTTGTGGGGCCCACGTGCACCCCCTCCACTCATTCTAGCTCCCATATGGTTCTCCTACCTCCAGAAAAAATCGTTTCGCAGCTCAAACCCGTGTTCTTGTTCCTCTTGCTGGGATTTTTGATCTCTTTGCTCCAAGCACCATTCTCCGAACTGTTTTGGGGAAATTACTCCTTGGTATGTGACTCCTCCATTGGTCCAATTAGTTTTTGCTCTAGTGCCTTATACTCCGCGTATTTTTGCTGCCTTGGTGACCATGTTCTTGAGCTTTGCATGCTAACTCTAGCTGGTCCCAAGTGGTTTTGGTGCGTAATATGGCCTCTAGGCACTTGTTGGAGTAGTTGATACAAGTTTAGTTGAGCCTTGTTCACTTTTCCTTTGGGTCACTCAAAATTTCTTAAAAGGAAGATGTTCAGGAGAAATTATCATGGTGGTTCCTCAAGCAAGAGAGGTCCCCGTCTTGTGATTCGGGAGCCCAATCCTAACCAACCAAGGGACGCACAGGTACAACCATGTGAATTGCCTTCTGATGAATTTATGATTGAGGCAGGTTTCAAAGACGAGTTTGATGCACTTGTTCACAACGTCGGACCGGAAGAATTCATGTCTGATAAATGTGAACAGTACGTTCCTCTTACTGCCTCTTTTGTTCGTAGATTCAAATTTTCAGTTGGCCGTGACACATCGGTACTGTTTGATATCTATGACAAACCGTATACCATGGATTTAGAGGATTTCAATAGAATTTGCAAGATACCTATTTGGGATAGTTTCAATGATCCTCCTAAATCTTCGGTTAGAGATTTTTTCTCTGGTATAACTATTGGAGAAACTAGAGATATTACGCACGCTACCATGGGGAGCATTCATTTTCCTGCCTTGCATTGCTTTTCCCTCTTCATAGGCAGATGCATTAATGGCAAGAGGGAGCATTGTCACCTCTGCGCACCCGACCTTAGTATTGTTAAGAGCGCAGTAATGGGTGATAGAAGTTTCAACATGGGAGCTATAATAGCAAGGACGCTGAATAATAACGCTAATGAAGGGGATTTCTTTGGTGGGATCTATGTCACTCGCATAGCAAATTTTCTTGGAGTACCCAGCCGCGAAGGAGATCCCCCGCTCCATACAACTTTCCTTGACCGCGTCGCTTTGACACGCTATCAGTTCCTTGAGAGGGATGATGAATCCCTCCTATACCGTTTGATATTTAACCGGCAGCGTGTTTTCCATATTACCCTTCCTGCTCCTGCCTTCTTTGACTTTCAGGTAAAACGGAGATATTACATAACCACAGGAGGGGCAAAGGAGTATGAGAGGGAGGCTAAGGCTGCTCGTCTCCGTGAGGCAGCTATTCAGGCAGTGGCTGCAGCGCTCCCGTATAACCCCCATTATTATTTTGGGTGTCGCCCGGACCATCCTTGGGAGTAGACCAACTTAGGCCAAAATCCTAAGCTTGGGGGAGTACGGGTTTCTCACCGACTTTACATTCTTGCATATGCTTTCACTTTGTTCATCGGTGTTCACACTTTGCCACTGTAACATCCATGCTAGTTTCTTTTCTTTTTATCGTTTTCTTTTTGTGTGTCTTTCCAGTTTGAGAAAACCCAAACGATTTTCTTGTTCTTCTTTTGCTTGTTGGGAGCTTTCCCCTGTAAATAGTTTTCTTTTTCTTTGGGTCAAGGTAGAAGACCATGGTTACAATGTTTAGTGGCTCTCGCCTACATATCTGTTTATCTGTTAAAGAGCCATATTACTTTGTCTTCTCCTTTGTGTTTGCCTGCATATTCCAGCATAGTCGAATGCACAAGCACGCTTATTATTGTTCACATCGGTCGGTCGTGCAAGTGAAAGGCAATAATGATGATATACGATGAAGTGACTGAGCCTGGAAAAGCTGGTATGAAGTCGATCTATTTTGTTTTTGTAAATATGACTAGCTCCTTGTGCCTGATTCAGCGTTGTTGTGAGAGAAACATGTTTGCAATGACAACTTAGAGATCATAGTTGCTTATGCCATGCTTACTTAGCTAGGAGCTTATAATGGTTTGTCTTGGATGACCACATGAATGTTGAGATGGTTGTGTTGTAGTATGATAGGATGGTATCCTCCTTTGAATGATTCAAGTGGCTTGACTTGGCGCATGTTCACGCATGTAGTTGAAACAAAATCAACATATCCTCTATGATATTCATGTTCATGGTGATTTATGTCCTACTCATGCTTGCACTCAATGATCGTTAATCTCAATGCTTTTTATGACTGTTGTCGCTCTCTAGTTGGTCGCTTTCCAGTCTTTTGCTAGCATTCACTTGTACTAAGCGGGAATACTGCTTGTGCATCCACCTCCATAAACCCAAAGTTGTTCCATATGAGTCCACCATACCTACCTATATGCGATATCTACCTGCCGTTCCAAGTAAATTTGCATGTGCCACTCTCTAAACCTTCAAGAAATAATCTGTTTTGCATGCCCGAACCGCTCATGTGGTGACAGGGGGCTATCAGTATCTTCCATGCTAGGCGTGTTATCCTTGATATGTGTTTATTCACTATCATTCACGATAAAGGGGGCGGTAATTGGAATGCCCAGTTCCATGCTCAAATCGAAAAGATAATTGCAAACAAAACTCCCCCTCGATAGATGTTGGTATGGACGACACCCGAGGATTCGGCTAGTC